>NC_066251.1:9631000-10349000 GCF_024542735.1 Bombus huntii
AGACCCGCAATTTCTTCTTTTCGTTTCTTCTTCCATGTTGGGTTAATTGTTTTCTGTACAATATCTCGATGCGAGCACACTATCAGTGGACAATGTTCGTACTCGTGTCGTCGAGCGTAAATCTGTAACAGAAATTATATCGCTCCACTCGTTTTATTCATGCCAATGAACAAGAAGCAAGGAATAATGGCAAATTAGGCGGATGACTGATTAAATAGGTAAATAAGATAGGTAAACATTTTAGGTATACACACATCTATACCTATATGTATAACGTGCGTGTATGCGCGCGCGCGCGCCTCTTTCTGCAAATCTACAGAGTGAATTTGAATACGACTGTAGGTAGACTCTAAATTTTTATGGGTTTATGGAAAATTTAGACGGTAGAAAGTACGCAGAATTCATATAAAATGCAAAAATATATAAAATACAGTATATTCGTAGATACAGTATATATACTGTATATAAAATACAGTATGTATACAGTATGTAATATTCAGTAGATGAAGCAAATTTCTGCTAATGTTCCATTTCCATTCATCTACAGTGCACGCATAATTGTTGCAAGCGAATATCTTTTAAATCATTCAAATCGAAAACAATTTGTTAGTTAATGAAGAGCATTTTGAATGGTTATTGTATTGTATCGTTTTAACAGATATTCGTTCCTTATAATGTATATGATTTACTCTGCGCCTGCTTAGTAGCGCGTGCGCGTATCCACATGTGTATAGAGAGAAGGCGAGATAGGGAGGGAAGAGAATGAGAAAATAATTTCAATCCCAAAATGCGTTTTTTCCCCACATGTAGTATCATCATAAAGTACCAAAGGAAGGAAATAAGTATCGGAAACGTGATCTTTTTTTTGCGGTCACACATATTACGCATACGTAATATACCCATGTATATGTAAGTAGGTTCGACAAAGCAGCTTCATTCACGATTTAATTCGTGTTCAGTTTACGATTATATTCTTGTAATTTTTGCACAATGTATTCGCGTTATACATATTAATAAGAGTGCCTGCGAATGTTTGCACGTGTGCGTTATAAGTCTGTTTAAAATGATGCGCACGCGTGTTATTCCTCGAGGATATGCCAAATAAAAAATTGTATATATCGAAGTTAGAAAGTTTTTAGCATATGAGCGCACCTCGAGTGAATAACTCTTAAACCAAACATCGATAAAATTGCTATTATATTAATCGACGAGAACTTACGTTCTTTTGTATATAGTTCGAATTCTCTAATTAGATCACATTTAATATCGTAACAACTTAGAATATTAGCGGAATACCGATACAAGGTTAACGATACTTCACCGTGTCAAGGGTGTGAAGTAGCGTACGCGTTACATCTGTAGCAAGCGAGTACGTGCTCACATGTACGTACATTGTCGGAAATGATGTGGTAATTATATATATAGAATATGCTACATCTCACGGACTGTAATGATTTTGAAATATGTTAGGTCAACATTTTGAATAATTTCACTATTACAATTTATCGCTAAATATAGAGCGATCAAATGTGTGGTGAGATATTATTCAAAATATTGTCTTCGACAATACACATATCTCAAGATCATTGAAATTAATGAGTTGTACTCTATTCTGTACAATTACCAATGCTGTTTATGAACATCATGAAACGTGTAACAAGACAAACGGGAAACGACGCGTATTATATTTATCGAGCTCTGTTTGTCTTTTCGGTTAAATTAAATATAAATCGATCAAGTTGATTACGCTACTGAACTGCTGTGAATCAATTGTTCAGTTTTACGCATATATGATTATAGTCGACTTGAACGACGACGATGACACACAAAGAGCACCGAATTCTTCGAGACAATCGAAATTTACCCATTCTCCTCCTCCTCTATCCTATTTAGATTAAAGTACACCATTCCATTGCCAATTTCGAAGCAAATTCATCGGAATATAAGTTGCAATCGTTTTTTGTAACGTTCTTTTTGTACTGTTATTATGATGTTTACCGTTTTAAAAAACGTGGCTTGTATTTGTTGATGTTGCCACACTTTCGTCATTATATACACATACACACACATATATACACATTATACGCGTTATTGTTGCATTAATTTATCGCCTTTATCATTATATTTAAGATAAATAATAATTACCATATTGTGCGATTACATGAAACATCATTGTTGTATAATCGTTACTGTTATTGTACCGTTTCTCGTCGTTGTCAGCACCACTAACATCGTTGAAAATATCGCTACTGCCAGCAGCGTCAGCATTATATTATTATATTTTTTACAAATAAAAAGTATCCTCATTGATGGGGTAAAAAGAGTTTAATATTATTAGACAAATTTAGTTCGATCATTCGTTGGATTGCGACGCAAGATACTTATTTCTTTATTTTTCTTTTAAGCAAATCAACGTACGTAAGTATATTTCATAATTTATGGATGTACTTTGTTTTCTTTATCACAGTCCATTTAGAAATCCATAACTTTCTGCACTATCTATAATTTTTCATGTTTATAGTAAGAATCAGACATTAACTTAAGTTTCGTTCAAATAAATGCGGTATTTATTTTTAGTATAAAATTTTAGTGGATTATATACTTTTCTTTATAATCTATAAATTATCCGATAAAATGTATTTCTAATATTAATAATTAGTAAAAAAACAATTTTTCTGACAGGTTAAAAAAAATATTTACTCTTAGAATTGTTAATATTTACATAACATTTGATTACAAAACATAATTGAGATAAAATGTAGCGCAAAAAGCGATCATATTTGTAAAGTATTTCAGTGTATTAGAAGATTATATGTACCACTGATACTTTGCTAAGCATCTAAAATATTGTTTATTAAAATGAAAATATATATTGTCGATGGACGAGTAGATTAATCTTCCGCTAGCCATATATCTGATGTACAGTCACCTCCCGGATAGCTGGAAACGGAAATTATAATTATTATTTTGAAATTACATTAAAAAATAGCATTTCAAGCAAAATAGCATAGCAAACCGCATTTCGTGTGCAAGTAAAATGTCATTTTTGTCTGTGCCAAAGTCCACCAAAAATTGTTCATCGAGTTTCAAGCCTCCATTTTGAACATCAACATCTAGCTTGACCATGGTCGAACCATTTCTAGAATCATATAAACGTATGTATGCAAGATATACGGTAACTCATAAAAGTATTTCAACTTACAATAGAAAAATTTTATGTATATATTGTATGTTATATTTTATATCATATTTTGTATACAATTAATTAGAAACGATTGAAGGAACATAAGGAAAGTATGCACATACTTGACATGTTCAGGATAAAATTGTTGGTCCCATGGTTTGAAAATAGAAGTAGTCACATATAGACGTGTCCCATCGAGACTTAATTGAAGCATCTGCGGTGATCCGTCGAGTCTCCGGCCTTTGACATGAACTGGATTCGGTTGGTTACTTAATTCCTCGTCTCCAATTACACGAACTTTCGAATCACTTAAAATTGAGCCTCCAAGAAATATTTGTCCGGTTAACTTCGGATTATCTATGTCAGAAATATCATATTGTCTAACATCCCCATGAAACCAATTCGATAGGTAGAGATACTTGTCGTCGAGACTGATCAAAATGTCCGTTATCATTCCTATATATGAAAACAATAAATTAGAATGATACATTACGAATAATTCTGTACTTTAAAGGTGAGTCTCCTGCTAGTTGACTTAAGCGTACCTTCCATCTCTGGAAACATCCATCCTTCCACTTTTTTCGGAGAAACTTGAATAATTTTTTTTGCAGCCCATTCGCCGTTCGGCATTTTGTAAAACTTATATACATTTGAAGATATCGCACATCCGACGAGTCCCACGTTAGCTTTTGGGTCATGAAGAAATCGTATTTCAAGTGGCGCGATTCCATCATCGCCCAAATTCAAAACTTGCTTTAACTTTCTTTCGTTCCACGAATAGAAATTCAAGCTTCTGCCATAATGCGCTATAAAAAGGAAAGATCGAACGAGATTTCAATTAAAATTACTTTTAGATTATACTATAACAATGAGGAAGTAGTAGATACATAATATGATTTAAAATACTCTTAGACATAAGAAAAAGAAAAAAAGTGTAAAATACAGTAGCTAACCAGGATTGGAGCTGTTATCCGGAGAGAAGCCTTTTTTAAAAATTCTAGGCACGCTCCATTCACTTGCAACAAGTGTATCGTGATACGGTTGATACCAAAAATCGTAACCAAACGCTGCTTTTTTTTCTCCCATGGTCCATGTGGTTTTCACTTCGAGTGTTTCGGAATCGATACAGAGAAAGTCACCAGTAGCGTCTCCATTCGATTTGCCTAGCGTAGAAATTAAAATTTCTCCGGTTGGCGAACAGTGACTTGTGTGCAATGTCGATACTCCGTATTTGTGTACCTCCGTTGGGCTCAGTACCTAGTCAAGAAGAATACAAACAATACGTATCATTATATCACATATTTACTTCGAAAGTATTATAACTTAAAATAATTCAGTCCTGTATTAAAAGAACGTCAAGTTTCCAAACTTGATTTTCAGGAAATGAAGCTTCTAACGCGATTTTATGCGCTTTTTTTTTATTCTCGTTTTATTCATAATGCCATCTTCTTTAGAAAATTTCCAACTAAATTTGTAACGATTTGCAGTCTAATGTATGTAAATGGAATTTTCGGTTAATTATATATTTATACGTACAATAACATATGTACATATACCTATATAAACATACAAGATAGTCAAACCTTTTTGATTGTTGGAGCCCGTTCATTGGTTGTATCGATAAAGTAGGCGCGATCAGACACCAGACAAGGAAGTACCAAGGTGTCCCGTTTTCGTGGTACACCGTGGCAACTGCTACAGATATTCCATCCGGAATGATGCAATTCGTCGCCAATGTAGGGCATTCGCAATTTGTGAACGATCTATGAAATATGAATATTTTGGGTGAACAAGATTTGACGCGCATAGAATGACTGTAAAATCATATCATCGTTCGTATCATTCGTATTATGACTATTTTATCTATTCCAATTTCAAATAAAAAGTGCTCAATCCCTCTAACACAACAAAGGACCATTTAATACTTTTGCATTTAGAAATATACAGCTAAAAACCTGAATTAAAAAATAATAAAATTCTAAAAATAAATTGGGAAGATTGGAGTTTTCAAATACGAAAGATTACGTATCTCGTATCATACTCGTACTTATCTCACTCATATCATATCATATGTAACTACTTCATTTTAAAAAGTTACAGATACATTTTATAAATGTCATTGCGATAGAAATAACTTTCGATAAGATACTATTTTGGCTTTATGATCTCGTGACGTCAATATATTTGAAAAATTATTACAATTCGTTTCTTCGCAATTGCAAACCGTAATTTTTCAGATTTCTTTTTTCTTTTGTTATAGTAAAATAACTACTTGCAACTCTTGATTTTCAGCTTTTTTAATTCCCATATCCAAATAATGATATTTAAATAGCGAATGTATATAGTAGTATATGTAATAAATAGTAAAATACTTTATTGCTGTGTATTTTAATAGATCATAAATTTATAGTTATGATGAAAATTTATATTGATGATTCTATAAAAAGCTAGTAAGTTGTTTCTTCTCATTATTAATTCATCATTAATTGTATATTTTAATCGAATTGTGTACTTAATCATCGAATACTTAATCAAATTTAAATAGCGTTTTTACAAATCGATTAAAATATTTGCATATTTATGAGTGGTAGCTACTGTATTAAGCTATTATAAGTAGTATAATTGTATAACTAAATGTTATGTAACGCTCATCGTACCTTACAATAATCGGGACTATCCGGATCTACGTCAACGGTGCACAGGACATCGGATTTATTTTGATCCGTATGAACACAGGTGACGTATATCAATTTCTCACGTGGTCCTTCGAGCATCGCTGCACTAGGTGACCTATAGCCAGGGCCGTCGCAACTCTTGCAACCTGTGTGTATAATAACGTTCGTTAAATTAATGTCAGAAGTCTCTATTTCACGTGTATCTAAATCAAAACTGTGCCACTGTGCGTATACTTGTACCTTTAGAGCCACGAACTCTAATTATTATGATACAGAATAATGTAACAACTATACCTTTGTCCTTCGGCATTCTGCTGGCGTTTGCTAGATTTCGTCCGATGATCGATGTCAAATGACGCGGAAATTATTAATTCCGTTAAGTAACAATTGACAGATCAAAGAGTCGAAACTAGAAAGACAAGATTGAAAATGGGAAAAAAACAATTAGAACGATAGAACAGAGAAAAAATTTGTTGGAAAGATAAAAAGTTATATTCTAATAATGGTAAAAAAGAAACGCAAGTGATTGTTTGGAAATTGAAAAAGAATTAGTTTTCATACGTCGATAGTATGCAGTTGGTCGAATATTTATGTATATGCAATGTAGACGTTTTCGACTTGATCGCAAGCAAGGCCGTTCTGTACTGATCCCTCAAGAACATTTAGAGTTAAGTGAAAGATAACGGTACTGGAATTCTCCACTTATTATCATCAGAGAGAGAATCCTCTCTGTTATATGATATACTGTATAGGACTTTATAAGACTTATTCTCCCACAAGTTTCAATATCGCTAATGGAAGATAAATTTAATGATGTAATATGATGAAATTTAATGATAAATATAATGAAAATAATATGACGCAAGAAAGTAACGAGTATACTATGAATCGTGATAATTGAAGAATCTGTCTGATGAAACCCATTCCAAATTTTTAGAAATAATAATCTTTCAAAAAGCGATATAAGAGTGATACGGAACGAGAGGACAATTAGCTCATAATTAGTTAATAAACACAAAACTTGAATAAATTACGATTTAGACTCTTCAACATTTTAATTGGATAATCAATTGGATAACAGGCTTCAGCTTAGTAATAAGCGGATTAAACTTGAAAATTATAAAGTTTTATTTTAATTAATTGGGAAAGGTCTGGTCCTTTCAAGCGCAGCAATAGTTCTAAATCTAATCTTCGTTGTTCCACACATACATATGTACACAGTTTTAAATGACAAAGTACTGTTCATCTAATATCCAAATGAAGAGGTTATTAATAACTAACGTTAAAAAATGGATTTAACTGGTGTTCATCATATGGTAAATCAATGTTTATACACATATGAAATATGTAAATTGGCGAGTGATTATAGATAGTTATCAATGATAATTAACCAATTTTGTTATTAAAATCAAAATTCTTTTCTTTATTGCCTCCCTTACGTTGTTATACGATTCATATTTATCGCGCTAAAATTAACGTTACGGGGAGCCACAAGGTACATAAAGTTCTTAAAATCAGCACTACGAGGAGCCACAAGGTACATAAAGTTCTTAAAATTAGCGCTACTAGGAGCCACAAGATATAAACAGTATACTGTTCAAAATATAACGAATTCTTTTTGTTTGGATTAAATAATATTGATTACTTTTTTCGAGGGATATCAAAACAGTGATTTTATATGCAAAAATTAACTGAAAATGTAAGGTATTGTATGTTATAAAAAAAATTAAGTTTGAAAATCTTACAGATCTATGTGCATCTAACTAAATTGTAATCTCACAGCTAAAGGTTCCTTTCTTTATTTTATTTCTAATTTTTAATATTTCTGTATTAAAAATTGACAATATTGAAGATAATCATTGGTTATTATCATTCTTACTATACTTAAAATAAAATGCCTGTTGATAACGTATGCTTGAATATCAAATGATTTTGTATTATTCCAATATTACATGTGCAGGATATGATGATTTTGTCCCAATTTTATTTGTCTTATTTTGTATCATTATATTGTTACTGTAAATTCAACATTAGTCCAGTGATTAATGTATTTGTAGAACACAATGTACAGTTGTTTATCAATTCATGTTCAATACAATATAAGAACAATAACAGGGGCTACTGTTGATTAGATATAAAGGAGATTTCATAGAAAAACAAGACAAAACATAGCAATTATGATGCAAATTATATATTGTATGATAAACATTGATCTATAGAGTTGAAAACTGTTATAAATAAATAAAAGAAGTTTGATAAGTTGTTATATGGTAACATATCTTGTTCAAATATTATTACAGATAACAAAAAGAAGTAGCAGAAGAGTTTAATGAATTAATGGATTGTTCTTGTATCGATTCATATAGAAGAAAAGTTTTAAAAGAATAAAATTATCAAGCCAGTGATAAGGTAATACTAAGGACAACTCATATGTTATAGAATTATTATATATTTTTATTATAAACATTGTTGAGGTTTGTAAATTTTTTATGAACCCTAAAATTTTTATCGATATACTCTTTTGCAAAACTTAATGAATCAGAAGAACAGCAGTATTAAAAATATCAGAATATAAGTATTGAAACCACCAAGTAAGTTGACTACCAGAGAAAATACTTGAACAAAATCAAAGGAAAATAATAAAGTATCATTATTACTTTACAGTAAGAAATTACAATCAAAGTTACATACATCTGATAATACTGTAAGTGAAAATTGCAGCTTATTAGATCATAATAGTATATCCTCGTTTGATATGAGGTATACCTTAAAAAGAGTTTCAAAATCAAAGATGGGATTAAAATCTCCAAAATTATGCTCAAAATCTAGAAATCCAATATTACTAAAATCAAAGATTCCTACTATTACAGATTTGCATTGCACTAGTAGCAAAAGAAGCTCACAACTAGAAAACAGTACAAATATACTTATGAGCAAAATGTTAAGAAAAAATGCATTTAAATTGAAGAAACCTATAGTATTACTGAAAAGACTTTCTGACATTATTAAAGTTACATCATCTTCATCACTACCTAGGATAAGCATACATATAAATGATCAATTTAGCAATAGTAATATAAATATTTCGCAGAAGATATTTGATGCCATATTTAATCATTCTCAGACTATAAGTCATGATAAACTTAAACAAATAAATATATCATATAAGTCGCAAACGCATTTTCTCGAAACATCTCCGCATAATAAAATGATTAGAACATTTGATAATGTAAGTACAGCATTTGTGGAACCCTTTACGTCTTCTACACCAAAGGAGAAAGGAATATTTAATAGAACGAATAATAAACGTAATACAAAACAGATATCATATAATGACGACACAACTTATGAATTAAACGAACAATGCAGTACATTAAACGTTCAAAAAAGTATTGCATCAACAACAGAAGAAAAACAAGGGGAAGTAAAAAAAGATGATACCTATGAACTTATTGAACCTAAGACTCCAAATTTACGGAAAAAACTATACAAAAAACAAAGAACTGAGTATGAAAATTTTGATCAAAAGATACGGAAAACGGATGCCAGAGTATGTTTTGCAAACTGTTCATTGGATTATAAATATAATTCATCTTTAGCAGATCACAATAAACAGAAAAAACTTAATAATGTTAAGAATAATTCATCTAAAAACAGTTCAAAAAAGAATATTATGAAGTCGCTGACTAGAGATTTTAGTAAAAAATCAAATTCCATCCCCGAAATTGTAGTAACAACACCATCCCGCAATCAAATTCCAGGTAATCTGTCAATTGCCGTCGAAAATATTTTATGTTATAAAGAACATTCTTTATTTAAGATATTTCGTTATTGTTATGCAAAATTATAAACCAATTGAAACCTAAAACAAAGCAATATAAATATCTGTATTTATTGTAGATTCAAAGCCTGCTACAACGAAGAAAGTTCCAAATTTCGCTAAAATCCATAAGAAAATATTTGCCAAAGCAGAGTCTATTATTGATGCAAGGAAACGAGTAATAGACAGATATACTGAATTGAGTAATATATCCATAAATCCATATATCCATAAATAAGCTTTATAATACATATCAAATATGTACCTTTAAATATGCGAATATTATCTTTTAGCCACAAGAAATGAAAAGACTAACTCACGGGGTGAAAATCAGTTATCTAATATATTAAATAAAAATTCTTACAATCAATCTAAATTAAAAATAAGAAAATTGGAAGCTACCGATTGTATCATGAGAAATAATACTTTACGAGTAACAAGGTAAAGTTATTAAAATTACGAAAATTATAAAATAGAGAATAGTATACCAGTATTTCTTAAACTTTTTTTTTTATTGTAGAAACAAAGAGCAAAGCAGAGCTATTTTGAAGGGTGTACGAACAAACCGACGTTTTGAACTTCAGATGAATTTTAGGAATATGAACCAATAAAATAAATATAATTATGTTAGGTAATTTATATTATCATAAGAGAAGCTCTTGTACTATTTATTTCATTATGCTCTCTAATATCAATAAATTAATAATAAATGAATGTAACATACGTCTATAACTGTTTTCCTTTTATGTTCTCTTTTACCTTTGTAAGCTCTAATAAGCTCAATTCTATTTTTTCATTTTTTTTTCTTTTTTCATTAATGTTAGACGGGCTAGAAAATGAACGTGTCTCTTAAAAAGATCAAAGACCTAAATTTTCCGGCGGTGTATCCAATACGATAAAAACAGCAACAATCGCCGGTCTAATAGTTTTGCCGAGTCGAGTTGATTTAGGGTAAATCAAACGAGAAAATGCAACAATGGTTTTGTGGAACGGAAAAAGAGAATCTAATAATTAATACAGAAATGTATCGTACGAATCAACAAGAAAATCTTGTATAATTCGAGGTAGTTCACACTTCCAGACACTACTATTCATAACTGGTCAAGGACGACTTCCCGCGAAACGTGATAAATCGTCGGACAGTGTACTTTGATGGGCGGAAACAAAATTATTATTTCGCGAATATCTATTTGCTCGAAAATATGATAGTCGGGATGTCTTTACACTCCTGATTTAAAATAGGAATTCTGGATGACTTACTTCTATCACAGCCACCGCGGCTTCAAATTGCGTGGCACTATTGTCGAAGAATAGTATATAATAGTATATTTTATAGTCTTATTCTATAATACTATTTTCTGCTAGTATTTTATAATAGTGCCTTCTCTATCTTTCGTAGAACATTATTCTCCTCCACGAATGGTAACGAGTATGTGATGCGATGTTTCCCTTTAAAGTCAGACCATGTTTAATGTTTGTGATCTGCTTGTCTTTAACCTTGTACAAGGATTAAGGAGCTAAATGTAACGAACTTCTAACTTTAAGCGGCCTATACCGAATGTATTGCTGAAATCGATGAAAATCAAACTCGAGTTTGTAACATAAAGTTACTATTGAATTAGTTTCACCTATTCACCTCTAGATGGTTGTATGGTCTGTCTGTTTCTCTTTATTTTGTCTACTTTTCCTTTCTTTCTCTCTTCATTTCTTTTGATTTTTCTTCTTCTTTCCCCTTCTTGTCATCATATTTCTTTTTATACTTTAGATAATTCTTTTTTTTATTTTCTTTCATTTGTTTTTCCTTTCTTTCATTCTTTTTCTTAGCTTCTTTCTCTTTTCTTTCCTTTCCCTAGGAGTTGTTCGTTCAGTGCACGACCCTTTTGTTAAGCAAACAGCAAAACATTTAAAATTTCTTATACATATTTAGCCTACAACTGCCATAGTTTGTTCACTAAGGAAATATTTCTAGAGTGTAATATTTCGATTTTTCGCGCCGGCTCCAATCGAAAAGAAACCGCGTCGCCTCAGCCAATGAGCAGTCAGCTAGGTGAGCATTTGGCGGGACGGAACGAAGCATCATTTTAGTGTTGAAAAGTATGACGTTTACACGTGTTATCGCGTTTGAAGTGCATGATCTCCACAACGTAGTAATCCTTCATCTTTCATAAACCAGGTTTGTTTAACTAATACACGTTTATTTAATAATTCATCAGATAATGTTATATCAAAATTAAATAATTTCTTTAACTTGTTTTGTTCGTGTTTCATTGGTCTCCTACTGGACTGTTAGAATCACCAATAGTTTGCATCATAACTTTTGACACAGGTAGAATTTGAGTTTGATATAATTAGTAATCGTGTATATTTCTGTACAGATCATTGATTGATTGTGAAGTTCCCTTTATTTATGACATCGTATCCCTTTCATAACCTTTGCTCTTTCCTCTACCCATTTCTCACTCATCCCCTCATTTCTTCGCTCCGCCCCCCCCCCATTCCTTTTGATTATAAAACATTTATAATTTATGTCGAACTAAAAATTATCATCTATTTGCTTTCTATCTATTAATCAATTTCATCTAATGAAATAAAATTATGATTACGTAAAAATTATGGCACGTCTCAAATCCATAAATATTATTCGTTCAAATCATATTAGTTCCTAAGTGTTTATTTTCTACGAGCATCTTCATGTTCCAATTCGACAAATTGGTTGTTTACTCAGACTATGATACGCTTACTACTACAATCATATCCTTTCCAAGAATTTGATGACTTTTTTTGCACGCTCGACTTACCGAGGTCCTTCCTTCTGCTCACTCCTTATTGACCGTAATGTGGTAGGCAAGCCGCGACGTGGGGTGTTATTCTTGTGTCGAGAATCGGAGCGACTAGATGTGTTTAGTGTCACTCTCAGACGGATTTCCATCTTTCTATTACGTACTATGATGTTTTTTGTAGCCATTCTTTTACCGCTTAAACCTACGTTATTGTCAACTTCGTTTAATCAATGTACGTTCTTAAATTATAATAAATTATTGAATTTATTTTGATTTTTTTATCGTCTTTTTTATTGACTGATAGATCATATAATGGACATGCAAGACGAAATTTCACTTTGATTAGCGTTTGATTTTTATATAATTTCTTCTTTTTATATATGTCGGAGATGAAAGGACACCGGAGCCTTCCCTCTGGAACTTCGGGAAAATCCGTAAAATTGTAATTAAAGTTTACAGTCGTAATTAAACAATTTGCCGTCATCCTGCCCAATTGTACTTGTTTGCGATTTGTGATAATAAACTTGGGCTCAAGGCGACCATCAGTCGCCGAACGTAGTCGCGGTCAACGGGACGGGCGCTTCGCCTAACAAAGGTGTGGAGTTATAGTATGACCCTCATTAAAAGAAATACCAATAGAGGTACTTGACAGTAAAACATTCCAACGGTTCCTTCGGACAATGAATACCTGATGTTGAGGCACGTACACAGCACAAGTTCAGTTAGCCCGAGGACCGGCTATAAAACCTGGGTTTTTCCGGCAATTAAGATTCTCCAAACGGACAGACAGTCTTTGTCCCAAACTGACCAATTGACAGCGACGTCAATTTCCCTTACTATCGGAACAAGGGCTATACCCGACGAATCCGATGATCTCGTATCCTTAGACACACCCCATCATAGTTTTCCTCTGTGGCATCATTGGGACGAAAATTCATTCTTTCTTGAGATCCCACCGACGAAGGGAGCAGCGCCCGACGATCAGTGAGTTTGAGTTAGAGCAAGTATATCTTTCATCCCGTTGACCGTGGATTCGTCATCGAACCTAAGACCAACGTCACTAACAGCGCAAGTGCCCAACCACCGTTGTTGATTGTCGAATCGGTAGTGTCCATACTCGTAGCATCAGGCCGTATCTTCGTTATCACACAACGATGGCCAACTCCAAGGGAGGTCTATCAAACGCCCACAACCCTGTTCCTGACTCTTCTCCGACATATATTTCTTTTAATATCTTGGTCATTTCTTGTACAAATTATGACGAGAGAAACTTCCAGGCATTAGAAGGAGCCACTATGAAATTTAGATGGACGCTGGTGATAATTGACGATGAATCTGGAAGCCTTCCATGGTGATTTGGTGAGTTTTGATTTAATTTAGATTTTTCAATAGTTTTTAATAGTTTTGTATCACTCTTATATTGCTCTCTGAAAAACTCTCTATTATTTGTAATGCCTCGGGCTTTTATCTTTTAGTGCATTTGCTGGTTACATTATTTTAATAGCGAATTAAACATACCACAATTTTTTAAGGTAAATGTTGATAAAAGGGGACCAAGACCCAATGATCTGGTCATATGTTGTCAAGAACGCTTTCCTGAGTAACATCCAGAAGGTTTTAGTTGCCGCTCGTTATTCTTGAAATGGTTATTAACAAAAATATACTACTCTATACATCGCATTCTGCCTACACATAAATACATACACGTGAGAGTTTTTTATTTTAAAGAAAACATTACATGCGTTGCTCACTTGCTTGTGAAAATCCAATCCAACCCAATACTAATTCCACATGCGAGCGAAGGGGGTTTAATTTTTGACTAAAAAACTTTTTTCTTAAAAATTCCTTACTCGCTTTTTCGTTCACGCGAGGGATTGGTATTGAGTTGGACTAGGATTTTACGAATGAGTGGAATGAGCGAACGACAGGTGCGATGTTTCTTTACGTATATGTATATGTCGGAGATGAAAGGACATCGGAGCCTTCCCTTTGGAACTTCGGGAAAATCTCTTAACACCGTAATCTAGATTCTATCATAGGCGTAATTAAACAATTGTTGTCTTTCGATCCGATTGTATTTGTTCGAGATTTGTGATAATGAGCTTGGGCTCGAGGCGACAGTCAGTCGCCGAACGTAGCCGCGGTCACAGGATGAACGCTTTGTCTAACAAGGGTATGGAGTAATTCTATAGCTCTCCTTAAAAAGGAAATAGTTGTAACACTCGACAGTAAACATTCCAACGGTCTCTGCCCCGTAGCTCGCCACACGCAGACCTTATTCTGCGAGTAAGATGATTGGCAGATGTCAATGCGTCTCCGCAGTACATATACACTAGCCTGAGGGCCCGTTATAAATCTTAAGATTTAGCTAACTAAAGTCCTTCAAACAAACAGCCTTTGTCCTAACTACGAGAAGATAGAGGAGACCTATTTTTCAACGAACGACGTCTCCCACTAGCAACTTTCCCTCGAGGGCGGCTAGCATCTTTCTCTAACCACCGATGTGGAGATTGACCAATTAGCAGCAACGCCAATTTCCCCCACCTTCTGAACGAAGGCTATCCTCGACGAATCCGATGATCTCGTGTCCTCAGACACACCCCATCATAATTTTCCTCTGTAGCATCATCGCGACGGAAAGTCATTCTCTCGTGAGGTCGTATTAGCGAGTTACTTAGTGTCTGTACGCTCGGTGGATATTCCACGTTTTAACAAAGAGTCCGACTTAGATTTTGTGAGCACGTACATCTATCATCCCGTTGACCGCGGATTCGTTATTGAACCTAGGTTCATTGTCATTAGTCTCTCGAGTATCTAGTTACCACAGTTACTTATTCAATTCTATAATAATCGTATTTGCACTAGTCAATGTCTTCTCTATTGCATAACGACAATGTGTAATCCAAACGAAGATTCGTTTCACGCCCCTAACCCTAATTCTAATGTGAACCTGACATATATATATGTCGGGTTAACATTAGAATTTAAGGCGCGTAACGATTCTTCGTTTGAGTTAGCCATCGTTTTACGAGACAGAGATTATATTTACGCGAATATACAAGATTTTACAAAATATTATGAATATTGAGTTTAATGAATGATAAGATTAACAGACGATAAGTTTAACTAATAATTAGATTAAAGAATAATAAGTTTAACGAATAATAAGAGTAACGAATAATATATCTTACGAACAATAAATTTAACGAATAATGAGATTAACGATTAATAGGTTTTACGAATAATGAATTTAATTAACACTATTAATAATGTTCCTAGGGTCAAACGAATCCACGGTCAACGGAATAACTCTTTACTATGCGTAGAATAATTTTAAACACAAAAAAATACGATTGCTGAGACACTCGGTAAACTGCTCGATGTATCACTTTCCTTGGCGATCACACGAATGAATATCTGATGAAAATCTTTTTCGCTGTACGACTGCATTTGTTTGTTATATGCTCGCTGGAGGCATCGAGAAGGTTCCAATCGCCGTTGCTAGGCAGTTTCTGCCAAAAGTTTGTTGTATACTCTTTGGAAGCATCGAGAAAGATCCAAACGCTGTTGCTAGGCAGTTTCTGTCTGGAGTTTGATTCCTAATACAACGTGTGTCCCATTATATCGACATCTCCAAAGTACAATTCTATGTGATTTCTAGGGAGAACAATACAACCGATCCACACCTTCGTCAGGCAAAACGTTTATCCCGTGACCGTGACTACGTTCGGCGGCCAGTTGTCACCTCGAACCCACTTTCGTTTTCACAAATATCAAACAATTACAAATGACAATTGCTTAATTACAGCTATGATAAAATCTAGGCTAAAGCATTAGAAGACTTCCTCAAAATTGCAAAGGGAAGGCTCCGGTTTTCCTTTCATCTCCGACATATACATACACTGTTTTTTAAAAATCTTTCTTTTGTTAATTAAAATTTTATTAAAAGTTAACAAAATATATCAAGGTCAAGGTCATTGGGTTTGCATCTCCTTTTGTCAACATTTATCGATCTCTTTTTGTGTTCATAATTCGTGGTAGATAAACTTCAGCATCCCGAAGCCCTTCTCATACTTGTTCACTATTTTAAATAGTCACAAGTCATAAATGCACCGAGATCGTGTGAGGATTTGCGGCGCAACAACACACGCAAATATAAAAAATCTTCAACATTTAACCTTAAATCTTAAGCTTAAATTAAAAACCTATCCGATTCATTTTCCCGTGCCCCGTGATAGACTCGCGTGATTATCCCTTTTTCTTCGCCCTCCTTCTAATGAAATAAACTTAAACGAGCGTAACGAATGACGAGATTTAGTATCCGGGTGTGAGGGGAATGAAAGCAAAGAAAAAGATGAAGAAAAAGAAGAAACGGAAGGATATACTCGTATAACGCGGGATGGGAAGACCGGATTACGTTCGATGCGCGGAACAAGCCGGCCGTAATGAATCCGCAGTAGTTGCACGCGTTTTAAGTCAGACACCGTAATATTCCTACGCGGCCAGAGGCACGGTTTAACCGAAAGTTACGGTACAATCGAGTAGGTGTGCGCTGGATGTGAGTTATTACCGACTTGTTCCAGACCAAGCGTATCGCCAATTCGAGCTAGAGCGTCTGCGTTATTCGAAAATTTTGTCGGAATTATAGTAAAGATAGGTAATATTCGAGCATCGGCTGTTCGGGCTCCTGTAATAAACCGAACGGCCCTTCTCTCATAAAAATTATATTTGTCGAATGCTCGCCGTTCTAAGTAATTTTAAGATTTTCCCGTTTATTTTAGACTATTTGATGTCTGCTGTGCAAAATTTTGTAATTAATCTTGCTATGTTCTTCAAATTCTTTTCGACAAAATTGTATTTTTCTAATGTGAAAAATATCTTCACACGTAGTTTGTATAAAATCTAAGAAGGATCTTATTGTGTTACGTCGCGTGAAATGGTCCGTGCGACGTCCTTCATTGTCTGACCGTTAAGGCCCCAGCGCCATTAGACAGACCTTCAATAAACCTAAGGCCCCACCATAAACCGAATCTTATTAGCTTACAGGAACCTTTCATCCTGCAAGTATTTTCGGTTTATAGCTGGTACTTAAAACAGTCTTTAGGTCTATTGCACGTTCTTACAAATTACAGAGAAGGCAAAACGAATAGCTAATAGCTAACGGAATAGCTAAAAACGAATAGCTAACGGAAAAGCTGGTTTTTCCCATAAACCATGTCGCCCATGAGCTACATTGGTAGGAGGTTTCTTCCTCCTATGTCCATTCCTAATGTAATATCGTGGAAAATAAAGATATAAATTTTTTCCGATTACTTACAATTTATTAATATTGAATTGAATATACAGGTGTTAATTTGACAGAAAACGATGTTTGTTTAACTCGTATCTATCTCAAATAACTTTACAGTTATTTGGCAACTCTCGTCATAACGAATCTAACACACACACTCTCTCTCTCTCACTAACAACTCTACAACACTGACAATTCGATCAATTCTCTCAACTCTACTCTCCGATGTCTCGATCAACTCTTTTAACTCTACTCTTCGATGTCTCGATCAACTCTTTCAACTCTACTCTTCGATGTCTTGATCAACTCTGACTCTCGCAACACACATACTTTTCGACTCGCATACTCTGACCTTTCGGTCACCCCCCCCCCTCCCTTTGAAACACGAAACCGACCTTCTGCTCTAACGTTGTCTATTGTTTTTCTCACATCACTGTAAGAACTAGGTGATTTTAGTCACATAGGCGCTCTTAAATGTAAACGAACCACAGAAAGACGACGTACACGGTTTTTTCTAATTTCAACCGACCTCTAGTTCAAACTACTTTACGATATTACACTAACGTTGCTCATAACCAATCGGCATCGCGGATCGTTTCCCTCACTTTCCTGACGAAAAGTGTGAGCAACGAATCCACATTCTTCGTTCAAAGGGCACACCCTTACCGAGCTTTCCTCCGTAATTACATAAGAACGAACTTCACTGCTTCTACGACATCAGGAGAGTCAACTCAACTTCTTCTACTTGCGCTCTAGACTTGTTCCACAGTAACATTCAAGTAACAGTTAAAGCTCATTAGTGAGTCTATCAATTCGAGCCAGAGGACAGTGCAAGGAACAGCAGGAGTCAGAACTCAATCAGAATCTATAAGTCGAAGACAGTCATCCGACAGAAGATATATCATCATTGTCGTTAACACGAAAGGAGTCTCAGGTCGTACTCATTCGGAGTTATCATTTCAAATACTCAATCTTGTATCACACTGAAATTGTTGGATCATTTAAAATATATAGTAAGCTGCTAATAGCAGCGTTATATTCAATCAACCACCCTTATTATCCCACAAGAAATAAGGGATCGAACAATTCGTGGCGTTGATTAGTCAAATCGTAACGAGAATTTACGACTCCCGTTGGCGCGCTTCTTCAAGTTCGCGACTCCCTGCGAACGTTCAAAAGTTCATATTGGTATGCATGATCTTTTGATTCAAAGTTTCATATTTATGATCGTATAATTATTTGTATAATTATTTTGCAAATTGATCATCAGTTAATTAGTCGAGATGCCATATAAAACATATAAAATTGAAAGCACGCAATATAGAAATTGAAACTAAATGATGCGGAAAAACTAACGTTTGATGTATCGCGGCTGAAAGTATTAAGATATTCTAGCTTGTGACGTACGAGCGTGGCGGAAAGTTTGATCGATCGTCTCTCGGAGGCGATACGTTATAGGGAATTAACAATTACGCGATACTTCGCGACAAGCGCAAAAAAGTATTGCGATTAATCAAGTTCTCGCTTTATAAAATGCTTGCGCGTTCGAAAACTGAAACCTCAACCGACCATCATTTTCATAATCGCGCGTTTTTCTTGCAATCAGGACAAGCGAAAAAGCGATAAATCACACTAACAAAATTTATTCTTACTTTCGTTGATCTTTTAGAAAATACGAATCAAAGGAAATTCGTTTTCCTACCCGGAACGAAGTTCGGTACGAAAAATAATTTCGAATTAGAAATGTTCATTGTAACGAGAACTCTATCGTGTTCTGTATGCGGTTCTTTTTTTCAACATGAAAACCCTTTGAAAGTACCGAGAAACAGCTTGCGAAACGTTCATGGAAAATTAGGCGGAAGTAACGGGCCTAAACCCTCGTTTCCACACAAAAAAGATATCCAGTTTGGTTTCTCGTTTCTTTCTTCCTTTTTCCCTCTTTGCGACTTTTTCCTTTTCTTTCTTATTCATTTTATTGTAATTTTACAATCTGTTTGCTGAAACTCGATATCGCGAATAATGCTGCTCGTTATGTGGGTTTGTCAGTTGTTGACTCGCATATTCGTTTGCTTTGATATAGCAGACTTTTATGGGCAGAGCCGGTGCATGGGGTCGGGGCAGGATACACGCAATAATTAAGAGTGCACAAACAAAAACAAGCACAGTTGAGTGTAATATGATTTCTTTTAATTGTTCCGTTTGTATCCACTGCGTTATTAGTTAGTGAGATGTTGTTCACGACATGGTTCTTTCATCTTGTTCGAGAGGTTGTCACTAGGGGTGGAATCAATTTCAGTCAAATCAATTTTAAAGAAAATTTCATCTAGAAAGTATTTGTATATATTTAGAAAGTATTAAGCATTTTCATAAGTGCAACTTGGAACGACTTCGAAAATTTTTAGTATTTGAACATTCATTATCTAAATTTTTATGGATGAATTATGCGTGTTACATATACAAAACGTTTTGAAATTTATTAATATCGAAATGAGGGGCGATTGTCGTGATTATATCGGTAAAATTTCACACGAATTTTGAACATATAGGTTTTAATATTTCCTTAATGATCTTTCGTATTTTTCGTAAGTGTTTTAACTATTTCAACATTTATGAATGAAGTTGTAGCCATACAGCGGGTATTTTTTTTATAGAGAAATGTTTATAGAGAAATTCACAATAAACGAGAACCCGTATGTCCACATATCATTTCCACAATTTTTTTAGTGGACTCATGAAAAGATTATCAACTCGATCGAAGTCGATGAGAATTCGAAATTGCCAACGAGCAACCTCTCATAAATTAACGAGTCCTACGTCTCGTCGCACCTAAAAATGCAACGCTACAATTTTTTCATCCTCCGGAAAAATTTAAGTTTTATCTTACGTTCCTTAAAAAAAAAAAAGAAGAAAGAAAGCAAGAGAAGAAGGAACTAAGGGGAGAAAAAAAAGAAAAGCGAAATCAGGCTCTGAAACGTAACTCTACGGCAGTCGAAGGATCCGATTATCCTCGGCAAGCTACTTTTCAACGTGTTCGTGAATTTCAAAAGATCATTTGAAGAATCTCAAAAAGCGCTCGAATCTCTTCCGCGAAATTCTCCGAATCTGGAAAGCTGCTCCGTGTAATTCGGTCGCCTTCGAAACTTTTGAAAGAGAGATCGGATTAATCATTCTTATCGTCGACGGTTTGAAGCCTTGGACATCGTTCGTAACCACGAACGAAGATAAAGCTTTCGGTCGATTGTTCCTTTAAACCCTCTAATTCCGATGCACGTTTCCCCACGTGCTCGTTGTTTAAGCTCGATTGCCTCGCTGGCAATCGTTTGCGAGTCCTTTCTTGTCAATGGGCCGAGGAAAATCACCGAGGGAAGGAAAGGCGGCAAACCGGTTGATAGCTCTTCACCGTGGCAACTTGCATGGACAATTCTCCTCGTCTCGTTACCTTTGTGAAACGCAGAAATAGAAATTCAGCCACTTCACGGACGCCCTGCGTTCGCGCTTCTCGTCCTGATTTTCGGGAGAGATTTGTCTTCGATGAATCTGCGCGAAGAATCATTGCTTCGTGAGGGAGTGGTTCAAAGATAGAATAGGGGAAATGAAGTGTACGAGAAGTATCTTCTCGGAATGAAATCTCTCCAAGTCTTTGAGGGATACGGATTTTGCTTCGTTGCTCTTCCATTTTATTACTCGACGTATACGTAAAAATTTCAGACCTGAAATTTATGAAATACGAGGTGACTTTTTAGTTTTACGCGTGCGCCGTTGTTTTACTGCTGTCGGTACTTCTGGATTATCGCAAATATTGGACTGATTCTTTTTTAGAGGGAAATGATTTTTTATTAATTACCAATAACAGAAATACGTTTCCTAGGGTAGTTTTATAAAGAAAGCATAGCGTACTAGAAAGTAGCTTTACTGAAAATGAAAATATATCTCTTCATGGTGATCGAGTGATTTTCACGATCCATCGAATGAAAATAATAAAGAAATGAAAATACACGTGTGCAGAGATAAATCACGATTAATAGTTTTACCGTCAAATTTTTACAGTTGTACATTTATTATATTATC
This sequence comes from Bombus huntii, assembly GCF_024542735.1. Lineage (NCBI taxonomy): Eukaryota > Metazoa > Arthropoda > Insecta > Hymenoptera > Apidae > Bombus > Bombus huntii. The sequence continues at coordinate 9,652,818 of NC_066251.1, forward strand.
AAATAAGATTGCACTGTTATAGTTTCTCGAATCTCATTACGACCCAACATTCCTGCACTAATCGTATCACAAACAAATCCTCCATTATCACCACGTTGTATCCCGAGACATCGAACCTCGGAAACCGATACTTCCACTTGGATCAACGCAAATCCTTCTAAACAAACTCTCTATCTCTTTCTCCTCCTAACTAAACGTGCTTCGCACGGCAGAAAACCTGCGACACGTAAATCGCATCTCAATCGAGATTAAGCTGAGAAATCTCAACTATAGTCGTTTGCGGTAATCAACCACCGTGGCCAGTAATCAGTTGCGATGTTATCGACGTCAGTTCCTTTAAGCAGGCACATGAATCGAGATCGTCTCGGGAGTCCATGTACTCGTAGGAGTAACGTGGCAGGTCAGCTACTAGAAGGCTGCGCACAGAGTCCGTATGCTCGGTCGTGCGCCATGTAACACGCAGAACATTCTGTACCAGATCCGTTCGATCAATCCGATGTGAAAGGTATTTCCAAGCACCAGGTCCCTATGTATCCTTTTACGTTGATTCTGGCCGGCGTGTACACCGGCCACCGCCTTCTAAAGCTGAGTAGAAAAGCGGCGCGATAGAGTGATAACGCGGCTGAAAGAAAGTGGCTGTTCCATTCCGCCGGATCCGACGTTATTGGAACGAGACTGTTAAAAAAGGTTGTTAAAGATGAGGAACGGGGCAACGTTCGCCGACTGTAGTCACAGGCTCTCTTCTCTTCCAAGAGATTAATGGAGCCGCGAAATCGTTGCGCTGCTGATATTGAGCTATTAATGAGAGAAGGATTCTTCTTTGCTTGCAGTACGAGTTTATTAGAGAACGATGCGGTATAAGCATATTGATTTCGTGCGTTTGAGGTTTGGATTAACCCATTTTATACACTGTCGAACAAATTTATGTATCCTTTCTTCTTTACCTGGCCAGTCTTCGATTTTACTTGAAAGTACTCTTTCTTACATATCAAAGAATTCATATAGAATTTGAATTTGTCGTGTTTGGGTTCGAGTCTATTTGAAAGTACCGCTTCTTGTTCTCAAAATACCTATGGAACCAATCACTATTCGAATCTACTTGCGACATGTTTCAGTTCATCACTCGACTCGACTAGTGCTGTATAGCGTTTCGAAGGTGATCCTAGTTTGGAAACTAAACAAGGACGATTTAGACAGAAGGGGTTCGACGATGAGATGCCTAAGAGATTAAGTAGCGAAGGGTGCAGTACTCGATACTAGCTGGTTACGTTTAAGCGCTGCTTTAGGTGAAGAGGGTGTTTAGAAGGGTTAATCTGATCGCCTTTTAGTGAAATACTATACAATGGCTGTTAGAAGTACTCGAACATTTATTATAGAAAACTGTTATGTGTATATTGTGTGTATTCTATACAATATTTTGGAATTTCATTAGCGCTATTCAAATTTTACAATGTTTCTTATAACATGGAGGATATATCCATAAAAAGTTTCTACAAGTATTCGACTACTTTTGTGAGTTACTTCATATACATTACATGTATAAAATATAATATTAATGTGTAGTATTGTGGACAAATGGCCTAAGAAATATCGGGTGAATCATAAACAATGATGACAACGAGAAAGCCTAAGTGCTGACAGGCCCATCAATGTGTTGTCGGTCCTTCAGTCGAATAGTTATGCGGAAAAAAAGGTCTACGTGACCATGGCCACGGACGGTTGCGGAACACGTATGTGGGGATCTGTGAGAAAAGACAAAGGGATGCTTAAGGGAGAAAGACGAATTAACAGTCAGTGTGAATTGAGAAGTCAGAGTGTTGTCAGCGTTGTCGAGGAATGTGGTTCGCGTGAAAGAGAGCGTTGGAACCGTGGTGACGAGAGTTGTAAATTAATTATTTAGTTGTCTTAGTTATAGCACATTATTGTATTTAGTTCACGTTAAATAACCATCGTTTCCTGTTTAATCCATTTTAAATAAATAATAAATAAAATCCTACATTAATATATAATATATAATTATATAAAATTCGTATGATGTCCTAATTCGATTGTCAGCCAGTGTAAATCTTGTAGATATTATTAGAATTCTGTGAAGCGAACTTCGCTCATTGTATCTAATACCCGATTTTTCAACATACTATATTGAACTCGATCCCATCACTAGCAACGACTATCGTTATTTGTAGCATCTCTACTTCGAACGATTGCAAACCGACCAAAACAATATTTACGAGCATGTGGGCCGATAACTGATACGAAGTTACAGGTACGAATGATATTTCTTGTCCGTGTCGGGCAATCGTAATTGTTTGCTGGGCCGGTCGACGAATTATTGAATTCTCGCAAGCAAGAGAGTCAGCCAGTGTTGCCAAACTGCAATACATTGATAGCGACGCGTAATCTGTTCCTGTTTACAGAAATTTATTGGCGCGAAATCCGGTGCCAACTATGCAGCGACGCCTCGTTCTCTCTCTATGGCCGAGTGGTGTTAATGTTCCCCAAAGTACCATGCGCGCGTTATTAAAACGCGGCCAGTTTTCGGCCGGCCAACTGCCACTGCCACGCTGAAAACTGCTCGATCGAGCTCTTTCAGCCGAGCGTGCCTCGCGGATATTTGGAATTTTGTCAAAATTGATGAAGACCGTTGCGCTGAAGAATTTTTAAATTGCAATGAAATACGCCAGGTTTCAAGATTCTTACTCTATTTTGCAACTAAACACTTAACTGTCATTTGTTTAATTGGGAACAGTATTAAATGGCATTTAATATAACGTCTAATATTTGACAATTTTATAAATCACGAATTCGGAGCAAAGGAGTTTGGGAAAATTTTAAAAGTCACCAACTAACTCTGTTAAAATGTCCTTAGATTTAGAACAGAGATCAGGGTAGGATGTCGGTTGTTTAATCTCGTATGTATCCTACGCAAGCTTGCCACAAAAGAGACACGCAAGCATGCAATGTAGGGGCGTTGCACATGCCCTTAATTTGGGAAACCAGCCCTACATCCTAACTTCCACATCCCAACTTTAGGTATTCTCGCGGGTTTGTGATACGTAGTAATCGCTATTGAGAAGCAAGAAACAACTGCATGTCTTCGAACTTGCTAATTAAAACCGTGAATTCCCTTGCTCGTGTACAATGAAACTAACCCGTGTCATTCAAGCCAGAAATTTCTCAGATATCCCAAAGTCATTAGTAACTATGACCTATTTAACGTTATTGATTAAAATTACCGAAAAGCCGAGTCCAGATTGCGGTACACGTGACATCGATCGAAAGAGAGTTTACTTTAACCAGAAGGCTAAAAAAGAGAATGAAAAATACGAGAAAGAAATGACTAAAATCGATATTTTATTAGTAGAGCAATTTTCACCAAATTTTCTGCAATTTAAATATTTGAATAGTACACGGAATAGAGGATTTTACAAAGGTGGATTTTATAAAGAAAGCTTTCCTCGTAAGTCAAGGAGGGAACCTGGCTTGCATACTGGACGATAATACGCGGGGTACCTTCTTTCCTCGAAATCCTATGCTCTGAAGAAGGGAAACGTGAAGATTAGTGCGCGTCTCGTGCTGTTCTTAAATGCAACGTGCCGCGGATAGCCAGCAGGATTCAACGTGGAAACCACGATAACGAAAGCTTTATACAGTCAGTAGGTTCACGTCTGGACGTTGAGAAATAATTTATGTTGTATCCGTGCAAAATGTTTACGGATTCCATAACTTCTTTCCCTCTAGACTTCCATATTTTCCTTGAGAGTCATGGCCGTCATAAATTTCCGACTTGCCACCTCCTTTAATTGCAGTTAATACCGTAATTTATTACCAAAGCATTTTCATTATCTCGATCCTTGAACGTATATACATCGTCGCTTATAATTATATAGATATTTCGCTCCATTTCTATCGACAATAAATTATGAATGACACATGAGATTCGAAAATCTACTTAAAACTACCTCGATATTCGAACGAATCGATCGCTTTACGAGTGATCGAGCCACGAGAGGCAGAGAACCATCGCCATTTTATTAAATTCTTCGAGCAGAAATATTAGATGGAACTATAGACGTTCATTAGAATTTCTACAAAATTTTATCTTAACGTTTGCATTTGTGACTATTTAAAAATGATAAACGGGAAGAATGATTTTAAGCGAACGAAGAATCTCTCTGGTAAGGTGCTGGAGAAGTTCGAATCTATTCGGTAGTTCTTCTTGCGAGTATTTTTTTTATTTCCTACAGTATTCATGAAGGGTTTAAATCTGTCGCGTTCAAGTTCGAGTCTGCTAGAAAGTTTCCCTTTTTTTCAAGATACAGAGTTCTAAACTTACCTGCAACGTGCTAATGAGCGGGGTTGTATCGCATTTCGTATAAGCTGCATACACGAAACCTAACTCATCGACGATCCTTTCAACCCGAAGCGTCCGAATCTCCGTCGAAAATTTCGAGGTTCGTGCTTCGACGTAAACCTCCTGTGAACGTTTAACACCGTTGGCTCGTTTCAGCCGGAGAATTTCCCGGATTCTCTGGCGAACGTGGGATCTCCTGTCACGATGCCCTCAAAGATCGTATCGCGTCGGTAAGGGCTGCGTGGCAGCTGACCCGACGACAACGAGAGCATTCCTGCACCGTTGCACCCGAGCCAGTCGGTGCTCGAGCGCGTCAAGTAGAAGTGGTCTGCGCGTAACCCGTCCGCGCCTTGGTTCGCAGTGAAAACGAAGCGCATGCGTCGGTCGGGAGACGCCAGGCCGCAGATTCATTTCGCGCCGCGACGCCAAGCGGCTCCGCATCCGTGTAAACGCAGCTGGTCCATGTGCGTTCGACGTCGGCGCGTGCATGCCGACCAGGACAATCAGTGTGAGACGTGTGTCAAAGTATCGTGTACCTTCGCGCGTGTTCTTCAACGATCTTCGATCGTAATCTTCGTCGACTGTATTATCGAGTGATTAATCGAGTGGATACTTTGGTAGAGCAAAAAGGAATTACCGTAAGAACGACGTTGTCCTAGGCTGGTCTTTCAGATGAATTGAGAGGTAAACGGGGACGAATGACGCGAAAGACGAGCGACGATCGCGCCTTGTGGATCGCGATGATCGTCAGCAGCAAGGATCCACGTGTGATCAAGCGTGGGTTTCAACGCGGTTGCACCTGTCGAGCATTCGACGCGACACTAGTCCAACCTCGTTTCTGAGGATCTTGTGGAGAAGTCCGCGAGATTTTTCGCCTTTCCACTGTGGATTCCTTTACGTGACTTGTTGTATCGGCGATCTGTCCGCGGGATCTCACGTGTGATTTATCGTCCTTATACGAGTTCTCGTGGATTCTCCCATCTCGATTCTTTGGTTCGTAGCAGATTTCCAGGTGTTGGATCTTGTACGGCAGAGGCAGTGCGTTATCCGCGAGGGAATTTATCGTGCTACGGACGATTAACTTGACGCGGTGGGAGTATACGTTGCGAGTGGATGCTTCTCGTTGAACGTCTGATTCTCTGGTGAAACTCGGTTCTCGCAATCGTCACGCGTGAACCTCTGCTTGATCCACGAGAGTCTTTGTGTTATATATGTCTGGTAATAGTGACTGTAGATGCTACAGTGAAGTTCGAATCGTGTACTCGGAGACCAGAACGAGTTGCATAACAGGGTCTCTGCTTGAGTGTATATATATATATATATAAATATATAAGTATAAATAATATATAAGTATAAAGGAGGATATCGTGCACGAGAAAGGAAGCAAAAAAAAAAGAAAGGGTGGAGAAGAAAGACGTAGCTGGATTTTAGAGCCGATTTAACCAGCTCTGTCGGCTATCACGATTTTTCTCTCCGGTGTGTGTACCAGGGGAACGGTTCTACTAGCAAAACGATCGACGGTGAGAACGAGTGAACGCGGTGTTAAAAATGCTGTGTCGTTGGCTCGCCGTCCTGATACTCGCTGCATTTCTCCTGGTTATCGAAGGGATCGCGGTCACTCAAGGTACGTGCAACCGAACCATCTCAAAAATTTGCGGAACGTGCACGAACGTTGCTCGACTCGCTTCTTCGAATTTGCTCCTTCGAATTCACTTGGAGCATCTGTGTAAGAGCTCTCGTAGGTTCTTCAGAATGCATTCGCGTGCATGGCCCAGGCTTCTGAACGTTCAACGGCTAGTTTCTAAGATTCTAGTGGAGTATGGTCGCTGATTCGGTATTCGCGTCCGTATGTACCGATCGCTCTTGCGGGTGCATTAACAAAGTGCGTGACAAGTGTTGCAGAATGGAACGTAAAAGTGTGAGAACGTTCCGATTTTCCGGTCGAAAAGAGATTCCGTTTTGTATTGTAGGCATGAGTCACTTCTTAATCCCTGATGAGTTTGGAATGGTTCAAATATCGGAAGTTCTAGTATCTGCATATGTTTCTTGAAAGTATTTATTTGTCGGACTGTTGTATCAATCGCAAAATTGGGTTGTGTGAAGTTATAATTACTTGTACTGTTTACTTTAACTGGCACATATTCTACGCAGAATAAAAATAGATCTATTCTACTAGATCTAGTTAATCTCTCAATGCATGTCAATCATTAGATTTTAATGGAAACTGTAAGTGAAGATTCTCTAAAGCTACGTTCGAAGAATTCTTGAATTCTAGAACTTTTAATTTCTATAAATCTAAAGTAATGAAATCAATTAATCAGTAGAAATGTACTTACATTGAGCTATATGGAAATTGCTTAAATTAAGTACGTGTAGCTTAAAAAACTACGCACGACTAAAGTTTCATTTGGCTAAAGGATATTTCATGTACATCGACTTAATACAGTGATAGGTATATAACACTCAAGCTACTTTTATTACGATAATACGCAAAAATCAATGCCACTACTTCCAAACATTTATCGTGTCGTTAATTCTCAAACAATTTTCCTCGAAGTATCACAATTCACGCTATCTATGCCGTTAACGACTTTAACTTCCAGGGAGAGTACGACGTAAGTCGCATTTACCGATAACCCCAAGCCATAAAAGACGGTACAATTAATTTCGACGCCTTAACAACTCGGTACACGCGGGCGCCGCATTAAGACGCATCATTCACCTCAACGTTTCTTCCTCTCCCTCTCTCTTTCTCTCTGTGTCGCGTAATGTGACTGCTTGCGGACTCAAGTGTCTCAGGAAGTAGTTTATGAAGCACTTTGGAAGGCAGGCGCACGGAGCTCAAGTTTCGAAGCCAGAAATTTCGTTTGCCATTCTGCTCAATAATTCCGTCTGCACGCGTGTTCTTCGCGTGGATTCGACCAATGCAGCGGGAGCACGCGCTTCACCGACGCGAGTTACTCGCTGTTCCATGAACTAATGGCGAGAAAAACGTGGCTAACAAACAGTGGCAAGCCGCGCGGTGGAATGCTAATGAACAGCACACGATGGACGCGTTTACAAATTAAGCAAGACGTCAACGAGAAACGTTGCACGGAGCGCCGATGCTAATTGAATAATTAAAAGTCACCGCGGTTGCACGTCCGTCCACTGGAAAATGCAATGTCTGTGGCAGCAGTGACACGCTGTGGCAAAGCAAATAATCACCGGCCGTAATTGTGCAATCAGAGGAACGCGACTGCTCAAGTGGCCACGGCGAAACATTACGCGGGGAAACTCAGATGCGTCGGAAATAACACCTCCAGTCGAATCTTGATAAAATATGGAAACCACATATCGACTTACAATCATTCACGGATACATAGTATTTCAACACTTACCGTAGAAAATCTCAACTGCGTATTTGCACAAAATATATCGTAGTTTCCACGTATTATACATTTCGCGTAGGCAGCCGTGTCTCATTCTAGCGCTAACAAAATTACAAAATGTTTTACACGACACGTATAATGTATCTATAAAAGTTTTCTGTAAGTGTGAGCATACTTTCAAGAGTCACTGTATGCGGTTATTAGCGACGAAGACTGAATACATTGTGCGGACTACATGTTGTTACAGAATAACGTGTCTTTTGGAAAGGAGAATATTTTTGAAATTTGTTAGCTATCTGTCAGAGTGACTATTAAATTTTTGTAAATTCCTCAACGAATAACAGAGCACGTTCAATAATTCATAAATAATTTCGCGTATGAGAGGACATAGCATAATATGTTCGCGATTGGAATTTCAGATTAGAGATAAAAGTATATACGCGTCCACTATGAAAAATAATTCCGAGCTAAATTCAAAAATGTCACCTCCAAACATTTCAATATTTTTATAACACAAATTAAATCAATTGAAATTAATTTCGAACATCACGATTCGAATTCAGTATCCAAAGCGATCCTCTTTAATCCTAATTATATATTTAAAACGATTATTCATACCGTATACAAATTCTTTTTTACCAAACATACATATGTCTGCGTCAAACATCTTGTAATTTCTATACACAGTTTCGAATAGGTTGTCAATTTGTCCCATACGATCTTCATATTCGTGTTTCGTTACGGTGCTAATGAAATTTCAAAATGTTTTACGTAGCATACACGATATACGCATAAAAGTTTTCTACGCTAAGTGCTCAAATACATCCGTGAGCTACTGTACGTGTACTTAATACGACGTTAAACCTATTAAAGAAAAGAAAGAACGAAGTGAAGAAACGAAATGTAAAAATTTTCGGAAAGTGTCCGGACTGACAAAAGATCGTACCATTGAATTCGTAAAGCGTTCGACAAAGTCAGCATGCATTAAAATGCAAGTTTCAGCCGGATGAAATCTAGAAATCGATGAACGTGCTACGAGCGTGGATGCGAGCTTACAAATGGTTGGATCTTTAGACGATAACCAACTTTCAACGCGGCATGAGGTAAAGCTCATTCATCATCGTGTACTTCGGCGCGGCGCATTGTCCGCATCACGTGCACGCGCCCCGGGAACATTAAATCGATTCTCGTTCACGCGTGATTTACCGCGGCGAATTGAATCGTAAAGAGGCTTGCGTGCTTACGATTTTTCCTTTATAATTGTGCCTCGATTCTCTCGTTCTACGAAATCGCCGCCGTTCAGCGAAATTCGCACTGTTGGCACCGCGAAATAACTCGACAAACCCGTGAACGCGACCGATATTATTCTGATTATGTTCACGAGACAAAAAGTTTTGTGCTAGATTTTTATGCCAGACTCTAATTAGAGATAATTTATCAAGGTGCTTTAACTCTTTGTATATGGGAAGCGTTTTAATATCTTTTTTCATTAACTCGATAATTAAAAATTGAATTCGAGAAAGAAGATTCAAAACTACTCACTAGAAAATAAAATCTTCGTTAACGAATTTTCGACGTTTTTCCTTAGCTCTCTTTGATATGCAATTAGAACCAGTATTTATTCGAACGTTCCATTTTTTGGCAGAAGTTCGTGATAACTTGTTCGTGATAGAGTTCGTGAACTTTCTGAACGACCCAGTGTTGTACTACAATCTCATAAAAATGAAACATCCAATGTCCGGCGTATCTACGTAGAAATTTTTAGCAGAAAGTGATATATACTATATACGAACATGGTTTTTAGTATATTCTTAAACATAAACCAAAAAGGAAACGCGAAATCGCATTGGTTGCACTTTATCATCTCTGAGCCTGAAAAGGGGACAAACAATCGCCTTATTTATTTTCCTTTCTCCGGAGATCTCATTCTGTCTCATTGGATTGCATCACGTGTCAGGAGCCGTTTAGCGGTTGCTTTTTCTTCGAGAATCGAGAAAATTTTTGCAGTGAATTCGGTCCTTGATACGCCGCGACACTGCTTTGCTTCGCTTCGTCGAACAGGATTACTTTTTTCCATGTATTTTCGGCCAGTGACAACTGAGAAAAACTTGTTAAATATTTCTATCAGCAAAATATCGTTGGAAACATGTTCTTTGGCACCGTTAACAGTTCGATAAAAACGAATGTACGCTACCGTTGATACATATCTAGACACTTTGATCAATACGTAGCAATAATATTTGCATTTCTATAAAAGAAATCTGCAGTCAGGAAAAATTCCAGAAAAACAATATAATAATATAAATATATAACATTAAATATAAATATAAAACGTTGTTATTGTTCACCAAATTCCATCGAATTTTAAACATGGAGCGAGAGAAGGAGAGAATAATTTTTGGTCACAGTTTTATAAAAAGTTTTATAGAATTATTATATAACTATAAATATATTTCTACGTTCAAAATAATCTGCAAACAGATATTTTTAATTTTGTATAGATTCTGCGCTTCTAAATTCTATCGCAGTGAATTATGAAATACAAATGCACGCAGTTTATTACACGTAGACTCTATTCGCCTGGGGATCGTATTAATTTGAAATTGCTTGAGCTTAAATCCTACCGTTACCGTTATGGTTGTAAAGGAACAGATGTAGGACGAAGGAAAAGCCTTTATGAAAACATTACCAAGTTCCTTATTATTATCAGACAATAAATAACTTTACTGACTCCTAGTAAAGAAACTTTGCGTTCGTTTCCTGAAAGAAAATTACAAAGAAACGTTTAACTATCATTAAACAACGATTCAGGGAAACTTGTTATTTGCTTCTTAGGCGTACTAAAAAAATCTCCAGGCAATGTACGATCTCGTTAATTTTAATACCCTCTTACAGATAGTATCGTAATTTTTCTGAGAGATTTATGAATTACTTTTGATTTTCATTCGAAAAGTAGTAGTGAAGAAATCGCGTAATTCTTCCGTTCTTCGTTTATATTTTTATTTTTATACTTCAAAAAAATCAGCAAACGTTGCAAGTACTTGTTGAAGGAATAAAAAAATTGGACAATTACTTGTCAGTTTTAGCGGCAATATCTCCTACCATATAACCGAGCACATTCGATTTAAGTTTTATAGTGACATAACATGAATTTCTAAAATCTTAATCACCGGCCAGAAAGTGTCTGAAAGTTACTTTATACATTCTCTGTGCCATAAACTTCGGGGAAACTAGAATATAGGGCAATTCCTCTTGTCTGGCATCAATTTTATATGTTTTTTTTTTGCGCGATGATGAGCCGAACAACTTTTGGAACCAGGTTTGACCGCTTTCTGAAATGAAAATAATAAAAATAAAAAAATAAGAAAGCAACTAATTACTCCAAATAGAGTAACAAATAAATTTGTTATTTGAAAGTAAATTTGCTTTCAATTAAATTTCAAAGCCTTATACGAGTAATAAATTATCTTCGAATAACTCGCCTGCAAAATCTTTGAAGAAACTTTCAACGTGTTTGATCGATACGGTCTGTGAAAATTAATATTTACGATATTCCGTGTCGGAAAATAGGGCTTCTCGAGTTGAGAAAAAATTGAGGGTAACCCGATTCAACAGAACATCATGCAGGCAGCATGAACGAACAGATTCAACGTAATCACGCGTGCACCCAAAAGAAAGGCGCTGTATCGAGTGTCGAGGCAGAGCGTGCTCGATTTATGTAATACATAAAACAGAGCACGGCTTCGCGATATAAAGGCAGAAGTCTCGCGTCAGAGTGCTTGGAAGCACAGTAACCAGAGAGAAACGATGATTTATGGATCTACACCGCGAAAGGTTATGGAGATTTTTGCAGCGGTGGCCCTGTTCATCTCGAGAAAGTCATCTGAGCAATGTGGATATTGATTACATCGAAATTTCCCAACGTTCCATCGATAATATTTTCCGTGGCACGCGCGTGTATTGTTCGCCTGGCAGATAATTATTATACTGCATTATTCATTGTTATTATCTTATCGATTTAACGGGCCGCGTTAAACAATTCTATTACTGCTCGCATCAAGCGAACGTAGCCGTTGCAAATTGTAACGTGTGCTTTAATTGCTATCAAATATTACTCGATATATAACAGGTTTAATAGGTAATGGCAAACTGTGATGCTGGAGCGCATAATTTAGACGCAAATAAAGCATATTATTATTTAAGCAACGGACGCCGATTTTGTAAACGATTGAATTACGTCGGAAGTTTGAAGCGAAACTTTGAAAACTGTTTAGAGGCAATGTAATTTCGTAAAAATAAAATTTATCGAATAATACAGGACGTAGAAATATTGAAAAAAATATCCGAAGGCAATGTATTTTCATAATAACACTTTATTATGAAACTTGCAAACAATAAAGAGATATTTACTAAAGATTTAAAGACGACGTATTGTCATGTAATAAAATTGCATGCAGAGAATAATACCGTATCGAGTAAGACAAGACGAAGTTGGTAACGAAATTAAAAAAGAAAAAACTTTACATAGTAGTTACATAGAATAACATCGTATTGAACGACACACGGTAGAGTACATTGGAAAATTTAGAAATGACGTGGCCCGTCATTAAAATGTTTTAATATCTGTAACACGAACTATTTAATTGCTTTATATTATTCAATTTCACGTCGAGTGATTATTTTATTTAAATTTGTTGAAACGTCACATAAAATCAGTTGAATAAAATTGTTGAAGAAAGAGTCGGCTGCTACCATGGAACGTATTGGTCTCTGTTTCGAGCATCGAAACTTTCTGCATGAATTTTTATACGCTAAATAAACTTTACGCATAAATTTAACGGGACGCTGGTACGTGTCTGGTTAGTCGCAAATGAAAACATATTAACAAATCTAATAGCGTAGGAAACATAGGGACATAGCAAACGGGTAATCGATATTAGAAAATATTTCGACAATGGACACCATGTTTATTGACATTGGTAAATATATCGCATACTGGGAATATATCGATTTAACAGGCGCAAGGGATAGGTATCGAATATACATACATATACAGTTGACATTAAGTAAACTGCGATATTGGCGTAGGGATTGTTCGAATGGTAATAGTTTAATGACGACGATTCTCTGATAATGCTACTGGTATTAGCGCTCCTCTGCCTACTAGATTGTAGCATATTAGATGAAGATTTATATGTGCCCAAGGCATTGCTAACTTCGAAACAGTCGCGTATGTGTAGGTGCGCGTACACAGAAGCTAACGCGTTATGTACAGTCAAAATGTTGTCTCAAGTTCAAGAACGTAAGCTCTGGGATATACAGACTTAACATGATTAAGGTTATCGTATGGTGTTAGCGTACTATACCTCTTCGACGATGTACTATATATATTGAAAAAGCTTTCACGGGTATTAGAGCGGAATTAGAACACGTGAGAGATCTTTTTATTTGATACTGTAAGATTTCAATTGTTGAACCAGTGTTAATTTTGTTATCGAAATAGGTACTCACATTTTATCTATTTTGCAGAGCGTATTTGATTTAACAAAACTGATAACTTAAAGTAATGCTTGTGATGTTGAATGAATTTGATTATTCTTTTTTATCAAGTATTATTTTAGAATAACTGAAACTTCCGTGATATGGCATCCATTGATCTACAAAATAACAGAAATTTACGGTTTTATAAACCTAGAACTAATCTATATTTATGTAAAATACTTTTAAGACAAATTTTAAAGATTAGACAAAGAATAGTAGAAAACAAAAGATTATCTTACAATGTTAGTAGATGAGAATGTATATTGTTTTAGAACTCATGGTCTCAATTTTCTGTACAATAATTCTTTACAAATAATCTTTCCAAAGCAAATTCCTTGATATTAAAATTCGATCGAGAAATAAAGCGAACAATTATAGGTCCTGTACTCATTCCACACGCTGAATAGGAGAAACGGAGTTACATCGAAAGTACCGACAGTAAATTTATTCTCATTACAACTATAAAAGCGTCCATTAGCGCGTAACTTTCGCGTAGATTCCATCGTCGTCGTATCTGGCGGAACTCGAAAAGTATGTCGTTTAGTTACGACCATCTTACGGTATCGATTCCAGGGAAGGCTTCAACACTATCGGTGATTTTTATCGAAAGTAGAGTGCTGTAACAGTGGCATCGACGGCTGTTCATCAATGACGCGAAAATCGTATTGCAATAGAGGCCGCGTTTACGATACTCCTTGGCGATCATAAATTACCCCTTTATAACACCATTCCAGCAGTTCTTTCTCTGTATCCCGTGGTATCGCACGATTTTTACCAGATATCACTGGCAGATTTAAAAGCTTCGTTCCTTTGAAAATTGTCTTGTAAGAGTTTTGCGTTTACGGTAATCGCATATATCGCTTCTCTTTCGAAGCTTATCGTAAAGTGCAGTTACAAAGAAATACCACTAATAAATTCCTAACATCTTCTTCTGGAAAATCGTGTCGTACCGTGTATTTACGTCGCTTCTCTACAGCGTAAAGTAGAGCGTAGTAATATCGAATCAAGTATGATTACCCATAAAAAAATATGTCGAAAATAAAGAATAATATTTTTTAAACTAAATCTTCGTTTACGAGAGAATCGATTTAGTAAATGTAGCAAGTACGCGTGCACTGTACGCATACCTTTAGATAACGACATGGTTAGTGTATATATTTATAGAGTGTTTTATTTATCGTGGAGTCTTAAATTTCTTAGTTACTTTTATTAATATAAAAAAATCAGGACAAAGTTATTTGGTTCAAGACGAAGAATTTGTGGCTCGTGATTTTCTTTCCACTACGTCATCTTCTTCAAGTTTTCAAGGAGATCCATATTTTTAAAAGTGAGACTGGATACCTTTCTATATATAGAATTATCAATTATAGAATCGAAGAATTCTTGAAATGGAAGTGTCACACCTTTTTCTTGAAATAATTTGCGTTTCGAAAAATTGTTTATTATGAGAACGTTCATATCGGAAGCGTTCGATCAATTTTATGACTTACTATACATAAATCGTGAAAAGTTTCTGTAATGAATGTCCGAACAAAGGTTCAGTAGTTTTAATTTCTGCTACGAAAGGTCTGATTAAAAAACTGAATGGAAATCCAGGCTAATGTTCCTGTTTATAAGCTCGTAAACGTAGACGTGGACGATTGAAAAGAGAAAGAAATCCCAGTGGACAATTTGGGATGGTCTTCTAATTACGCGTCGCCCACGAACGTATTATATGTGACCTGCAATCATACTCTTCAGGAATAGTACACAAAGGACCCCTTATCCAAGGGAATCGAACCATAAATTTCAGGTCCTTTTCTAGCAGTGTGTGGGTGCTCGATGCATCAATCATTATCGAACGCGGTACGACTGGAATATTTTGCTGAAAAAGTTGCTTGACATTTTCCATGCATAGCCAAGTCCCCTATAAACTGACGCGAACGCCAGTGCTCAACCAGCGACATCTCGAAAACGACCGATGTCCCTTCAACCATGTGTCTTCAATGTTACGAGAGAGCAATTTATGATCACTTGGATGCTACAGTAAATGTAACTTCCATTATGAGGCCAGTATCGAGGCACGGAAGCTGTAAATCTGTCAGCGATATCTGTTAGAGCTCCTACTCTGTTGTGAACTTAAAAAGAAAAATCGGAAGTTAGCGTTATACAGGGTGTATAGCGTGCAATTTACAACTTTATACGGCTGTAAAAGGGAAGTGAATCGAGAATAAAGAACGCAATGTTTTGAAATAGGCATTTGTTGTAAAGTACGTGCGCTTAATTTCAATACCGATAAAATAATATCGATCGAGTGATAGTTCGTATGGACAAGAAACCCATTTCTCACGATGACATAATTTTCTCATCAATGGAATAGCGTTCATTGTAAACATCAAATCGCACGTAGAATCTGATAAGAAGGCATTTCATTGAAAGATAAGAGTATGCGTATATCTACTATACATAGTTTCTAATTAAAAATATGTCAATTCAAGCATTATAATAAATACATTCTGTTATTTCTATTGCTGATATTTCGATTTCAAAGCAGATTCCAAACCTTCATTTTACGTCTGGCGGGATTCAAAAAAAAAAAAAAAAAAAAGGAGGAAGAAAGAAAGAAAAACGAAAATATCCATTGTCGAAGAAAAATAGCGGTCCATTAATTACCGAATGGCAAAACGGGAGGAAAAAGAAAGGAAACCTGTGACGACACAATTACGCAGCGTCGGGCCGTGTTTCCGCCGAGTTCGCGGACACTGCTTCCGTAATTACCTGACGCACGCCTCGCATGATCAGTTTCAATTTGTGAAAAAAGCTTAGTCGGCAGGGGAAAAAGTCGAGCTGCCACGAGAAATTTATCGCACAGTTTCGTAGTCATAGATACACGGGGTATCAGGTTTTCCATTCCCGTTCAATTTTTCTACCTTTGCCTGTTCTTTTTTTTCTTTTTATAAACAGCTATTACCCAAGATAATTCATTTCCCTCGTTCCTCTTTTTCATTGACAGCGCACAGCTTTATTCCAAATCGTACGTTTCCTGTCATGCTGTATTATTTGCAGACGAAGTATTAGGTATCAACGTTGCGAAAGGATGATCCGATAATCATATACAATATTAATGTGTGTAATTAACGTACGGGCTAAAAAAGTATTCAATCCTTAAAGAGTTAAGCTTTCGAAAGTATCTATACGAGTGTTTGAAAATTTTCGTGAGTCACTATAAATACTATACTATAGATAATATATAAAGTTATTTGATCGTTAATTATAATTAGACATTGGCTAGAAATGAAAGATTACAAATCTTCTGAAGAAAGAAGTATTGTTCTTTATACATTATGCATTAGATGGATCTAGTATAATAGACTATTATATAGGAGATTACACCAGAAGGAGCTTTAGGACTCGAGGGTTTTGGGGGCTACAGAGGATCGAGGTTATTATGTTTGTTAATAGGTAGATGAAAGGTTTAAGTAATTTTTAATGATTCAGCCGTAACGTTGAAAAACAGTAACACGTGTATTATTCTTCGTCTTTTATTACTATTATTAAGTATCCGACGAATTCATTATTTGGAAGTGATTTATTTCTCAAATAAGATCTTGGAATTTATTTGATTTGCAGAATCTGGTTAATCCTTTTATGTATTACTTTCGTTTTTAATAAAAAGTGTCCAATTTCGGTATGGCTCGTTGCAAAGCTGCAATTAAATTTGTACAGTACACGCTTGCGTGATGCCCGCACACGAAACGAAGAATCTGCTTCGTTTATTTTCCATCGAGTTCACCCCAAGGACAGGCCGATGCGTGACGTCGAGCCATGGGGAACGGCGTTCGGTGCTTCCCCTAAAGCGAACAATCCGGATAATCTTGTGCAATGAGAATGATGACTCTGGGCATTCTTTCCTCCCTTCGTCGAATCAGCATCGCCATAATTACGAGGCGATTCGACGACGGTAAGGATCTGAATGGTTCGTTATTACGTTTCAATTAGCAAGCCCGGATATTTACTGTAATTGCAATCGGTTACATTATTAGGAAAAACTGAGTGTTCCTAACGAGTAGAGGCCGAGACAAAGACAAACGGAATTTAGGTAATTTCCCGCTGGTGCCGTTCTACTTCTTATTGTTTCGAAATTAACTTGGTCAGTTGCTTGGCATTTGTTTAAGAATTTCAATTGGGGGAGAAGTTAATTAATTTCCACCTGCCTGGTTCCGATTATTCACCACTCTGTGGCGGATGTCGAGTTTCGAACCACGTCCAACTGTTTGTTTAAAGTTCGCTTGTGTGAATAATGTGCATGTCGATATGTTGGCATAAGCTTCATTGGAAGCAGAATTTCCGTTCGGTGATCTTCTTTTCGAACGATTTACGATGACTACCTGCGATGAAAATATTTGATGCGCTGCATAAGATATTTCCAAATTCCATTACGATTCTCACGACTATGTTGGTAGAGTTTGAAAGTTATCCGGAAATGTATATAGATCGATACCGTACATATTGGCGATTTGATAGCTTCCGATGGAGAAAACCTTGGTTTTAAAGTGATTCGTTTACAACGGATTAAATAGTTTCCGACTAATAGTTAGTTACGACAAATTCGTTGCAAACACAAAATTAGTAAAATGTAATGTACAACATGAATAGTGGTCTGAAACATATAATTGGTGCTAATTATGATCTCACTAGATATTGTGACTTATTGATATAATGAATAATTGGCTATTTACGTAGTTTAATGATCTTTACAGAATGTATACTTGTATTATTATACTTTTATTACTACACAGTGTACTTACAGCATACAGTATATTTGTATTATTATACTTGTATTATTATACCTGTATCTTCTATAAAGATACGACAGGATAGAAAATATTTTCTATCTTTTATATTTAGTTTCGTTTCAAATTTTCTCAACATGAATATGATGGCTTCCTACATATAACACGCGTAATACAGATGTTCATAAAAGTGATATTTTGGGAAAAAAGAATATCTGAGAGTAAAACATACTTGAACGGTTTTAAGTTAAATGTCAATCAAATTTATCGATTTCCGAAAGAAGCAAAAATTTCATTGAAAAACGATCTAGCATTTATTTAACGACAGTCTATTAAAAGCATAAAATAAATGAAGTGCGTGGATTTATAAAAGTTGGGAACAAGAATGTTCCTCGTTAGACCTCGTCCGATTGAAGTCTTGGAATTGGTTAATTTTCATCGAATAACTCCTTCTTAATTAAGGTAACAGGACTGAAATACTGACAGGGCGTATAATGAGCCCTTAAAATTGTCTACGTGTAATTAATAGCTTAAACGACTAAATGGCGAACTGGACGCGAGGCGAGTTGACTAACTAGAATTCTCTTGTAAGAGATTCGACATGGTCTATGTGACAACTGTATAATGAGCTTGTGAACAGTTAATAATAATTACTGTGTCTCGTATGGTCGATGCAGAATCCCATGCATACGAGAACACGACGATGTTTGAAGTAAGTACAATTTACAACGTTGTCGCTTTACGTGACTATTCCCACGGGAGAAATTAGACGCTTTGTTCGAGTTATCTTTAATCGTTGTAAGTATGAACGTAACATTTTGATGTTCGACATGAATGAGAATATATTCATTTTGTATATAAATATCTCGCAGTGAAAGCATATTCCCTGCTACGAATTCACTAAAATAATTTTATAGTTGCAACTTTAATTTCGTCAGAATTTTCATCTTCTATGCGATATGAGTAATGATATTTTTTCCTTCGGTATAAATTTGTAATTATTATATTTATGTTTCTCCGCATAAAATAAATTTGCCGTAACGACACACAGACGCTATGCCTCGATATGAAAAATTTACAATTTAGTAATTTACTACAACTAATACGATTATTTATGCAAAGTAATTATATACTCTGGAAATATATCACGAAATATAACTAGCAAACATATCGTATTGGCTGAAATAGTTTTACGTAAGTTCGTAAGTTGAAAATAAATTTTACTTATTCATCAAGATGCACCGTAGATTAAGAAACATATTCACAAACACATGTAGTATGTATGGGTGGAGAAATATGATAATAAATAAATAAGATAAAACTTAGCAAATATAAAAAAAAAAAAAAGTAATACGAGTCTTCTCTCATTTTGGTGTGTGTAACATAGTCGGTGATTCGCTGAACAAGTTTTCATTTATCCCTCGATGCGATTACTTTATCTTGCGTGTCTGGAAAATTGAGGTTTAATGTGAAATCCACTTTTACAGAGTCCATTGAACGTTATTGACGATCCGAAAGGGGTTAAACGAAAATTCCTGTTTCCCGTCGATACGCAGATATTTGTCGTCCCGTTTTCAACACTTCATCGCAAAATCGCAGGGAAATTTCTGACACAAATTTTATAGTTTCAGAAACTTCGATTCGATGTTACTGAAAATATCATTAAGAAAGTAGAACCTTGGTAGAAAGTCACTCTACGTGTCAAGTATTATATTAAAAACACTGGATATTTTAGATATCTTTTCATATTACATACGCGCATTCTACGGAATTTTAAACTTTCAAATTTCCTATAAACGTATAAAAATCTGCAGTCTACTTATCAGCGATAATGTATCCGATACGTTCGTTGATATAATAAACCCTCTGGCGATCGAAAAGTATCTCGCGACTCGTATTAAAACTCCAGTAAGTTAGGTGTTTACGTGCTCCAATAATCCTCTTATAATCGTTTTGCAGAGTTAAAACGAGCAGGATCTGTATTATTACTGTCGTTACTTTGTCCAATGTCCCGATTTAGTGCTATGCGTCGTCGATTCTTTATCACGACAAAAACTACAGGCTTTGTTTCATCGATGTGCCGAATATTCATACGAATATGGTACCTTGTTCAAGACCATTGGAAAGCTAAGAATTTATGACACTGCTGACTGGGCCCTAACAGGGATCCAGGCCCCAGAACTCTTGAAAGGCCAACAATATCATAAAACCACTAAAAAAAGCAAACTTTTATCCTTTATCCCCATCTTGAGAGGTCAACAGCGGGGCAGATGCGAAGAATCAGGTCAAGAGTTGATGTCTTCCATCTGACAAAAACCAAAGGTCGTGGTCTGGCCGCCACACATGAGGGGCAGAGGCGCGAAGGTGCAGTCATCAAGAATAGGGTCGTTCTCTGTCTTACGACACCCTCAGGTCGTAGTTCAACCGCCGGACGCGACATAACAGTCGATAATTTGTGTCATATGTAGAGGAGTTATAGAAATAAAATAATCAAACTCGAAGATGGTACCCGCTGGGGGTAGCCATCCATATGTTATTTAGCAATTAGAAAATTTTACCAAATGTCCAGCGGGACAAATTGTAAAGTACAAATTAAATAACAAAAAAAAAAAAAAAAAAAAATATGTAGAGGAGGCAGTGCCTTAATAGTTACGCATGCATAAACCATGCAGTCCACTTTGTAATCAACTGTCTGGCCTGTAACTCCGTTCCTCCGTCATGCCGCTCACAAACCGCGAGTGTTGGGACGCGTATAGACCTTGTGGAGAAACTAAAATCTATACGTGCTGTTTCATGGCTGCAAATATGGATGCCAGCTATGTCAGTTGAATAAAGTTGAAATTTGATGACATTGATTGAGACAGAACACATAATAAATGCAAATGTACGTATTACGTGTTATTAATTGAAAACAGCAGGGATAACCGTTGCGAGGATTACTAGGTGTTTGATTACTAGATATTTTTATCAAAATTCTACATCAAAACGACAAGAAGAGATCAACTTTGAAACGTTTTAATTTTGAAAATCGTGATGTGGTTATGGTAGAGGGCGAAAATTTTTAATCAAGTATACATAAGTTAGCAATGGGAATTGAAGGTGATTTATTTATCCTATTTTTACTTATTTAGTAAGCGAATCACAGAAACTTTGAAACCTGAAGTTCCAAGAATCGAGCATACGAATAGGTCAAGCAAATTGACTGAATAGAATACTAACGAGGTGAATGAATCAGAGAAGTTCATGAATTCAATTGACTAATTGCTATATTCTTTTTATATATCTCCGTTTCCTCGATTTCTCTTTGCACAAAATTGATTATCTTACCTTTTTATCGAATTGTTTCACGTGCTGCGTACTCCGAAAGTACGTAAGCGTCTCACTCCAAGATTAAAATTTTGGGCCGAAATTGCTTCTCTCTGAAATTAGAGAAATTAATTATTTAAGTCCAATGGAAATGTATTTACTATCATTTTAGAGAAATAAGTGCAAAGTAATTTGTATATTTATTCAACGATTTTTAATAACATTTATCTCGTTCAATTAATGTTATTTATAATTATAATTTAATATAATGTTAGTTATAATTATAACGATCATCCAGTATCTCTTCTTCCCTTAGGCAACTGGAATTTACTATGAAACAGATGTGGAAATGTACACAGAAGTCACAAAAGGACTATAAAACAACTCAGAGATTATTCAGTTCTCGTTAAAGCCTTCCATTATCTGACCGATAATCCATACTATCTCGCCGGCACTCCAAATAATCAACACTCTCCTCAAATTTACGTAAGCCAAAAATGATTGCAACGAGCGCACGCGAGTAACCGACGTGCAACTATCTTCGCTTAAGTTAATTGCAATCAGCCATTCGCCCGACCTATTCCACGGATATTTAAGAATCGCGAAAAGCAACATCGTCGACACTTTGATTCTCGTGTTCTCGTTTTATCATTTGACCTCTTTTACCCTTTTATCCGGTCGAATCGTGTACGACCGCTCGCGGAGAAACGTTTACGAGCCGCAAACGAAAATCAGCCACGTTTGCGCGCCGTTTATGCGGCACGCTCGTAGTTGCGGTTAATTTGCAACTGGCGGGGATTATTGTCTCATGGGATATTTTCGGTGTATCCATGAGCATCGATGATACTTTCGAACGATTTGGTTCGCGGCGAATAATCTTTATCTGGCCTCGTCGCGGCTATGAACGTTGTGCCAGGTAGACGGCTGTAAAATAATTATCGTAACTTTTGCGGGGCGAGAGAATGGCCATAGAACGGTTAGAAAAAAACTACAACGAGAATTAGTTTCACGTTCATTCACTTCGACCCTGTTTCCGGGCTTGTCCGCGAAAATCATTACGCGCCGTGGCAATTGCCAATTTGCATTGTGGCTCATGTGACGCGAGATGCATCGAGGAGCGCAGCGTGTTCCAATTCTCTTGTCGTGAGTTTCTATCTTCGTTACGTAGATTCCTACCGTCTCTCTCCCTTTTTCAGCTTTTTCCATTAGGAAGTTGAGCATCGCGAAGTTCGAGATTGCTGGCAGTTGTTGCTTTTCCATATATTTCGCGCGGAGCAATGTAATATTTAAGCCTAATTGGAAGTCATTGGGTCGTGGACGACCGCGATACGTTGGGTTAAATTTGAATTAGATCATTTAATTCAGTGGCTAGGGGAAGTATCGGCACACATTCTTATTTTCCAACGAAGCGTTTTTCTAGCAGGTTCTATTCATTCTGTGTTCGTAGTATCACAGTTATCTGAATTGAAGCAATTTGAAACCTCTTTGCTATCGACGGCTGTATACAGTGGCCTTCCGCAGACTTGTCTCTATGTTCAAACAGCTATTATGATAGCCGTCCGTCGAAGCTACTGCTGCGTACAAACGATCACTATAATGTACACAGTCCATACGTGTCACGTGCGAACAGTAGGTTGGCTAGTGAGATGACAATAAATTATTCATTATGGAGAATAGCAGCAATGTTCGTTCATACATTATTCTAATGAGTAAATTTCGTTTCGTGCAAACAGCTTGAATGAAGAAATTCCGTTTTAAGAAAAATGTTGACGCTGTTTAAAGGTGACAAAAAAAGAAAAAGAGAGAACAGAAAATCGTGAATCACATTGTTCTTTTGTCTGGAGCCAGCAAGGAGAGAAGATATTAATAAATTCGAAATAAATGAAATACTTTGTACGTTACTAATTATTATACTAATCGAGTGCAAGCGTCTGTTTGAAACGTTTGTTATTTAATTAAATGCGTAATAGAAGCGTACGTACCACACTATGGAACAAGTCCGTAGATCGTAGAAACAATTCTGATGATCTTTATTTGAAAGCAAGCTGTTGGAGAAAGTTTCGAATTACCTTGCATTGCATGTAATATCTCCAATAGACGTGTAAGGATAGTTCTTTGTAAAAATTGTCTAGCTGCGCCGGAGATTTGCAATCCTTAACTCTGACAAATCCTTCAGCTATTATCTCAACGGTTACTACACTTCTGCCTTGTGTGATCGAGAATCTTGCCGGTTCGCAAGAGATTCTTGGCAATTTTCTAAAAAGCTTTCGTGCATCGAACTTGTCGCAGATCCGCAGGAAGATGCTACAGTCTAATTGTAAACTTTGGAGCGGTGCAACGTTCTCGCTCGTGAATTATAGTTTACTACCAAAGTTTACGATCTTACGCCTCGACAATTTCATGACACAAAATAGCAATGTGATTTGCAAATAGTTACAAGCGAGACATTACGAAACCTAGAATTCTTACACAGAGACGATCGTAGAACTAACAACGACGAGTGATAAGAGCAGCTCACGCTACTTCTGGCGCGATTTTAATATTATCGGTGCACTGTACATTTAAGCTAAAATTTCCAAAACTTGTAACATATCCATCTTTCTTGCTGAAAGACCTTAATATACGCCTGTTTACGGTACGGCGTCCCGCATTTTCAAGCTTAAGCGATGTAATAAGTGTTTGCATGGCGTACTTCGCGAAGATAAGTCCGATCACATTTCAATGTCATCCAACACGGGCCAGGAGGACCCTGAGAAATCGACTGGGTTCGTATCTTCGTGTTCCTGTTTTTCGAGGGTTAAGATTACTCGATATTTCAACCGAGAAAATGAATGATTCATGAAAGCAGATTAAACATAACGATCAACTTTAATAATTGATTTCGGAAAGAGGTATGATATACCGAATTACCTCGCTGAATCGGATTTTCGAATTAAGTGTGGGTTTCTGCGCCTCTCTTGAACATTTCGAGAATAATAATAACATTAATTATACAGACTAATATCAATCAAGGTAAACTCATACCTACAATAACCAAACTAATATTATTCGAATTTATCAGATTATTCTGTTCTTCGATTATTTTAGATTAAGATACTTTCCCTATCCAACAAATAAGATAAAAATCAAAAAATAAAGAAAAAATGAATTTCTCGTATTGTCCCGACGTGATTCGAATATTTCGAAGAATTATTTCTCGTTATTAATAATACACATATCATAATTTTTATAAATCTCGTTTTTCATCTCATATTTTTCCCGTACATCGAGCTTTATTAATCTGCTACTCTATTTTCTCGGAGAAGATGATTCCTACGAAATGAATCGAATATCTCGTACCCGTGGATGGCATTCACCCAATCTAACCACGAGCTAATAACATCACTGGCGAGAAATATGAAGCTGCAATCTCATAATTGACAACGGGGATCGTGTAACGACATTCGTGTGACCGCGTGACAAGTCCAATTATCCGATGAGTTGTCTCCCTTGCGCTCGTTGCGCGATGTTCCAATCTACTTGAGAACAGCCCTTAAGCACGCGTTTCGATTGTTAAGAGCTCCGTCGTCGTTTCGTTCTGTTTCGTGCACGTGCAGCTATCGTTTATTCGGTTTATCGCGACCCAACGATGGACCGAGAACCCCTCTGATAGTAGCCACGTGAAAATTCGCTCGCCATCGAATTATTTCGCTAAACGAACTATCGAATTTATTTTCCAGCCGTTTACACGTACCTCGGCTCACGTTTCATTATGTGTAATAACAGTGGCAAACGTTCCGTTTTCACAGCTTTCAGTACATTCACATCGGGCTAACAAGGTACGTAAATTGAAAGAAATTGCAGGATAAAATAATGTAACGGTCCTTGTAATTTTCGTTTTTAAAGCTAAAGTTCCATCTCGAAGCGACGTAGTTTTATTCTGCATTTTCGACCTTCTATACAAATAATAAACATTTATCACGAATATAATATATAAATATGAAAATTGCAGGGAAAATAATGCGATACGGACATTTTTATTCATTTCTTTATTTTGATGTATATTTTGATATCACTTTATGACTAGAAGAGGACATTTTAATACAAAACGTCATATCTATGTATGAGGAGACGTGTTTTCACCCACTAATACATAACTTTTAAACAAAGTGAATACTTAATTACGCGATGTTTCAATTTTCAGTATTAACGTATAAATTAACATGGACCAGGAAATACTATGATAAAATATTAAAAACGATACATACGATGTTTGACAGTTCTTCCATATTTTACGATAATGTTTAATTGCTGGTAGAATCAATGCACGCGAAACATTTGAATAGAGGTATACATTACTCGAAAACAATTGTTAAGGTGTAAAGTGTTCCGGCAAACGAACAGGGAATTTCGTAATTGTGCGCTTTATTCGCACGATTTTCATCGCCCGCGGGATATAAAATTCCGAACTGTTTAATCTGCCAGCAGACATTCTGCACAATAAAAAAATGATTGTTTTGTATTCGAGCGCGAAACGTAAAATTCATACGTTAAATGGTGCTTTTGTCGACAAGAAAGCCGTAACATGCCGATAAAATCGGTGGTTTTAGTTTTTATATTTGGAACCAGAACTGGGACGCGCAATTAGTAAACATTTGCAACTGGAAACTTAACAATTGAACAACTATTTGAAAAAATGTCTATATGTCTACGGCAAATACATGCAACGGAATTAGAAGGTATTCGTACACATTTTTAAAACAGGATAACTTTTTCAAAATTGGGTCAAACGACTTGATTTTTTTTGAGAAGTTAGAAGAATTAGTTTATGTGACGTGTAAAAAAATCTCTGGAAAAGTTACAAGTGGTTGCGAAAAGAAAGTTAATGGTCGCCATTTACGACTTTTTTATCTGGACTTGTAATGAAAATTTAAACGTCATAATTTGGAAAATTATGTCAGGTACGTACATGCTGAGAATTTCATCGAAATCGAATAACGTAGCTACGATTTAAAAAATACAAGTCGTTTGGTCTAATTTTATAAAAGTTATTCTGTTTTAAACAGTGTACGAAAACTTTCTACGCCCACTGTACGTATGTATATATCGTTGATCATAAAAATATTTGGACACTTATCTCAGGACACTTTTATGCATATTATGAATACAGCATACGTATTTCTTATTAAATTATTGCACGTTTACAACTGTTACTATGTTTCTTTCGATTAATGTTCATCGCTTTTTAAAAATATTATTTAAAAAGAAATGTTCTATCAATCGAATAAACCATTTGTTTCTCAATTTATTACTCTGCCAATTATTTGCTTAGCTTTAAATTTCCTTAATTGATCAAATAAAAATATCACATCGATCTTAATACAGTATTTATCATATAATATTTGATACATATATATTTGAAATATTTATTTAGGAATTATGTATTTGAAGTAAATACAATTTGAAAGCAAATTGATTAAAGTGAATATAATATTATAAACAATAGCGTACGTGCAATATCGTCTCCAATTTAGCATACGTTTTCCGACAACGATACATTTCTAATCGAGAGGCTACTTGTTTAATTAAAAACCATTCTCTCAACCTTCCAAATAAACACGCCGCTCCGCCAACCGAGGACAATTTTTTCTCACGTGTGGGCTTTTTTCATTAACACGCAGAACTTGAAAACTGGACTGCTGTGAAAACGTGCCGCTTCGAGGAATACGACTCGAATGTATCGAGCTTTGATTGATTTCGTGCTTGCTTCTGAATAAGCACACGCTTTTCATTTTTCCTTGATGCATTTGGTACAGTAACATGGACACGTTCTCTGTAGCAGAGTGTAATTAGAGGGGCGGATTGAGATGAAAGAAGTAGGACGTGTACAAATGGGATATTTAAGGCGGATTCTAGAGTTGAATTTTGTGCAGGTTGTCACGATGCTATTTCAAATTACTATCTCGATTTGTATCCGCGATTTATTATCGTACGATATTATTTTGGCACCGCCAACAGCGTATAGAGATTTTAGACAGTCATTTGTCTAAGGATTCTCCGTGTCCAACTTCTATAATCGGAGGGTCGAACCAGTGTTGTTTGCTAACAGAAGGCATTGACATATGTCTACTGGCAAAAATGTGAATTTGAATATAATGTTAAAATACGGTGGTTCTCGAAAATATTTGAATACTTGTGATAGGAAATTTTTATAAATACAATACTTACGTGTACGATACTTGAAAAAATTATTTATTGAAAGAAATGTGCTACATTAAGATATATTCATAAAACAAAATTTCGTGTAAGATTTACATAGATTGTCGCAATCTTCCCATGAAATTGTTTCATCTTTTAAACGTTATAAGAAATATTTTACATTGAATATTTTACACATTTTCAAACGTAATATGCATTCTATACATTTTTGCATATTTAAATTGCCCACAAAAGCATAAAAATTTGCAGCTTAATTATAATAAGATTTGAAAGACTGTAGTAGATATTCAACATGAATATTGTTTTTCCATACCATATTACCATAATTTTTCTATTACTTTTCATATTTCCTGACGGTTATGAAATTACCAAGTTACAAAAACTCGCCGCAGAATTATCATTCTATTTTTTCTCCAATATTCCATTATGTGCCAAGATCCAAGAAGCTCTTGAATCCCACCTAAAGCGTTATATCATGTCTATGTATACTTGTCGCTTTATTAGCACGTGATATTCCACACTCTGTCCTTACACTCTTGCGCTCTTTTTTTCTACCTAGCACAATATTCATTCACGAGAAATGGTAAAGCAGAACTTTTTTAAACCCTCTTCAGAAATAAAAAAGAGGACGAAAAAAAGGGACTGCATTTCGAGAGAGAAACCCTTGTAACAAAGCCGGCCGATGAACGTAGTAACGAAAAACGTCAATTGACCTTCTTCCTGGCTTACAACCCTCCATCATAACCCGTCACTCTAGCCGGCGATGGCTTAACGATGGGCATTTTTACACTGTCATAACCTGGGATAACAAGTTCCCGATTTAGCCCGAGGGCTAACCTCGACAACCGCCACTGATCGTCTCTCGAGGCTCTATATCAAGTCGTAGACGGCCTACGCCCATGTCTGACCACGCTCTACCAAACTGGACGATCGTATATCCTCGCTCAAAGTATTAGAACATCTGAGTGATCTTATCCAGAACATGATAATTAATCCGGATTGTTAGGGACGTAGCTAATCGATCAGAATCTTTTACTTATTTCCTGCTATATATTTTGAATATATATATTATATTTTTGGATTGAGAGTGATTATTAGAATGCCGATGTTTGTACACATTAAAATTTTTGTAAACACAGATGAAGAAATAGAATGCAAACCGAGATTTGTTTCACTCACCGAACATTCTAACACGTATCCTTTGGGTATTATATATATTTTGTTGTTATCCTTATTATTGCCTCTCTTTGAACCTGGTAAAAAATCTACATTTCCCTTCACAAATGACGATACATAAAACTGGATATATTTTATTTTTATATTATATACACTCTGTGTGTCTTTATAGTTTTAAATCTCCCGTGAATGCACAAAAATTCGCAGTCTAATTATAATAAATACGATTCGCTAGATCTGAAGAGGCATACCTGTGCAGGAATACTTCATGATTCTACTATTCGCGCAGTTGGTTTAAGACAAAGTCAAACCAGTCGAGATTATAACGTTCTTTTATTTATCGAGCCCCTCAAACGGCACATCGGGGAATTGCCAGACGGGGGAACTCGGACTCGAGCATTTTTCATTAATGGGAATAAGCTGCGTGAAGAAAGTGGAGTTTCATAGTCAAGGGCTGAGAATACATGGACAGAGGGGTGGATCCGAGGGTAGTTTAATTGGCGGAAACATTTCGGAGAGGAAGGTTCCTGTTTCTTACGTAGGTGGGTGAAAGATCTTTTCGGCTACAAACGACGGATTTAGTGGTCGCGATTTTATGCGTATGGTTGGTTTAATTGGTATCGACCACTTAATCTGTCCTTGAATGCGAAGATTAATCGATGTACGAACTTTCGTGGGAATGAATATTGTATGGTTGCAATATCTTTTGGGATTCTATATGAATTATTGATATAAGAAAAGAATATTTTGTGTTCTCGTTGTAGCTTTAAAATCTAGTAATATTACGTCGTGATGTTGTCATTTTTATCTTTTATATTGATCTCAGGTGGATTATTATTATACGTGTTTATTATTATACGAGGAATTCGTAATTGTCAGTTATATTAACCCCTTAACCTACGATTTACGTTCGAGAATGCCCGTTTCTACTACTACGGGCTATGCTCGTAGTTGTAGGTTAAGGGATTAAAATCACTTTAAATACAAGTACAGAGATAGTGTATGCCGGTCGTAATCGTCGCTCGCTCAATGCTACTGTTCAACTCTACGCTCGCTATTCGACTCTATGACCTGCTATAATGATTGTCCTAGAGAGTACGTTCGTCTACTTGTATCGACCTGTGGTATTACAAAAAGTTCGAATGTAACTCCGGTTGACGATTACAAAAAAAAGGTTCGTTCACCTTTGAACCCAGCAAACCAAAACGACGTTGGCACTCCAAGGTACAATAATATGAGTCTCTTTCGATTCGAATCTTTCTTTGATTCATGTGCCGCTACAGATCTATTCGGATACGAATGTCCAGATCCCAAATGTATCTACGTGTGTTGTACGAACGTAATTTCAAATCACTGCGTTATAATTAATTTTCACAAATGCACAAAATAAAAGAAACAAAAAAAGTAAATGAACATTTATTCAGAATCAATCCATTGATCGTTTGTCCAAGCAAACCATATTCTCGACTGAGTTTTCGGATTATACTTGCCGTGTTAGAATGTTACGTGTCAACTGCTGGTAAGCTTCCTGTCACGATTACTTTCGAAACTTATTGCAGTTCGCTGCAAATTTCTCCCACACTAGGCTTTCGCGTGAGAGATATATTTTCGAGCCAAAACGACGTCCACAAACACGGTCACGCCGCACGGCAACTCGATCTGATTTCCCCGAGCGAAATCTTTTCGAAGAATGATCGTTCGCTTTTTGCGCGGCTGCATCAATGGATTTTGACGCTTCGACTGAATCCGGTCGCGTATAAAATCGACATCTGAAATTCCATATTCCGGTGGCTGTCACTGGCTCGGAGACCGAGGCGACGAATTTTCGAACGATGGATGTGTCGCGTTAAGCTTCTATGTAGCAATTAAACGATTTTCGAATCAATCGATGCAATTGCATCTGCATGATGCGAGGCGAATTAAAATTAACCCTTGCGCGAAACTGTGGCCCCGAATGTTTTGCAAATCAGCGTGAGTAATGAAGGGTTTAATACACGTGTGTGATAACTGATTTTATAATAGGAAAATATTTGAGATAAAACGTAAAAAGAGGCAATAATTCGAAATTGATTCCATTTGCCTCCGAAAAATTCCTTAGGATATAGTGGCTCTTATTAATATTCGGACACTATAGTGTTGAAGAGATAATTGCTCTATATATTTGTTTATAATAGCGTTATTGAATTAATTATTCTTTAGTATATTAAAATTCTTATCGGGATTAATAGAATATAAATTCTATTTATTTTGTGCGTATAGGCTTGTGCATAACAAACTATAAACTAAAACTGCGAAATTTTAAATCCTTTTAAACTTTATCAGTATAATCGCGATAGATACGTATCATTATAATGCTAATGACATTTCAAATTGTTTTCCTAACATATACAATATATACAGTGGCTACAAAATGCATTTGAACACCATTACTGTAGCATTTACATACTAATTAATTAGGTCCAAGTATTACGCGCAAACTTTCGTATCACGTAGTAGTATTCTCATATGCGAAATGTTATATTATGAAAATAAAATATATGAAAATGAAATGCAAAAAATGTAGAATGTTCAAAAAGCTCTTAATTATGAAATAAGGGTGCAAATACCTTTTGTAGCCACTGTGCATAACAGTTTTTTATGCTAAATGTTCAATTATTTCCGTGAAGCATCGTAAATATTTTTAGAGAAGTTTAAGTTTGTTTATTTTTCTAAGACACCGTGTATACCATTATCTCACTCGTGATTCACGTGAAAGTTAACGATGCCATTAATAAACATAACCAGGCAATTTATAGTAACTTTTATCGTTATGTACTAAATTACTCTCAATACTAGCATCGAAACAAATATAACAAAACGATCGTCGTTAATGCCCTCCACTTTCCACTAATTACTGTCACCGTTTACCATTACCAAACAGATAAAACTATATCCGTTAATTTTATGCGGTATTTTACGCGGATACGATACGATCCTATAAATAATCAAGCGCTCGCTCGAAATCCGCCAATGTTTCCAACTCGCATGTCATTATTCTTGTCACACGGGAATTATATGCAAATAGACACGTATTCCGCGCGAATTCCTTTTCGATCCGGCCATTGTCGATAATAGGGAAAGAAATAGCGATAAAAAAGGAAACCAAGGGATAAATTGAGAAAGAAAATTGGATATACAAGAAATTAGCCATGCGGAACGCACGCGTGCCGGATCGGAAACAGAAAGAAGAGAAAGAAAAGCTCGAAGAGGAAAAACAGTGACTGTCTGGGGGCCAATAATCGAACGCAGCTTCCCACATGTTATGCGATATTATATTATACAACAGCGAAATACATTAACGAAATGGCGCGATGCTGATAAGAAACATATATAAATATAACGCATTTAAATATTAGTTTAAAGATTAATATTTGCGTTAACTCGTCAATTGTCTTATGATAGATGTAGATGAACGATACATATAGATACATATAGATGAACGAATCGCTATTTTTCGATAAATGATATGTCGACTAAAAGCTTAATTACATTATCATAAACTGTTTGAAGCACTTCCGATAATATAACAAAAAGAATGTTATAAATAGCAGGATCTAAAATCGCTAAAAAATCCTTCTTTCTATAAAAAATCACGGTCATCTTGACTTTGTCGAATGACATTATATATTTTTGATTTCGTAGCGTTGTAAATAATGTCAATTTAAAAATCGTGCACATAATTTCATCGCATTCATTGACAAGCATCGCAGAGTGTATGTTATTAAAGGATTTTAATCATCTGAATTCGATAATTGCGAGGGTACGAACGCCGAATAATCAATGTTTTATTGGTAATCCACGAATAAGTTTACAGTCGTGAAAAATAAAGTAAAAGAGATAAGTAGTTGACTTCTACCTAATGACCCGACAACACAATCATAAGTACGTCGATCCGCTTTGAATATTAATTCAGGTAATTTCCATCCTGTCATTTATTTTCCCGTCATCCTTCTGTCTCGAGAGGAAGTTTATTGTTGCGATACCGGTTAAGGTGAAAAATAACTGTATGCACGGAGGTGCATTACAACATGCAGATG
This sequence comes from Bombus huntii, assembly GCF_024542735.1. Lineage (NCBI taxonomy): Eukaryota > Metazoa > Arthropoda > Insecta > Hymenoptera > Apidae > Bombus > Bombus huntii. The sequence goes on from NC_066251.1 coordinate 9,685,612, forward strand.
CGCTTAAACGGTAATCCATTTTCATCAGATGAATTAAACGCGCGTCTGTTTTAATGTGGGAATCGGTCGATCCAAGCTTGCACGTTTCCTCGAAACGAACGCAAGGAAGTTCGACTGGAATTAGTTCAACAAGTAGCGAGCGGATCTGGTTGGCTTAATTTGCAGATAAATGGCACAGATGATATTCTTCGCTACTTTCCAGTATTTGATTTCCGTTCGTTTGAATAGATTTTCAGCGTAGAAATAGTAATAATAGATATTCGTGTACATTCATATCTTATGGATATTTAGTTCAATTTTAGTTTTATATCTAGTCAAATTAATTTAGTTAAAAAATAAAAAAATAAAAATTGTATCTTCGCGAAAAACTACAACTTAAAAACCTCCACACTAACGATCCATTTCTAATAATTTGCAAAATATTCATAACGAAATGCAACATAAAAGTTCCATCACAAAAAAAATTTACCTTGTAAAAGAGTCCTTTTTCTCAAAATTATCTTTTTTTTTATTTGCATCAACATGGTAGAGTATTCGTCAATCGCTTATCACAGATCAGTTAATTTCCAGTTTATCCTTAAGAAAATTTGAGAATTCTTCGGTACTGAATTCTTTGTAAAATAACAACTCTATTAGGAGTAACTTGACTCGAGCGACGCGACGAGCGGAAACTGGAGAAATTCTCGTTTCTGGTCGGAATCGAAATACCTGGTTGGTGAATTCAACGTCGGTGGCCTTTGTACACGAACGATTCATTCACTTCGTTTCTCCAATGTACAGGAACATCAAAGAATTTCTTCGTCGGGCTTCCTTTTTGTTGCACTAACCACCGAAATGTATTCTTTCTATTTATCTTGCGCATTGTACTCACGAAGCGTCCTCCACAGCTTTCCTTTCAGCTTCAACATGCTACACGCACGCCGGGCTAAGTGGTTTTCGTCGAGGGATGTAAAAACATAGGCGACTGTTCTCGTAAAGTGATCCTGCCCTGCATGTATCACGATTCTTCCTCCTTATTATTATTCGGGAACGTTGACATTATTCAGCGGGAAACACGTCAACGGAGAAGTATCGTGATTTCGTACGAGATAACATGTAAATAAGATTGCAGCATCTACGATGTTAGTCAAGCTGATGAAGCGGTATAATTTACAGCGGAGTAACGAGGGTTGTTCAATTTCTTGGAACACCGACTATAGTTTGATGTTTCACAGATTTATCGATGTTGCAAAGTTTTGACATTCGATATTGTACGTTAAACTATATTCTCGTCAATGAATTCTGAAAACAAGTAACTTCGAATTTTGTAAGAAAAATACTGTTTTACACGAATCTGGAAATCAACGTACAAGATTACGTTCATCAACCGATTTTACACTTAATAAACGTACCGGCATGTTGAAAATTCTCATCGCAAGTTGAGAAATATTGAAATAGAGTTAAATCCTTTTCCATTTACAGATTTACAGTCTTTCTTTGAAAAATTGTTAATGCTTCTCTTTAATGAATTGTTTCAAATTGCTCCTACTTAGTATAATATAATGGAAGAATGAAATCATTACCTTTTCACCGTAATCTTGCAATTAAAATACGTCTTGTTAAAGATAAACAAATGTTAGAATAGTTTTGAGTGGTAACGTTTAAGAATAATTACCACTCATCGTCGATTAGAAGTACATAATTAAAAATATTTAACGCAAAACCGTAGTTACGTCGTCTGGTAGGTTTCGTTAGCAATAAAAAGTCCGCAACGTTTTAAAAGCACGCTAACTCTGCGACTTAGTGTAAGTAGTACGTGTAACCTTTCACGCGTAAATTTTAATTTCCTCGTCGAAAATTCCTCGAAATTGTTAAGACACCGCAGATGTTTGTATTATTCAAATTCGCGGGTAATGCTGAAAGGATGATGTAGCGCGTTTAAAGTACTAACTCGCAACAATGTGAGGCATGAAAACTTCAGTGTCGTAAATTATCCGCATGTGCTGCTTTTGGTGAGAACAGTACCGAACACGAGCGATATTTTCTTTTGCCAACACTGTGTTTACAACCTTGTTTCCTGAACATTTCGCAGCAACGCGACGTTCATATTAGCGAGCAAATATACGAGAGAGAGGAAAGGGCTATTCGCATCTAATACGTCCAGCGATTGTATTTACGGCGAATTGGAGTGTCCGCGCGATATATTCAAACGATGCTGGTACGGTTTTCTCTATCGTATAACAAAACACTATGCGAGTTATGCAACGTGGCCAACTCAGTTATTTCAGAAATATAGCTTCAACGAAATAAAGCTTTTGCGCTAAACTTGCATAGTACCGTGAGGTATGTAATAATTGAAGATCACGAGAGGACGTAAGTACAATAGTGAGTGCAAAAGATATTGGTACATATATACAATTATTTTCCAATAAAAGCACTTTTTTTATCAGCTTTCACATTTCGTTTTCGTAGCGCGAAATTTGTACAACCATATAAGGAAAATATATCTATCTCTTTTCACTTATTTATTGTAATACTTGCTTTCTAGCTTTCGATGATTTCTGGCTTATATCGCATTAACTTATCCTACGTATTATCTACCTTTTATTATATCGTTTACTTACCCAACTTATCTTACGTCAATTTTCTTATTTAATGTTACTTATTACTTTGTCGCAATTGCTCTTTGATACTTTTCCTTCCTGTACATGTACATATATTATTAGCGTTCATATGCAATGTATTGTTTCCTTTATTCGATTGATTGAATTCTGATTGTAAGGATTTAGTATGGAAGTAATAACAAAGTACGATGTAATTAAAAAACTCGAAAGTGATGTTACTGCGACAGAAAAATGATGAAAAATATATAAGATTGGAAAAGCCACAAAAGTTAACTTTAAAAACAAAAACACTATATCGAAAATTATCTAAAGCACGCGGATTTCTTGGATATTGGCAACAGTAAAGAAACTTTAAATATATGGACGTAATAAAATGGTTTTATCAAGACAAAGACGATGATAATGACGACCTTATTCCGGTAATGGTTTTCATACCGAAGCGTTTGTTGTATTCGAAAAAGGGCTCCGATGGTTGGAAGTACAAAAAGAACCTAACTCTATGCAGTTACTTATGTTGGAAAAATCATGTGACTTCGTAGCTAAAAGGATGCGGGGTTCGTAATAAATACTTAAAGAATCTGTCGACTAATCTTAATCTGTATTTGAATGAATGAAATTTCACATGGGAAAAGTAATTCTATTATTCGAAAATTCCATTATCAGAACAACTTTTATCTTCTTATTAGTTCGGATAAGCAAAACTCTACTGTAATTAGTATGTAAATGCTACGATAAATATAACGATGTGCTAATACCTGTCGTAGCCACTGTACATTTTCATCGACTTTTTGACTTCGATATCACTTGATGATTAAACAGGGGGATCTTAACGTGACATAATTGAAAAAGAAAAATAACCTGCTGGAGACAAAGAAAAAAGTAGCGTGAAAGAAGTTTAACTAATATTTATCGGCGGTTTTATATACGTAGATAATATTCATGGTAATATGGGTAATATAACTAATGTAAATCTACTATTTAATATTAATAATATAGCAATATGATGATATAAGTAATAGGAAGTATAAGTAGTCATAATATAGTTAGAACGAGATCAATGGAATTTCGTGAAAACAGTTTCACGAAAATTTTCACGAAGGTAAACAGAGAAAATTAGCGCGAACAACTAGTGCTTTCAACGAATACGATAACGATGGCAAACAGTCAAAACTATTTAGCTTATGGTATGATAGCGATAATTAAATATCTACTTCTGTTGTCACGTTTTAGCGCCGGAACAGCCGGTCAATGATACGTTTGGGTTTTCAGTTGGCCTAAATAACCTCGTTTCGCACAATTTGCAATTATTTGATAATCCGTTAACATGGTCGGTTTAATTGATTACTAATTTATTAACCCGAAGAATTCATTGAAATTACTGGAATTGAGAGAGATTATTATCGGACAAACCGCTACGATATATGTATATCGGCGAACGTGTAAGGGGGGCCATTGTTCCATCGGCACAATGCACTGTGCCTGAAATGCTGCCGGTAAATCAATTTTTCGAATTCCCTTGAAAGCAACCAAGAAAAATTTCGTCCGCAAATACGCTGTTCGAATCTCAGTGTATGATCGTTGGATTTCGACGATACTCGCGGTATTAGGTTGGTCATATGAAACTTCGCTTTTCTCAAATAACACTCTGACCACATGTAATTTTTCCAGAATATCGTATGCATATTTAAACAAGGTAATTTGCACAAGATTCGATGTATTTGACCAAGGACCACATAGTTAAATGCGATTATTGTTACAATATTGAATACACGAATTCTTGATAATCTATGATTTAAAATTAAATAATCTTCGAGAGGCTTGAATAATTTCAATAATTTCTCATTTTCTTATACGTGTTCCAACATTTATGAAGCTACAGGAATATTATGAAGTTTGTAACTTTTTCAATTACGAAAAAATACGAGTAACGTAATTACCTGCATAAAAATCCGGATATAAATTATTTGTAGAACAACACGACCAAAATGAAATTCGTGGAAATTCTCCCTGGAAAAAAGCATCCGTTGCCAATTATTAGAATGTTGATTATATCTATGAATATTGGATGTACGATATCATAACTTTAACGTCAAGACTTAAATTACAACAGACTTCTATTTCCTCTCTAAGTGAAAAATTAAATTCAATTACCATTTTGCCGGAATAATTTCCCAGCTGTAAAATATTTAAAAAATCCTGTAATATGGTATTTCATACTGTTCTCGTGCGATATTATCACTCCTTCTGCTGTTTGCTTTTTATTTAGTTAAAGAGTCAAAGAGAAAATTATTACGATATACTTTAATCGTAATGAACATTAATTGAAAAAACATACTTGCTAATAGTCTTAGCAATTACGTAATAATATAGTGGTGAGAAAAATTTTATTTTATTTTACTTCCATCAAAGTCAAATGTCAAACAAATTGGTTACATATAATAAGAAATGTTAAATTATAACATCTTCTATCGATCATTTTAACCGGTTTAATAGTGCTAGCGTTAGAATGATCGCTCATTCCAAAACAACATATCGTTTAATCAAAGTATCGACTAAATGAACCTATCCATCCACGAACGACAGACAGAAGCTTCCTTAGTAGCCCTTGAAGTATTACGCGATCGTAAATTAGACGGAGCTTTGGCGGAATTATCGTTGTTGGACCACCATACGGTGCACATAGGGGAAAACTCGATTCGTATATCGGTGGAACGTACATACGAGTATCGGACACCTTGTCGTTTACGAATAACTTACCGGACCATACGAATTCACAGGTTGCATCCGATTTTCAGGCAGACCTCTCTAAAGCGTATCGAATTTTAGCGAAGGATGTAAATAGAGGAGCAACGTAGACTGAATTTGCACGGGGTAAAAACTGCTGAACGAGGAATGAAAACAACTCGTCCGTGTTAACCTTAAGCCGCGGCAGCAGCGGTTGCATTCAATCACTATTGAAATGTGGCTTTCTTATCGCATGGAAACGTGTACGTATTCAGCGTGTTACACACGTACCACCCGTCTGTATCGCGCCATATTGAGATTCTTCTTCGTTTCCGTCTGTGACGTGGTAAATACCTTACGTATCGACCTTTTATACTTGTCCGCTTATCTCAATGGATTTTCCACTCGGTTAACACGAAAGGATATTCGCCCTCTTGCTTCGTGATTTACCTGCAAATTGCAATCACTAGATTTGAATGGAAATGGGCTATCCTATCGCTGCTCTTCGCAATACGACAAAGCGATTGTTTTGATCTTTCAAACGCCTTAATTCGTACTTTCATTTGTTTTCGACACAATTGTATGTGTTTGTTCGTTTTCTTTTTTTTTTACACGTTTGACGCATTTTGGTGTAATTCGTGGACACATAGAACGATGGAACTGGAATACGGCATAATTGGATAACAAATGTCCTCGGAATGACATAATCTAGGAGAGCCGTAGGATCTTGAAGTTAGGCTGTATTAAATTTAACGACAAAATCGTTTGTGTGTGGCCGTGCTAATTCGGCCGTGACGATTCCGCGCCGTGACCCACATCCACCGAGCATATTATCTTGTTAAATCACCGAAATCACTCGTTTCACGAACGAAAGCCCATTAACGTGCTCTTTCTGTCCATCATTGCAAGGGAGAGTTTTATCTGAAGGGAGGCTGGGGTTGGATCAAATTATTTCATCGAATTGAACGGTATTCTGGAGGTGCTTAATCGACAACGTCCTCCCGTTCTTTTCGAAATAAATTTTTCCGACCAACTTTACAGAACCCGTTGTCCAGTTTCCTCTAGTACAAAATTGCTTTTTTGACATTGCGTGTCCCATTGGAAGTTATATTTCATAGCCGAAATAGAAAAAAATCCTAAAGTCAATCGCAAAAGCTCGTACAGTTTTCATACTATAAAATTCAGTTGCTTTATAAAAGATTTTATGACGAGCGGTGTATTAAGCAAAAAGTTGGTTTTAGGATAAAACGCACTTTCATATTTTAACAATGTTAATATGTTATATGTTAATAACGTAACAGGCAACCATCGTGAAGTGTTAAATCATTGATAAGCAACGCTTCGTTATTGTTGAGATTATCTGATAGAGGAACACGTGAATGATCTTTTAATAGAAACACGTATTGATGTAAACACAAATAAGCAGAGGACATTGCCAAAAAATTAACCTTGGTGTGTAACTCTAGCTGAAGATTGCAAGAAACAGCAACAAAAATTTATTTATAGCTCTTTTGTTTTTAGACCTTGTAACCCAAAAACAACATTCATATTCAAGGATACAATAATATGGACTTCTTCTCTTTTAATTGTTTTTTGCTTCGCTAAATTCTATTTTCTTCGTAACAGCGGTGCCCAGGTCACTGGTATACAAAAGAAAAAGATGTAGAGTTTTCCTAATAGTAATTCCTTGAACAGTTGTTAAAAGCTACAAATTTTGAAACCTTCAAGCAGCAGTGAAACATGCATCGCTTCTATTATTCGCGTCTAGTCGAATATCACATGACGGCGAGTGTTTTTCAAAGGATATGAAATTGTTGAATTCGGCGAGATCGTTACGCTAGAGTTGAAGCGCTCTTGAATCGCAGTATTGTTTCAAAATTGTCTTCTTGCCGCGATGTAGATCGCGACGTGGTCCGTAGCCATTTTTCAAGGATTTGTTACGAGTCAAGAATTGCATAGTTGAAGTGCGCGCGCTCACCGTTATTATGCGCTTCTTTTGAGACCGACGTAAGCTTCTTCGAGAACAATACGTTCGACTGAGCGCGCGTTTAGTAACTTTCAAGATACAAGATAATGGCGTCTCGTTATGAAAAATACTTGAGAGCCGGGCTCTCGTTGACTTATGGCCGACGATTTGCTGTAACGCTTCGTCGTTATACAGAAATTCGAGCACAATGGAAGCCGAATGAATCACAGAATGGAACGAGACGAAAGTTTGTAAAGCAGGTTATTGCAATACGCTTATATTTCCAACACGGTATGTATTAAGAACAACGGATTGCTGAAAGTTTACGTCACCCGCGGACAGCGATTGTTATTTTTCAAACTTTCAACATCTTACGATCGATTAATATGTTGGCTGCCTATGCTATATGAAAAGTTGCTATTCTCACGCTAGGAATGGCTTTTGATATTTTCTCGTTCTCACTGAAATCGAACATCTACGTTATTTCTAGCGCTGTTAAATGTGAAGAAAGGGAGTAACGAGAGAAGTTTGTCAGACGAGTAATTAGTTGAAAAGAAATAATTGTTGGAAGTTATAGTACTTTACCTTTTAATAACCGAAATGAGTCCCATTCGCTCGGGAAATTCGATATCGACTAGAAAAATGACGTTCAAGTTCGCTCCATAAGCAACTCCGAAAATGGAAATAAATGATATTTCTTCGTAATTATTGTAACTTTTTCCTAAATACGTATTTTGTTATTAATTGAGATGATGGGTCTTAAACATTTTTCTTATCCATTCCATCTGAAGTTCAGATTGTGTTTGGATTTGGTTGAATCTACACGTATAAATATAATTTATCTTTATTGTTTTTATCCACTCTTATCTTATATCCATTTTTCTACACCATATGTGATTTATTTATCCGTACGCGTTAACGTTCTTTCAATTTTTCTACTAATCTATGAAAAGCTACGATTTAACAGAATATTCTTCAATATCCCAAATTTCGACTTCTTTTTTCGCGTAGAATTACCCCCTTTCCGCTTGTACCACCAGTTATCACCACCCTGTATATTCGTGGTTTTTAATGAATATTAGTGATAATGGTAATGGCGAATGTTCAAACGTTTTCATGAGACACTGTTTGTTTAATAATACCCAACGCAATGATACCTGGAAACACAGGGAACGTAACGCAGGACTAAAGAGCACGCGCGATCCGGTTAACGAAATCGTTGCCGCTGTAACGTACAGTTGCCGAAAACATCAGAAACGCGAATTACACGATAATAGAATCGAACCACGGTTAATCGAACACAACGAGACTTTCGTTTTAATCGCACCGCTTGCCCGAATCTCCCGCAGTCATCGATGTTGCTTGTTTCTCGCTATGCGCTAATTCGGTATGAAAGCGTGGAAAACCGATGCCTCTACCCGATATGGAAGGCAATAATTTCACTGGGAAACAATCGAACGCATAAATCCAAATCATGACGCGCATATCGCTCATTCATTGGCATCGTGACATAACTCAAACTTTCTACAAAATTCGCAGCTTTTGCCAAGTGAATGTCGCATCAAAAGTGTCACGACTCGAAATAGTTTTATATTTGTTGAGGTTATTCGATGTGTAAACAGAGAAAACACGCGGATAAATTGTAAGACAGAAAATATATTTAAATAGAAGTGTAATTATAAGTAAGAATACAATTTGAGCTGGTCCAGATCCGCACGCTAGCTGTGTTACCCAATAACTGAAAACCCCGAAGCCAACGTCGCCTGTCTACTGTTTATGGTCTGACTTCGTCGCAATCTTTTGTCTACGCGCTGTCGATGGCTTCAGTGCTTGAGGAAACTAAAAAGACCAGATGTAGAGTTTTCTTATAAGTGGTGACCACTTCAGCAATATTATTCATGTAATTAACTGCGTATATAAAAAGGTGTAGTAGCTTACTTCATAAAGCCGTTTTGCAGAATCAGTGGGTACAGCGATGGTCAGTAAATAGAGCAAAATCGCCAGTTCGATAGACACAGCATTGCCGTATATTTTTTTACAACGTACAGGATGTTTCGTTTCTGTTTCTTGAAACATTTTACGAAGATTAGTCTTGCGATGGGGCGGAGCCGAATCGAGAAGTGGAAAATAGCACGCTAGGGATGCGTTGGCAGTGCATCAAGAAGATAAGGAAGGTTACTCAGAGACAGCTTGGCTTGCAGAGAAAAAGAGTAGAATGGACCATTGCTTTGCTAACGGTGTGCATAAAACCGTCGTGGCCGATACGTACATTGGTTGTACGCTGGAGTCGATGTATCGAACCACCTTCCGGGATATAATCGTGATATACAGCCAATATTATGGGACCTATAGATACTGCAACAATGCTTTCAGACGCAGCGGGGTAGATGACAGAAGGGGCCGGACGTAGAACGCCGGTACCACCGGAGATGTAGAGAAAAGTAGGATTAAGCCCGGGTTCACGATGTATTGGAATCCTGTTGTTCGTGGTCGTCTGTGGCGCTCGTCTTCCACCATGCTGCGCGGCGAAATTAGAAAATTTTTGGGGAACACGCGTGGAAGAATAACGACCGGTACCGTGTACGCTTCGATAACGGTTTATAAATGTTCTCTTCGGTATTTCCACGTTGCAACGATTTACCACGGCTAGTGAAACCTGACCTGCGTTGGTTGATGATCATCGCGGAATTTCATTTTCTTTCACCTTCTATCTGAGATATCGCCGACGTTACTCAGCGAACAATGCACAGCAGATAGACTTTTTAGCGATATTGGTTTTGGTAATTATACAGTTTAGTGACATTTTCCAATATTTACTATTCAATTTTATTCAGTTTTTTAAAAATTCATGTTACTACCAAAGGAAGAAATCTCAATAGAGATAGCTAGTGAAAGAAACGTACCGTTTTATTTTATTAAGAAAGGAATGCGTGATAATAATTAACGATGAAATTTCAAATGCTCACTTGATATTGTTCGCGATTATTCGTCGACTTGGGAAAAGAAGTATACAGATATGTTTCCTAGTACTATCGAAGTCAATATACGAATACAAATTATTTATTAACCTATCGGTTATGTATATTTTTTCTGTATGCTATTTGCTGGTATCCACCGATCGAAGATGGATATTTATTTTACATAGTTTGGCTTTGTACGCCATCGACAAACACAGAGGGTTTGAAGAGAAATACGAGTTTACACGACAATGGTTTTGATGTTTACAGGACAGTTCCCTTTCTTTTTTTTTTTTTTTTTTTGTTTCTTGATAAAAATTGTATCCTACCTTAAATCGAATATATTTACTCTGCGTTGTACAAATTTGTAGCAGATGTTTGCTAAGCTATTGCATTTTAGGTTTTCGTGTTTATTAACAGTACGGTTACGACCGTACAAACACCTGAACGTTGTACTAACGCAACAAGATGCCATAGATTATAAACGATCGTTTGATAAAAACTATTCAATATGCATTTGAAAAGTTTCTTCCAGGTAAAACGCAAAACTCGATGGAGTATGCATATATAGGGTGTTTTAGCTGTGCTTATAGAAGCTGATACTTTGGATTAAATAAAAGTTTTACATATTCGATTATAAAACATTGCGATATACGCATAGTATAATAAACTATTAACTAATAATATTAGTGAATTTACAGATCTTGTAGCAACCCTTTAAGGGTCAACGTAGATATTTAATTTCCTGTTTATTAATCAATTAATGTTATCGTATTCTGTCTTTTTTACCATTGTAGTAAAAGAGGGAGAGTCAAAGAAAACTAAACCACCTGCACAATATGCAAATTTAATTTACGCTAGGATACCCTAATATTGAACTGTATATTTTACAAAACATATGTCCTGTTTGAATACATTTTTGTCATCATTCCTTCCACTTAAATTTAATGATTTTATGAAATTTAAACAAAACCATCGCTTACTTCTCAATACGTTCAGAAAAATGAACATTTAACAAGAATTAAAAGAGGAAAAGTGTGCAGACACAAACAATGGTCATTAAATATAAAAGCGACACGAACGAGAGTTCTCTAATTGGTTTAGCCAGTATTTCGCAAACGACCTAGACTTTAAAAAATCATAAAAAACAAATGATATCTCTTTCACTAGAATCAAACGAACATCCTCTTCGATCAATCAATCAGCGCACCGGCGTGTCCATTACATTCAGAGGAAGGCTAGAAAGCAGATCCTAAAAAACCATTAGAAAAGGAAGCCATTATTACCGTCACGTGTCATTACATCGATATTCTCTGATTCCCGCTTCTTGTTCGTTCTTGACGAAGCTCGGTTGTCAATATGCAAGAGAATAGAAGCCAGAGTAAAACTCGATAACGTAATGCGTCGGCGAGGGTTGCCACCCTCGCGGGGGAAAGGGGTGGCGTCACGATATTCATCGACGTGCCCCATCGCTGGATATAATCGAACAATGAGCCGGCTGTAATTAATCGATCACGCGAGAAATATCTGACAGAAGTTGGGTGTACTTCGGGGCTCGGTGTGAACGCATTCCGACGCATTGATCAACGCGACGTGGGATCATTATTCGACATATGGACTACAGTGGCTTGTTCGGTGATTCAATTATAGTCGCTCGTTCGCCGGCCCGTTGCACGTTCCATCGTGTTTGGCATACTTGTACGATCTGCGTTTGACGCCGGTTGATTCATCCCGTGGCCGTGTTAACAGCGTAACGCATTTTACGCCGGTTAATGTCGCCGCGAAAATCACCGGCGGAACATTGAAATCGTCGCGTAATGTCCCCGGGAACGGTACAATGGCATGTTGGATTTTCAATCAGACGAACGGGCGCGCGCGCCACCGAGCTTCTGGTTACGAGCGTGCTTCGCGAGCACTCGTCGTAAAAAATCTGTTCTGCCATCGCGCGACTCTCGATGACGTTTCGAGTGATGCTCCTCTATAGCAACCGACGAACGAATTTGTGAACTGTATTGTGCCCGCGGCCAATGCCAGTAATGGCAAGATTAATTCGTCCCCATGATCGATGGACTCCTGGCCGCTCTAATTTAGTGGTCCGCTTGATTTATACTTACAATCACGTGTAATTTAGCGGATCAGATGGGTTTAGAAGAATTCTACAGGTTGTTTTGGGACACTCATTTTCGACGAACAATGTATCGTTCTGTTCGAGATTTTATATTACGGTGGAATCTTTGTTACATCGCGTAACACTCTACCTAGCCGATGCCACACACCGCAGGGAATATGGCAACCAGATGTCTTCGTATACTCGCAGCGTATCCTCCATAGTTTCAAGGACCTTCCATAAATTGCATAGATTTTCTAGAAAAGGTCCTTCAAACAAAACAAACATCTGGTTCGGAAGAATTTCTAAAGACTATTGTCTACCACGGCGAAAAAGGGAAAGTTAGTTTTTGTCACGTACGCTGCAACTTTTCTCCCACTAACCACTTTCTCTCGAGGGCGGTTAAGACCCTTCGTCTAACCAATTAAAAACGAAGCCTATTCCCTCACTCTCCTAAATAACATCGGCACCAACAAATCCGATGGTCCCGTGCGCTAGACACACCCATCCTTAGCTTTCCTCCGACACAGCATCGTCACTCGACTTCACTTCTTCTACATCGTTGGAAAAGTCAACTACTAAGTATACCGCTAATGCCCATCGGGCAGTCTAAGCATAACGCGAGAGTCGGTCTTCGGTATTGTCGAGCCTACATTTCCTCTCCTAAATATCTTATAGTGCTACGTCCACTAATACACTAAATCTAATTATAAGAGCCCTGCTCTAACGTACATATGTATCTTATCTTCGTGCGACAAGTGATTATCTATCTATCTATGCTCATCAGTGTAATCTAAGTGTTGGAAATATATAATTTATAATTCTGTGAATCACAGTGTTATACAAACTCAATCACCCCTATTATCTCAACGGAAATCAGGGGATCGATCAATTCGTGGTGTCGATTGTTATAATCGTAACGGGGATTTACGACCCCCGTTGACGTCTCTCCTAGCGACTACGTCTCCCCGCGGTTGGTCGAAAAAACCAATCTTCCTATGGCATACATTGTTGCTAAAAATTGTTCAGTGTATGGACATAGAAATATAATAGCATACAGCATATAGCATGTACTTGAAGTGTAATACTTATTACTTCAAGTAATTGTGTTTTAAAAGTTTCGCGCCCGGTTAAAACAAGTCGATCGACCTGATACATTATGATCCACCGCTTAAGACGTTGAATTGTAAATGCGATAACAGTTCCTTCTTGCTCTTTTCCTTGAAGTACAAGGAAGGACAGGGAGACCATTATAATCGGTACAGCGTGGCGGAGCGTTTTGTTGCGACGAGAAGAGACGAGGCCTTGGCCGCGTAACGAGGTTAGTCGGAAGAATGAAAAGAAGAAACGACTCGAATGAATATTGTGCCGAGAGATTATAATAACTTGAGAGGTGCACCGTCAAGAGTGAAAAGAAGTTTCGAGATTTGTATTCTCGTCTATGGCGAAGATGCTCTTCTCTATAAATTTTTCTCGTTTGCATTTTCCTTAGCGCACCTCCAAAGGAGTGTATTCAGCTTGTCTTATCGTTGCTCTTTCGAGCGACTCTTAAAAAAGACGGTCGTCAAGTGCAAGATACGAATAATGAGAAGAATACGACAGTCTCGAATCTTACTTGATTTCACGAAAGTATTCGCACACTTATCCACATCTTTTACAAACATACTACGCGTGTCATTCGAAACAATTTGAAATTTCGCTACTACTGTAATGACATCCAACTATCAAAATTATATTGGAAGAATTTTAAACGACTTATCTACCATTGTTATCTCGAACATTTAAAGTAATTATTTGTAATCTTTTTTTCTATATCTATTAAGCGTACTTGCTTTTTGTTACAACGTAAACAGTGTCGTCGCTTCCTAACCCAGTTTCAAAGTTTCACGAGTAGTGCAGTAATCGTTTTAATCGAAGAAGTTTCCTACGATTACTGATTCTATTCTAAGGGAGCGAACAATTTATTACCTAGAAAAATAACCTCAACGTTCTAAAACACCAAACTTCAAATGGCCATAAATTTCAAACCTTTTCTTTATAAAGAACCTGCCCTTTCTATAGCTTCAGTCTAGTAATTTTCACACCTCCATATATTATAATTTCTTCCCACTAAATTTCTCCTTCTTTTCTTCCTTCTAAACGTTAAAGTGATGTATTCAGCAGCATAAATTCTCCTAAATAAAAGTCAAAGGAGATATAACACAGGTCACATATTTTTATTTCATCTTTGAGAAAACCTATATATGGTATCAAGTTTAAAATTGGATTTTCAAATTAACAAAGTATTTCCTAAGAGGTATAACTCGAAAAGAGCTTCTCTTCGATCTAATCCTATGATTAAAATTTCCCCTCCAATTATCACATTCGAATAAGGAAGAGCGAAGAATATTTTTCTACGAATTAATTGTCCAACATCATTCATACACTCTTATCTTCCAGTGAAGTTCCTTTTTATTAGAGTCTACCTTCCGTCTTCATGGTATAACATTTTTTAACGATACGAGATTACCGCTAGATGATACGAAAATTAATATACTTGGACGTAACTAACTGGCATATAAATGTCGTGTCAATATTTCTTGTAGCTAATGTAAATTCGAGCAGAATCGATGAGAAAGTAGAAAAGCCGACAGGTCTCGAGGAATCACCGCCTCGAAAGAGAAATCATGGCAACTTCCAAACTCATTTCGCGGACGCGCTACGTCACAAACGATGTTATATCCGACTCGAGCCGTTTCGATTCGTGTCGCGTGTTCTAATCAAAAGAGAATGTTTGCCAGTAGCAGAGAGTTACGAATCCCACGGTATGGAAAGCATCGGTGAATTGAGGATGATTTACGATTCGAGAAATCGTGGTAAATCCGCTGGAAACCTTTCGATATCGGGAGTATTTGCTGGACCGAAGGTCGACAGGGGATTTTCGCGAAAGCGTCATCAACCATGTTACTTTGAGAAACGTCTGAATGTCAATTTTCAGTTCCTTCGTTATTGAAATTCTTAGTCAACTTCCTTGGCTCTTTTAGAAATGTCTCAGTCAACTTGCTAGCTATTACTATCGAATGCTATATAACTCTGTTCGTAAGTATTGGAACATTTAAAGAAACTTAAGCAGTAAATTTGAGAAATCGTTGGCAGGTTATTAAAATGTTTAAGAACTATTAGAGGATAAAAATCTGTGTCGACTGGTGTATAGAAAAATATATGATTGTAAAATTTAAAAGAATGAAGAATATTGAAATTTTCTTTTTTATGATTTGCCTCAATCGCGAAACACGCTTAGTACACCGTACAATAGCATGCTGCAGATTATACTTTAACTATTGTTGTAATCTAAACCACTCAAATAAATAACATTCAAAAATATCTTAAATCCGCAGAGAAAAAATTTGGCAAAGATTTTAGAATCATTCGGGATTCGAAGCAGAAATGAATAAAAAAGGTTTACATCTAATAAATTTAATGAAAAAAAAAAAATAAAAGAACAAGCGTATATATTCGTGTATCGAAGTTCGTTCGTGCTCGCTGTTCGAAAAGTTAATAAAAATGCTGGCTTTACCGATTGCGTGGTTGGCATGCTCAACCACATTGCGGTAGGTCATGGAATCGTGCAATATTTATTGGGCTTTTGCCGGCAGAGACTCGATTTTCGCAGTTGGTTACACGTTCTCTATGGTCTAAGTAGCATTCTCGTGTTGTCTTATCGAATACGCTGATTGCAACTAACCCAGTATTTCATAAAACAGAAAACCATCGAAGTTTTTCTGTGCTTTAATCTGCCCCCTTTCTTCTTTTTATTCATGACAAATCGAATTACGTTTATCTCGTGTAGACTTTCACCGATTGTCGAATAGGCATCGTAATTGGAACACGCGTTCGTTGATGTGAGCTTCATCACGTTCGTTGATGCGAGCTTCATCACGTTTTGCAACTACAAAGCAAATTCTATCCGATTACACTTTGTTTCGTTTATACGATAGCTAGTATTCAAACATTTTTTCCCAATTTTTCCGTGAAATTTAACGTAGCTACAATTTCGATAGGCGTGACGTTCGAGCGTTGTTCAGAAAATAGTGCAGTTTCCATCGGCAGAAGTTTCGGATCGGATAGCGTCGATGAATGAGAATGAATAGGACTTAGAGTTGCGGAAGAAGGTATTCAGAATGTATAATTAGTTGTCTGGAAGCTTCAGTGTGATATACCCATAGAACTTCGTATTTTATGCGTACATATTTGCAATCACTAAACTTGTAGTCGCGTTTTATTCTCACAAATATTTAATCTTGTTAGTTTAATGCTATAATAAATTGCTACGTTCTTTGATACATTCTAGATTTAATCGCATTTTTTATATCGTTAACAAGTTTCTTATGTTTGAAGAAAGTATAAAAGAATCGTCGTTGATATGCACGAGTTCCGGTCTTAAGTGTATGTTAACGTTTTTCTTGAAACCTTATTACAAACCTTGTAACTTGTTAAAAGGAGTAAAATCGTGACATAGAAAAGACCGTAACAGGATTAATTACGTGTCCTGGGATTTTCCTTTTAGCAGTTCAAATCAAGTACCATAAAATAGGGCATACGGTCAAATACTTTGGTCAATTTACAACAACCGTATACTGACTCACAACAGTGTTTGAATACTCATGAATAAACCGCGGATTTTTATGCGAATTCATATTTCTATAAGTACAAACCAAAGAAATACAACTTAAAAAATTTATTGCAGCCACTAGATATTATAACAAGTATTTTTAACAAACATTATAACTTTCCATCTTTTATATATTCCTGCATAGGTATTGCGCGAATTCCGTGTTTATCTGCATTTTTTAAATTTTCACAGATGCGCAAAAATCCGCAGTCTATTCGTGAAATATAACACTCTGTACGTTTTCGCAGCTTTAAATTTCTCATGAACGCAACGTTCGTAGTCTATAGTTACAAAGCATTACAAAGCATTACATTAAAGTTACAAACATTTTTTGTAACGAATTATCTATCTCCGAGATTCCAGTAATTTAATTTTCGATCTCGCTAAAGATATCACGTTCCTTCATCTTCTGACCCAGTTTCTACATTAGGGGTAATGGTTTTCCTCCCTTCGTGCTCTGCTTATGCTAGTTTATGGATCCTGCGAGAAAACACCGAAGGAAAAAATAATGTCAGAGTCTTTGTGTTTCATATATCAGGAGAATACACACGCGTTTACGATAAGATATTGAAGGCATATTGGGACTGAATGATACAAAGGAAATATTTATTTATGTCTCGCGTAGGATGATGTGTAACTGAATCTCTGGTTACTCCATCAGAGAACCACAATCATTTGTGTGTACCTTGCTAATGAAGTTTTTTGGAAACACTATTATTTCTACATAGTAACAGAGTTTTCATTTATCATTCAATTATCACAAAATATGTCGTCTGTTTATCATTTTTTAAAAGTTATTGTTTTCTTTTTTTACAGGTATTACAGGTATGGTCAACAAATCTGGAACTATTGAAATCTCGAGCATGCCAAATTATCGGAATTCTACTCTATAAATTATTTGTTCCTATAATTCATACTGTTAGTAAGTATTAACTTCATTTTGTAATTACAACGTCCATTTCTGCTTGCCCTAAATATATTAACTCTAACTATCCTATGAGTCACGTGTGATAGTTCATATACAACTATATCTTCATTTGCTAATGATAAATATATCTTAACGTTGAAATTAATGTTGGCAACATTAATATGATATAATCATTAGTAATTATAATTACATTTAATTATAAATATTTTTAATATCTGCAAAAACCAAGAATCTGAAATTTCGACGAGAATTTTAGCATTAAAATTGTGAAAAAATTCAATTTAAAACGCTATTAGCTGCTTCCTAAAATATGATAGCTTCTGAATACATAGTACATATTTTTCTTGTTACTAATATCATTTCTAATTTTGTAATTATCTCCAAGGTAGAGTATCTCTGCTGGTAGTGGTTTTATCAAAAAGTAGTCAGATATGCGTATTTCAAGTCTGTTGAGATTTAATAAAAATTTTAATTTCACTCGGCAAATAAGCTATGCGGAGAATAAGAAGGTCCAGATTACGAACGGTTGTGTTTCTCTCTCGGTTCATTTCTTTTCCTTGTTATTTACTTGTTCTAAAGAAGGATGATGAGTGTGGTTTTCCCTGATGCTGCGAAACGAGCCCACAAAAATGAGAAAAACGTGGTCTTGTTGTTCCAAAACCAGATTGCACACTTTGGGCTCATTCGCTTTCTCAAAATTGAGTTACATCATTTTTTTCCTCTCTATCTCCAAAAGTACTCATTACGCAATGTCTGGTTGTTTCTGGTTGTTTTCGTACGATCTCATTTTCTGCCTCCTTTTGGATCGAGTAAATAAAAATATATTTCGACAGAATAAACAAGTATTTTCATGAATGATGATTAAATCCTATAACCAGTGAATTACTTCCTTTTCAGAAATTTCTCTTTGACTTTTTCGTTGATTTCGCCACGTACCTAACTCATATGTACATATTAGACACAATTTGCGTTGACGTATTTTCTATACTAATTAATATATACTAAACTTCTACACATACTGTAATATACAAATTAACTATTAATTAATTAAAACTATTAGATCGTCCAATTAGTTTGTGCCGTTTGTTATTTAACTCTACTATTTAAATCAATATTTGAAATATACCTTCGGATGCTACGAAGAAATGTGATCAACCCGCGTCCTACATTTTCTTATCCTCTTAGCAAAAACATTATGTCGTCATTATAAAATTCCTTCGGTTTATTAGACCGCAGATTTCTCGGAAATTTAAAACGTGTAAAATATCCGAAGTACTATTTTTAATAAAATTTAATATCAAATTTAGAATCCATCTTTTTAAGTTAGTCTCATAAAAATACGAATTTGTTTAAATATTTGCAAATCTATTCATGATTTTAGATTTGTTTCACTTCTCGTGAATATCTTAACGCTTCTAAGCGGCAGTGTGCCTGGCAAGTTTACAAACGCGATTTTCTCAGAAACGAGGATACGTATGAGAAAATGTTACCGCATACTTTTCTCCCATACAGTCACCGCGTGCTTAATTATTTTTCTACCGTGTCGCGTATCTCTAGTTACTTGGATAACGCGGACGTCTGTTTGTTAGCTATAAATTGAGCTGAAAAATCAGTGAACTTTCTTGTTTGATCCCAACGAAATATGGCAATATTTTAAACAAAAATTCACATGTATGTGAACGTATACGGGCACAATGCAGCTTTGTCTCATTTAGCCGATGGTCATCGATAAAGGATCGTCCCGTACTTTAGAAATCAAATAGCGGACCAATTCCACTTGCTTGCAGCCTTAGCGAAGGTTTATGGACGGAATACGTAACGCTTTGAATCTTACTGTAACTTTAAAGATGCTTGACTAGCAACAAGAGCACCGCGAAATATGGATAAAACGAGAATAAAGGAGTGCTTCTTCCTACTCTATCTCGCCGGATTTTCTTTCCTTCGAGATTTTTTAATGAAATCTTGTCGGCCGAGCGCCGTTATATGGGTCGTTTTGGAAGTTCGCGGAAGAAACTTGGAAAGATCACGGAACAAGCGGAATTTCGCAGGCAAGAAAAATTCCAAATTGTTACTTTACAGACAGAGGTGCTGTTTGAGTCGCTTCGAATCGTTTCATACGCGCACAATAAAGTTCGCAAGCAAAAAAAAGAGTTGTATAAACAAATTTTATTTTGTATGTTTTCTATTATTTTATTCTATATATATTCTATGTATATTATCGGCTTACTTCTTCATGTAGCACCAACGCATATCTTGTTATAACACGTATACGCGTATACAGGGTGTCGTGCGTAATTGTAGAACGTGGAATATCCAGGAAACACTAAGAAATATTCATGAAATTTCACGAGCCTCGAGAAAGGCGCACTTCCCTTATTTTTCCCGTCTCGCGGAACTTAATTGGTTTTCCTTTATTACCGCTCTTCGTGTCGTCCGCAATTGAGCACGGTGAATGCGACTTGGTAAATTGGACAAATTTCTTGATACTTTTGACTTTGTACTTTAACTTGAGTTAATTCCATCACGATCTGCTGGTTTTCAGTCATGTTTTCCGATTTACATCCTTTGAACGAAATTGTTGAGTTTATTGCAACTTGTCGGCTAATTTGTAATTGGTTTGAATTCATCTTGATGCAAGGTACGCTATTTTTAATTCAGTTTGCGAAATATTTCGTGCGCTGGATTTTCTTTGTAATTCGCCCCTTTTCGACAATCTTATTTCTGTTCATAAGCTTCTTAAAAGATAGAATTGTACGTACTTACAATCAAATGATATCCCGAATTTAAACCCCGCTCCCTAGTTTCCCATTTACAGACGCGATCTATTTAGTTTGATAAAGAATAATCAAAGAACAAAAAATTTCACAAAACAGCTTTATTGAGAAAATCCAATTTTCATGTTCCAGTTCTTCAATAAAAAAACCTTATCCACTTTGATCTCGAAAATTATCTTCATTATCGAAAGATCGGAAAGTGTACGGAAACAGTTTATTTCCGCGAATTGTCAGATGCAAATACTTCGCCTTAATTAGCGTCATTTTTGCTCTATACGTCGTCTTTCTCCGAACGTGTGACTGTTATCGTTCTCTTTGTATCATTTTCAGCATTTTTTAGCTGAAAACGCTGCGAATTCAACGCAGCATAGTCGCATAGAACGAAAAGGGGTGAACGAGGGAAAGTTAATTTGTCGCAACGTATCGCATTTGCGTTGTGACGCGATTTTGTTCGTCGTGGAGGATGCGACGTCGTTGCAACCCGGCAGCAAAACTGACGAGAGATTTAATTTCACGGATCAAAAATTCAAACAATTCGGTCGGAGCCGAAGCCTGGGCGAATTTCACGCGGCGCTGCCGCCGCGTGTTTTCTCGGCACACGAAAATCCTTCGCGTTGCAGCCTTCCTTTTCTATCGCGGTTACAGCCAGCTGCGGAGAAATCGTATGATTCAGTTTAAGCGCTTGGCGCGTTGTGTATCGACGATAAAGTTTCTCCGTGAACAGGTACACGTACGACGAGACGTTCGTTCTTCTCTTACTCGCTTAAAAATATAACTTTTTCGTGTGTAACTTTTTCCAGCCTACGCTGTAGATTCATTTTTAGTAACAACGTCTTAAAGATAAATTATTTTAAAAGAAAGGATAGGCGAAGAAAGACTGTAACAGCTTGATTCTAAGAGTTTTGGAATTCTGGAATGGTAATCGTTATAAGTTGGAAACAGTTCCATTTGATTGAAGACGGAATTAGAAAAAATGGACGTGCTAACTGTAAGTGTTATAACTAGACTGTGAACTTTTACAGGGATGCATATCTTTCATATTACGTGTGTTTTACATAGTTTACACGAACGACATAGTTACATATCTTTCTTTGATTCACATTTATTATGATCCATGATACTTTCATAAAATAACTACTGTATAATTAGTTCATTAATTTATATCAAATACAACTGCTCGGAATAAATTGAATTCATAATTCTTTAAGAAACGTAAGAAAGAATGCAATAAAAATAAATTTTATTAACAAATATTCGAAAACAAATATTGGTTACGATACAATATTGGAAGTTTCCAAAATTTTGGGGTCTCGGCATGATATTGAATGCTAATTCAAATATGTATATTTCTGCAAATACGTGTATTTCTTTTTTTATAATCTATAAACTAATTTTTTCAGATAAGTGATACCAATTTGTGGTAGAAAAGTTTCAAAAAACTATCGTTATTTATTGTAACGCAAATTATGATACTAAATATGGGTACAAAGGAACATGATTCACATTGCGTAAATATAAATATAATATGTATTTTTTATTACATTAATTGGCATATATCTTCCATGATATGGCATATTTCCTACGCATAAGTTGAATATTTGAATACATTCTGCTGCATAAAAGTTCGCAGTCTGTTATAACTTTGACTGGATTTTAATATATTAATATACGTATAATACAAATGTTAAATAAAAGAACAATAATGGTATTTTATAAATGGTAATTTGGTTACGTTATCATTCTCGTTCTGTTAAACTCTCCATTGAATTCACACTCAAAAGCTCTTGCTCTCGATTCTCCCAGAAACTCTGTGCCTCTCAACTTTGAATTCGGAACTCAACCGCCAACTTTTATCTAGTCGTGTACACATTTTCCGCAAGCATTTATTGCAGCACGCACACATTTCACTTTTCTCTGTTTTCCCTGTCTCTTTCACTCATCCACTTAAATTCTTGTGTAGAGACATATCTACATCCTTGAAACGTGATCTTAAAGCCTGTTTAAAAAATATTCTTTTCTCAGCGTATATCAATATGTTGTATCACCTTCGCAATTATAAGCAAACTCGCGTCAACTGATTCCAATAACTTCATTTTCTATACATATGGTACAGAGAGGAAAGTTCCAGTGAATCGTGCAAACAATAAAATCACTTAAAAACAACTTGGTATTCGTTCCAACTCGATCGTCCATTTCATCCATGGTCGTCATGCATGTCATTATTCACTTATACGAACAGTTCTCTCTTATCGTTGGCAATAGGGTAACAGCGATCGCCGATAAAACAATTTCCTCTGAAAACCCTAGAACTTGATGGTATACACAGGAGTTAAAGCGTCTTCCATCGAACGGAAACGCGAAACGCGATAGTACAAGACATCGATACTCTCGTTTTTCCCTATCGCTAAAGTAGAATGCATCACAACGATGTCATTTAACCTTGTCGTTTTCTACTTTAGAAACATCTATATGAATTAGTTCCGAAATAAAAAACTCTGTCGCATTAGTATTGCATGTAAGCAGTAACGTATCGTGATATGGTCAATTTCTATAAGAAGGTTGAATAAGAATCAAATGCGAAAAGGAATCGTGTGAAGAGGATCGATTGTTACTTGACGATTAATACGAGGATTAATTTGCCTGTACGTAGGTAACCACGATCGATGAAACTTCCATGGGGAAACTTTGAAACCGGCGCGGATCTTTCATCGTTTGACGGATCTCCGACGCCTCGAATAGCGGTCGGATAGACATTCGCGTGACAATGCCGAGTATCTCGTGCACCAAAGATAATTACATCCCTCTCTGGCATATTATTGTCCCAGTGGACCATTGTTACCTGGCTGCTGGCGATACAATGGTTTCCTCATGGTATCTGCTGGCCTATTGTCCCGTAATTTATATTGTGATTTTATGAGTTTTCGACGGAGCGTAACGCCGCCGTTTGTACCGGCGCTTACGGAATCGCGCTGTAAACAGCAGGCTGTCCCGATAAGAGCGTCACCGAGTCGTAAATCATAGAGGCAGGCTGATGTTCGCTGGTTGATGCTGTTGAATCTTTATCGCGAACGATTTCGTTCTCTCGTTTATGACTGCGAAGAAAATTGAACAGTTTTGAAAAAGGCAAATCCTGCTGTTTCCGATTCTACATCGCATACTGTACATACATGACATGTTAACGCACTGACTGCCATGCGAATTTTATATATTTTGCCTCGCGAGCTGCAATAGACGGAGATATACTACACCATACTATTCAATTTTTACAAACATTACATTATATTTGCGCACTTTTTCTGTGATACTTATTATTTGTATAGAAAAGGACAGGTAATATTTATTTTAATTTCTCAAAAACGTTTTTATATTTTGTCTTTTTTTTTTTGTATAAAATGTGAAATAACATGATAGCACGTATAGTAGAATATTACAATACTGACAAGAGTACTGTGTTTACTGTATTACTTCTTTTTCTTTATGCACTGCGCAATATTTTATTGGACGTAATAATTTCTTTTTTGTCACGAAAGATAGTTGTACAGGGCAGTAGGAAGTTTCTACAAGACCTCCTCTCTTGATGGAGAAAATTTTTTCTTGAATGAAATGTTTCTTTAGAAAACCAGCAATATCTCTTCATATTTTCAGGATTGTGTTTTTCTTTTCCATGGAAATATTTCCATATTATGGAAGGATAAGATATCGTAATATCAATGAAATATAGGAACATGTACAGTGTATATTGGATAGATGGGCAAATATCTAGTGTCGCTTTTTAATGATTTAACTAAGTGTTTACGAAACGCTTAATATCCATGTAAAATGTTCAAAGTAGGTGGAACGTGTTCTTATTTAGGTTCCATTTCATCATTATTTCGGAAAAGCGATGTTACTTGACAAATCAACAAGCAACTGCATAAAATCCTAACTCCAAACATATAATTGCATAATAACGCGATAAAAATGCATTGTCTTGAAAGTTTCCTTCAGTTTACGTATGTCGTGGATTATTATACTTGTTGATTTATTAAAGAGATGAGTGATAAAATTGTAATAGTCAGTGTATATTAAAATCACATTAAGTACAGAGATAGTGTATGCCGGTCGTAATCGTCGCTCGCTCAATGCTATTGTTTAACTCTACGCTATTCTACTCTATGATTCGTTATAATGGTTGTCCTAGGGAGTATGTTCGTCTATTTGTATCGACCGGCGGTATTACAAAAAGTTCAAATGTAACTCCGGTTGACGATTAAAAATAACAGCGATAATGTTTTGTCCGGAGTTTGTTCACCTTTGAACCTAGCAAACCAAAACAATGTTAGCACTCCAAGGCACAACACTAGGAGTCTCTCCCGATTCGAATCTTCTCATGTGCCACTGCACGTACTATAAGTTTTCTATACCATCCGAATAAATTGTCTGAAAAATAAAAAAGAAGACCTAAAACTAAACTAAAAATAAAGTAAAACTAATAGACTGTAAACTTCATTAATTCCCTTTTGCACAAGCTATGGCACAATTGTAATTAGCAATTAAGCGGTACATGCATCAGCTCAGATTTTCTAAAGCAGACTGGTTAACGATGCGTTCTCTGTACGAAGCGATACCCCAAAAGGGAATAACAAATCACTTTCCAATTCTTCGAATAGGATTCATCGTGAATTTACGACGCCGCCGGTGTTATCGATACTGCATCGAGCGCTATTTTATTTGCTCATGCAGCGCGACCGCAAGCAAGGAGCACAAGGATCTTTCAGTCGATGGGGTTTATACGTTCGTATGTGTTTCTCTCTCTATTTTCCGACTTGAAACGGCCCGATATATGAACTTGCCCGAAATCGAACGCGTGTGTATTGCAAGCTGTGGCCCAAACATACGTAAGCATATACGTTTATCTACAAACCGATGCTTTATGTTACAAAAACATGCTTTCGTAGTTGCGCCACGCGCTTTGCATTCACCTGTATTTGCATGCATGCGCGAGCTTTGTATACGCTTCGGCCGTGCACGGGTTTATGTACACATCTCTATCTACTCTGGCTACTGTCCTTTACGAACCCATCTTCAACGTGCATTTATGGCGTTCAATATGGCTTGTATCAGCGATGGGACTGAGTTCAATATGTATATTATTATAAATGCAATACATAAATGCAATAAATAAAATTATAACAATAAAAAAATAAAACAAACAAATACAAATAAATAATGTATAATATTATAAATCCGATTCAAATACGATGCCCAATATTCACTTCTCGGAATTTGGATGCTACTCGCAAGATACTGTAGGCGGCTACCTAGCGACATGTAAAAATTTGGGAGAAAATATTCGCCGACAGCTTAAATAGCTTAATTTGGAAATCATCTGCCCGACAAGCGGAAAATCCTGGGTTCGAATCCTCGGCCCAGCAAGGCCCGATCGGCTGAATATGTTTCATCTTACAGTGCAATAGTTTGTTCGCCGTACTCGCCAAGTATTCGATCTTCACAAGCCGGTTTCGAACCTCAGGACGAGTACTTGCAAGTTTCGATAATCTGCTTATAACTACTTTGATACTCGAATGGATCGAACCCCTTACAAGTAACAATTGAATCACAAGGGTCAGGAAGAAGCACACCAACGTCTCTGTTGAATTTCTTCTAACAAATTTAGGAAAATTATGCACGACGAACCTATAAATTCTATTGCAACGTTTGCATTTGTAATTGTTTAAAAACTAGCTGCCCGCCGGCGATTTCATCCGCACAGTATTTCAGTTCATGTTTATTGCCTTCTGTTTGAACACTTTTTAGGAGTTGAATGTCGACAAACGTGATACGTGTGTTTGTTTATTTTTAATGAGAAGTTTATATGAGGAGTTTCGAATGGCTTTAAAGGGCATAGAGATGCTGTTATTCTATAAAAATGTTTTACCTCCTTGTTACCCTTTTACTGTTCGGTTCCTTATTTCCAAAAATCCCTTTTTATTCCACGCTTACGTCATAAAAGAAGTATACTGTCCAAATTTGACGTTTCTAGGTACAGCGGCTTGGGTTTTGCGTTGATGAGTAGATCAATTACTTTTGCATTATATTATCAGGAATAATTTGCTTAACTTTATTACTTGGAATATCTTGTTTGTTTCTGATAATATTAAAAAGTATTTCAGGTACAAGTTGAGTGATTTCGAGAGAGACATAACGTGACATGATTATATTTTCCGTAGGTGAAGGCACAGAAGGCGTATAAGAGTCATTGATGTTGTTCTTAATGGATTTATGTATTTCTTAATTTGATCCAACTGGATATTGTCCACAAAAAAATGTTAACCTATTTAAGCTTAATTAAAATTAATTAAGAGCTATGAGCAGACATTTTAGCAGATATGTCAACTTTAATTTTGCAAAACTTAATATATGAAAAACAAGGAAAGATGCGAAGCGATATTCTATACTTATAAAGTTAAATGGGCTACCCAGTATATATAGATAGATGATAGCCGAGGAAAATGATTTTAAGCGAATGGAGAATTTCTAGCAAGAATTTCATAAAGTTTCGCATGTATTCGACCAGTGTTTCATTTTCATTGGAAAACACTTTTTTTATAGTATTTTCCAACGTACTCGTAAAGAGTTTGAATCTGTCGCGTTTAGATTCGAGTCTGCCTGAAAACGTTGCTTCTTTTCTCCGGGGCATTTACGGAGATTTTTCTGAAACATTCGGTCGATGAACGTTCGAACCTACTTCAGCTTATCACTGGTTTGTACGCGCACACTATGTCTCTGTGTGTTGGTGCACTCGTCTCACAGCTACTTCCTTTACCTATATATCTGATTACATACGCGTTCTCTCTACTGCGGGAATGTTTCGAAAATGTCGCGGTTTACGAAGCGACTCTCTTCTTCCTTTGTCCCCGAATCTCGAATTTTTCCATCAAGTACAGATCGAATGGTCTTTGAGCCATTTGCGGATGAAACGTCGGTTTTTATCAATAAAAAATATATAAATCGTCCCGTGTAGGTTTACACAAATGATATTTTTCTCTCGCAAAAACCGCCGACGAGAAAACATTTAAAAACTGATGGATTTCTAGAAAAAACAAAAATTGAACAGAGAACGTAATACGAGATACAAATAGCCCGTTCATATTTTGTATGGTTATAAATTTGAGGGATTTTTATAGAAAAAATTTGGTGGCTCGCTCGCGTTGGTTCTCGCATTGAAGAAATAATTACAGAATTTTAAACAGACGAATTTGAAGTATTATATTTGTATTTGCTGATCTTCAGTGACGAAATTAGTACGTATTTTTTTGTTTTGTTTTTGGAAAATAATGCCGGTAGTAATAAAATTCCAATAGGAAATGTTCCCAAAGTGATGTGATGAACGTAAAAATCAACGGACACGAGATAATTCGTTAAGTAAAAAAATAACAATGTAAGTTAACACTTTGTTATATTCAACCGATGTTATTGTAGTTTCTTACCGATATAGTATTTTAAAATCATGTCATGTTGATGGTTACTAAATGCTATTATCGAGTTTCGTGTATGGTAGAACGTAATACCACGAATGTTAATAAACAGCAGTAAAACTTTCCAAAGCATACAAGTTATTAGTCAAGATGCAGCTGCGTATGGTTGCTTGATACCCGAGAAGTTTCTTGTTTCAGTTTGTTAGCTTCATAGACGTTGCGTGCAACTGAAAATCGCAAGATCATGCCTAAGCAATAATTTAATATTTTCAACTAATTATTTAGTTCATTAGACATATGTTATGTACATATTGTTTGTAAGTGTTAGATTTGCAACATATACTATGTCCGATTTTTGTATACTTCATATTGTCCTAAAAAAACTGTTTATACGTAAAAAGTAAAAAATTCAAATTGTGTGTGAGAAAGAGAATTCTCAGTTTTAAAGCGATACATAAAATAATTTACAAAGATTGAAATATTTGTTGGGAACCATTTCATCTTTATACTGTGAAACTCGCTTTCATTCTCTTTGTAATATTAATTGTCTTTTTAATGTTTTGACGGCTACATGTTTCGGCGCAGATCTTACGCACCTTTCATTCAGTCTATTATTGTACAATTATAATACACTTTTCGAAAAAATCACATTAAATTCATCGTCATTATTGAATCTTTATCACATTATCTTAATGTGACTCTATTTTGTAGACTTATTCATTATATGAATTTATTTATTTATTTCCTTATTGCCCCATGTAGTTGCAGAAATCGGGATTATAATCATTTTTCTGATCATTCACTTTCACTGGTTCATGAGATTTACAAATTGCCGATCTTCTCAGTGCATTTGTAAATCGTTTCACTTCAACAGAACACTATCAAATACAAAAATCATTTGTTCGCGCGTAAGTGCTGATTGAATTAAAAGAAAGGGGCTGCAATTACGTAAACGTGATTTGTTAAGTGCGGTACCAAAAGGTGCCTGTTCTGATGCAGATGCAATACGTTATGTAGATGAATTAAAATCTCACTTGTCTACCAAGGAGGAACAAGATAAGAAACTTAAAACATTTTTAAATTAAGCAAAATAAGAATATATTTATGCTACTACACAAGAGAAAGAAAAAGAAGAACGTATAATTAAAAAACAGGAAGAAACGTTATTTGGAAAACAAGAAACAATGGACGTCTTATTAACGGCATATTAACAAACACTTAACAGAAGGAACTAAAGCAGTTATTATACTGGAAGAAGAATTAGAAAATCGAGAAGAAGCTACGCTGTATTATGAGAACAAAGTATAAAATATGCAAGAGCAAACAGACAGATTGGAAAATGAAAAATTGTTGTTATTAGATAAATTTGAATTATTTAAAAGGACAACTGATACTACAAAGAAACAAGATTCTATTAAGATATCATCTGTGGTGACTCCGACGTCGATTGAATTGATGTCTACTATCCTGCTGGTGATGTTGAAGAGGTATAACGCAGAAAATGAAGCATGCCATTTCCGCACGAGACTGTTCATTCCGACTGCTGAGAGGTTAAACGATTCTCACTCCACGACTGCTTGGAGAAGATGTTCGCCACTCAAAAGCTCGCACGAAACTGACCTTCTTAGATTCGATCCAGCAAGACCCAAAACGAAAGTGCCGAAAAAATATGCATGTTGATCGATTTTCGCCGAACGCAAGCAAGTGGCCAATCAGCAGGTGCGCTCGAAACGCGGAGACCCTTGATGGGAAGAGATCTTGAAGAGAATACTTTGAATTTAATTAGACAAGGGTCACGGAAATTCTTTTGGATGGTCCTCGACCGATCGGGTCGTTGAAATTACCCATATTACCCTTCGGAAGTCACCGCGTTAATGACACACCCAGCCATTGAGACCACAACGGACATGGAAAATTAAATTACAGTTAGAATCGCTGAAGGGAATGCTTTTAAGCGCTCAAATCTTGACTCAAACGTAGCTTATTGACTGCGAATGCGTGCGTCATAAAATTATCGATAAAATTATCAACCGAAAACGTTCGCGTCTTCGTCCCTCCGGACGAAATACTTTGTTACTTTTAGATTTTTAACTATCACGATGTCTATTAGACGACACAGTCTTGGTTCTTTGGGTTTCGATCGCTCTTATTTTTAATAACTTACTTAACGTGCACTGAAGATCAGAAAATACACTAATACACTACAGATTATAAAATACGCAAAGACTAAAAAATACACAAATGGATCGAAGTGTCGTCTGAGATCTGAGTTAATTGACCAATCGAAATATCGAATGAAAGTAGTGCGGGAAAGAATCGTGGTGCGACGCCTAGACGCATTAACACCTGGATCTGGAACGCACGAAGGGTGCAGAGTTGTGCAAGGGGTGACGGCGAAACGTGTCTGGGCGCAAGCAGATCCTCACGAGGGATAACTGCAGAGAAAAGGGTGGAGAGTAGAGGCCGCGCACGCCTCGTCAGCGTCTCCAACCTTTCGGCCTTTCATTAACTCAAACAGCCCGGCTCTTTCGTCCGTAGAGCGGCTAAATGTAACCGTAGTCCCGGGCCGGATTGCATTCTGGAAGGTTGCCGGCTACGGCATCCGATGAAACTAGCCGTTTCTTTCCACTTGGCTTTCTCCTTTTGTCCGGCTGAAAATTAACGAGTAGTCAGGCAATCACGAGTTCACACCGCCGACTGCTTTGCGCAGTTGGTCACTGCCTGACAACGATAGAAAATAGGTTCACCGGTTAGCAGCAGTCCGAATGGCGGAAACAAAAAGTAAATAAAAGATAAAGCAATATATTCAGCGATTTTATAAGAGCGGATGTTGGATATGTTTCTTCTGTAAAAGATGGTTCAGGCACGCTCATTGATTTAGTCTAGGGTCGAATACTCACACGCTATTAAATGGTTTAGGGCATAGAAAGTGTTTGAAATGAGACGTATAAATTGGTCTTTCTTACTCAAAATATCCTCGATATTTTATCCAAATAACCAGCTAGCTTTCTCCTAACAAGTTTTGTTCCTTTGAAAGTACATCGAATCGAGTAGCGATTGAGAATTATAAGGCGTCAAGTTCAGCCACACGTAAAAACTGTATTTTACCGGAAGAAGACGAAAGAGAGAAGAAAGCGGAGGTTAAGAGCATATTTACTGTATTGGTATTGGTATCGTAAGTTTGATATTTGAAGTACCAAGTGGGGAATAAGTGCGATAATAATTCGCGTCTGCAAACTTTGCCCTTGCTCACTGCGTATACTATTTTTATTGATATCAAACTGAGATACAAGATCAAAAGTATTCTCTCAGTAAATATCGGATATTTGTAACTACTCGCGATTTTAGTTTAGAGAAAAGTTATTGAAAATTGCAGAAATTAAGAAGCCTTTTTCTATCAAGGTTTATATAATCTATGAATATAGATAGATGACGGAAATATTTCGAAAAATTACATAGATACAATAAATGATATTTTGTTTCATTGACTAAAAGAACTTCTATAATATTTGAACGATTATTTCGATAACGTTCGATGCTGTTTTCCAATAGAATGCACAGTAACGATGGTAAAAAATTATCTAACGCAAAGGAACTGTGTAAAGAGGAGTTATCGTGGCGAGAGAAGGGGAGGGGATGAAAACGCAAGGAGAAAAAGAATTTTATCCCTCTCGGCGAGCTTCTCTCGTCTAACCCCATTCACAGCTCCGTACGATGCGATTTTGGGGTCCTGTATCGTGGAAACTTTTTTCCCGCAAACAAGAATAAGTACTTCCACTCATTTCACGTGCCAGTCGTTGTTCCTTTAGATGATAGTCGACTCAAAATACGAGATCGGCTCTACAAGATTACTTCCAACGAAAACGTTTGCACGTTCTATATTATTCGTCATCCTCGTTACTAATTTCTGCCTATAATGACAATTCGTTTGTTGAATTAAACGAATATATCGTATCTAGTGTAGATCGATAATGAAACCGACTGATATTGTTATTTTACTCGACTACGCGCGTGCAATTTCGAAATCTGATATTTTATCGAGATTCGTATTTGTATTGAAGATTATTTGTAAATGATCGTTGCATAACGAGACACTTATCACCGAATTTATGAGTTTGTTACACACACGTAACCTAATTAAAGTTCCTGCGGTCGTGTCGTAGCATGAAAATACGCTCATAACGTGCTGAGTCACGTAGTCAATACTTGCATCTGGATTCAGTGTTTGGTGCATCGTGGCAAATGGCTTCACGTCCTCCTTTTCCAGCCTATATCACCCAGGTAAGCAGAATTTTTTCGCTGAGAATTTCGTTTGATAGGTACTCCACAAATAATCTCCCCTAACTAGCGCTTTAATTTCCATTGATCATCGATACGATATCCGTGTAATAAAAATTCCTGAGTTCTCTGTCCAAACGAATACAATTGAATAGTGGAAATAAATAAGGTTGCAAGTTCTAAAAGATTAATCTTTCGAGAAGAACAATTTTCCACTTAACAAAATGTTATTTACTGACAAAATATATCGAAACTTATTTATTGCATATATCACACTGTACTTTACATAATTTTACAATGTCACAGTTACATTATACATAACTGTATGTACTTGTAACAATAAATTTACGCAAACAAAAGATAATCAGTAAATGCTATATAACATCTTAAAGAAATCTTATATATTAATTATATCTAAAAGTGGATACATCTGCTTTGTCTTCCGCGACTCACGCAATTATCCCTTGTCCTTTCGACTTCTTTAGTCGGAACTGCTTTTGTGTAGAATCCATCGTTGCCAGCAGTATTTCGTTTTAACAGTATTCCCCTGCTGATTTTAAGTAGCGCAGTCCAATTCCTTTAATATCTGCAGGCAGAGTACACGAGTTCGAAACTTTCCACGCTAGAATACTACGTGAAAAAAGAATCAGCTCAGATTTCGCTGACTGTGCGGTGCCTTCCTCTCTTAACCAATTCCGCTTGCTTCGGCGATTTTTTATCATGATGGCTTTTGCATTCATCTAGTCCGGATCATCAATGATCGTGCAACAGCTCGATATGTTAATTAAGTTTGCACGCTAGGAAGATTTCTTAAACGTAGCAACAGTAAATATGTACGTAATATATTTATATCAACTTTGGAAATTAAGGAAAATATGTAGCGGCACATAAGTCAGAGGACGATGCGACTCATGTTGTTGTTTTGCCTTGAGACATTGACACCGTCTTGACGTACCAAACGTAGTAATAAACAAACTCCGGACAAAACAATATAGCCGCTACGCGCAACCATCAATCGAAGTCGAATTTAAACTTTCCGGTACTCCCCCGACCAGTATAAATAAACGAACACGAGCGTTAAGACAAGGAGTTAGTCAGTAGTCAATCACGAATCAGTAATCAGTTATCAGTTAGTTATTATGGAGCGTTCTTATAGCGAGTTAGTATCGAACAATCTTATAGCGATTAATATCGAGCAAACGTACGCATACGCATATCGAGCAACACTTAGCAACACACACGAATGACGACTAACTCTGTACTGCAAACAGTTTCAAACATATTGACTACACTAAGTATCAACTCGTCTCATCATTATATATACCAACACGAATAATCGTCCTCCATAGATGTTTCAATTAGATGTATATATATATTTTTGTATGTATATTCATTGATTTTTCCGAAACGGTTTCATCAATCGCAATGATTGTTTTTGCATCTTGCAGGACATCTCTGTGTTTTTTCGTTAACTGTTGTTTATCGCAAAAGTCTAATTCTTACGTATGTTTGTCTATTGCTCTGCGCTGGACTAAGTTATCGTGATGAAAACTATTACATCTTGTAAGGATAGTCCATCGACCGGGCCCGTTTACAAAATGTCGTCAATTTCTCCGTTCTTAGCTACAGTCGTTGCAAATAACTCGTTATTGATCGATTTCAGTTCATCGCGTCTGATCGTTCCACCGGAAAACTCGTCGCTGCAAGCGATGGAATTGGACAGTTTCTTTACAAAATTGTCTCTGAAAGCGTACTTCGTCCGTTTTTCTACGTAGGTTCATCGCTCAAAGCTGATTTAACCCGTGTCTTTTATTACTGACTCTTCGTTTCGAGTATACTTGAGTCGTATCTGTGCGCACTGAAGAAGTCCTCATCGTAATTTTTGAATTTCTGCAAGTGCTCTTCCGTCATGCGGTTTATTCGGAACTTTGTTGGTGCTAGAGCAGATACGGCTACAGCGTCTAAATTGTTCACGCAACTAAGAACGACGTAAATCTTCAAAATTCTTTTCTCCAAGATCAGTAGTCACAGTCCTATTTATTATAGTCCCTTGCAGTTTACATACAGTTACTGTCGAACCTACGGATAGGGGCTGACATTCTTCGTTCAACGTCTCCAGAATCTTTGATCATTTGAAGTGTTGCTACTGCTGGAGATATCGGAACGTAGTCAGCGATATCTTTGAATCGACTTTCGATAGATTCGTTGTCAAATTTTATAAGCATCGAATCTGGAAATTCCCCATCTACCGGTTGATTTCTTCGAAGTGCTGGCCATGTAAATTTCTTTACGATTCCCATTGCTCTGTATGTCAAACCATCAGAAATTGATATGTTTCGTTTGCGATATAACTTGTGATCAATCGAAGAGTACTCGGTTTGAATCCCGAAAGGCCTGGTCGATTTTTCAGCCGACGCAATTTAGTCGTAGTTGCGTCTGCTTATTTCAGCGTAGTCTCCGATGGTTCGGAACCCATCTTAAACTGCAGGTCCTACATGTTGCTTAACTATACCAAAAGCTATTGTTGCACACCTCGCCAGTACGTTCCAAGGCACTCGACTACCAGTATCTTGGCACGGAGAGACGGATGTTCATGTGCCTTGGAGTACTAGAGTCCGTGTAACGTGAGTGCCGCAATAATACGCGTGTTGTAGTGTAGCCAAAGTAGTTGCTAATGACTTCGTAGCTGATGCGACTTTAAATAAATGGCACAAAAAAGATAAGTCGTGATCGCTCAACTAATGTTATCGAACGCAACAATCCCCCATACTCCTTCTGCGTGTGCTGCATACGAAGCAACAGCCCGGTCGTGCTCTAAATAAATAAAATACAAATAAAATAGAATTTTCATACTTTTTCTAGGAAAGCACATTTTCTATTTAATTTATCTTATACGTGCAATCGCCGTTCGACTTTAGTTTCCAAGATATATGAAAATATTTTTCAGGGCTTGGGGTAGGTTTAAATTAGGTTTACGTTAGATAATAAATAAAAAGATAATTATATAATTTATATGAGATTTTATAGTACGTTGTTATCAATGTTAAATTGACATTAATATTAATTGAAAACATCTGGGCCATAATATTAATGAAGATTCAAGATTAATTAGTGAATTTGGCGATGTTTCTATTGCACACGATAACGGAAGCCTCGAACAGTGTTAAATGCAGCAGTCTTCGATGTAACAGTGCGATGTGATATGGAAGAAAAAAGGCCCAAGCCGTTATCTTTTCTGATGCAAAGATTACGCAATTTGTTAGACATCCAGAATCACGTCAGCTTGATCTTGCACGATCGTCTGCCTAATCCCCGGTCAATCCATGCAGCAGTCCGCGTGTGCATTAAGCGTCGCCTTTATGAATTTGTACAGCAGTTAGGCACGCGTTATATACGTGCCGGGGAATTTTCACCCTCTGGGATCGATCGTGATACGCGCGAGAAGCGATTCAATTAGACAGAAAATATCCGCGCATGTTCCGGCTACCTAAGTATTCCAATGGAACTCGAAAATGCGCCCCGGCTTCGTTACCAGCAAATGCCAAGTAATTTCGCATCTATACACGTGCGGGAACAATCGCGTATCGAAGCAAGTTCAACACAATTTCGCGGGAATCCGGGATTTTCGGTGGAATTTTGCGTGAAACTCAACCCACTGACCCTCTCGACTACTACGCGACTCCTATCCTATTGTTTGAAACACACAATAGTCCTTCCGGCTGCAACGAATCTTTCAAGTTTCGTTCATTCGTAATTCGTCTCCGATTTATTTTGTAATCTTCTTTCTCAGATTTCTGATCCACATTCTAATTATGGAAGATACGTTGATTTCATCTTTCCGATTGTACCAGTTGTATAATAGTTATTACTACATTTTATAATAGCCATGTAGCAATAAAACGTACTATCAAAGATACGATAGAAAGCCGAAGAACCGTAGATATGTCGTATTATGTCTTGTATGTAAATTTGATGCAGAACTATAGATTGATAATTCTACTTAGAGTTTACAGAAGAATCACGCGAGGTGTTTGTCGGTAAGGCTCGCAGAATGATCGTAAAGGGAAGTTATTTTTGAGTTGCAATCTATCTATAATGTAACATATGTAGCGACACATGAGTCAGAGGACGATGCGAATTGAGAGCGACTCATGTTGTTGTTTTGCCTTGGGACATTGACACGGTCTTGATGTATCAAACATAGCGATAAACAAACTTCGGGCAAAACGATGTCGCCGCTACGTGCAACCGTCAACCGAAGTCGAATTTAAACTTTCCGGTACTCTCCCGACCAGTATAAATAAATGAACACGATCGTTAGGACAATCAATGAGTATCGAGCATTCTTATAGCGAATTAATATCGAGCGAACGTAAGCATTACCTTGTATACGCATATCGAGCAACACTGAGCGAACGAAGATTAACCCTGTACTGCGAAGAATTTTAAATACATTGACTACTCCAAGTATCAACTCGTTTCGTCATTATATATATCAACACGTTTAATCGTCCTCCATACATAATACATACAATAAAATAGTGAAAGTATTGTTAATACTCGTAATCTATGCAGACCAAAAAACTAATTTTTGAAATTTTTGTCTATCTGCTTGTTTCTTTGTTCGCGTCACGTAAAAGCTACTGAACAGATTTTAATGGGGTTCTCTCTGTTGTGCCCATAGCTTGGAGTCCGGCGAAGAAAATAAGATATGTTTCATCTCGATCCGTTTTGTAGAAGCTGAGAAATAGCCTGGCATTCGAGTTCTATGCGTTCCTATGTTTGATAGAGGTCTAACCAAGATGCTTATCGTTTACGCCGTATTTGCTCTGAAATCGAACCTTCCTATAATTTAATGTTTTCTACGAACAATAAAAAAATATATTTTTTATTTATTATTGCTTAGTCCGTGCCTTTCGGCTTTGGACGAATTTTCGGTTTTACATCTCTTATATCTATTTCGCTTCTTATATATCTAAAAAAATATATTAAATAATATACAGGGTGGTTGGTAACTGGTGGTACAAGCGGAAAGGGGGTGATTCTACGCGAAAAAAGAAGTCGAAAATATAGAATAAAAATTTTTTTTTTAATTTTTTTTTTAATTTTTCCATCGAGACAACGATCTACAGTGAGATCCGTTATAACGTACCACACGCGTATCAAGCGAAAATTCGATTTTCTCGAAAACAAAGCCTCAAACGAAAAATTTTTATTTTATATTTTCGACTTCTTTTTTTCGCTTAGAATCACCCCTTTTCCGCTTGTACCACCAGTTATCAACCACCCTGTATATTAAATAATAAAAAGTATGTAGATATGTCATTCACAGAAATTGATCTGCTTCAAACTATTAATAATCTACGCGAACGAAGTCCTGGACGAAGCTGTTCGTAGAATATCAAAGAGTAGTAAATAGCATGTTCTTTAGGATTTTTATCTTTTTCGCTCTGAATAGCCTGTTGTAAACTCGAGATTTCTGAAAGGTTAATTAGAAATACATGTAACGCTAGCAATTGCCGAAGTTCCTGACTTAGGGGAACATCGCAAACCTTCTGAAAGACCTAACAACTTACGTCAGTTCAGGTATCGTGTCAGCTTCACCATGAGAAAGCGCGTAAACGGCACACGGAAGAGCAACGTTCAGGATGGCGTTGATCGAAAGATTAATCGACCAATCGACGTACGTGCTGAACGTTTCTCAACAACACCTCGGACAGTTCGAGTATACAGACACATTTTAGAGGCGCTGCGGCACTCAAATCGATCGTACATTCTTAGAAACATACTCAAACAAACCAAGTTAAACAGGTCAGTCGTATTCAGTTTCTGTTGTTACCTTACTTCTTCGTTAAACTTACCTTCATTAAAGATTGTGATATTTTAGTGCAGTTTACTGCCTTTCAATCATCTCTGTCGCAGTGAAGCGTCGCGTCATAGGGAATCACGTACAGCTTGCGATATCGACACGATCGAGACGAGCTTTTAGAAGCCTCGTTAGCTCGGTATCTCTCTGCACCGTTCCATTCGCGAAGACGTGAGTACAAATCGTCGCATATTATTTATAAAAACATGGAAATTGCGTCAAAGAAGTTTGGGGAAGATCGCGATAAGAAAAGTTCCTGATAGTCCATATCCTTGACATAGCGTTTCGTGATCGTCATATTTTCCAGTTTAAATGATTACATTGGGTCAGCGGTATTCGATCACAATTATTGGTATGTAACAGTTATTGGATCTGTGAAGTCTCTCATGAGGAGGAGCGTTCATTGTTCAATTGTTGACGAAGTAACTCTTCGACGAACAAAGTGAGTCTATTTTACAGTAATTATTTCATTTATTTCGCTGCTTTACTTCGATTCGATACCGAGGATGCACGAAAACAATGCAACTGTCGGGGCTAAAATCTCGTTTTATCAATTTGCTAATTTTCTTTCTATAGCTTTTCGTATTATGTAACTTCCTACAATGTATTCGCTCGGTCATAATCTTCGTTTTAATGATAAAAAGGAACCCCATAAATTATGTGTACGCAAGACAGAGAAAGATTTTGTTAGCAGATATCGCCATGTAATTGACGTGCTTGCACGGATATAAGGTCGGACAAAGGGTTGTTCTCGGGTCAGAAAGTTTTTTTTCTATTGCATCATTATTAACAGACAACAACTCGCAACGTTCGCTCGAAGGCCACTCCAATTATAGTCGAATACAACAGCCGAATTACTCTTCGTATACTCTCGTACGTAACACGCTCCACATATCTTGAAAGAAGACAAAAGCATAACCCGTCAAAAAAGAAAAAAGAAACACTCGAAAATAGCAGGATTTTCAGCAGCCGCAACTTTGATTCTTCCCACAAGATTTTCGTTATCGTATCGGAACAATATTTTAATATCAACTCGACCTCAATTTATTCTCACGTAGCATCGCTTTTTAATTTCCTGGTCAGATAATAAAGAAAAGTGATATTATGAATTTAGTGGTGTAACGACGAATCTGACAAGCTACGCGCCGTTTAAAAATTATTAATAAGATCCGCATCTCGTGGGACATCAGTGATTCACGATTCTTGGTAAAAGTAAAACTTTCTTATGTAAAGATTAAGGTATCTGAAATTCAGCTACTTTTCTCTAATTAAACGTGATAATGTGAAGGGAGCTCCTCCGTTGTGATTACAAATTTCTCGTCCATGTTTTCTTCTCCTCCGAGCACGAAACTTCCTTTAAACGTATAGTGGAGCCTCCCATATTCGAAGAAATAGACGGCTAAAGATATTCAGATGTTGGAATTTTCGATGATAGAACAATCGCTCTTCTGTATTTATTCTATATTTAGTATTATAAATTCCACATATTGAAATAGAGATCAAGAAAGTTTTTCGTTTGTTTTAATACTGAAAAATCTCAGATGATTATGGTTGCTCGATTACATAAATATTTTAACATAATTAACTCTATAGAATTACATTCTTTTTATGTTTCAGACTAACGATGCCTTCAGCATCGAAGCAAGAGCAGAATTATTATATTTTTATTCAAGAGTTTTTGTTTAATATTTATATTTATGAAGACGAAATTATTCGATTCGTCCGAGATTCTTGAATCTGAGAAATTCGATTATTCGAATAGTGTGTTCCACGATTGGTTCGGATAATCCAGGCTCAATTCTGTTTACAGTGGCTCACGAGAATATTTGAACACTTACTACAGAGAACGTCTATG
The DNA here is from genome assembly GCF_024542735.1 of Bombus huntii. NCBI lineage: Eukaryota > Metazoa > Arthropoda > Insecta > Hymenoptera > Apidae > Bombus > Bombus huntii. Next base: position 9,725,778 of record NC_066251.1, read on the forward strand.
CACGAGTATATATTCTACATTATACATACATATTATATAAAACATTTTGAAATTTTATTAGCACAATAATGAGACACAACTATCATTATCATATTGGTAAAATTCGAAGCGAATCTCATTATACAATGCTAATGAGATTTCAAAATATTCCATAGAGAACACGTACATAATATATTCGCGAAAGAATAGTTCGAGTATTTTCGTGAGTCGCTGTATTTTTGAATATATCAGACGAATATGGAATTCATAATAGTTCGTCATCGTGAACGAGGATGATTACACACGGATGACGCAAAGACACGATGCCAGCTATTATCTGTGCAACACAGAACATGTATTCCGACGTAGAGGATATTATAGAAATTGCAGAAGACCCAAGACTGGTATCGATGTTTACTGGATGCTTCAGCTGCTTCGCCGGTAGCAAAGATTAATCCTATATGAACGAATATTCGGTGTATCTTTGTTGATACAACGAGGATGTATGTCCGAGCATTGCGTGGAATTCTCGCTCACAAGCTTTCCATCATTTCCTCGGGAAATGTGCACCATCTGCATACACAGGTAACGTTACGTTACGTTCTCAGAGCGTGCATTATACTCGTATTGCATGTCGTAGGAATACTGAAGTTCTGGAACACAAGCTTAAAAGTTAGATTCTGTTTGTAAGAAAACTGGCAGAACACCGAATATTTAATACTTTATTTTTGCACACTTCGCATTTTATTTAGAAAAGATATTCTTTTCGAGGAATGAAAGTCGTATCTGCGACCAGGGTAAACCTTATTTGAAGGAAAGATAAAAACCTAACAATTTGAAATAATGACTCTCAGATCTGAATGATCGAATTTCATCAAGAATTATCTTGATGAAATTCAACATAGAGAATGTAGGTATTTAACTTCATTTTGCATCGAAATCAAATAAATCATCTTTGAGTACCTTTCTGCCTTAATTGACGATATTAAATGAAATAACATTCGAGTTATAAACGGTATAAGTGAATTATTTTACAACGTAACGGTATTCAGGATATTTCAATCTTTTAATTCTACCTGAAAGAATGCACATTATGTCTTCGTTAAATATCATATAAGTATTAATAAGCTCACTATTAAGGCGCAAATACATATACTATTTAAATAGCTCATAAGCAAAAAATTCCATTTTCCAAAGTTTCTTCTTGCAGACTGAGTTTGTGATTCTCATGTTTGCTTACTCTGAAATATTCTGTTGGACTGCGATGTTTCCATCTACACCCTATGCTCATCCACGAATGTAGAACAGGTTGTTTCAGGATGGCGTTACAGGAATTTCACGTATTTCTCAGAAACAAGCTTGCGAATTGTAACATGTAAAAAAGTTGAGCGCAGTTAATTAGACACTGCCACGTCAAACGTAATAAGCAAGAGGACATAATACTCTTTCATAAATATATAATCGCAGCGGAAAATGAGCGACATAATTTTTCCAAATTTCTACTCGTATCGTTAGTCTATCCGTGTTCACGAACTTGTCGTAACGCGTGGGTGAAAGTATCGCGCGCTCTACGCAATCGACAGAGAAACTTCCCCTTCCTGAAGCGAGGTTCTCGTTATGTAGACGAGTCAATTACGCTCGTTTTTGCTCTTGACACTTCAGGGTTTCTTCGAGCGAGATCGACGTGCACGCACATCTGTTCGAACGATCGGGATGTTGGTATCTAATTATTAATTTGCGTAATTACCGCACCGCGTGACACCGAGCAATTGGTTTTTAATTGAAGCTCGATGACTACCCCCGTTTTAATGCAATTCTGATGTCGTGTTTCGGTGGCCGATGAAAATTGGAAGCATATAGACATATATTGAACTGACGTAGCCAGCCATTCGTATTTTAATTGGTTTTTCTACGCAAATAATTTACGAGCGATAATTTGACGCATCTCATTGTTTTGTATTTAACATGTTCCTTATTAATAATAATGGTAATCGTGTGTATTATTGTACAAGTATTATTTACATTATCATATTAGTTTACCTTCTCATTTTGTGTTGCAGAATCGCAGGAAGACAAATAACGTTTCATTTAAATCCACGTTTCAGCGAACGCGAAATTCAACGTGAAAAATCAATTGTATCATTTTCTCTCACTTTTCCTGCCAACTTACACATACCAGGCAATATACTTGAAATACCGCTACGAAGATAGAAGGTTCTCCGGATTTTTTCCTGCCGATATGTACGCGTCAAACCGCGCTTCGACCGACTTGAAAAACTGGTGCCGATAATAACGAAACGAGTTTTGAGATAAAACGAGCGAGCAGCATTCAGTTCTGTATCACGTTCGGCAGATCCACTCGACGATCCCTCTCCTTTTTTACCTCTTTTCTCTCATTTTTTCTCCTCACTCTATTCCTTTTTTTCTTCTCTTTTGCAGTGTCATGAATCTCAAAAAAAGTTGAACTATGACTTTTTGTTAACGAGAAATACAGGTACGCGATGATCGTTGGGAAGAAATCCCTCGCAAATGGCCCAGATGTGAAGCTGATAAAACATCGGTGAAAAGCAAAAGCTGACGATCGGTTTCAACGTTTGAAAAATGTGTATCGATACGCAGAATGTTGGATTATTGATAACAAAAACAGACAGACAGTTTTACTACCAAGATCGACAATCAGACAGTTGTACGCTGTGTTTCGAAAGTATTTAAATATTTACCATACGTCACTTTTACTTTACATGTTCGCTGTGTTGCACGGAGTACTTCGAAATTTCAATATCGCTGTAACGAGATAATTTTTATTAACGTTTCTATTATTTTCTCTAATATTTTAAGTGGATAGACTTTGTGAGATACCGTACATCTCCGATTCCAAATCCTCCCATTCAGTTTACATATTGTATTGTTCAACAACAATCGGCGCGCGTTTAAAAAGCATCGATAGATTTCGTACGTATTATTCGACGATATGGAAAGATACTTGATTCGATACGATTCACTGAAGTATACTACAGCAAGAGTATTTGGACGCACATAGGGGAAGGTCAGCTGCAGTTGTCGTGGTTGATAACTTCACGTATTCTGTGACTTTGGATTCTCTCCACTTTTCCGACTGAAAAAAAAAGGAACTAGAACTTGTACGTTCCTTTTGTAACTTTTCGAGCGACTGACTTCTTTCTATTCCCTTTCATCCTTTGCTTCCTATCCCTATTTCCGTGAACGCTTCCGTGGACAATTGGCCCCGTATTCTTTTCACGAACAGTGACCATACGACTTACATTCGTGCCACGTTGAAAAAAATATCCAGTTCTGCAATTTTTAGGCTTGTAAACGCTGGATGAGCCGAGTAAGAATGTCTCGGTCGATCTAAATTTCCGCAGAGGAGCTAACACAGAGGAGTTCATTTCAGGTTTTTCGTATACCTTTAGCTTTTCAAGTCGAACTGATAAAACGTACGAGTACAATGGCTGACGAAAGTATTTCAACTTGCAAGAAAATTTACAAAATAGTTAGTATCGTTGGTAATTATTATTATTATTACTAATTAGTATATAATATATTAAATCGTAGCTTTAACTCAGACAAATAATTTTAGTGTCTTAAGAACATCTCCAGCCTATAATTGACACGAGAACTTCGTAACAATTATTTCATGTTTCCCTGGAATTTGAGAAACTTTTGAACGATTCAGCCCCGATCGAAATGTACCCGGGGGACACGGCACAGTTAAAACACACTGTTCACTGATTCGTATTGAATAGTTATGAACTGTTTCTATTCAAGCGATCGAGCATCATGAGCTTGTAACTTCCAGTTTGCGTTAATGTTCATAGCGAGCTGTGATGCATGTCATTCATTCGACATCACTTTCACGAGCCATTCGATAAAACCGGACACGATAATTCTGGCACGGCAAGCGTTTTATCGTGCTATCGGCGTTAATTTGTATGCCCGATAAGCGTGGAAATTGCAGCGACGTCTGAATGCTTGATTTTCGTTCGACCAAGGTGGTAGTTGTTTTCGACGAGTCACTCACATCAGTTGAATAGATTTTGCTCCTGCTTTCACGACTGTTCTTCATCGAAGTTTGGTACCCTTCCATTCAACTGGGCCATTAAGAGTTGGCTAATACCATGATTTAACTCAATGTCTTTTGTGCGACTCATGGTTTTCAAGGAAACGTCCGCCAAGTCATTATTCTCGCGAGAATAAATTTTGTTTCAAGTTTTAGGCTATCGTCTATGAAAAATATAATATCCAATATAATTAAATCGTGGACGTACGTGTAAATTCATGTTTTTGAGAACGCAACCGAAGAAATAAAATGGCTACGAAATCGAAAGCTGGCTCGTTAATGAAAGTCGCTATTCAGAGTTAATGGTGCGCTTGATAATTCTGTTGCCATAGAATTTCGACTGCATTCGACGATTTAGTACGCCGATCTCGGGACGATAACGCAAGAAGATCAAAGGGTAAAAGCTATACGTATCTATAATAAATGGTATCATTAATGGAGCCCAGTCGCCATAAGATCAGCGTGAAATATCCTGCAGCCATCATCTATAATAGTCTCGCGTGTGCCGATGAGTTCACGCTCGGATATATCCGAAAATCGCGATTATTTTTTGTCAAGAATATTTTAAACGGGACCAGAGAAAATTACTAAAAAATGAAGCCACAGATACTGACTAAAATATTCATTACTGATTGTAGGAAATTCGGTAATGAATATTTCAATTTCAGAAAAATTCTCGCCTAACTCGACTAACGATAAGATTCGTTAAACCTCAGATAATTATCGCCGTTGATCATGGAACGTGATAGTTATCAACGTTGGTTACAGAACGTTATATTACCGTTAAATAATAACTATGCAACGATGAATAATATGTAGATAGCGAATTTTGTGTAAAGCGTTAGAAATAAGCCTCGTGAATCATTTTCTTGGGAAATATCGGAGATAGCGAGGAAATTCTTGTTTGACATCGCAGAGGGATAAGGGAAATGCAGCAGTAGCCCCTTGAGGTGGGATCATGTTACACATGTCACAATAAATAAGTTCTAAAACATCAAAGAGCCTTATTGCCGTATCGAAGTATTTCCAAAAGCTTAAATAATTTATTTCATGTAATATTGGTGCGATAACTGTGCAATTAAATCGTTCGTATAATTATAACGCTTCAAAAATAGCGTCGATAAATATTGTAAATTAAACGAATCTCTTATTATCGCCTTATCTTCTGTAAATATCTATATCCATTGAAATATCCATTTTGCGTGTTTCCATCATCAAACTAATTCCAAACGAAGGAGAATTGTCTAACGCCCATTAACTCCAAAAACGTTCGGGATGATAGATGTTATCGTGACAAGTAGCGTGCCATTCTGTAGTACCCTGGGAGACATCACTAACTGTTACTACTGTAAATGAAATATGCCAGACAAGCAGAACATTCCGCCATTCATTTGTTCGTCGAACGGAACAATAATAGCGAAGATATATTGCGCTGTAAACGATACGTAATTCCTATGTTTATAATTCTATGTTTCCATAGAAATCTGTCTTTCTTGCTAATGAATGTTAATGAATCGAAAGATTAGAAAATTTATTGTTAGAAAATTTAGATTTCGCGTGAAAAAGTTATAAATTAATGATAACTTTATTATAACATAATAATTTATAATATAAATTCTCTTTCCTAAAATTCTGCTCACACAAATACCAATAAATAAGATAGTTGCCTAATCTACTTTTCATTAAATACTAAATATATTGAAAACTCATTTAAAGGGGATCGTCCACGGTACTCTGGTCGTAAGATTCTCGCAAACAATGTTTTCGCAGAAATAATCCAACGTTTAGAGTGAACTCAGTTCAGTTGGTCGCGAATGGAACAAAAGCTGGTGAGATTATTCTCTTCCTGCGGGATACTCGAAGCGCAAGAAACCGAATAGAATTCGTGCGATCGATCAGAAAACAATTTACATGAATGTGTCCGCCTCGCCACATACGTCTAGGTCCGCAGCTGTTACAGAAAGAAGGATGTGCTTAAGACGTCACGATTCAGCTGGGAAATTCTTCCTTTTATTCCCCTCTTGCGTGGTCACCTTTGAAGCGACCTTACATCGCTCTCGTTGCACGCCTCGTTCGGGAGTTTAATGCATTTCGAATTTCCTCCTCCTTCCAGGCAACGTAGCCTTTCAAAGAACAGGACTATCGTCTTTCTGGGACTCGGCACTCATCGTGATTGCCCGACAGTGCTGCGATCATTTAAAAAGATTGTACGAATTCCATGCTCGGACAGTGTCAATTTTCAGTTTCGAGCTCTCGCGTTTCTAACATTATGTGTATCCTTTGAGGCTCTACAACGCATCGTGAAACACCGATGCCGTGGATTTAATTTACGATGAATTTCAAAGTGAAAATTGCGACTAACTGCGACTTTCTTTTATTGTACAGGGACTATTGCAATAAGATGGCAGCCCCACTTTCCCCTTAATTTGAGTAAAACAATAAAAAAGATAACGAAAAACCAATCATTATCAAATCATTGTTTGTAATGTACTATAAATTTGTGGTCGGATAATATACACAGCAATGAATTGATTTATACCTAACTTTAACCAAATCCTTACTCGAAGGAAAAATATTATCAAAATTGAAGAATAAACTTGAAAGTTGTAATCTGAAATGCTCAAGACAACGATAGTCATCTTGCCCACAGACATGTCAATTCATAGGAATCTTACTTCGTATGTTCCCATATTCATCCATTAAAGATATTTAACGTGGAACTTGTTAATGAGATAATTGTTGCATATTATCAGTAAATACTTTGTTACATATTTTCTATCGAAAAAACGCGTTATTTTACGATTCTCGTTATAATTTAATACTACGTCAATAGTACCAAAGTAGTGTCGGACAGTGACTAGTCAGCCAGTAGATGTAACGTCTACAGATGTCTTTGAAAGTGAAGTTCTATGAAGACATAATGATATCGAACAACTGCGAGGAGACATTCTTTAAACTAAAGGTTATCCAAGCACTTTTCTTGGTACTTTATAAATGCATCAAAAGAAGGTAAAGCTTATGTAACATCCTCTAACAAAGGAGAAGTGGAAGTGACTCGTTTAAAAAGCAATGTGGGCTCATATCAGATAAGGTCAAAACCGCAGTTCTTCAGAAACGTGTTCTTTCCGAGATACCCTTACAAAATGTTGCACGAGGATTCTCTACAATGACGAAATGGCGACCTTTTTAAAAATTAAATTTTTTAATCATATAAATTGCTTTTAAGTTCTAGTTCGAATTGCTTTTGGTTCGATTTCGTTGGAATTCGAGCAATTTCTCCACGATAGCGGACAAAAGAAAATTTTTAGTTGAAATTTTTGTGTGCGAGTAATTTTTGATTTTACCTAGACATTTTTTATCCTGGTAATAGTTATCTAATTTACAATTTACAATTACATTTTATATAAATACATTTTACAATTTCATCTTTTTTTGTATCACTTATCTTTCAAATTTTCTTTTGTCCGCCATTGTATACAGGATTGCTCAATTTTCATTGTCGAACTTGGATTTTTACGTATAAAAGGAGAACGCATTTTGTATGCACGGAAAAACTGAAAAGCCGTTATTGAAATTTCGAATGATTGGTAGTTTGTGGAAAACTAAATAGATGAATGAAAACGTGTACTAAATTTATTTATCTACTTAACTTTTCTTACGGTACAGAAAATCAAGATCAATTTCTACCGAAGCATCTAAACACGTTCAAAGAAACCAACATCAAACACGGCGTCTCGTAACTTTGCACCTTCGACAAGTAAACTTCGAAAGTCTCAACCGTTGCAAGGTTGGAACTACCAGCAAAGGTATCACACACACGTAGAAACACAGGCTGGAAACAGAGCGATGTATTCGGCTGTTAAATACGTCCGTTCTCTACAGAATTGCACGACATCCCGAAGACGTTGAATAAATTATGAAGCATTATCCTTCGAAATACCGCAGCAATAGCGTGACGCGACGATGTTCTCGATGTACTGCATGTTAACTTAATGAAATACAGCTGATTCCTCTAAAGGAAATAGCTTCTTATCGATTGGATTTGAAGATGATCAATAAATGCAGGAAATCTGTACAAAACAATATATTTCAGTTTCTAGGTTTGTGGTTTTTTATTTCATAAAAATGATCGTGTAATTAAAAATCGTACTTATTAACTCTGCACGATTTTCCAATTTTTCTGCATTTTAATATCGATATAAACTTGCATCTAATTAATATGTAAACGCTATAATAAATACAACAACGCGTGGATACTTTTTCTAGCCATTGTAGTTATTTCTTCTATCGTAGACTTCAGAACAGGAAATACATATTTACCCGTGCGTTGTCGTAAGAACGACGAATCTCAACAATTTATATCTTCCAGTGTATCCTTACGACATATGGGCTCAATAGCTAAATCTTCCCTGGGGTTGAAATCTTGCCTTCTATTCCATGTGAAACGTTAAAGCTGCAAGTTCGCTGCCGCTCAGCGAAATATAGCAGAAAGAGGAAACTTAGAAAATAAGGCGTCTGATAAAAAGGAGCACTTTGAACGCGATCGAAAAGCATTCTAACGAAAGTTCGCGTCATCGAATTTCTTCGTCGAAAACTTCTTCTCTCGATGGAGCTAATTAGCGGATCGCGTTTCCTATATTTATAGCTGAACCGATGTAGTACTTGGCGGAGCGACGATCTTCGTAACAGCTCGTATATCATTGCGGCCTGAATGCGCCGATAGCTCGTCGAGTATCATGGAGATGAGACGCGGAAGGAGAGAGAGAGAGAGAGAAAGAGAGGGAGGGGGCTATATATCCGCAAATTATTGAGCCGGTTGGTTGGCTTTCGAGTCGTATGGCTTGATTGAACTCGGCAGCAATGCACACGAGATCGTTAGACGATGGCCTGAGTATCGATTCTGCCTCGCGATCGAGCCTACAGTGTCGCGTATTGTCGCGTATACCGACTGGTCTCTCCATTTCTCTCTCTCGTTTCACGCGGCTAACACCGTGACACATCGTTCTCTTGCTCGTTCTCGAGAAACGCGACCAGGTAGATAGGAGGGAGCCTCGACGTGTCGAAGTCACCTGACTGGTGTTAATCACGATTGATTGTTGTGTTCTGGGACGCGTGTAACTTTCGTTGTCGCTCGAGTGTCTAGTCGAGAGACTGGTAACCAGACTGCGAATTTTCATGTAAATTTATATTTTCGAGAATATTCTTAAAAAGAAGTAAAACCTTGATGGAGAATCGTTTGGCTTGGTCAATTAATGAATTGGGTCTATCTGCAAGAGACGCGGAGAGATCATCGTGCAATCGATCACTGTGCATTCTCCTCGCACGAACAGCGGAGGGATACCGATTACTATACTACGAAACCACGACGAAGCTATCGCAGGACACACGAGGAAGGATAAGCAGTGTGGAACCGTGCGTTTACCTGTAGCGAGACCACGAAGCTGCTGTTTAAATGCTCTGTTCGACGACGATTGTAGATCTACGACGATGGATCGAAGCACAAGTAGAAGAATTAATAAAGCATTAAATTGTGAATTGATGAAAAAATGGTTCATCTGTGAAATATATTGTAACTCAAGTTCTTATGCTTAAGATAAAAAAGACAGTGCAGGATAATTCCAGAAATGGACGAGATAGATCGTGAAGAAAATTTTGAAATCCAACTCAAACTGCTATTACTATAACGTATCATAGCAAAGCTCAACATCTTCGTTGATTAATTTCCATTCGTAACAGGAAACTTCTTTATTATGAAAATCTATATTATGACATGTAATAGAAATGTAAGTCTTTTTCTATATTATAAAATTGAATACTAAACTCAGATAATACGCGTGAGAGTAAATCATGATATTTCAAACTAAATGCATTTAATATTAATGCGAACCAGATCTGAAAATTTAATGCTGACCTATTAACAAAACGCAAGTCACATCAACATAAATATGAAAATATTGAAATATGATGAATATTAAAATTTCTTTGTCTGCGAGTAGAAAGTTCTTCGAATCTTTTAAAGCTTAAGATTTTATTTGATAGTGTACCACCATAATCCCCGTAAGCAGTTCGTAAGTAAATGAAAGTTATATTGAAAAGACGACGTTCTGAGATGTCTAAAACTACGTTGGACAGACTATGCACATTTTAACAGTATCGTAACTGATAAAATACATAAGAAATATTATCGCATTTAATATTTGATAAGAGGAGGAAAAGAAATTTCAATGCAAAAGATATTATAAATAAATCAAACACCTTGAAATATTTAAAAAACGTTAATAGTAATGCTTAAATTAATATAATTGTTAATTACTTGAATTAATAGTATAGCGATTAACAATAAATACTGTTAATAATAAAATTGCATTAACAACATCAATTCAAAGAATCTGCCTTTTTCTCATTCGATTTTATCGCTTTCTTTTCGTTCGCTCTACGCTATCCGCGCGATTCATTGTAAAATTGATAATGCACCATGTCACGCGATTATCACATAAAACGAGCACAGCTGTATACCCGAAGCAATCACGGAAACGCGAGAAACACGATGATTCAGGAAGTGCTTTATGATACGTTTGTCGGCGATATCGATCGATATATTTCTACAGGCATGTATCAATGAAACCATATTGTGTTTTCGTCGCGTGCATTAGGTCGCAAGCTGACCACTTCGAGATACGCGATGTATAGTCCGCTAAAAGGATTTGACAAGATATAGAGAGACGAATACAGAGGTGAATTCTGCTTATCTGGTATCATCCTACTGTAGTTAGATCAATGGTACAACACACAGTATCTGACACTGCTAACAGTGAATATACTATTGGCAACACGGTGATTGACACGTTCAACCTAGCCCATTTTCATCAGTCTAAAATTGGAAACTAAACGATACTGTCAATCATGGATTATTCAGAATGAATTATTCTATAGCACTGATTCTTATGATTCTTATAAGCCTGAGCAACGATAGTAGTTATCGGAAAAGTGCATTCACAGAATGTCGTGTTGAAATTATTTTGATTAAACGTGTATGATAATTTTCATAAAATACACGGCAATTAAAACAAGACCTTCGGGTATGTTCCCTTTGTAAATTTACATCGGTGATAATACGAGAATAATTTTGCATTCAGCAAGTGAAACGCTTTGTTCTAACGAATTGTTTTTAAGCAACATGTGTCTTTTCTATTTTCGATTTTAATGCTATTTTCTGAAACACTTCAAAGAGATAAACCTATAACTCAGCTATAAAATTTTCCCACTACTCCTTGGTCCATAACAAAACAATTTATAACACCCGAAACTTTTCGTTTACGTAATCTTCTTCATGAAACTTTAATTAATTAGTACGAAAGTTAAATTAAGTTCTTTACACCTGACTTGAGAAAAAATGACCGATACAAAGCACAAGGAATGATCTGATATATGTTTGTATAAGTATTGTGTAGAATCTTATAAAAAACAAGCAAGTAATACTTTTAAAGCGTATACGTAAAGCGTATGACTGAAAATTTCGCAATTAGTCTAACAGGCATAGAATTAATGTTGGTCCAACCATCTGCCATAAAATCCTCTTTAATCAAAAGTCTAGCAAATCCTGGATTAAATATTTTATTGAAAGTAGAAACGTGTTGCAGCCACGAATGAATCGAACTGGAACTTACGTGATTTTCAATGATATTTGTGGAATTCAAAGCGTACTACTTCTCAATTTTCTATGAAATTTGACTAGTTCCCGCGTAAAGTTGCGCTTTTCGTATGTTTTTTTGAACGAAATAATTTAATCATATAAGGATTTATCGTATTTTGCAAATTCCAATATTTGTTTAAAATGCCTAAATACTTTTTTATCAGCATTTTTACTGAATTATATCTATGCAAATTGATATTTTTACAAAGATTTTGATATTCTTTGTACTTTTTTATTCGCGTTCGTCTTTCTCCATTGCTACACAGTTGCGCTTGATACAAATTCATCGAACAGCACAAAATTAAACAAATGTAGTCAAATATCAATGAGTGCGCGGATTTTATTAATCAAAATCAATGATACACGTGGCACGGTATCGCAAAATCAGCTATGTAAGAAACGGAGCAGAATTTTCCACGAGATCTGGTATTATCTTCTTTTATGGTAGTCAATCGGCAGCGTCAGATTGCGGGATTGAAATCAAACCTGGCCCAGCAGCTTCCCTTTCAATAAATCAACCAATACCGGAACATCTGGCCTTCTGAAACTTCTCCCTTCCTTCCTGGTCCTTTGAACCGGAATGAAAACCTCTTGGAAGAAAGGGAGCGAAGCTTTCAGTCTGTTTAGGTACGCAGAAGCAATCATCTATCCCTGAGGCATAGAAAAGGGATCGTTAAGCGTTTCTCGAGAATTTAGCGATCATTTGCTCGCTCGTTCTTTAATACTTCGTTACACACTCGAACGAAAGGTAATTAGCTGGCCATGCAGCGCAACCTCTGGGTCTTGACTTCGCTTCATCCCTCCCGTCTCGCCTCCTGCGCCAGCCACTTCTTCATCCGTGGCCTCGTTTCCCGGAAACATTAGAATTAGCCGTGAAATTAGCATATTCAGAAGTTTTGCAGTTTAACGGACGACTTGTACGCGCTCCAGACGAGCAACCTCTTGCCGGCGGTTGCACCGGATGTCTTAAAGCAGCCCCTGGTGCAAACAATGTAGTCACGTCGTCTTTCGGACGGAAAAACGTCTCTGTTCGGGCTAATTATCGCAGGTGGTAGAAAGGGATATCCAGCGGATATCCGGGTTAACGAAGAGTCGTGAACGGGCAACTTCTAACCTCCGATTCCTTCACCGCCGCCTTTTCGCTAAGAATTCCTCCTTTTGGCGCGATTCTGCTCAGCGAAATTCTTTGAAATTGTGCCGCTTCCACGAAGCAACTGGCTGAATTGTCCTTGTAACCGAGTTTCCAGTTTGCCTCTCGATTTCGAAATTCAACACTTTCCCGCTCTTCACTGCCGTTTTCTACGACCTGTTGACTATATTTCCAGCATTTCCGAGAAATATAAAATAGCAGTTATGTCTAATGGATGTGTATATCGACATGTATGTATATGCCTAGATATTTTTCAAAATTATTTATTCCATTTAGCGGTGATTGTTGTAACTAATTGAGGTCTGAAGTTTACTTATGCAAAGATCTTATTTCGTGTAATCTTATTTGCTTGGACGTGGCTCTTTGTTAAACGTGACGTTATAATACCGTGCATTCAACAACGGACAAGTAGCGATTCTCATAGCGCGACTATCGTTACGAAATTTCTTGCAATGAAAAGCGTTATACCTCTAAATACGCCTAAATGTACGTTTTGTATTACTCATTCTCGTTTGTTATTCCTTTACTTTTTAAACGCCTACAAAAATTTCAAATCGCGAGTATTTTGATTTTCCTGTCCCGTAGTAAAATGTCACCATTGATTGTTTTATTTCTATTTTATTGTTAAATACAGCTATTTATATTTTTTTAAATAATCTCTATACTATAATAGATTTTCTAAACTATTCTGTTCACCGAATCGTCAACTCGTCGCGAAAATCGCGAATTTTGAGTTTCCTGTCCCGTAGTAAAATGTCAGCATTGATTGCTTTATTTATATTTCATTGTTAAATACAGCTATTTATATATTTTGTTAAAATCATCCCTACTATAGTAATAGTAGATTTTCTAATATATTCTGTTCACCGAATCGTCAACTCGTCGCGAAAATCGAAACAGCCAGCAAATCGATATAACGGTACATGATTTTTCGCTCAACTTGAGAAAAATATTTATTTAGTTTTCCAATGGATTCATTTGCATGGATAAATGGCTGTATGCTTACAGAAAGAGTCATATCCCGTGGCCGTTGTTGCTATCGATTGAGAATATTCAAAAGAACAACAAAATCGGAGAAATTAAATACGAATCCACCGCTCAAATTGTGTTTCTAGAGATAAATACTTGTTTGCCTCGAATTCAATTCGTAATTTACACAGAGATTTTGTTGCACCAGGAAGCGTTGTACATCAAATTGAAATGATTTTTGCACAAATAATTTTATCTGGTGTTGCAATTGAAAAAAACAGTTCATACGTTGCACACCATTAAAAATATAAAAACTTCAATCGAAATAGATTGAGTCAACAATTTTTTCTTCATCGCAATTTACGTATTTCTGTTTTTAGCGAAGTGTTATAAGGTGAAATCGATCTGTTACTAACGATTACAAATTTTATAATCTTCCGATATTGAAAGTCATTGAAATTGAATTCGTATTTAACAAGGTTACGCTAAAGCCGAATTTCATCGCCTGGTCTTCCGCTTCATCGAGATTTTTCCCATCAAGATGGTTCCCTGTCATTAATTAAACGCCACTTGAGAAGGAGAAAAGCTTTTCCCTTCCCAAGAAGCAAAAGTTGGAGGATTATTTACTTCGACCACCACTCCCCAATAATGTCCCTACACCGTGGGCTTCGGCTGCCAATCATGAGAACTTGCTAAATTACCTGTGTTCCGTTCAGCCATCGAATTTATTTCGTCGATACAATAATGGCAAAACTTTTCTACTCTTGGCTGTGTGTGATTGAAATATCTAACAGAAGGAATTTTTGTAACGTCGAGTAACTCGCAAGATATACAGACTAGACTCGCAACTTTCTGTTTAATCTTTTTTTAACTCTAACTGAGAGAGAGAAAAAGGCATAAATGGATATTAACCGATCGAGGATCAACATTCCGTTAACGTAATAACTCATCCGTGATCTTTTCCAGTCCATCTACACGTTATTGGATTCCATTTTTTAACGTCGCGTTTATGAAAGAGAATGCCGAGGATTTGTTTAATATTTTCCGTCTTACTTTCTTCCGTCTATCTAAATTCTACAGTGTCACGAAATTTGAAGGAACTGCAGAATTTATGTACGTCAATATGCTAAATTATTCATCTTTCTTAAATTATGGAAATTATTCTTGTGCTGGAAGAAATGATAATTAATTTATAACGGGCTGTGTATTAGCGAAACACGAGTAGACAGCAGTAGCTAACGTTTTTTTTTCGATTAATTAGATTCTCGACGAAACCATGCATATTTACGCGCGGCTGCAGCAAAGTTTCGTAGCCGGGTATGCAAAATTCAAGAGAACGCCCAGGAGTCATATCTATTTCATCGACAGGTTTCAAGCTCGTGCTGGAATTTATAGCAGCGTTGAAGCTATCGCCGGCACGGAATTGGTAAAAAAGATATATATATTAACGGCGTAAAGTTTACTGCTTATTATGTTTGAAAAATATGTGATATCGATCGCATGCAAAAGGATAATATTATTTACGTTTGAAAAGGAGAAATATTAATCTGATAAGGGAAGCATCGAGGTATCATTTTCAATGGAAGGTACAGCGTATGAAAAGCAGTTTTGTTAAATCGAATATGTTTTCCAATGCGACAAACATTTATTCGGATTATTTCGTACTGTCATCGTTTCGTAGAGGATCCTTCTACTTGGACTGCAAAAAATAACTACAAAAAGTGGCTACAAAAAGTTTTTGCACGCGCCATTATTTTACAATCAAACGTTTGCTCGCAGTATGTTTCATTTTCGAGGTATCAATTTTTTGCAATCATGTGATATCATATCGCAGAGAAGAAGATATTTGGAAAAAAAGAAAAACAAGGAAAACCGTACCTAGAGTTAACTATTCCTTTTATCCAAGTATCGTGCAATTAATTCGTACTAAAGTGAAAACAAAGCTGCACTCGCTGTGGATACGTAGTTAGTGAAAGCCCGAGGCTAAGGAAAACGAAAGAAGGAATTGTATCAAGAGCAAGCACGTCTAGAAAGGCGAGCCCGAGAAACAGGGAGCAGATTCGTTTGCCTGGATCTACAAATCTCAGTTTGGTTCAATCTTCCTTCGCGCTAACTGGACGCTGACAACGAAACGATCGTCAGAGTTACAATGGATTTCACAGTGCTTTATAATCGAACGGAGGTAATCGCCGCCTCCATTCCAAGTGCAATTACTGGCCACTGTTCGAGCGTCTCCAAAGCCTGCAATTAAACTTTATCTTTAATCGATGTAACCCTGGGATAACGATCCTTTACAGATTTCGTCCAGCTTTGTAAGTTAAATTCAAGAAATCGGGATATTAATTGTCAACTAGAATGTTCGAACGTGAAGCCAGATTTCGTGGATGCGATAGTAAAACGTCAGCGAAGAAATACCATTCATGCAGAAGGAAGGTGTCAAATATGATCGTGAAACTTTGGAAAATTTGAAACACGCGAAAATACGAATTTCAAAAACTCGCCAGACGTCTGTTCTCTCTCTGTTCGATGGTTTAATTTATATTAGCTCCATTTATGCGAGCATACAGTCCCTTCTACAGAGAAACCGTGAGAGAAAAAATTCTATTGAAAAGTTTTATTCCGATTTTCAATTTCCTGCCCTTTGAACTACCTGTTTCGTATATAAATAAAAAATGTATTTAAAAAGAGAAAGAGAAGTGAAAGGTAGGGCACAGTCTTTATCGAATAATAATTCTTGTTTTATTTGAAAGAAGTCTTTATGAAAGTAAATGAATGAATGAACATTTTTTAAACACTATATTTTCCGTGATTCTGTATTTACTTCACTCTCTCGAGCGAATTAATTGCTTACTTAATATGTATTAAATCTTCTTTTCGTGTTTATGTTTTTAATTACTATTTAACGAGTTTCTCGCTTCCTGTATTCCGAAGAAGATCGCGACTCACTCCCCTAAAACGTGCAATGAATTTTTAAATAGTCTCCTTTTAGATTCTCGAAACTATACGTACATGTTTCTTTGCTTTTGTATAACACGTAACTAGACTGCGAATTTTTATGCGTTTGTAGAAAATTTGAAATTGTGAAATTGCACGGAACACACGGAACGCGGAAAAATGTATAAAATATCCAGAGTATAGTGCTATAATTTTTTACCAGGGTTCTAGCCTTTTTCACTCTTTAAAGTATAATACGAACGTGCGTGAAAGTCCGCGGTCTACATATAACGTTTCACACTTTATCAATACACGTCTTTCGTTACAAAATTTATACTTAATAATTAAATATTCCAAATCGAATAAAAAAGAGGAGAGATAGGAGACGCGAGTGGAAAGAATGGAAGAAATGAAATGAAAATACAGCTGACAATCGAATATTTTGCATCGTTTAACTCGAACCACGTCCAACGGTTCGCAAAGCAGAAAACAATCCGTAGACTCTGTGCACTGTAGCGAATATAACGTACATGGTGTTTTACACATTTCGCCAATAGCAACGGTTCCGTTGTAATTAAACGACGGTTCTTCGTAATTGAACGACAATGAATAATGCCACGTGGAATAGAGCAACGTGTCTTTGTGGTAATGACGCTAGTCCACAGCTGAGGATCGCGTGTAATAAGTTAATTGCACTAATTACTCGTAACTCGACTTGAAATTGCTTCGATGTAATAACGAAATTTTCTACGATGAAACGCTCCTAGTCGGTTATCATCCGCAAACTTGCGTGGCACGCTTGCATTTCGTTGAATAAATTTGCTGACCGTTAATTTCAATGTTTTCGGAGTTAGCGTTAAACAAATTTGATATTTGATCAAACAATATTGTTGACTAGTCCAGCGCATTTTCTTTGAGTGTCTCTCTTGTTTGTTGCGAGGCTTTACAATTTAACTAGAATTACGAGGCATCGTAATTTATTTATTAACGATAAAAAGGCAAACGTTCCATTAATTACCTAGAAAGATTATTTAATTAATTATGTAGACCGTGTCGCATTAAATCGTAAAATGTACAAAATGTCACTTCTTCAAATGAAACTTCTTCTCGTTGTGATTTGTTTTATTTAGAGAACGCTCACTAGGAGTATAATTTAAGATAAACGTAATTATGCTTTCTTGCTGTATCGCGGAATACAAGATGAAAGTTGAGTTATTTTTGGAAAAAGCAAGTTGAACGACGCGACCTAAGAAACGTAATACGAAGACGAGAATATTTTCTTTCAAATTTGGTATTACTAACAATGCTTAGAAGTACATGGTCAACACTCAAACGGGAGGAGAAACTTATGGTATATCGCCAGAGGCTTTCTTTTTAGCTCGACAAAAGGTTAAAATTTACTGTTTCTTTTCGCATTGTTTCGCGAACTATCCAGTTTGAAAGAAACTGCAAGAAACTTTGGACATAAACGGGAACCTCGGAATTAAGTCGATAATTGATAAAGTTACATAACGTATCGATCAATAAATTTCCATAGTTAACAACTCTTAATTAAATTCAAATTTCTTTAATACCTCGATGTTGCGAAGAATTTTCGTTTCATGATTTATCTTATTTGAAAATCGACGACAGCTCTCTTGGAAAATATCGATTTTAAAATTATTGTCTACGCCATTTTAGGTATTACACCGGCGGTTTCCAATCTTTATGCTACTACGTCTCCACGAAAAAAAAAAAAATATTTTTTTGCGCCTCCCTATCTCTTATTTTTTTAATAAATATAATAATATAGATACATTTTACATAATAACTTATTACAAAAAAGACTGGAAACTACAATTAACAGAATAATAACAAGGCTGTAACAGATACATGCGTTACGATTTGAAGTTTTATTTATTGGTAGATATTGTGGCATGGAAATTAATATTTTATTAAAAAATTTTTGACGCCTCCCAGATTGGAACCTGCTGAGTCACAATATCAATTTTGATGTAAATAATTTCAAGAAAACTCCATAATCTCATTTAATGAAGAGGCAGCTTTGGTAATACGCAACTGGTTGATGGGATATCGTACTTGCGTATTTTAAAATTGCTCTTATTCGAGGAGCACATATATACGTCTTCGCGTAGCAAACATATATTTTTTAAGCAAAAAAATCTCGTGCCATGATTCTGGTTAAGCAGCATGAAAAACAAAAAAGAAACGCAAAGAAAAGCAAAGAAAAGGCGGTTTGAGACGGAAGGCAAAGGGCAAGAGAGGAAAAGAGAAATTTATCACGTACAGATGTCTGCGAAGATACATCAGGATAATGAGATCCGTGCTCCTTTCTCTGCCATAAACTTGTAAAAAAAAACTCGACGCCGTAACAATGTCCCCTGGTCCACGAGTGATCCATCCTCGTTCCTTCTTTTTACGACGGATTCGAAGAGGCTCGGTGTCGGTGGGTAACGAGTGACAGTAGTTCCTTACGGCAGCGCTCAGGTTCAAGAACTTCGTGTGGGAAACGTCGTCGCCGACCTTGCAGCACAGACTGTCCAGCGTCCACTAACGTTTCCGCATTTTTACGAGTGTCTACTGTCGACCAGATTGCGATCGATTGCACGCTGACAGAGGAATTCATGACTCTAAGCCTGTGTGAGGAAACCAGAAAATACTGGAATCTCTTTGTACCACTGAACTAAATTTAGTTAGCAAAAGTTTAGAAGCCAGAGGTTGCAAGTTATCGATGTTGATAGAAATCAATGAATATTAAATTTAATAACAAGTTAGGTTTAATAACAAATAACCTGTTTAATAACAGGTGACAAACTTAGTGAAAAGACGAGTGAAGATAAGAATAAGCTCTCGTCAAAGTAGAATTATTAAAGTGCCAATACGTAACGAGACTGATCTAAAATAATTATAGCCGAGGATAATGTAACATTATATTTTTATGAGTATAACGTATCATATAATCTTACCAATTATTTGTGAATTGTTGATTGTCAATTGTTATCACAATATACACGTGCTAATACATGTACTAAAACGTGCATGTGTTTATATTGATATGTCGTTGTAATTGAATACGTGGATCACATCTGATCAGGAGTCCTTTGATTAGTAAAAAGCACAAAGATGAATAGATTACGGTTGAAAAACTGATTCTTTTAAAAGTCTGAAATAATGGGAGAAAATAGAGAAAATGTATTACTTTCGAAAAAATTATGTGCTAATTTAATACGAACTATTAGAACTGTCGGAGATGAAAGAACACCGGAGCCTTTGGAATTTTGGATAATCCCGCAACATTGTAACCTAGAGTCTACTATAGCTGTAATTGAACAATTGTAGTTGTTTAATCCGATTGTAATTGTTCGAGAGTTGTGATAATGAGCTTGGGCTCGAGGCGACAGTCAGTCGCCGAACGTAGCCGCGGTCACGGGATGAACACTTTGTCTAACAAAGGCATGGAATAATTCTATAGCTCTCCTTAAAAAGGAAATAGTTGTAACACTCGACAGTAAACATTCCAACGGTCTCTGTCCCGTAGCTCGCCACACGCAGACCTTATTCTGCGAGTAAGATGATTGGCAGATGTCAATGCGTCTCCGCAGTACATGTTCAGCTAGCTCGAGGGCCCGTTATAAATCTTAAGATTTAGTCAATTAAAGTCCTTCAAACAGATAAACAGTCTTTGTCCCAACTACGGGAAAATAGGGGAGACCTATTTTGCAACGAGCGGCGTCTCCCATTAGCAACTTTCCCTCGAGGGCGGCTAGCATCTTTTTCTAACCACCGATATGGAGATTGACCAATTAGCAGCAACGCCAATTTCCCTTACTTTCTGAACGAAGGCTTTTCTCGACGAATCCGATGATCTCGTGTCCTTAGACACACCCCAATATAGTTTTCTTCTGTGGCATCATCGGGACGGGAAAGACATTCTCGCTCGCGATCTCACTGATGAAAGGAGTAACCCTTTACGACCAGTGAGTATTACGCATCCGAATTAGATTTTGTGAGTGCGTTCATCTATCATCCCGTCGACCGCGGATTCGTTATTGAACCTAGGATCATTGTCATTAGTTTCTCGAGTACCTAACTACCGCGGTTACTTGTCCGGTTCTATAATAATCGTATTTGCACTAGTCAATGTCTTCTCTATTGCATAACGACAACGTGTAACCCAAACGAAGATTCGTTTCACGCCCCTAACCCTAATTCTAATGTAAACCCGACATATATATTATATATACAAGAAAGTTCAGCTTTTTTGGATAACTTTAATTTAATTCAAGCGTTTGAATTAACCCAACTCCCAATTAGTGAATTTTACAGTCAATTCGTGAAGGACTTATTGGGAAAACAACCTATTCTCGAGTTAATCCATTTTACAATGGATGTTTTCTTAAATAGGCGATATCTCCCTTACCTGAGAATGTCTGCTTCTCGAGTTCAGATATTTCGAACGTTGTCTTCAAGACGACCTATCGTCCAGTTAAAAATATCTGTCGTGCATCGATGCAGGAATTTATAAACCAAGCTTAACGCGATGCGACGACGTTTTTCCCCAACCTGTGTACTTACTTTAACAGACTGATGTCGCTTCAAGCCATGTACATTCTGTAAACTTTCGTTGATTGGCGCGCTTCTAGCTCAGTTTAAGCGTATAAAAGCGGTACAGCAGAAGGCATTTATGCGTTTATTTTACTTAACTCAGGTTATCGATTTTCTAATTCACTGGAAACTAAACACAAACATCCATAAAGCAGAGACAATAATGCTCTGTAGAAAAAATTGACCGTCCAAAACCAGTCGATCAACTGATCACGCATCAAATATTTAGGTATTGTACCGGGTTACAAATTCACACGAAGACTTACGATTTAGGATCGTCTGAACGAAACCGCAAAAACTACACACATTCCTATACCCTACTAATCGTAAAGGGTAGCTCCTCCGCTCTTCGAGTACAAAAAACATTGCTGTACAAAGCTTGCGCAAGGTCAGTTCTAGTCTGTGGATTCAGGAAACAGATTTCTGAGAATAATCCTGGATACTGGCAGACACTATGGCACAAGAAAAGTATCGGAAGAAACAGAAATGACAGGTCTCGTGACATACGCAGAAGAAATGACGCGCGAGATCCTGAATAAAAGTCATGGCAACTCACTAATGCGTCAAATACATAGCGCGATATAATATACACGAAATTCTACCGAGAAACAGAAAATCTGTCTCTCAACTATGTAAGTCCGTAACCCCAGTGGAATAGATGTCGTGCTGACGGATTCTTGAAACTTTTCCCTTGTCACTACTCATGCATTCGCAAGAAACCATTAACCGACAACCGAGCGTAATCTTGCAGTTAGAGGTTTAGAGCAGGTATTAAGGCGAACACAACTGTTCCCGATACTGCGTGAAAAACGCGCATTGAGAAACCGAAAAGAGATTTATGCGTTACGTAGGAGGCTTTTTTGGAAACTTTCTGGTAATACCGCGTACTTGCTGTCGCTACGATAAGTCGGCTAAGGCCCGATGCGGACGAACGGTTTGTGGTAAATCGCCGCAGTGGCAGCGGGTTGGAAGAGCGGGGAAACTTATGTATCCTTCTTTTATGAGACAGAAGAACCTTATTTCTTCGTTCTTGCAACGGTGCCGCAGCAGTGTCGTACGGTAAAATGTCACTTGTCCGCAGCAAGTCTAACCGTGAATGCACGCGAGCCACATTTTATCGCGTGATACCACTGCGATCGTATGTTCGTCTTTGTTGTTCCTGGTAGGAAAACAAAGAAAGATATATGGTCGCAGCGATATCACACGGTAACATGTCGATCTTCTGCATCTGACCTAAGGTTGATGACAGGTGTGGTTGTTAATCTTTGTCATCGATAGAATAGTATTTATGCATTAGCAGTCTGTACCAAACACGATTATCAATTCGCTGCTATAAAATGCAGAAATAATTATACGACGGTTTACTAAGCTAAACATACGCCTTACCTCTGGCTCGCTCTAGCCTCCGTGATAACTTCAAGTCGAGAGAAGTTCATGCATTCTCGAGTAGATTTATTTTCGAATTGACGTTATATCCGAATTCTGTTTAAGCCAGCATCCATTCGTGGTTCGTTCGAATCCATTTGTGGTAGTACACCGGCTCCAGTTAACTAGGAAGACTGTGCACGTTCGTGAGTCAATCAACTTCTCTGAGATTATCTCTACGAGTTCTATACTGTTAACCGCAAACTTATACCAGCCATGTTGCGCACATTCTACGGTCGAATCTTCTCCAGACACACATACGAGTTACTAATCTAGTTAGATAAGAGAAGGAGGTTGAAGGTACGTTGCAGCAAACAAACATACATTTGCAATTAATCTACAAGTATCCTATTGGGTTGTAACATACACTTGTTCTATGTTCCGACATGTTTATATCATATACAATGAGGGGAAAAAACAAGTGTACAAGTGGTGCAAATAGGAAACAGTGAAGTTCAGTCGAACCAGTAGACGACAGCTTTGATGACAAAACGAATAAAATTTTACGAATTAGAAGTTACCTAATCAACTTATTTGATATAAAACTAGAGTATGTATTTGTGTTATGCATTTAGCATGACGATTAACGTTCATTCATAGTACGTATTTAACATAAAAGTGTAGTACCTATGTAGTATGTGTGTACAATAATATATTAGTGTACAACATTTTTTTTTATATTCATTAAAATTACAATCAATTCTCGCATTGAGAATTTTCAGTAATTTTTCTGGTGTGGCGCAGTAACATGGCTAAAATGTGTTGTGTCGACTAACTGTATTCGACTAACTTAAGTGGATCCTTGGTGACGACTGACTTGAGCTGATGTTTTGTGAAGACTGACTTGAACTGATGTCGTAGTAGAAGTAGTTGACTTGAATGATGTCGTAGGAGAAGTTGTTGAGAATTGTGGATCTTTGAAGCCGAAATAATGTTATAGGAACACTAAACTTATACTGAGGATTAATATTAAAATAATGAAATATTTATTTCATGGACGATTCCTTATATATTCATCGATACACACTTGCACGCGTCTCAGCACTTTCTTCTATGCCCGACTGTAAACCGACTCTTCGACGACTCTTAACCGACTGAAGAGTTTACATTCCTTTGTTTCGAGACGCTGCGCACACACACATACTTCTACACACTGATATAACACATATAAGTATTTCTACTACGCACTTAACTCAGTCCAGCACAGAAAATTACACATATCTCAACAGAAGTAGTTGACTTGACTGTACGAAGGATGGGAACTCAGTGCCGTTCGGTGAACGGCGGATGCTGTGGCGGAGGAAAGCTAAGGATGGGTGTGTCCCTTGAACGAAGCACGTTTGTTGGTTAGCATGTGGACTTGTGCTGTGATCACTATATCATTGCGCAATCGGAAACTGATGGTCTCATGTTTGCGGTCCTTGTTGGAGCTCTGGACCCTTGGCGTCATTGCTTGTGCGTATGTTTCCGTCTCGGACTGTCGGGTGGCGTAGGGGGCGAGTTCGTCCGTGTGGTCCCCGACTTGTGCTTTCTTGAGGTTTTCCGCTTACTTGTCGGTGATGAAGGTGATGCTGTTCCCCTGCTTTACGAGGAGGAACTTCGGCTCGAGGTGGAGGAATTCGACCTCGACGGCTGCCTTTCTTGGTGCAACATCGTGTGGTGTTGTCCTCCGCACACCCGACATGTGCTGGCGTGACAATCACGTGCTGTGTGCTCCTTCTTCAGGCAATTTAAGCACAAAGACGCCCTTGTAGCGTCCTTCAAGCGTTCACTCACGGTTTTCGCCTTGAACGAGTCACATCTCCAGATGGGGTGTTGTCCTTGGCAGGTGGGGCATGCCGGAGCGACCTGTGTCGCTGTGAATACATGTTTTCGGGACGCTCGTTGACGGGCTCGACTGGTTGGTTTTGGTGACGATCCTGGCGGGTGAGTCCGCGCCCTATCCGCATATGCTGTAGGGCGTCTGGTGGCTTCTAACACCTCACAGTGACCATGTAAAAAATTGAACAGGTCTCTGACACTTGGGAAAGGTGTGTGTTCGATTCTTTCCTTCCATCTGAACCTTGTCTCGGGGTCTAGCTTGGAGGTGAGCAGGTATAGCAACACAGCATCCACGGTGGGTTGCTGGAGGGCTTGCAAAGCCTTATAATGGGCTTCGGTTTGGCTCAAGTATGCTCGTAAATCTTGATACCCTGGCCGATGCAGGGGAGCGGTGTCGACTAACGCCTTCAAATGCTTGTCAACGATTTTTGCTGGCTGATTGTATCGTGTTTCTAACAGTGCCCATGCCATTGAATAATTGCTGGCGGTGTTTCCTAAGGATGCTATCGAGTCGGCAGCTTCCTGCGTTAAACACGATCGTAGATACATAAGTCTCGTACAGTCATCGAGACGGGCATTTTCATGTATTGTGCACCGGAATTGATCCGCGAATCCGGGCCAATCTTCGTACGCTCCCGAAAAGGTCGGTAGCTGTATTTTTGATATAGGCATCTCCTGGTACCCTAGCTCTGAGTTCGGTGTGCGCGGTACAATGGGCGTACTCCTGTCGTTTGCGTCCAGGCTTGTTGTCGAGGGGGTCGTTGCTGGTATTTTGTCGAGGAGATTTAGGATCCATAGGTTAATTTCCAGACGATCTTGGAATAAAGAATCTGCACGGGCGATTTCCCTTTCATCTAGCGCTTCTAATTCATCTTGAACTGCGCAGATCTTCTTCCAAGTCTCGTCGAACGATTCACGGCAAGCTATTAAGTAGTTCCTTTCTACCCGTTCAGACGCTTCATATTCGTCGAGTTGACGCCTCGTGGTTGCAAATCGGTTGATTAAGGCGCTTCGTCTCCGCCGCAATTTGCTGATCTGGTCAGCTGATGCCATATTTGATTGTTGTAATAGGACCGAGCTTACCTTAACCGAATGGACGTTGATTTGGGAATCGGTTGCTGATGAATGTCCAGCTACGGTGGGACGCTGCCTGGTAGCGTGCCTCGACCAACGGATTATACTTCTTCGAAGGTGACGCTCCTGACGTCACTTACTTCGCTGAAGTGATACACTTCCGTTGCTGGATTCAATGTGGACACGTGGCACTGTGTGATCACTTGTACATTCACTTTTCGTTGGCACGTAATCCGGCTCGAAGGATCAAATGTTCGACAGGATGCGTGTCAAAACTATCCACTGGCCACTGAATAATCCGGCTCGAAGGACCAAATGTTTTCGCACGTTCGTGGGGAGTCCCCACGCCAACGGGAGTCGTAAATCCCCGTTACGATTAATCGACGCCACGAAGCGTTCGATGTGTTGTGTCGACTGACTGTATTCGACTGACTTGAGCTGATGTTTTGTGAAGACTGACTTGAATTGATGTCGTAGTAGAAGTAATTGACTTGACTCTCCTGATGTCGTAGGAGAAGTAGTTGACTTGAATGATGTCGCAAGAGAAGTAGTTGACTTGACTGTATGAAGGATGGAAACTCAGTGCCGTTCGGTGACGATGCTGTGGCGGGGGAAAGCTAAGGATGGGTGTGTCCCTTGAACGAAGCACACGGATTCGTTATTCACACCTTTCGTCAATGAAGTGAGGGTAAACGTCCGCGATGCCGATTGGGTATGACCCATGCGAATGCAGAAGGAGATGAGGAAGTCTCCCACCAACGTGAGTCGGGGGTGATTTCATTCCTGGGAAAACCCAGTCGTTTTCGGTGGACATGTGTTGGGTTTTCCCAGTCTACCTGCCTTTTCCGTGTTTTTTAATAGCCTCATAAAATCAAGGACTTTTCCTAAATCCGGACATAAACCGAAAATACTTCTAGACATTTAAATTGCTTGGCAACATATGGAAACAATTAAGCTAGAAGTTGAGGTTTTATGTTGGGTCCTTGAGTTTATTGAGGGTCGGGAAAAAGGTAGGTCGGCCGCTGGCTGCCAGGTAACGTCGGCTAGGGTGCGGATGCTCCGTGCGACGTAACAAGGGGGTTTCGGTGTTTGTTTTTTTTTTTTTTTTTATTTATTTGTTGAAATTACAATCAATTCTCGCGTTGAGAATTTTCAGTAATTTTTCTGGCGTGGCGTAGTGACATGGCTGATTATTTATAGTAAGTTAATACTTATTATAGATAAGTATAATTTGTAAGTAAGTACTATAAATAAGTAAATATTACTTAATTTAAATAACTAATTGAATCTATCGTTTAGGTCTAGCGGGTAGTGCCTCTTCAGTCTGCGAATCTGGTCCGTCGTATCAAGTAGTCCAGTGATTAGGGGGTTTCGGTGTTTGTTGACTCTTTTGCTTTATCTGTCGCTATATTTTGTTATTTCCTCTTTGACTGTGGATATCTTGAGGTCGCGGTGTATTGTTTCGTTGGTAACATACCAAGGTGCATCAATTAGGGATCTTAGCGTTTTCGATTGGAAGCGTTGAAGTATTTCAATGTTGAAGTTACTAGTGTACAACATAAAAGATAAAAGTGTAGTACCTATATAGTATGTGTGTACAATATTATATAGTGCAATATTACTTGTCCGAAAAGTGTCCTTCTTTTACAAACACGTCTTTTACAACAACGCATCCTTATACAAACATGAAACCTAATCTGTCAGACGCTGTGATCTTTATTTTGATAGAACAAAATGGATCATACGTAATTCGATAAAATAATATAAAACGGAAAATGTTGTGCATCCATTATTTCCTTATAAAACGAAAGAAACTTTTTGGACGACCTAATAATATAATACGTAGCACAAAGAGGAGTTGATAGTACTGTGAACGATTTACGCTTACTCTGTTTTCTATGTAATTCTATTTCTACGTGGAAAATGCATTCCTCGCCAAAAATACAGCGAGATAGTCGTCAATAGTTTACACAGACGAGCAATCAATGGACGACACTTCCTCGCGCGGATTAATAACATTTCGGCCGGAACAAGGAAATTTCGGATGTCGAACTGCTAACAGGTCCATCGACAAATTGCTTATTTGCGTCAAATGCCCCGGGACGTTCAGTACAGGTCCGATTGCAATGCAATTCCGTCTACCCTCGATATAATGCTCTGTGTCTATACGTGCCAAAGAGGGTTATTGAATTAACTGCTTCTAACTTTGAAAGCTCCGGCGTAATTTACTTTCACCATCCACAGAAACTCATTGAAATACTTAAATACCTATCTCCCGTGATACCGTTACGGTTAACAATACAATGAAAATCTGATTAGCTGCAGAGAACACAATAATTCACCGACGATTATTTCTTATCAACGACCATGCATTATAAAAACACAAGTCTATATCTTTTTTTTTTAATTTATTTATTTGCATTTTACAATTTGTCTAGTAGAACATTTGGTAAAATATTATAGCTTAGCGATATAGTAATATAACATGTGGATGGCTACCCTCAGTGGGATACCATCTTCGAATTTGATTGATTTATTTCTTTAATCATCTCGGATAATACGTGTTTGTTAGGTTATGTCCTTTGTGAGATCTGTTGGGTGTTTCCTTTTTAATCTTCTTTTTATGCTTGATGTGTCGACCGTTTCCGCTGCCAGCCGGTTTGGGTGCGTTGCTATTCTTTCTCCGTGCCTTCTTGCACTTTTGTTAATCTCCTCCTTGACCGTTGGTATTCCCAGGTCTTTCCGAATGTCGTCGTTCCTAACGTACCATGGCGCGTTTACTATTGTTCTGAGTATTTTCGATTGCGTTGCTTCTATTTTGATTATATGGCTCATTGCTGCTGTTCCCCATAGTGCTATTCCGTACGTCCAGATTGGTTTTATGACCATTTTATATATTTTTAGTTTGTTTTCTATGCTTAGTTTGAATTTTCGACTTGTTAGCCAGTACATTTGTCTCCTTGCCATCTGTATTTTGTCTATTGTTGCTTTAATATGCTGTTTCCATGTGAGTCCTGAATCTAAGTGGAGTCCTAGGTATTTGACTTGCCTTGTTTGTATTATGTGTGTGCCGTTTAGTACAATGTTTGGTGGTTTCTGTTTTCGCAGTGTGAATGTAATGTGTTTGCATTTTTCGGGGTTTGCTTTGATTTGTTTTGCTTGAAGCCACTTTTCTATTTTTGTGATATGTTCTTGTAGTAATGTTACTGCTGTTGCAGGGTTAGTGTGCCTGACTAGTACAGCTGTGTCATCCGCGAATGTCAGTATTTTGCTGTTGTTAGTTGTTGGTATGTTGGCCGTGTATAATGTGTATAAAATTGGTCCTAGCACGCTTCCTTGCGGAACTCCTGCCTTGATTTCTTTAGCTTCCGAGTGTGTGTTTTTGATTTTTACTATGAAGCTTCTGCTGCTTAGGTATGATTTGATTAGTTGGTATATCTGCCCCGGGAACTGTTTCCTGATTGATTGTAGTAGGCTAGTGTGGTTTATTTTGTCGAATGCTTTTTCGATGTCCATAAAGAGTGTAAAGTAAAGAGAGAGTAAAGAGAATATTTGCCATTTGGTCGTTTTATTGCATAGCTTCTCTGTGCTGCTGTAAAGTATTGGTTTGTTTCTTTATGTAATTATTATGGGCGTATGGTCTGAGCTAAGCTCGAGGCTGGGTGCTATGTTTAGTTTATTTGCGTTTAGTCCCTTTGTAACTGTAAAGTCTAGCAGGTCAGGTATTTTGCTCAGGTCTGTCGGCCAGTATGTCGGTCTTCCTGTGGATAATATATTGAGGTTATTATTTCTGATGTATTTTTCCAGGGTTCTGCCTCGAGGTGTGGTGATTCTTGATCCCCATAGTGTGTGCTTTGAGTTATAGTCTCCCGCTGCAATATACTTGTCACCTAAGTGTCGGAAGTAGTCTTCCCACATTTGCGTTGTGATTTTGTGTCGCGGCGGTACGTATACTGCTGACAACTGCAGTTGGTTGCTGTTAGTCTGTACGGTAACGGTGGTTGCTTGTATGTTCCTTACTGACCTGGCTGTGTAGGTGATGTTTAATGTCGTTTTTTATTACTACTGCAGGTCTATATCTTCAACGAATCTCTGAGTTTCATATCAATTGGTAAGTAAAAGAAGATACTGCATTAGATTGTTTGGGATATTTGTTAAGAGATTTGTTGACTAGATCTTTGCCATTTATAACGAGAGATTTTTGTCACGATACTGGACATATGAGTTTTTCACATAATTAAAATTTCAAAAGTTTCCGCCCACTCTGATGACTCTAGAAACAAACGAAGCGTTATGTACCTTGGATGTATTAATTTATGTGTCAAACAATGTATCTACCGTGTCTTAATTATGACAATTAAATTGTCCAAACTTTTGTTCCGATCTCACTTATTCTTTAAATTATTCCAGGAATAAATGAATGATTTACAATCCAATTAGTCTAATGGCCTGCAAATATAAAGTATATTTCGTATAAATGAATCACCGAGTTTCTCTATATGCGTGTTTATACCGTGTCGCTTAAAACACGACACGACCTCGGTGTATAATCGAAAATGTTAGTAAATTCTCATAAAAGAGGTTCACAGAATTTGTAACGCAGGAAAGCATAAACCCCGTACACATTTATTCTTCCACGAATCCAATCAGCTTTCGGTTTAAGAGACTTTCGAGACGAACGTAAAAACTTGCCAGACATTTCTGCGTATCTCTATCGCAAACAACAGGCACATATAACTTTGGACGAAATCGATTTCAACCTCAAATCCTTCCTCAATTACGAGTGGAACGAATGCCAAACTTCGTCTATTTTAAAAAATTCCAGCTCGAAATTCGGTAGCCGTTCACCTAGATTACGTTTCCACAAAACTGGCACGAGATGAAACTCGAAGAGCAAAAAGGTCGGATTAGCATGTTTCGATTATTAAATATCGAATGAGATGATATGTTCTCTTTTTTTTTTGGAAACGAAAGGAGATTGAATTTACAAAAATGTAAAATATGAAATGAGGTGAAGGGCCGAATCAATGTGTCACGCTCTGTAATCAACGGTTTTCCAATTACGAATTTTATACATGCTTGCAGGAAATTGTTATAAAATTAAGTTTCACGAGGATGCGATAGAATTGCATACATGAAATGCAAAACAGTTTCTCATGTACAGAGAACCTTCCCGTACCAGAATTAATTTTTCCCGGTAACACGTAATGCCGAAGCAAAACTGTGTGCCACACAGAGCGAAACACTGAGTTTTCTCTAGATTCACGAAATTAAATCATCAAAAACGTGCTTCTAATACATGAAACGTGTTTACGCCGTGTAATACGCAATTTTGCGTATCCGACGGTTCCGAATAAATCATTCTGTGCCGACGTTAAGCGAAATTATAGTTCGGTTAATGAATTAAACTTCTTCTATATCGACATTTTTAATGTCATATCTCATCCTTTCTTTGTTGCAGAGCATTTCAAGGACAATAAAACAACTTTCCCTGATCTCCTGAATATTCCAAAAAGATCGACTGTAATAATAGAAATATTCGTTTCTATAACACATTTATTATAAAATCTCGTAAATTTATGAAATTTTTATATTTATATATTTCTTATCTTTTTGGATTCAAAGTTGCTTCGCCCCTTTAGCCTATAAAAATGCATTTATTATATTTATTTAGTGTAATATTGAAATGTAGCTCGAAGAAGGCCCAGCAAATTTGAATTCTTTCATTTCTATAAAATGTGCGATAAAATAGTCTTTCTCGTCTTTCGATCAATAAGAATCAGCAAGAACAAAAACGTTCCCTTTCATTTCGGAAGGAGAGTCAGAGAGGGATTTCGTGTAATTCAGGCTTAAATATGTATGTAACACTTGACAGAGGGTACCTTCTGCCAGTTTGCATTCTAATGAAAGAATTCCACGGAAATAATTGCCAATCGACTAAATGGATTTCGCTACTATTCGCAAAGAGGCTGTAATTACGTAGCTTGAGGAAACTCCAGTGCTCCAGCACACCTGTCGCTAATAAAATAACATTTTATAACTCTTCCCGACGTCGACTGCTGTTCTACTGCTTTTGGTTTAACTTCGGTTAAACCAAACCGTTTTTGAATCTTTCTTCGACCGATTAACACCTGTACCCATTCTTACTCGGCTGTTTTCTTCCCCGAGATTCGAAAACACGCGGCGGCTGTTCGAAGAATAGCGAGCTTTGGGAAACGTGCGACGACGTAATTGAAATCGCAAATACAATTTAAACTGTTTTTAAAGAACTATTCTCTTGGTCAGAAACTTCCATGTATAATCATGGAACTGTAAGTTAATAATTTAATTTGTATTGTATTTGTGGTTACACTTCGTTTCGACATTTCTTAAACATTGCAGCTGATCTCTTCAGGGGAAACTTGAAATTGTTTCAGAGCTTAAATGGTTGATCAATAATTTTCTTCCCGAAGGAAATCCCCTAGCTCACTTTCGTTTATATTTACAATAATATACAATTTTATACTTGGAGATTATAGGAAATTTACATCCTATATCTACGTATGTAATCGAAATCTCATTCTCTGATTCGAAATTACATTACGCGTCGCAAAAAGGCGGAAATAATTGCTTTCTGTGGGAAAGAACTATTTGAGAAGCGAATAAATCAAACCCGGTCAAATGAAATTAACAACATAGCATTGTTCCTATAAAACTAACAATAC
The DNA here is from genome assembly GCF_024542735.1 of Bombus huntii. Taxonomy (NCBI): domain Eukaryota; kingdom Metazoa; phylum Arthropoda; class Insecta; order Hymenoptera; family Apidae; genus Bombus; species Bombus huntii. The sequence goes on from NC_066251.1 coordinate 9,758,210, forward strand.
CATGGAATTTCAGTTCTGGTAACAAATCTATCCACCGACGTTGCAACAAAACAAAATCCCCCGCGTATACGACCTAACGATAAATCTCCAGATCACTGCTAATCATAACTTCGATTCACAATGGAATTTCTTACAAAGAAACCAATATAATTCCGAAGAAACCATTAATCACGATTATTAAAGATAGATGTACGACAACTTCTATTACTAACCGAGATTTCTCATCATACGTATACGGAGCTGTCTCTCGGGCATCTATTTCTTTGACTTCGACTCGCGCTGAAACGCTTGAATAATCGTATTCGGTCACAATATCTTACGTGCGCAGACAGAACCGAATCGAATCCTCGATTTAACGTTTAATCCTCTCCGGATTTTTCGCAGGAATAAAAACACCTATGCTCTGATTAAAACTGTCGAACGAGTGGGAAATGTGGGAAATTTTTATTCAATTACACACGTATTTCGACTATTTAAAAAATCGTCCCTTTAATTTCGTAACTAATTAAGATGTAACTTTATCATCAGTAGCGATACGGTCTCGTGACTCGAACAAATTTACCGAATCGTTTTACAATAACAAATACAGAACGCTTCTATTACTTTTATGAAAGTTGGCAACGCGTTTCGCAACGGAACAATCCGAGACGAGTCCCTTTTGTCCTCCGTTGATTTTACGGAATGATAACCATATCCCGGTTACAAACTCTTAAGAGACAGGTTGACGAACGTGAGAGCAGGGGACCGCACGCGTGAAACCACACTCATAGGAATATCATTTTCCTATGTATCAATTTCCTTCGCTAAAATGGGGACTGGCAGACTCGCGTCCTTGAGCAAGGCACACATGACGGAATGGTCCATGGTAGTGGAATTTGGAAGTCCATATATCGAGATAGTAACTGACAGGTGGCGTTCCCCCGTGGTGCGCCTTAGCAGGCCCTAAGGGTTTTCTTTACCCTCTTCTTTTTCCAATTTCCTTGCACGGTCCTGAATCTCTCGGGAGACGCCAGAAGAAATAAAAGTGCGCCATCTTCTCAGTCCGTCTTAAAAGTTCGGCCGACCTGCCAGGAAAAGACGAGTTTATGGCTGCGGCCTCGGTACGATCCGCTCGGGAGCCGAAGCAGGGCGAGCAACTCGCTCAGAGTCCGTCTTCTTCGTTGTTTGTCTTTCGTTGTTGCCCTTAAACTAGTTTCTGCTCTTCACTCACGAGTTGCGTCGTGAATTATTAGCGGCTCCCGGGGCCCACTTTTTAAAACGACCAGCTCGATTAACTGTTTCAACGTTCGCTGCTTGTCCATGGCTCGCGGAAGTATTCCGACACTCGTAGAAACTTTGTAAAAGCACATGCCAAGAATCAGTTGGCCAGGAAACGCGATTGCACGCGTGAGGTTGATAGTCCTTCAATCTGAAACGTTCGGCGATCTTCAGTCATAGTTTCGTGTTAAAACTGTAATGAGACACGACTCACGTTGGTGAAGTTTGAAACAAATTTGAAAATGTATATAAAAATTATAAGACATTTATTGCGATCATACACCTCGTAAGGATTAGAAAAATAATTGTACAATTAATTATTTTATACTTGCATTCGCAAGATAACAAAGACAATAATAACAGGAAAATTGTCAACTACACAGCTAATTTAGATAAAAGTGGAAAATACACGGAAGTAGGAGGTGCAGTAATCATTAAGCGCAGAAGACAACGAAAGTTCTCGACAAGTAGCATTCTGACTGCAAAAAGGAATCTGTGTAGATTCGCCAGACGGAAATGAACGAACATTTTCAGCCGCAAAGGAAGGAAATTGTATGTTTTGTTTAGAAGAGAAACTCCTAGCATTGCCAGAACTTGCAATTTTCCTTGGGTCTTTAGCTTCCTAGCGAGCACGCAGTGAATAAAAAGCTACGATATTTCTACAAGAGCTAAATTTTTGCGTTTTGTGCACGCGAAGTTAAGCAAAAACGTACGTGAAATCAAAGAGAAACCCGATAAAATTGGATTACTCCGAAATGAATGCAAAATTCTTGTTTGCGGATTCCTGTAACGCAGGCTGGTAATTTGCATGGAATAATGGAAATAACGAAGGAATAATTTTGCATTCCATCGCCACTTATACCGAATCAATATCACTGCTGACAACGCAACCACCTTTCATTCTGTAAATAAAGTAAAAATCAGAAAACCAACAAAATAGGCATATTTTCCTTCTATCTTTGTTATTTAGATTTTTACGGAAATATGAATGTGTGACCTCAAAAAATATTCTTATCGTGCAATCGATAAAAAAGTGATACCATAACGAATAATGGTACTCAATAGAATTTATTATCTGTCTTATTGTTAATATCGACAATTCAGGGACCTATGGTGGATGAACGCGATACGGAAAAATTCGTGAAATCGTAAAGTGACCTGTGCATATTAAAAGTGTCCTGTCTGTAGATGTCTTCAAGAGCGATGAATATTTTATTACATCATAAAATATCCCGTACGTAACAACGTTCAGTCCGGTTCCCTTTATGCTCACGATCGATAAAACTGATTCATTTGTGTCCGGTGTCGTAAATCGGGATCACGTTTCACTTTGTTAAAACGATTTGTTTCCAAACTTCACTCCGCGTTCAGCCTCCAGACAAGTTTATGGTTGTTCAACGAGAGTTCGACCGCTGGTCAGGGCGTAAGGGTGAAACAACGAAAAAAAACGGATAGGAAAAAAAACGAGATCCCGCCGACGTTTGTCTGCCAATACTTTTTGGATGTATTTATTTTATAGTTAGCGATGCACTTTCTGTTACGAATTTGTGTATTTGAGTTTGACGTTACCGTTTTACGCGTGGATGCATTATCAGAGCGGTGCGTTCTGGTGTTTTCGTTTTATGTTTGGTACTTGCACGCAGTGTGCAAAAAATTTGAACACGCAATTTTTTGTAAATGGTATAAGTTCGAAAAACTGGAGCTTGAATTACACCTCTTGAATTCTTGAACATTTCAAGAAATTCTGAAGTTAAAATTATGCAAGTTGAAAACAAAATGTGAGATTCTTAGGTTTCCTAGATGCGAATAAATAGATTGGAAATTTAGGATTTAACACTTTGACTGCCACGCCGAAATCACATGTTTCGCTTAGGACGCCACGCAAGTATTTTTTATTATTTCAAGCATATAATGGCAAAATAATAATAAATTAATGATGTAAGACAACATTCTTCCCCAATGGACCGTTTACCTTATTATAAGAAGATATATTATAAAAAGGTTTAGTTTATTTCAACAAACCATTGGCACTCGTTATGTCATCGTAAGCAAAACGTCCAGAATATATTGTTGAAACGTGTAGAAGATATTAGTAAACAGTATTTGCTCATTCTATAAATAATAGTAAGGTATGTGCACACTTCTAACTTCAATTATATGATTATAAGGCAGCATTTACGATTATTTTCTAAGCTGTGTTTATAATAATATTCGTAGATTACCCCACAAAGATATGGATGCAAACACAGTGCACCGTTAGATGCAAGATTTGTTCTGATTTTTTTTTGATGTTCTAATAAAAATGTTTAATTTTTCAATGGGGCACTTTTTATTTTAAAGTATCTTCTATTTATCGGTTATATTCAAAATCCCCTAACTGTAAATTTTCATTCAATTTTTACAATTGTAAGAAGTGCAAGCGCTCCGGTCACTAATGACCACCGTGGCGTCACAAGAGAAACCGTGATTGGTCATATATGACCAACATGGCAGTCAAAATGTTAAGCATTAAAAGATCTGAAAACTAGAAAATTCGCTATGTTCGAGATCGGATCTCTGATCGTTAGGAATTTTCAAATTTGCCAGCTAGAAAATTCTGAACTGAAAAATCTGTCGACTCAATGACTGCGAATGAAATGAAAGAAAATAGTAATTAATAAAAAAAGAATCTACAAATGTCCATTTATTTATTAGATTATAATTTGGAAAACTCTAAAAATAGGAAAATTAATGTATCTCTGTAATTCCATTTCTCTAATTTCGGTTATATTTATTTATCAATATTAGGATAGAATCTGAGGAACCAGTTATTTACGATGTGTACACTGGTCTGGCCATCAACGTTCTGTTTACATGTAGCCCTAGCAGCTGAAACGTAATTTCAGAGATACATACATCAGTTCCAACGATATCAACGTGAAAGGGTGAAATCGGTGAAAGAGGAAAGTAGTACTTGAATGAAATAAAAGAGGCAAAGGAGCGATAGAATAGAAGAAGAAAAGAGTACTTCGTTTAACAAAGATTCGTTTGATTCGATAACCATAAGTCTTCGAGTCTTGTTGCTGATTCATTCATCCGTAGCATATCGTCTTCCGCCTTTGACATCGCGCGAGATTTTCTCTTCGTACGCGTAAGAACGGTCTTCTTTTGTAACGAGAATTGCCTGTCACTGTTTGATTCATTATCTTGCTTTTTTCTGAAGACGCTTAGGAAAAGGTGATTTCAATTCGAAGGTACTTTTCGAACTGCAAAGAGGTTGGATCAATTACATCAGTCGAAATTTTCTGTTCAAATATTTAATATCGTCGCTGTATATATACTAAAATTACAAATAAACAATACGTTTTAAAATGCATTTGCATTGTTGTCATTTGATTGTTGAGGATATTACTTTCAGGACGATCCTCGTAATTATATCGACCGCGATCAAACTGTTTAGCTGTAACTAACGAACTATCTCTGTTTCAAATAATTAGAAGAATATACTGTGGCTTTGTGATCGAATTTTCTTTGCTAACAAAATAATTTTCTTTGTGTGAAATACTTTTTATGAGATAGATTCTGTATGAAAGAAACTCTAAACCGCTGTAATTAAAATTTGGCATAAATTAACATTTTTGATATAAATGTTAATCTAAAATTTTTACAACTATTGTTTGAATGTGATTAAAGACGCTAGAGAAGATTTCCCTAAAATTCTCAAGCTTCCGCTTCCAACATGGTTAAATGTACACTTCCTAGCCACAGGATGTAAATTTAAATTCTGTCTGAATCATGGTTCCCGAAGTATGGAGCCATGTAAATCATTTTCCTTGGCTATAGTTGTAGAGCAATTAGTATGCAAATACATTTTCATTATTAGTCTATGAGTCAGCAAAGTACTCGAAGATATGCTCCAACTTTTAGGTCCTTTTCCGAATTAGCCTCTACGACTCGATTAGCAATCCTCCTCTTCGCTTGCTGGAATTTAAAACAAACATCGTAATCGAAGCTGGAAAAAGTGTACACAATTATCTATTTAATTCGTTAATTTATTAAAAAAAAAAAAAAAAAAGAAAAAGAACGTTTGGTCACAGTATTTGTTTCTTCGAAAAGAGTACAACTTCTTTTCTTACGCACATTTTACCGTAAAGGCAACGAAGATACTCTAGGTATCCCGCCATACTATAAAAACAATAGAATATTACTCTGAAGGAATGAATATTTCATAAGATACCAGAAATTATTCAACAAAATGTTTTCATGAGATAACTACTTTCTCCAACATGTGAATGCTTGTGAATGTGAATATTTCAGATAAAATACATCGGTCTACATCTATGTATATAGTCGGGTCATGTTCGGGTCTACATAGTCTCCAGCAGCGTCTCCACGTCCACGTATTATATTTTTATCTCGAATTATGTCGACGTAAGACTTCTTCATTCGCCTTATTTAAATGCATACTTTGAAGCAACGAATTAATCTTTCCCCGAATTCCTACAATTTCCACGTGATCGGACAGGTATAATTTTTACGAGCACGATACGCGAATTAACGCGTACAACGAGGGCATAGTTTAACTAGGTTCGTTCGCGGAAATAACGTATCTGATCTGCGTGAAAACAGCCAACAAATCAAACACCGCATATATCAGCCAGCTTACGTGAAATATTTCAGCGAAATCCTAGCTTTTGCATAGCCAGTGCCGGAGTACATAAATATTTAGCAGCGGTAAAAAAGCTACTCCCATGGCTCCGAAGTAATTCCTCCCTGGTCACTGGCTGAAAGTTGGAAACTTCGTGTCTCCAAAGCTTATTCTGCTTCCCCCGACTTCCTCGGAGGAAAGTTGCCACGCCACGAAAAGAACAGATGAACGTGCGTGAAAACGATGAGAAAACATATCTCACTGTTCAGGCAACGCGTTATAGTTATACGTATCCACTAGTCGCGTGTCCAAATCTTTCGTCGCGATCTTACTTATAGTTAGGGGCATCTAAATCTTATAAGGATTTCCCGATTTCTTCGATGGGGCACGTTTTTATTTTTCTTCCAAGAACAGATACAGTCGGGGACAAAAATAGTTGGACAGATATTGGAAATAGGAAATGACAAAGTTTCGTTAAATACGGTTTGTTTACGCAAAAATGTAAATATTAATTCCGGTTACTAATTAAATAACGCATGTATCATTAAATAACGTATGTAACGGGCATAAATAAAACAGGTATATAACGTTGATATTAGTTCGATCGAGCTTCATTGAGACCTACTTTCACCATCTGCTCACTTATTTTTATTCTTGACTGTACCTCCGTGAAACATCCGCGGGACTATCTTCCGACGAACATCAATAAAATCAAAGCCCACGGACGTCCGACCACGAACGTTTTCTTCGGATCCGAGCAGCAGTGGCCATCGTTTCCATTGTTTTCACCGTTCTTGAAACCATCGCGAAAGCTTCGGGGAACGAGAGGCTCCCCTTTAAGACGTGCTTCGTTCCCTACGACCACGTTTGAGGGATCGCTGGTTAAAGCTGCAAAGACTAATGCCGCCTTCTTACAAGTTCTCTATTCTTTTCAGAAATCCCTCGGTTCGTAATGGATGGAAGTTAAATTACAGATTGACCAACTTGCGACTGACTTCAAATAGTTATTCGAATAAAGCTTTTATTTTATTTGTTATTTGCTTCGTTACTTTCTCTCGAACGACGTTGTTTCAAGAATAATGTATTTGAGAAATAAATTGTTCGAATATCTTATTATATCTCGTTTGATACGTAGGTATTTGGAAGAGATTTGTTACAAAACTCACGTTTCAACTACAATTTTTTTGGATATCAAGTAAATTCATGTAGAATTGAATTTGCTTCAGACGCTTTTCGATTGAAATATAAATGAAATATACTACTCATTTTATTACAAGAGAAAAAAGAAAAAAAGAAAAAAGTAATTGTACTTCTCAACGAATCTGGATCACAACGATGTTAAAGTAACCAATTTTTAACGATATGAACTGTATCGCATTGACACACAACTATGGTTCACACGTCATATGTCGCTTTTATGAATTATGCAAGCATCGGGCACCAACTCTCGCTCTTTTCTCATTCACGCGTATTTCTCCGGCTGTACGCTCGAAAATCCGGCCAGAGTCATGAAACGAGAATGACCGGCCGTGTCGTTACCTTTTATGATCGACAGAAAAGCCAACGCTGGGAATACAACTCGTCAGCAAGTAGTAAAAATTTCGCAATCTACCGATATGCAGACATCACAACCGATTCTCTGATACGCTTGACCACTATTTTTTTCAACCCTGCGTTTTTCCTTTTTCTCCTTCAAAGAGAAACTCCGACGATACAAATAGTAGTCGCCAGCGATTAGTAGAAAATTGTGCTTTAGTAGAAAATTGTGCTTTAGTAGAAAATTATTTAGTATAAAATAATTAGTAGAAAATTTGTGCGAAATATAATCGGCGATAAAAAATAATGGAAATTCGTACGGATGAAGTTTCGTCAAATGTGGTTTGTTTCCACAAAGCTGTAAATATTAAATTCAATTATTTACTGAATAATCTACGCGCTATAAGGCTATGCAGGGTGTGGCTTGTGAAAAAATAAGGGAAAATATAGAAGAAGATTTTTCCTCCTTCCTAGGTTTGAAAATTTGTGAACTTGGACTTGGCTAATCATCGCATTACGGGTGCGAAAATAAGTAAAAAATGTGAAATAAAATTTTTCCGCTTAAGGCTTCATTTTCAAGGAAATTCAAATTTCTTTTTTACTCGGAAACTAAGCGTCTTTTGAAAAAATGTTATTCCACATTTTCGACCTATTTTTACGAATAAAACTATCAGCTACTTGATCAATCTTCACACTCGATTTTCTCAAAAACTAAGTCTCGAACGAAACAATTTTACTCTGTACATTTTTCTTATTTTCTTTACAAGCAATCGCTTCTCATCCGCTTGACATGTTACTCGGAAACACCCTGTATAATGAAAGGAACGTAAATACATTCCGGCATATACAGGTCTTTTTTAATATAACGCTTCACAGAACAACTCTTTAATAATAAACAATGAATCTCTTTTAAGGTAACAGTTCAGAATGACTCTTCTGGATCTGGCCTTCGTGACATCTGATCAATATCTGCTTTTCTTATTTTTATCCTCTCGCTTTCCTAGTGACGATCCCAAACCATCTTCAAATTGATAACAGAAATACCCTGAACCATATTCAATTTGGAAACGTTTCGGATCAAATTGAACACTTAAATTGCATCGGTACCTGCCTCCATTACCTGTCCACTTACTTTTATCTCTTACTGTATATGGTTGCACCAAGCATCTCGCAGATTCTGCGCATTTTGAAACCTATTTCGAACGTTGCCAATATATTCACAATAGTCGAGTCTCATAACAGTGACAATGGAATTTCAAAATGTTTTGTATGAATACCTTCTATATTCATAATATATTCGTAAAAGGTTTCTACAAGCGTTCGATTACTTTGCGCACTACCTCGCTGGTAGCTAGCCTTACGACACGAGAATGGAGGTAAAGCCGAAAGTTCACAACGTCGCTATCTTTGAAAAATACCGACTGTCCGAGCGACGAGCTGAGATTAATAATAATAGGCGAGTCGACTTCGTTTGATAAAGAACAAAGGACACTGAGAAAGCTGGAATAGTTTTGATGGGAACGAATGGAACAATGGTACAGGGGACCCTTCAACTTTCTACAGGAGATGATGTAAAATTGTGCGCCATCTTTAAGTCGGGCAACTTCGTAATGTCAACTATCGAGGAAAGAAAAGGGTAAATTCGTCGGGGAAAGAGGGGAAACTAAAATCTACGTTAAATGAATTTACTAAGTTACGTGTTTTCTCGTAATCGGCAAGAATGTTGTTCAATCCTGGGTACGATATAATAGAATTAAAGTGATTTGTGTAATTACTGCAAGCGCTGATCGGACGTTTCATTGAAACAAAAAACAATTTAGACTATCTGAGAAACACAATTAAATTTTCCAAAAATATTGATCTGTGTTGGAAAATTGAACTGCAATGGTAGAGTAGCAATTTCGTCGTTGATAATCGAGAAGTCGATACGAATGGGAGAAGAGAAAAAACACCAGAACTTGGTAATGAACAAGAAAGAATTACCTTAGTTATTTAAACATACTAATTAAAAAAGGCGCACTGCGTCGCTATCTTAGATATAATATATTTACGATCGTCAATTCGCTTAAAGCATCGTTAAGAAAGTATTACAAAGGAATCTCTTCGTTATCATCCGCGAAGGCTAAAACTATGTACAAAGAAAGTTTCTGATTAAGAAACGACTGAGTTAACGGCGCAAACATTCGCCGCTGAACGAGCAGGCTATTTGAGAAAATAGGAGAAAACGAAGCGGCGGGTAGAATTCGCGTTGCCGGCGACCAACGAAATACCTTCGTTTCCTAAGATAAAACGATTATAATTTGGGGAGGCAGTTATGATCGCACAAATGCCGCCGGTATCGCGCGAAACCGTGAAAATCTCGAGCGGAAATTCCGGTCGTCGCCGAAAATTTCGCGAATTCCTGCTGGCTGCCTGGCGAAAAAGGGCAACAGGACGTTCATTTCCGTTAAAAGGCTTCCTTTGCCAAGCCCGCGCTCTTAATGGGTCACGGGATCCTTCCGCTGAAACAGAAGCCTCTGGTGCGAACAGCTTTGCAAATCAGCCTGCAATAAAGCGTTTCTCTCTCGCCTGGACTCGAAGACGAGTTTCACCCCTGGCAACTGTAACGAGCCAGAGGGTCCCAGCAAGCCGACCTTCTACCGGCGCATCCGCCGCCCCCTCTCCCTTTCGATTCGCTCGTTTTCTGAATTTCAATATATTCGGCCGAGCCGCGTCCGTTAATTACCGACTTCTCGGTTTAACAAATATTTGGCGACTGTTCGCCGACCGAGCCCGAGAGAAGCCGAAGGAAGTGTCGCGCTTTGAAATTTTAATTTAACGCCTCCGCGTTCGAGCAACGACTCCCATTAATTTCGAGAGCTACACGCGGACTAGCCTTCTTCACGCTGTCGTCGTCCGCCCTTTTTGCTCTTCTCATTGTTTCCCTTTCGCGCTGGACCACGATGATAAATCGTGCTACGGCTCCGCAGAATTTTTAAACTGCGAACACGAATTTCTGTATCGCTCACGGGTCACAGCCCCTTGTAACGCGATCGTTACAAGGAGCGATTCCTTTGGAATACAAATCCTTTTGATCGGTATGCTTCGCGTAAATGTAGCGCCCCGCGATAATATTCGAACGCTCCTACGGAAACTTTTTATGTACCGTCGTGCATAAAGATAAGTGGTAAATACTTGAGTAGTTGGAAAGGCGTTCTAGTTTTAATTCTCTTGGAATTACGAGAAGCGAGGGAAACATAGGTACGGAAATACTGTTTCGCGTCTTTCTTTCATTGTATGTGCATTGTAAATTGTCTTTACTTGATTGCGAAGTATATCTTTTATTAAAACCTCTTCGTCAATTTAGCGAAAGATTCAGCGAATCGTCGAAACATCGATGTGAATAGATGCAACGTAACGTCGACGAATTCGATATGGAAAGGTTTTAATTTTAAATGCTTGAAAAATAGAGGATATTAAAATATTTCTATTTAATAGTTTACAGCAGATTTTACATGCACGAAATAATATCTATGTACAAATATATATTGTCATATAATATTTTAAATATTGTATTTTTTTTATATCCTATGGTATAATTATGTTGTTATAATATCGTAAGAGAAATAATATAAGTAAAAATTGGTGGCATTGCAGTGCTACAATTTCAAACATTTCTCAAAGCTTTCATACAAATTTCATCCGCAGATACTCTGTACGCTTTAATTATACAACCTATTTACATGAGTTTTATATTTTAAATAATGGAATTATATGGAAATTATTACAATACGTTAACGGAACAGAAACGGAAAATATGAAATCCAGAGACGACAATGTCCACGGAGATCGTGAGAATATTATACGCAGCTAATTTATCTGAAATATTTACGAAACATCAAGTTACCGGCGACACTTCATTTCGATGAAAGCAGATAATTTACAGTGAAATTTCAATTACGATAAAACATTGGATAACGTTAAAATATCGCGGTTTTAATTTACGCTGTTGCCGACCAGTTTAATCACTCTTTCGTACTGCGAGTTCCCTCGGTTCGACGAAAAATTACTTGATTTATCTGTTTAAACTTTCTACTCGAAAATTCCCACAACTAGTCCCCGTACGAACGAGAGTTCGTGGTTATTCCATCGTGCGCTACATTTCCAAATTTATCCTTTTTTTTTTTGGTGCAAATTGCCAAAGTTCAGGTAATAATGTCATATATTTTAATATCACAATACCGCGACAGCGCATTGTTTCGAATGACATTAATATTATGTTCGTTGGACCTCTTCGGCCTTGTTTCAACGAACAAAAGCTATTCTTATCGAATAGAATAGAAGAAAAATTGCCAACTTTGCGAACAATAAGCTCTTTACCCCTTTTATCGAATACTTTTCAACTCGATAATCGTGTCAAATTACGTACTGGAAATTTGAGACTTTCTTCCGGATATGAATAATATAACTTGGATAATTTTAAGAAACATTTGATCGATTTTATTATAACAGGCCCGGTAGACACCCTGTTAACTTTATAATTATCCCGAGATATTAACTTTCAGTTTAAATTTTCGTTCAATGAAGTCTGTAGTTAGCGATTTCCGCTGATCTGACTCCCTTGGATCTAATTTACGATATTTTACGAAAATGGAATAATACGTGGCAGGCATTGTATTCTTTTCAACAAACTTTCCCATATTATGAATAGGAAAATACAGGGCAGCATTAAAAAAATTTTTTCAAGTAAAAATTCCGTTTACAACTGTTGAACATTTTTATACGTATCTTCTTGGTACAATCAAATAACAGCTTATTCTATAAATGATCCAGTACAAATCAGTAAGGAGTGACTGTACGTGAAAAAATAAGTCGAAAATATGAAATAAATGTTTCTCATATAACACTTCTTTTCCGAGAAAATCAAGTTTGAAAACTTGTGGAGAATATTCAAATTTAGTTAGGTATCGACTTAGGTATCAGTAAAAGAATCAACAGGAGGTTATTCTACATACGAAAATAAGTAAAAAATGTAAAATAAAGTTTTTCCATTTAAGGCTTCATTTCCAAGAAAATGAAGTTTCCACACGTTTAGTTGAGAACTGATCTGGTGCACGCGCATGATACATTTTCAAATTTACTTTTCTCAAAGGCAAAGCGCCTTATAGAAAAACGTTGTTCTACATTTCTTTTATTTATTTTTACATACAGTTTAACCTTATTGTCGATTATTTACTGTTCGTAATTAGCCAAGTCTAAGCATACTCGTCAAATTTTCAAACTCATATTCAATTTTGAAACGTATGAAGAAACATTATCCTAAATATATTTTCGGCTTACTTTTTCACGTAGAATCATCATACATCGAAAGAAGTTAACGTGTCTTTCATATCTCTCGAATTACTAAATTTACAGAAAAATTATTTGCACTTCCCGATGTCTCCCTGTTTCTATCGTCAAAGAACTTTTGCAAGAGCAATTTTTTCGTAACTTCAATCCCTCATAAAATTCCACGATTCCACGATATCGTTAACGTTAATATTCCGAACGTTAGAAAATTTTGTACGAGTCTTCCATCGAGTGATTAACATTGTGCCAATTAAAAATAATCCTAGCTTTCTGCAATGGTGAACGGCAGTGTATTTATCGAAAGCTCGAGGGAGTGGAAGCAATTCAAACGGAAACAGATCGATTCGTATTGGCACATTAAATTGGCAGATCAATGGAGGCCATACTTACTTGTTTGCTTTTCAATTTCCATGATAATAGGACTGAACTGCCACGAGCAATTCCTTTCCATTGGTTTACATACACTTCCTCTTCGGCGCGACAAGGGTCAAGTGTTCTGCGCTCGTTAACTATGTAACATGTTATTCGAGATTTCATTAATTCCTCGAGTGGTTAAAAGAACCAAAAGAAGCATTGTTAAACACACTACACGTTTCGTATTCGTTGAGGAATACGTGTTTCCAGGATTCACTAACTTCAACCAGAAGAAATTTGCACATCGTCGAGTCACATGGATGAAATATTTTAAAAGAAATGTTTCAAGAACGTAACTGTTAATAGTGAATAAATTGGAAGCGACTTTCCAAGCTATCGTTCACGAGTATCTGAATCCTGCTCAATTTACAGTAGCGCTATTTGAATTTTGTTAATGTTTACAATTTAATGATCAATTCACAATTAGAGACTTAATGATTAGAAGGCTTAATAGTAATAGATTTCGTTGTTTAATCGTACGGAGAATACCGCATACGTACATTTACTATATTTTAAATATTGCTGCTTGCATTAACGTTAGAAGCTTTATTATCAACTTACGAGAATTTTTTTAATCTAATTTGTAATTCTGAAAATAACTAAATATACAAAATGTAAAAGGAATGTAGATATTATAATAATTATTATTACTATTTTATATATTATAAGTAAATAATATATCATAAGTAAATATTATATAATAATTGTAGACATTATGTCATAGAATAATTGGACTAGAACATCGAAATTTTGGAATATTCGTACGCCACAGATAAACATCTCTATATTTTCCTAGTGAAATCAAATAATATAATGAATAACTACGTATCAAATGAAATATCAATTATTCAAATAATTATATTATTAAGAGCAAAGTAACGAAGCAAATAACAAAGAAACTACAAAATTTTATTCACTTAATTAGAACATAAAATTTCGGTGTGTTAATCTAAGTCCTAAGTACGCGTTCCATTCATATGTTATGAAACTATCTTGAGATATTTTAATTTTCGAATTACGAATTAGATTAAGATGGATATTGTTAGTTAATAGGAAAACTTTTGACGTTGATGAAATAATTTGAACAAAGGTATATTTCGATAATGTTTGATTCTGTTCTTGGTCTACTTTTCTCATCATCGGTGTCGCTCTCGTTCCCCAGTTCATCTCCGTCTGTTCATCAAGAACACAAACATTCTTAAGGCAGACCTAGTTTGCTCTTGTTACAAAGGTCGGCAACTCAGTAGATCGAGACAGAGCGAATTGATAAAAGCATCGTTAATCGTGGACTACAGATGAAACGTTTGCAACTCGTATCGTGTTACTATTCCCCTAAGAGGTGTGCAAATGCGAGCTAGTTAAGTGCGAACGGATGGAAACGTAGTGTCTGATCGGACTGACTTGGCAAACGCGAGGATAGTAACAGTCGTTTGTTTTTCAATTTCCCATGGAATCGTCGACACAAAAATATACACCTTACACTCACCCACCCACACACACACACGCGCGCGATTCTGCTTCTGTATGTACGTTTCTACGTATATAGCAGAGTCATTGGCGCACACGTCCAACAGCCTTGAGGGATAACACCATTCGTTCAGGTCAGTCAGGACAGAAGAATTTTCCGCTCCGAGTAACGACGCAGGATTCTGGATACTGTCGATCGACTTTCCTCGTGATAGATAGTTGCACAGGAGTCTAGATTTTCTGCTTAGTCTCCGATCAAGTAGACGCTGCTACAATCTATCTTGCTAGTAATCGTCGACTGAAAGTCACGATAAACTTTCTTTGTCCTCCGCTTTTGCGCGTAATTATTCCAGCGAGTCCATTTTTCCACAGCGATAAGGCAGTCTTTACAGATCGTAAGATGTTTCTGTCGTGTTCTGAGATACGCTTTCACGCTTTCATGAAGAGTATCAGTAGGCGATGTGTGATTTTGTCAGCGATTATAATTTACGAAATAAGTGGCACAGAAATTATTGCAAGATGAAACAGGTGTTTACAGAATATCGAGAAAAAGTAGTGGTGTGTTAAAGTATTTAAGAAACATAAATTTAACATAATACAGTTTTTTAATTAGGTTAAGATTCGAGTAGAAAATTTCAAACATCTTACGAGTAATTCCAAAAAACAAGAGAAAATACTCGCAGATTGAACTTGTGTGTGAAAAGTTTATGAAAAAATTTTTCATGATATAAGCTGTAAAAATATACTTCTCGTATGATACCTCGAAGCATTATAAATATAGAATGGCTTCCAAATTTTGTTTAGTAATTATCTAAGTACAGCTGTTTATAATATTTATAAGAAATTTCAAGGTACAAAATTATTCAATAATCTCAATAAACTTTTCTATCAACTTCACCAAAAGTTTCTATGTGGTTTTAGCAATCGTAAGAAGAAAGTTGTTAAAACCCATGGATTAATTTGCAGGCACAAGTATACATATTTTAATTGTTTCTGTTTGAACTTGTTCATTATTATGAAAGATGATGTGTGATTTTGTATTTAATAGAATCATTAAATTATATGTAGATTTATTATGTAGGTATATTCGGTTTCTATTGGCTTACCGCGTTGTGTACGCATTCAAATTAAATTTACACGATTGATAGTATTGATTGGTTATAATCTGTATAAAGTAATTGTTTATTAATAATAATTACGCACGAAAATTTGAACTCATAATTGGATATGCGAGGATTAAACTTGTACAATTGTTGGAACCACAAATTCTGAAGCCATTGCAAGATTGTTATACCCACTCGTGAAAATTTTAACGTCGATATTACAAATAATCTTCTTTTTTCTAATCGTTCTAAATTAAATTTCGTTATACATTCGAATCGAAAATACAAGGGACATACTTTATAATAAAATTTCAATTTTTGTTGTAACCTTGTGAATTATTGCTTTCCAATTATCTCGTTTTTTTCTAAATCGAACAAGTACGAGTATAATTAATTTCGTTTAATTCTATGTAATCGAAATCTGGAAAATTACGTTTAACGTGTACATGCAATTATCAAATAAATTTGATCAAAACGTTCCATTTCAAACCGCTTAGTATTGGCGAGCAACACGAAAAGAAGAATATCATTTTTCTCGCGCGAACGTCTTTATCCATTTTAGGTTCCATCGACCTGTACTACACAAATGCTACCAATCGTGTCTATTGTCATGAAATTCGAGTGCTAACATTTGTCCTAGAGATCCTGACAAATCATCACCACGTCTAGAGTTCACGAAGGCATTGCGTTGCCAAATTAATCCTTCGAAATGGCGAGAAAGTATTGCCGGTTCCTTTCACGTATCCATCGATGACGTGGACAAACTCGAACGTCTCGCAAAGGCAGCTACCTGCGATTTGTCAGTGGCCTGGCATCGTTTCCTGACGACAAAAATAAATATACGACGTAGCTGGCCTCCACACTCCTTCTACGTTCTATCGAATTTCCTTTACAAATCAACAGAAGTTTCGATCGAACGGATATTTTCGCCTTACGTAATACTACGCTACGTTCGTGTATTAATTATGGCGAAAACTATGTAGAGATGAAGAGGGACTGGCACTGATCTTGCTATGGACAAAAGGACCGCGCACAAAGCTCAGGGATTAAGAGATGAGATTTCCGTATGAAATATTTATGTAGCAAAGTCGACGTGTACATTTTTTACACGATTCTCTCTTTCTTCCCCGCAGACATTCAAAATAACGAAATTAATTGAATTTGCGGGCACATTGATCCCTGCTTGCGGGCGGAGTTTCTTTAAAACATAGAAAGAGCCAATGATTATTCGGCGAGATTACTCGTAATCCTTATTTATAGGCAGCGCGGCATATCACGGAACTGTGGCGCCGCTAATTTCTTTAATCACGACCACGCTGAGTAATAAGTGCCATCTGTTCTTGATTGCTTTCTGCTTCGATTATCGAACCAACGATCGTATCCAGGATACGTGTTTTAAAACGAAACGCGTTTGATTGTGAGCCAGAAGAGAGCTGACGAAAATTTTGAATTTGATGGATTTGTTATATGCACCGTGTATATCTCGTTGTTTCGCGCAAAGTATATTGTAGAAGAACTAGACGTTTTAAAAGACATTTTCAATTACCTTGAAATTATTTTGATAGCAAAAGATCTTTATACTTTTATAACTTAATTTGGTTTGAAATTATTATTCGAAACGAAAATTTGAAAGGTGTTCCGTATTTATTAGGTTGTCCGAAAAGTTTCTTTCGTTTTATGAGGAAATAATAGACGCTGAATGTTTTTTGTGTTATATTAGTTTATTGAATCATGCACGAATATAATAATAAAAATATAACGAAATGGATCATACCTAATTCAACAAAACAATATAAAACAGAAATTGTTGTTCAACTATTATCACCTTATGAAACGAAAGAAACTTTTCGGACATCCTAATATAACGATTCGTAGTACACGAACTGTACAGTGAGAAATTTTCAAATGTGCATTATAAAGTTTCTGTATCATATTATAAGAATACTAGGTATTGGTTTTCAGAACTTTCAGTGCTACTTGAATTAATATTTCTCATACGTTCGCCTATCTTCGTCTATGTTCAATTGCAAAATACGAGAAAGATATTCGACTAGCCAATCGATACCAATTTAGGCCATTCGTCTCGCGATACGTTTGGAGATTGAAAGAATAAAAAAATATACGACTCACAGAAAGCTCGTAGAAAGTGGACGAAGTAGCAGAGTAAAAAAGGGCCGAGTACCAGCAACTTGATGATACTGCTGCTCTGAGATAGTCGTCAGAAGGACCGCCAGGGAGATTCATCGGGGACATCATTAGGGAAGATCCTCCATGTCAATGGGTAAAGGTAAAAAACTGAGAAGAATCCGCAGAGAGAGGGAGAGAGAGAGATTTCTCTATGTAATTATAGAGATAGGAATCTGTAATTAAAAATCAAAAACTTGAATTTCTAGACTGTATTAATTACTATACAAATATGATACTACTTGTGAAGTGTAGTTGTGTATCATTGCACAAGTTAGTAATTTTCTAAAATAAAGATCCATAAACGCAGAAAGTTTCACGTACAAATTATTAGGTTGTCCGAAAAATTTCTTTCGTTTCATAAGGTGTTAATAGATGAACAATAATTTCTGTTTTATATTATTTTATTGAATTAGGTATGATCCACTTCGTTCTATTTCTATTGTTATATTCGTACATAATTCAATAAACTGATATAAAACAAAAAACATTGTGCGTCTATTATTTCCTTATAAAACGAAAGAATCTTTTCAGACAACCTAATACTTCAAACTCTTAGAAGGTACAATCGTTTTTTTTTACGAAGAAAACGAGGTGTGTGGGTTCTTCCGTCTGCCCATTGCATTTGTCGCTCGATGCACCAAATAACTAAGCTGACTTAGCGTGAAAATATTTAACCAACAATTCTGTCGCACTTTGTACCATAGCAAAGCATCGGAAACCCGTGGTACAGGCAATAAACGCACCTTCGATGCAGTAGCGCGACCGAACACGCATCGATAACGCAACATCCGCACATCTATCCGCGACAATGGTCTCGTTTATTCCAGCGACGGTCCCAAAAACCGTGGGCTCGGTGCACGTAGCCATCGTGAGAATCGGAAATCGTCGAGCGGTCAGAATCCCCAAAAGCGGGACACCGCGTCAAAGCCAGAAACTTGACCGCGTTGTTCTATTATGCAACGGAAAAACCAGGAACAACAGCTGCGAGCGACGTTAGGAATAGAATTTACTATCTTTCGTCGACGAGTTCTTCCGAGGAGAAGCCGCGCGATGCTTCCTGAAATATCGATGAGACGCGCACGAGCACGAAATCGCTGCTGCTGATCTTAGTTAGCTTGGTACGTTTAGACCAAGCATGCGAATCCTCGTTTCCTCCCACTTTCATATTAACACTAGACTATCACACCAGTCAAATTAACTGGTTTTACAATTTTATTTTAAAATTCCTACTTCATGTTATATCTTTTTTCCGCAATAATGTAATGACTTCGCAACGATAACTAAAAGAATAATATAATGAATTTTATTTTGTTTTTTTTATGTATTCAAACTCAAAATAAATTTGTATCAATGCTACTTATACCAATACCAGTCAAAATGACTGTTACTTGTCAAAGTGTAAAAGGGTGCTGCAATCTATTTATCGAACCCCAATTAACCAGTTTCCTCATTTTGTACAACTTCCCACACGTTTTTAAAATTTTTACTGCGTATCATTCAATATGATGATATCAGTTGTGAGGAAAATTCCGAATCGATCGCTGAATCGCTAGATGCTAACACTAGAAATACCAAAGCAGTCAAAATGACTGGTTCGACAATTTTATAAATGTGTTAATCCTCGTTTAGGGATCATGGTCCCAGATGGTTTAATAATACCAAAAATGTACTACAGAATATGGGATTGCTTCTGTAAGAAAATAATAAATCAATAAATATAAAAATACTCTATTATTACTTATTTTTTAAAGACCAGTCATTTTGACTGGTCTTGGTAGAAATAGCTTCGTGTTAACTATCGATAGTTCTAGTGCTAATAAAATTTAGTAAAAAAGTACAAGTATTTTCACAGATGGAAAATAACATTTGGAACGGTATAAGTTCAACGTCGGTGAGACAGTAACTTTCCAGGAAAGAAACTATTTTATCATTCGTTCGTTTGTTCAGGAAAGCTGTGATAAAACTGCCGACATTGAACGCATTACGTTAACACCGCTCGGTTTCGTCTCTACTAACATTTCGTTACGTTCGTCCTGAAGACAAAGGACTCTTTTAGAGCGTTCGAACGTTCGATTTCCGATTCAGCGAGCAACAGCCAAACGGCAAAAGGATGCTCGTTTGCACTTTTGTTTTGCTAAATTTGACCAAAGTGGGGGAAGAACGAGGATTTCCTTTCTTCGCCTAAACGCACCATTGCTTGCGTGACTCTGAAATTCGTTCAACTCGAAGCAGAGGGAACGATCGTCTCGCGAACATTTCATCGATGATGATAAGATGTGCAACGAATCGAGCGTTCGCCGCTGAAATTTATTAACAGTACGAGAATGAACGTGATTGAGCGTAAACAAGATTGTACATTGCGTCCAAATATTATATCGCTTGTAACTATAATTAAAACAGCAACCTGATCGCTCTGTCGGATCCAATACCTGCAATTTGTTTGCGATATCGCAAACTTGCGTGCAACAAAAATACATTAGAACGATGTTTGTTTCGATGTCGAAACGGTTCTAAATCATGTTGATCGTCGAAAAATGGTTGTGTAGTTTTTTGCTGTTAGTTTTTGAAAATACCGAAACTGAATATTGAATACATCGATGGCACGTGATTCAACGAGATATTTTTCGATCTGCGAAGTGTAAAATGCATTGCATTGGAAATGTAAAACGGTTAACGTTGCTAATTTCACTTCACGAGAATGGCCTGCTGTATCTTTCAATCATTGGATATAACCGCGGATATAACATGCAGGTTTGATTTCGTATTATCTTTTAATTTCTAATTCCACAGTTGTAATTTGCGTAAAATGTGATCTTTTTTCTATCGAAAATCTGAAGACTGGCGAGTATCGAGAAAAAAATCCTTTGAGGAACTTATCGACACTGACTGCGTTACATGCGTTCGTGTCACTGAAAAACATTTGACATATTTCTTCGTTAACGAAAAA
Source organism: Bombus huntii (assembly GCF_024542735.1). Classification (NCBI taxonomy): domain Eukaryota; kingdom Metazoa; phylum Arthropoda; class Insecta; order Hymenoptera; family Apidae; genus Bombus; species Bombus huntii. The sequence continues at coordinate 9,779,076 of NC_066251.1, forward strand.
TACATAGTATATACCGATTAAATGCACGAATTTCGTTTAGTAAGCGTGCAATTGCTCGATAAATTTAGTTATAGAAAGCCAAAGTTTCGACTGTTATCGTAATGCTCCTAGAAAATTAATTACGGACGCTGTGAGATAAAAAAGATATCAAGTTACGCCAACTGAAATTGCCCGAACAGAGAAGTTGATTAATTCGAACGAATCTTGACAGACGACGGTAACAGGAAATAGACGAAATCGCGCGGGGAACAGGAAGGAAAGATAGAAAACTGAAGAGATAGGAATGGAAGGAGCGACGTAGAAATGTCAGAGTGACACAGTCAGTTCGCATGATTGTTGGCTAACCTCCGAAGCTAATCGTACGGTGCAAATGAGCTGTTTCGTTTTCCACATTGATTGCATGTCAGCCATGGTGATAACGTTTGTATAGAGTCCTTTATGCAGTCCAACTAGCAAGGGATTCCAAGGGATTTCACGTGTACCGTCGCTAAATTCAGCCATGAAATTGTGGCACACCCTTTAGCTTCGTCACTGAGCTGTCACAGACAAATCACGTGATTCAGGTAAATGTGACCAAAAGCGTTGCAGTACGAATCGGTTTTGCCTTTGCCATCCGCCAATTCGATCCCAATTGAAAGTTATTAGCGAGAATCGAAAGTGTTTTCCTCCCCTTCCTGTCCTTTTCATTCCTTTTTCCTATCTTTTTCCCCGTCAGCTTGATGACTCGCAGCGGTTGACACTTTATTGATACCGCACAGAGGAAATAATTCAAACTCGAATCACTTCGTGTATTGCTTTAATTTTCAAAAATCGATCTTCATCGTGTTTCCGCGGCGTACACCGAATACATGGACGTTTACAACGACGTAGAACTACAAGAAACATCGACATGCATTTGGCTAGAATTAATAGTAGATTTATAGGTAGAACTATTCTGCCGTTGCAGGAACTCGGTTAGTTAGTGAACGTAATTTGAAAATAAAAGCTTGGAAAAAAATATATATATTCGATGACTTTCCATTTTGTTTCTTGTAAAATTGTCGTTTATTTTTATTGGCGTTGGCTGTCATGTTTGATATTCAACGATACAATAATTAAATCTACTCCTGGACATCAATGCCCGATTGATAGTATAGTTACTCTATTTTCGAATAACGTAATATAAAATGCTTTTTAATTGTTTGTTCTTCGTTTTCTTAGCCATACCAAACAACGACTTGTCTTAAAATTAATATCTAGCATGAAATTTGTGAACATTTCTCCAGCAATTTTTGTTATACTTTCAATTGTGCGAATGATCTTGTGACTCGTGCCACCTCTAATAAGGCACCGATATGAAGATTCCTTTCGCAGACCCAGATTTATTCGCGCATTGTTATTATCCGGATCTTCGCTGGTCAGCTATTTCTACAGCGAGAAGTATACGCCGTCCTGGAAATCTAATTAACCGGCTGCAATTACTGACCTCCCCCCATGTAATTAAAGTTGATTCTCATAACCACTCGACATTGCGGCAAAATACACTTTTTGATGAATTTCCGTGACTCGTGTGCGCGCGGTCGCTTCCTTTGCAGAAATTTTCATGTTTAATTGCGTAGGAAAATCCCGACTGAATGATCGACTATTAAAGCCGAGCTCTCGTCTCCCTCATTCTTTTTGCAAATTTCACGCAAAACGAAATTACGTGTACGTTATTGCATATATGATTCGTTAGTATTATTGTGTAATATCGCGGCCGTGACAAATTGCTGTAAAAAAAAAAGAAGAAAGAAAAATTAATTCTATTTTACGCCAGCCATGATTATGAACATTTTCCTTGGAAATAAATAATGACGTTTATAGAAATGGAAAAATAATAATTTACACGGAACATGCTGCTTTAAATAGGTATTTTATTTATTTATTTTTCACAGTCCATCCGACGGTTTTCCAGTTACATTTCTCTTTGCTTTACACTTATGGTTTACTTTTCCAACCATCAAGTTTAACTCTCGTAGTTAACATTTAGATTTAAAAGCTGCAGCTTAAACCTGATCTTGTAGCATATTCTCGCGGTAGCTAAACATGTTGCATAAAAGATAATAAAAATATCATATATGAAATATCGTCAGGTAAAAGTAAAATGACATTTCATCGAATATATTGCTTCGTGTTCGTACATTCTAGATATCTGTAAATCGATAGAATTTTAGTTTGAAAATATTGCGAGTAACAATATCGAAACTTGTGTTTAATATTTCAAACCAAACATGATCTGTTATTTACGTGAAGCGTGGAGAATTCTACTTGCAAAATAACATACAACAACTTATTACCCTCATATTTGTATAATTGATATTAAAGAAAATGGATTTAAGAAATCGCAATGTCGCAAGAAATTTAGTCAACTAACTTTCAAACTTGATCGAATTAAAATTATTAAAATTAATGTATCACTGGTATTATAAAATTCTATTAGGTTGTCCGAAAAGTTTCTTTCGTTTTATGAGGAAATAATAGATGCACAACGTTTTTTGTTTTATATTATTTTACGAATTACGTACGATCCATTTTGTTCTGTTGAGATAAACACCGCGACATTTCACACACTTGATTTCACGTTTGTATGAAGGTGCATTGTTGTAAAAAACACGTTTACAAAAGAAAGACACTTTCCAGACAACCTAATAAATAAGTAGTAGAGAACTATTGTATCCTTTCTCTCACAAACACAATTATCCTTCCGAATAACGCTTTACAAATTAAATGAATAACCAATAGCTCTCTTTCCTATGGAGTTGTGCTTATGAATACAGACTTTGACCATAAAAGATACACGAAAAGTTTCTAGAAACTAAACCATGAATTCTGGTTTCCTTCGAGCATGGATCCTCTTAAGGTATAAATTCGCAGGATATGCGAGGAAATTCGATATAAGAAGCGTCCGAGAATCACGCTCAATTGATTCATGTCATAGGAGAGGTGACCAAGAAGGTTAGCCGGTCATCCTGGGTATCACGTTCACGGAAATTCCAAGCTGGTGAGAAATTTGCGATGGACAGCTTTCAAGTATTGAGTAACCATCAAAGCTGGAAGATTTTCGAATCATTTTCTGTGTCGTATCAGAATGTTCGATAAGGTGCGAGTTCCTCTTTAAAAGTGACAAGTAAATAAAAATATGGAACCGGATAATAGGAAAAGTGGACGAAATGAAAGGATAAGTCTGATAATATCGCCAAATTGCAACGTGGTAATCGCTTGTTCAAATCTTCATTATTAATATAGATTAAATTTACGAAATAAATTGATTGTTGATCGATACAGCCTGATTTAATCTGCTCTGTCACTATAACCGAACTGCAACTTTTGCAATAATTAATCGTGAGTTGCGATGCGATTCGGTGTAAATGTTCGAAAAGTTTGAAAGCGATACAATTTTAAAATCAATTAAACCATGTATTTTTTAAATCGAGCCATAGATTTGTATAAAGACCACCGTAAGTTTCAGGTATTACACGTGTTGCATTATCACACGAACTGTATCTCCATTTTATCCATACATTTTTCAATCCACTTTTATATTATTGGGTTTCATCGTTTCCGTTGTAAAACACGTAGCTAACAGCAGCTTTTATTTTCTCCACGCTTGACTTTGCACCACATTTCATTCGATTTTAACCGTCAAAACGTTTGATTACTTATAAACGATTCGTTTTTATAGATTCGACGCGAAGATAACATCGATAGCATCGCAAATACTTGTCCAAGCGTGTTCAGCGTTTTCAATTTCTATGAAAAATTCACTTTGCCTTCGTGACAGTCGAGCGAATTGACGAGTTAATGTACACCGCGGAATAACTAACTGGCTATCATAAATGTGTTCGGCGTGAAAATAAACGTGCGATTTTCGATCGGAGAAAAAAGGCCTACGCTATCGCGACTACTGTATTATTAATCACGAAACAAACGGCTTGAATTACGACACCAAAATGCTCCGGGCAGCCATTACTCGGACATGTAACGATTTTTGCTCGTTGCAATCGACAACTCCGTTATTTAGTGTTCTCTATCTATTGATCAGCTACGAATGAAACGACCGCAATGACAAAACTAGCCCTCGAATGTTACGCTCCGAACCAGGTATCGCCAACATTTTTGATATTTATTGCATTTAATTCACGGATTACTTCGAGATACTCGATATTCCAGATCGCTCATCCACGAGTAAATACATAGTGATTCATACCTTGGTAGATCCGCTATTAAGATTTTTCCACTACGAAATAAATACCGCGTGAAATATATCACGTGATTTTATGGACAGATAAAACGCAATAAATCGCCGCTTAATACTTATTTCACTTTGTTCTCTGAGAATTATCTTTGATTCGTTAACTTTGTTATACGCGTATCCTGTTTTCTAATTTTCTGATTTTACGCTTTTCAATTCCTCCAGTTTTACGAGCCACCGATTCTCCCGTACATGAAATAAATAATAGCAATAATAATTTTGTCAACTCGCTTCGCACAACTTTTTACCATCGATAGCCTGGAAATCGAGTCAGGCGATATCGATTCGACGCGACGGGCAGAACGAAGAACGGAACCTTTGCACAGAATTAACATACAAATCCCGGCGAAACTGATAAAATTTCCATCATCACGGGCAAGGCCAGAATCTGCATAATTCGGCCGCCGGTCGATATGATTCCACGAGGGAGGCGGTGTTAATAAAAACAAAACGCAAAACTGAATATCTTCCCGAAGCAGCTCACTATTCTCCACGAACTAAATTCCAGATTCCAGGGATCAAAAATTACAGCTAAGAAATTTTAATGAAGAAAGAAAGAAGATCACCGACGAAAATCTTAATTTTTGTTTAAACGAAAAACTGCGATCACTATGTCTTAAAGAAATTAAGAAGAAATTTAAATAATCGAAAAATACAAATTTTTAAGTGTTCTAGTGGCTACGAATAACCATTATAAATGATCAAAATATTTTTGGTTACCGATAACCAATAGGTATTGACGTGAAAAATTGCTTTTGGTTATCAATAACAATTATCGATGAATTTCTTTTCGGCTATCAATAACTATTATCAATGACAGAATTCTTTTTTTAGTTACCAATACTGTCAATCTGATAACTGTCATCGACGAAGGAATGGTTATCTGTAACCAAAATTATCTGCTAATTTTTTATAAGCTAAAATACTAATCCTTATACAGTACAACTTTTTAAATTTCGTTATGGCCCTTATTGAATTCGCTCGGCACACGCGTTGAAAATGGCCCGTCTTCGCCAAGCAATACCATAGAAATTACTGGCCAGATAGCCTTCACGTTCGATGTCCGTTAAGTCGTTTCATGGTAGCAATAAAAAGCGGAATATCTTCTTTATACGTGTCACGGGGAAGTTAGCTTTTTTTCGCAGTCGTCTTCTGTAAATTCGACGAGGGACAGTTTGAATTTCGTAGCGGGAGATTCGCTTCTTCTTCGTTTCTGTTTCAAATGATCTCTTTTACGCCTCATCGTTTTCTTCCTAACATCTCGATAACGAAATATACGAATCGGCGTTCTACGTGAAATAATCATATTGCACTATGTGAAATAATAATAACGTTAAACAACGACGTAGGAACGATAATGAAAATTCGGTGGATCAGAGTTAACGTAATAACTTGCCGAATAACTTATCGTTTCTCGGTAAATTAAAATGCAGCCAAATAAGACGATATGCTCGAACGTGGAATTTATTCGTTCCATTAGCAGCTATTATAATTCCAGGAGAAGCACTGGGAACTTTGATAAAAAAATTCTGGTGTTTGATCGAAGGAGTTTGATATAAAGACACGGAAGATAGAACTTAGAGGCGTGTCGACTGAAATATGAATAAAAACTCGATCCCGTCTGATACTCGATAGGGTGAGCTGTTTTCGAAAAGTGACGTGCACAAACGGTAACTAGCTTTCCTTTGATCGTCGGAGAGCAATAGTTTCATGACGAAATCTAACGAACGGATACCGGCCCGGGCGATAATAAAATCGTATCACACTAGTTGACATCAAAGAAAATCCAATTGTGACTTGGACACGCTTGTTTTCCAACTTTTGAAATCCCACTGCAAAAAGTCATGCTTCTCTGGAAAATGAAAATTTCCTAATGCTGTCAGAGTGAACGAATATGAAAAGCAATTAATAGGTTTTGCTTATGTTACATGCAGGACAGATGTCTGGTAAAATGGTTGATTGGAGGCAGTTAACGAGAATTGAATTGACGTTGAAATATCACAGGAATATTTACATTTTCAAACGTGTTTTCCGGATGAAAAATTAGCAATAAATATACTTTGACACGCGAATTTAATGTTACACGTTTTACCTGAGGAGAATCGTATTTTGTGTAACATAATGGTTGTCATTAATTGTTTATAGCTTCTATAACCTAATGACAGGCAATTTTATACAGATTTTTAAATATACAGCATTTTTTAAATATTTTAATTTCAACCATTTTATCATATTGGTATTTTATTCGTGTCACCAAGGTTTTTATATTTTTATTCTTACTAATTTTGTTTATCATCCAATTTTTTAAAGAACATGAAATTTTTTGTCTTTGGCGGGTTGATAATTAATATGTACATCTGTGTTCTAAATACTTTTGTATCATTTTTACTGCATTTTCTCCTTCTTAATATGCATTGTACAATGTGTGTCATTTATCTTATTCCTTTGAGCAAAACTTATTTTTCCTCGATTCCTCGCCGCACATAAATTTTCCTGTTATTTATGATCATTTCTCCTGTTTTATATTCCGTTACATGAAGATTTTAACCCTTATATAACGTACAAAATTTACACCTTTTAAGAGTGCATGATTCAATCTTCTTAAAAGACTTTATGATAAATGACCTCTCTGAAATGCTAAATGATGTTACAATCATTATGCAGCGAGAACGCAGTTAAAACTTAATGTTGCAAGGTAGTTTAAACCATCCTTTTAACTACTTTCACGTAGGCTGAAAACAATTATTCACCATAAACCTAGAATACTAAACATTCATGAATACATTTTTCAATTTAAAAACATTCGAAGTTTTCTGTATCCCAGTTCCACGAAAGAAAATCTGAATATATTAACATGTTATATATAATTGTTACAATTATATATAATTAACATGTTATAATTGTTACATGACACACTAAATATAACGTTTATAGACTTTCGAGAATCTTTTGGAGAATAGCTGGAGGAAAATAAATATTTTGACGATTATTTCGTTTACCAAATTTCAGACAAAGGAACAATCGAATCGTTCACTATTTGAAATTACTGTTGTTTGAAACAAATCGATATTATCTACATTTCCAGATAACAGTGCAAAAATTAAAAAGCTGAGATATTATTTCAGTCTAATATAATCTTCGTCCCAACGACGCCACCGAGATAAACTCTGGTGAGGTGTCTAAGTAGCCAAGATCCTCGGATCGACGTCGCTGTCGATTGGTCAATTTGGGACAGAAGCTGCCTGTCCGTTTGCAAAACATCTTAATTGCCGAAAAACCCAGGTTTTATAGCGGGTCCTCGGGCTACCGAGACTTGTGCTGTGTACGTGCCTCAACCTCAGATATTACTTGTCCTAAGAAACCGTTAGCATATTTTACTGTCCGATACCTCTATGGGTAGTTCCTTTAATGAGGGTCATAATACCGCTCCGCACCTTTGTTAGACGGAGCGCCCGTCCCGTTGACCGCGGCTACGTTGGGCGACAGGCTGTCGCCCCGAGCCAAAGCTCACCGTCACTAATCCCCGACGGTTACCATCGGCTTGGATAACTGCGATTGTTTCATTACGGCTATAGTAGACTCTAGATTACAATGTTAGGAGGTTATCCTGAAGTTCCAGAGGGGCCCCGGCGTCCTTTCGTCTCCGACATATATATATATTTTTCTTTACAAATGTTCAAGCGCGCAATACTTTTGTGAGTTACAGTATACACATTTCTTTTCCTTTAGAACGTTCCAATATATACAGCGAGACATGTTTCACCGTAAAGTCGTACAAATTCTGGCCGAGGATTAAAATAAACGTGAATTTGAAAGGGTCGCGTGCACCGGAACTTTGATACTTTAAAATGTATCTATATCGCTGGCTGGAAGTCCGCAGGAGACTGAAGAGACTTTGAACGACGACGCGTACGTGTCACGAAACCTTAAACTCCAGTGCAAGCAACAATCGCGAGTGGCGGATGGCAGGTCGATTTCGAGACATCGAGCTGACCTCAAACTCGCTTCGAATTTCTCTATTTTATATCTCTCTATAATTTTACGCTGTACTTCAACGTACTGCAACAGCCGACGTGTTTGGCGACGTCACGTATAATATAAGATACCGCGGCCAGAGAAATATACGAAAACTCGGAAAAGAAGATATACGAGGGGGATTTCTTTTCTTTGATTGTTTGAAGTCGTATCAAACATGTACGTGGGTTATTAATCAAAATAATATTAACTACGTCGCAAATAGAACAGAATCTATCGTAATAGATCGATTCATAAGCAACGTTATACTTACATATATTAGGCTATTTGGAATATTCGTGTTTTTGTCAGTTGATTTATTCTCTTACGTTTTGTACATTATATGTCCGACGAGATTTTAGAAGATTTATTTATCGTCTACTTAAACGAGCCTGTTTGAATAATTATTCAAATGTCTGCTATTGACCGATGCAGTTTGGTCGAGTGATTAGATGATTGAGCGTCATTTTCCAAGAAGAAAGGAAGACTTTCTATTTCAATAAGAGATAAATGTTGATTATTGGGAACAAGAATTTATAAAACCATCTTATTCGTGCCTTTATTTTTACGAAATATTTTTATTAACTGATGAAATTTATATATCGTTAAGGAAGACAAATTTTTCCAAAAGCAACTAAAAATCTAAAACCTGAAGAAATATGTCATCTAATAGATATTGTAAAATTACAAAATCTAAAATTTGAAGAATATTACATTGATTTAATGTTGATTTAACGTCTCTTTTCCTTTACATGGTCCTATCTCTTTGTATGCGTACAGCAGCCCTGATATCGACATGGAAACAAGGTGAAGGATAAACTCCGCTGCAGATAGAGGAAGGGTTAAGACCGTGTCTTTGGTGTCTCAGTGAATGGACTGATCAAAAGACGACGTTGTAATTTATCCTGCCTTTCACACCGTCATGTCGTCGTAGTTATGAGTTGCGGGGTATTGTGCTGATTATAAGATAAAGGAAAGTCTCATTTCACATCGTCAAGGATTTTACGGATTCTTATGGATTTTAGTTTTGTGCGATTCTTCAAAATTCCTCGCTTTTTGTAATATAATAAGTATACAGATTCTTAGAACGTTTGGATTGAAGATGTCGGTTGTAATCGTTAATGCAACGGAAAACTCAATGAAAGAAAAATTCTGCGATATACTATGCGTATGTATATTCCGACGTATATTTTATAACTTGTCTCGCATTTAAAACACACCAGTCCATGTCCGATGAACTAGTCGACGAGTAAATTATTCATACACGAATCTCCAACACTCGTTACGAGTACTTCAGAAGATGTAGAGAATTTCCGCAAAATTATCAAAAAATTCAATAACTAAGGAGGTTCGTAATAGAACGGACTTTTAAGAAAGAGAAAGAGAAAAGAAGGGAAAGAAAATACCAAGATATCTGGTATTCAAATGAATGCGTGAAGCGAGCAAATCGATATGAGCGTTCTACGATAACCTCCCCTGAATTGTTGGCCAAGCAGCTCGGAAACCGCCCCTTTACTGCATCGATTCAACCATCCGAGAAAAGAAGTCATGAAGGCCAAGTGCATGAGGCCGATCAATTGCAAGGAGAGAACCGACTCTGACCAAAGACCGTCTCAATTCCCTTCATCCGTTCTCTCTAGTTAATTAGGAAAAATCTGGCGGATCTGATCGTAAGATTCTAAAAATCTTTCTCGGCTCCACTTAGCCGAAGGAGTAGCAATATCCCGGGAAGCTCGGCTACTCGCAAAAGTAGAATATTAGTCTTTGAAGAATAAACCAGCAGAGTCGTGTTAGGCGGGTGCAATCTGCAAATATTGCGCCACTTCCTTTAGCTCCTGTTAAAATTCTCGGATTAATAAACGGAACGAGACCTGAGACCAGGATGACGTCGGTTGTGCGTTTTCCTCATCTCTTCCCGTTTCCAACGGTGCCTCTAGATTCGAACCTACTCGGAAACAGAGAAAGAGAGAGAGAGAGAGAGAGAATCGGTGACTCCAGCTTCAACACAACTGAAGCATCGTGAAAAATCAACGAGCGCCTCCCCCGGAGATTGCAAAGATTATCGTCACGAGACAGAAGCGGTCGTGAGATTTAATTTGTTCGCGTAATCATCGTGACGACAACAACGATTCGGTTCGTCGCATTCAGATTCGTTTTCAGAAGAAGATTCTCTCTTCCTGTTATTGAATTTTTCTTTATAAAACAGCGTACGAACGGTATAACTGGTTCTATAGATATACAGTCGAGCGCATAAGCAAATGGGCGGTAGTGGTGAAATAGGTGTCGATGAAGTTTCTTTGAACAACGGCTGGTTATACAAAAATATAAATATTAATTTCAATTGTTTACTACGTAGATCTGCGTTGTAAAAATGTATAATAAGTTGAACCGAAGTACATTTAATATAGTATAGTACGAGTTCGATTAAATTTCATTGATACCTACTCCTACCACCTGTCCACTTATTTCTGTTCTCGACTGTACTTCTGCACGAACGAAGCTCCAACTCGTCGATGGAAAATTCAAATCTTATTCAAATGCGGATGACCCGCCGTTTAGCCACGAAATTTCACACTATCATATGGAAATACGGACGAGACGTTTGCGAATTCGAACGTTTGCCTTTCCGATAAATGGCGAAATGACGGAGGTATGTTTGTACGTATCAATGTTATTTCATGGAAAGCCAACATTTTCGTCTGAGAGACTTTGTAATAGAGTTATCGTGCCGAGATAGATTCGCACATAAGCACGAATCTTTTTTGTTTGAAGATGGAAAACGAAATCAGTTTCTTTCAGTCTTCTAATTGTTCTTGTAATTTTATATTTAATACGCTTTCATATTTGTATACAAGGTACATGAAATAAATGTAATTCGATCTGGTGAAGATGGTGTGTTTGAACTACAGAAAATCCGATGCCTATGATCTTTTTCATAAAAGGGGGGGGGGCACTGGGAAGTGTAATGAAAGCTGATATTAAATTAAAGGCTGCCATTTCAAGGCTCTAATATATATTTTATATTAAATTGATACTTTAATCAAAGCGCTATCAGGTTAAAAAAAACTCAACTGAAAGGTTTTCATTCGCAGGTAAAAGAGACATATCGTGTTACCCCATTAGATTAAAAACCTCCTTTCTCAAGAACTACAAGCTTGCAGAGTATCAAAGAAAACTGATATTTCGATACTATCTTTAATCGATTAAATAACGTATGATCGAGTTTTCAATACCAAATGTGACAAACTTGTGAAATATGCACGTACATCGATGTATTATTTCGTATTATATCGAATAATTAATTCATCACTGTATAGATTAAAATCAAGTTTGATCTTTTGTATTTTTTACTTTTCAACCGAATAAATCCGTATCATCAGCATGACAGCGTGATATTATAAAGTGAATGTTAGAAATTCAGCCTGTATATTCTAAAATCAAGGAATGAAAATTATCTTCTTTTAGAAAAAAATAAAAAGGAGTATCCGTTATTTAATAACTCCAAGTTGTAAAAGATGCTTGATAAATCAAATTTGCGAATAACACTTTTACTTGGAGTAACGAATCCAGAGTACTGCTCGCATATAGGGCTTTTACACTCTGTAACATAACCTGCAAGTAACCTAATTTATGGATGCATTAAGCTTAGTACGCTTCAAGTCAAATTCGACGCTTTGTCGTTGAAATCACGGTGTTCACAAGTTAGCCCGTTGTTGGATTCCGAAAAGGAGCCGCTCATGTTCGACAAGAATATCGATGAGGAAACGCATAACTCGAAACAGTTTGGTGCTTTCACGAAATCTTCCTGTTAAAAGCTTAGATTAATCAACCTTTGACGATTTCTGGTTACCGGTGGTCGGAGAGCCGTACAGCTATCTGGTTCAAGCATCGACAATCAATAATGAAGTAGGCATTGACAGCTGTCATTGGAATCCGCTATTTCTCTTGATAACGATAACAATAGCCAATAGAAATCACAATGCGCCACGGCGATTCCTTGTCGGCTGGGATCTCATAATAGTTACTGTCATAAAAGGCTATCGTGACCGTAGGAACAATAGACTCGCAGGTGCTACTGGCGACGTTGACGTTGCCTCCATTTCCAAAGGAGTTATTGAATTTCGCTTAGCTTGTTACTACGAGGCGAACGATGACGAAATCCGTGACGTTGTGATTTTGATAAATATATTGCATAATACTTTTCGACGTCAAATAAATATTCAAGAATAGTGACGCATTTATTTGAATTTAAGAGTGTAGGAGAATCGTAGAACCTTGCTCTCAGGAATCAAGCGGATGTTAACACAGACAATGTCCAAATTCTTTTCGCGTGCTTTTCAAAATTACCTTACTTTTATTTGAGATTGAAATTGAATGTATTAATGTTTATGTAGGCAGTCATAACATTGTGTTACTAACAAACAGGTGAATTTGGAACTTGAATGTTTGAAACCATCGCATAAATTTCAACATAAAAATATGCAAAATGTGGTGATCTTAAAATTAACACTTTGGCTACCACGCTGGTCATGTATGACCGGCCACAGTTTCTCCTGTGACGCCACGGTGGTCATTGGTGACCGGAGCGCTTGAACTTCTTACAATTGTAAAAATTGTATGAAAATTGACAGTTAGAGCATTTTGAATATAACCGATAAATAGAAGATACTTTGAAATAAAAAGTGCCCCATTGAACAATGAAACATTTTTATTAGAATATCAATAAAAAAAAATGAGAACAAATCTTGCATCTAACTGTGCACTGTATTTGCATCCATATCTTTCAGGGCTAATCTACGAATATTATTATAAACACACCTTAGAAAATAATCCTAAATGCTGCTTTATAATCATATAATCGAAGTTAGAAATGTGCACATACCTTACTATTATATATAGAATGAGCGAATACCGTTTATTAATATCTTCTACATGTTTCATCAATATATTCTATACATTTTGCTTACGACGAAATAACGAATGCAAATGGTTTGTTGAAATAAAAGAAGCCTCGTTATAATATGTCGCTATCAACTGTTAGCAAGGTGCCACGGTGGTCACCCGTGACCACCAATAAGATGAACGGTCCATTGGGGAAAAATGTTGTCTTTCATAATCAATTTATTATTATTTTGCCATTATATGTTTTAAATAATAAAAATATTCCCGTGGTGACCTAAGCGAAACATGTGATTTCGGCGTTGTAGTTAAAGTGTTAAACATAGTTTCATTACCCATTTGACTTTAATTCTATTAATAAATCTTATGAATAATCAGTTAATTAAGCAATTCCACAATTCTCGTGAATTAAATTTTACTTAATCGTTGTTTCTAGGCACATTTGTTCGGGATCAAAAGCTGGTGGGAGGAAATGTTTTCGGCAATCACAACATCACCAACGCACCGACGTTCGAAATGAACGTTCCACGAAACGTGACCACCGCGGTTGGTCAGACTGCTTTCCTTCATTGCAGAGTTCATCAGCTAGGTGACAAAGAGGTAAGAGGATTTACCTTTTGCTTCGCATTAGGTGTAACATTAACCTGATAGCGGACAATAACGAAGAAGAATGTTCTCATCCTTTATTGCTATATTAGTTTCTTTCGTATAATACGTTTCAGTTGTCGGTTCATAATAACTTTTCTCGTGACAAACGTTCACCTTTACATTTGAATTCAAAATAAAATCTAATAAAATTCAAAATACATATGATACGAGAAGCGAGGTCTTCGTAGAAATCGGTTTTTAAAATCCAGATTTTCACGAATATTTTTGTTTTAGATAGTTGTAGCAATTGTACGATCAAAGTAATTTAAGTTATCTTCTTTTCTTTAAATATTAAGATGCTTCTTATAAAATAATTACTACAACAGATTCTTTTCTTTTAATTTCGCAAATTATACGAGTACCTGAATTTTCTAATGAAATATCTATTACACATGTGAATATGCGATAAATATCTGTAGATACGAATATCTTGGTTTTATAAAAACCCATTAACAGATCAAAATTTTATAAACTGCTATTCAAAATATAGTGTTTAGATAGCGTTGAGATGGTTAAATTTCGACTACATTGCTGATTCGAACCTCGAGTACTTGATATAATGTTTATGCACCATGGAAAAATCGACGTCAAATCTAAAGGTTTAAGAATTTTTATATTTATTTTATATATTAAGTTGTCCGGAAAGTGTCTTTCTTTCGCAAACGTGTTTTTACAACAGTGCATCTTCACACAAACGTGAAACCAAGTCTGTGAAATGTCGCAGTGTTTGTCTCAACAGAACAAAATGAATCGTACATAATTCGACAAAATAATATAAAACGAAAAACGTTGTGCGTCTATTATTTTCTCATAAAACGAAAGAAATTTTTCGGACAACTTAATTCATCTAAATTCTATAGAACTCAAACTACCGATCAACCGACATTTTTATTTTTGTTTTGTAGAAGAATGTAGAAGAATGATAATTTAGAACTTAGAAAATCGATTCTCAACTTTCTAAGTAAAATTTATAGCAGATTTGTTATTGACTGTTATTGTATTTGTTACGCCGGGCGACTCTCTGCCTGGCCCAGGTCACACACCGCGGGCCAGACGGACACCAGATGTCCGCTCTTCCGTACGGCGTACCCTCAATAGCCTTAAGCACCCGTCATAAACCCGAGTCACTTACCTGCTAAGGTCCTTCAGACCCAACAAATGTCTTTTTCTAAATCAGTTTCTAAAGACTATTGTTTACTACGGCTTGACACGGAAAAATTAGTTTTTCTCACGTACGATGCTTCCTACTAGCAACTTTCTATCGAGGGCGGTTAAGACCCTTCCTAGTCCACCAACCTCCGTTTGTCCAATCCGAGGCAATGTATACTGCCCTTACTTCCTGACCTAAAATGGCATGAACAAATCCGATGGTCCTAGCTTTCACTAGCTTTCCTCCGACACAGCATCGTCACTCAACTTCACTTCTTCTACATCGTTGGAAGAGTCAACTACTAAGTATAACGCTAATGCCTATCGAGGCAGTCTAAGCATAACGCGAGAGTCGGTCTCGGTATTGTCGAGCATACATTTCCTCTCCTAAATATCTTATAGTGCTACGTCCACTAATACATTAAATCCAATCATAAGAGCCCTGCTCCAACGTACATATCTATCTTATCTTCGTGCGATAAGTGATTATCTATCTATCTATGCTCATCAGTGTAATCTAAGTGTTGGAAATATATAATTTATAATTCTGTGAATCATAGTGTTATACAAACTCAATCACCCCTATTATCTCAACGGAAATCAGGGGATCGATCAAGTCGTGGTGTCGATTGTTATAATCGTAACGGGAATTTACGACTCCCGTTGACGTCTCTCCTAGCGACTACGTCTCCCCGCGATTGGTCGAACAAACACTATTAGTTTAATTATTCCCAAAATAAACTCGATTTTCCAGAATCGATCGTCTGATTTACTCTAAGGATTTACATTATTACATATATATATATTTATTTAAAGGTATATATTATATAAATGTATATTATATATACATATTTCAAACGTATTTCTTTCGCTGAGTATAGAATAGAGCACTCCGCTAACAAGACGCTCACGCGTAGAATCTTGGGAATTGAAAAACAGGGGAGAAACATTCAACAGGAAAAGAAAAGTTGTTTGACATAACGTTCATGAATAATTCGTCAGAAGTTTCAGAAATTTAACTTTATTCATTGATATTTTTCCGATTTTCTTCCAATACAATTCGTAGCACGGAGAAATATCACACCGACTAGGGGAGAACACGCAGAGGAGAAATCGCGTGCGCAACTTCGCGTACGATCAAAAAGGATCACCCTGTTGCAGCTACGAACGGCCGATCGTTTTTCAAAATCTTCGATCCGAGGAATACATTGGACGAAGCTAGGCGATTCCGAGAGGCTTCTAGGATGTCATTACCGTGCCGTGCGGTTTTCCAGCCATGCTCGTTGATAGAATATGCATAACGCGTGTTTCAAGAAGGGAGGCGGCCTGAAAGACGGGCCAGGCGAAACATATGCAACCATTAAATTTTTCATTTTTTCCTGCTGTGCCGAAAAAATTGTGGATATATACATGGAAGGAGAGACGTGCATGGAAAAATTCAGTAACAGGTCGAAGTATTTGGCTCGATAGTATTGATCTGCTGACTATACCGATGCTATTTTCGATGCTACACGGTGCTACTGATCGATAAATAGCGTAACATCTCGTGGGTGATAAAAGTATTATGCAACGTTCTATAAAAAATGTTATGAGGCCGAGGGAATTATTTTTAAACGACACAAGCGCGTTCATGTGTCACGTTTTGCAATAATTAATTTTTATTTCACCGAGTTCACAATTGAACCAAATTGGTATATAAGCTTCTTGTATTAAAAAATTGCATTAAAAAATTGCATTAAAAAATTATAGCGGAATTTCTGGATAAAGCGAACAGATGATGAAAGCGAAAGGATTAATTAGAAAATGTTCATGAAAGAAAGAAACGTGTTTCGCAGAAACTGTGTGGTCGAACGTAATTTACAGTATATAAATTTTTCATTAAATTATATAGAGCGTAAAGTATCGTGTTAAGATGAGATTCTCAGATCTCAAGAAAGAAGTTGAACGAAATTTTCAGACGTGAAAAATGTTTCTGAGAGAGCAAATAAGTTGCAAGTTACAAGATAATTATTCCGTTTCTGCGAACGTGACAGATTACGTCTAAATGTTCCCATTGCGAGCAACCATAAATTCCTTTATCATGATTTGTACGGCCGATTAAACAGAAATTACAGTAACCAGAATTTGATGAGTACCTAGCGTGCAAAGTCTACAATAAACGTCCTAGTTTTGCAAATATGAAATATGTAACTTATTGTAGCTGATATCATGCGACGAGCCTGACAAACGAGCAACGTAATAGGAATTGCACATATTTATATATTAATCGACTTTCTGTTGATACAAGTTAGTGATATAAAGGCAAATACCGCGCTAATTCATTGGAAATGTAGGTGATGTAATGGTACAGCTTTCGCGGTGATAATAATCGGATTGTCACAAATTTTCCTACTGCTCGTTAATACGGGTCAGAACGAAACATCTGCACATCAGAATAGAAAGACTACTTTAACACGTTAATACCTTTGCAAATGAGCAATTGGAACAGATCTTCATTCATTTCCAGTGAAATGATGTTTTCATCCTTATACTCGCGGTGAAAAATTCTGATTCGTTGTTTTCCTATTCATAAAAGCGTGCATTATTTTCTTGGTAGCATAAACGAAGCACTATTTGAAGCTTAGTACTTTATTCAAATATTTATTGGGGCGTGAATTTAGATTAATAATTACTTTTAGCAGATATTTCAAAATTAACATTGCTTTGAGCATTTTTCTAAAGGAATAAATTTTAATAACATTTTAAAGTGAAATATGTTCGATGATATATTCTACAGTACATAGGACGTTTCATCTAACTTTATCGTATAAAATTTCATAAAAATGGTTGATGGTAAAAGAAGTAATTTTTTAGCCGAAACCAATGTATAGCGAGGATAGTTTTGTTCTATTGAACAAAAAATCACGAAATAAAGAGAGCAACTTCTGTTTTTTTATTTGAAACTGTATATGTAATTTATTTGAACGAGTAAATTTAATAATAATCCGTGCGGAACTGTTGTTCTATACTATACACTACACCGGCAAAACAATTTTCATGAAGGCATTTTTGAAGGCATTTTTATGGAATTTGATCTATTGGACTGTTGTATGTTGTAAATTGAAATAATCATCGAGTTTCTAATAAAGCTAATAAAAATAACAAAAATTCATACTTCATCTATACGTTATTATTGGTTTCATTAAGGAGTTCATTTCATAAAATTACTAAAATTTCATATTTTTTAAAATCTCGTCACAAGTAGTGTCAGTCGATAACTAGTCGGACACTTTCGTTTCGATCGAACTTCACCGTAATGCAACGAATGTTACTGAAAATTTACAATCGTTATTTCGCCCTTGTCTCCTATTTCGGCGCCATTTCGCGAATGGAATATATTCTTTCAGCCAAATTTACTGAGTTGGTAGCAATCTTCTCCAACCACCAAAATACACTTTCTGTGCCGATGATCGATTCCGTTGGAACACGTTTATCATGCTTTCCCAGCGTTGTCTGGGAACAAGGTCATTGTTACAGGATTGTCACGAAATTATTTGCTAACCGTGAGAAAGGACTGCTGCTCTGATTGCCGATTAACGTCGTAATTATTCACCGGTAGTTCAGTAATGTGAGTTTCGAGCATCTGTGACCAGAGCCAAAAGGTGACCAACATTCGATAATGGGACGAATGGAAATCTATGCTATTCTATATCTTCACTTTGATAACTAGACCATGGGTCTTCATGCATTTATGTGAAATTTAAAGATGCACGAATGAACAGAATGCATAGTTTGTCGGAAAACCTTGATCGATCGTATCGTACAAATTGTTGAAAATATTAAATTACGATAAACACACAGATTGTGATAATCATAGTGCTTGCTTTCTTTACGTACGAGCAGTTAAATTCAAAGAGAATTTCATGCGCCGAGTTCCGTAAACATACCCATCGGCCTTTAATAAAATAGTGCAGCTTTAATAAAAGAAGAATGTTGAATTACAGTCACGTTAAGTCTTTTTTCTCACCGTCAAGCGATGTAAAAATTAAGGAAACGCAATTATGGCCTGTAAGCAGTTTTTAAAGGAAAATATAACATCGTTATCACGGAGGAAAGTTGCTCGACAGATATTTCTTAATTTAATTCGCTGCGCTTCCAGGAATGGTACTCGTCTCTGAACGCTCTTGAAAAATGCAAGTTAACCATGTTGCGCGAAGAAAATGGCATAGGGCTGGAGTACACGCGATGCGTAGCGAAATCCGGGCCGCTTTTTCCATGCTTTCACGTTGAGAAATTTCGAGTTTCGGGTTTTCAGGCCGTGGAACCGACCGGAATATCGTTTCATCCCTTCTAATTAGGTCACAGCTTGTCGGTGGTGCTCCTTCCCTTTTAAAGCCATTGATGTTCGCCGAATGAGGCAATTAGAAGACCCTTAGAATCGGCTAGAAAGGCCGCCGGAATAACACCAATCAATTTTATCTTTAAATTTTAAGAGTACGTCCAACCCTCCAGTTTCCATCGAATACAAATCAAATCTTCCCGGAAAAATTCTATCTGGTTAGGATTGCGGTTAATCACACCAATATTCGCATAAAGCACCATCTCTGTATTTATCGCTTTGTATAAAAAGGAATGATTATTATTATTATTTAGTCTACACGCAATAGTATAAACTACTTATTGTAAATTGAAAATGCGTAAATAATTTCTGTTTAATAATAAATTCTGTTTAATCGTACAGAGTAGATTTTTAATTTGATTAAGACATTCATTGCATTGCATTTGATTAAGACATGCATTGTTTTAATTCCTTTTAAATTTAGGTGTCTGCGTATCGATAAGATTTGTATTGATTTTTTATTTCTTAAAAGATTTAATACGGATATTATTTTTTCGAGCGAAATTGTCAGCAATCAATGTGGTTTACGCGAGTTTAATTGGACTTGGCCAATGAGTCAAACATCTCCAATTTTTCCCACGATTACTTATAACGCTCTCGGTACAAAATGTTCCGTTTCCTTTGAAACGACTACCACGAATATCAATTTTATTATTATTAATCCTTTCACTGCAATCACCTTTGAAAGGAAAGTAATTTTCATTTTTGCCAGAGGAGAAAAAATCGTCTTTCTGCTAAGCACCCTCTCGCTTTCATAATGAAAACAACCGTCTCTAAAGTGCTTTTCTTCTTTTAATTTATTACTCTGAAACGTAAAATAAATATCTGTAATTATACTAGCTCGATGTAAAATAGAATTAACTCCTGTACGTTTGATATTCTCGGTTGGTTTTCGCAAAAATCTTGTAGAAAATGTTTTTTTCGAATAATGAATGTTAATTCAAAATTTATTAAAGTTGGAAAATTAAGACGTGTAGTCCAACTCTTTTCGTCAAAAATTTTCTGTCACTTCGATGTAATAAAATAACCGCGACAACAATCTCAAGGAAAGAAAGCTTTTGAAAAATGCTTTTCACATAATTTAATTAATAAATTTCACAAACTTTCGATGTTCATTGTATTCGTGCTTTTATGTACATTTACAAGTTGGCATGTGGTAAATATATGTAATAAATAGGCTCTGACTGTTGATGCAATTTCATATTTTTATAAATATAAGCAAGGAAAAAATGATTCTTAAAATTAAGATAGTCGCAGAAAATGAAATTGATCAGTTTAGCTTCTAAGTGGTTGACATTTAAAGATTGGGCGTAAATTTATTGCAATAAGGATCAGGATAAGATAATGAATATGCTACAAAATAATTCAAATCTCTCGTTTTTAAAAACCTATACGATGAAACAAGTTCCAATAATATTCCAAATCTATTAATAATCAACACGTGACAAATAATATGAAGCGTGAGCTGGTGGAATATTTTATTTCATGACGTTGTCGACTGATAAAGTAATTTCAGGTTGCCATGCCATGGCTCTCATAAATTCACATAATTTTATGCAGTCACATTTATCTTGTTCATTTTATGAAACGTGGAAAACGTAAAATAACCGTAAAATTTAAACGCCCTTATAAATGATGGGCAAGCATAGTAAATTAAATTTGTTAATTTTCTTACTGTATTTGACTTCACAAGTTCTACGAACATTAAACGTTCAATTCTCTCTTATCATTTTTTTAAAAAAAAGTAAGAAACTCCACAGAATGCGTATAATATGAAAAAATATATGAAATATCCAGAGCACAGTGCTCTCTATGAAACTTGCTAGGCAGAAGAATTTTCTGCCTGGTTTCTATTTTCTTAAATTATATTCTCGAAAATATAAAATCCGCCGTCTATTCGCCACACTGCTAATTAAATAAATGTTTTCTATGCCAAGTATCTCGATATTTTCATAATTAAGTCTACCATTACGAATGTAAAACTAATAGCTGACAGCGACGAACCGATTCGATTATGTTGTTCGAAACGGAGTATAATACAAAGGGAATTGGGTAAGTTGTTTCGCGATACCAAGCGTGTATTCTTCTTTCGTAACGAAGTTAATAATGTACGACAGGCCGCCTAATGCTGTTTAGAATGTTCTGGAATTTCGACAGAGTGTTTACCCTGGCATATTATGTCAGTGGTTTAGTCCCGTTCGCAATCGGAACATTAACTACGTTTGCACGTGTGGCGGTAGCGACTTCGCGCTGGCTTACGCGGCTTACACAGGCTGCCCATCCGTAAAATGGGACAAAGCATTTGCATTGCTAATTTCTTGCATCGCGTTACATTGTGCGCGTTTGTTGACCCGGAACAAGATTCCGTCGGGCCCAAGTCGTACATTTTCGTACGAGGCTTGTTCCTTATTTCTTACGACCATCCCTAAGGTTTGCTTTACTTACTTTCGTTATTCATTGCAAGAGCAACAAAATTTTAATCTTTACGGTATAGGTTCTTCTATGATGTAGCCTATATGATATATAACTAGTATGATATTTTAAATAATATAACTTACTACGCTTACAGAACCATTTTTGAACGTATTATACGTATAACATGTTAAAGAAACGTTTTTTTGCATAGGTTCCCAATTTTTCTAATTTTTACATGTTTCTAATTTCCAAATATTTTTCTCACCCGCTATACGTATTGTGTGAACTTTCGTGATATGGCACTTAATTATACAAAGTATTACGGTAATTATATAAAGGTATTTGATCTACAATAAATATAAATTATTCGTGCTCGACTTAAATTATCTAACTTTGTTGCTCGAAAATATTCATATGACACGATATTCGCGGTTCAAATATATGCAATTTGCGCTGCAAGTTTTAGCTACGTTCTAGCCTAATTAAAAACAAGTTATCTAATTAGAGATAGTTTTAACATGAAATGTTTCCGTTAGAAGTTTAATGGGGAAAAAAACCGAATGAAACTCATAGCAGCGCATTTCATTTATACGACGTCACGTTTGTGAGGGTATAAAAGAGAAGCGTGGAGATACAGCCTTGCTAACAAAGAGTTATTGCCCGATGTGATATCGCGAACAGTTACGATAATACGTAATACTACAATGTTAACTTTATTAAGAGATACACAAGGCGAGGAAATACGTAACACTGAGTACAACGTAGTGAAACGACATTCATCTTCTGCTTGAAAATAACCCACAATCCCTAGCTGAATATTAAATATAAACGAAGGGAGAGCGTAGGCTATGCGCCCACTTCATTAAAGGATATAAATATTACATGTCGATAACGAAACACGAAGATATTTTCATCGAAAGTGCTGTATGCGTTACTTATTCCAAAATGAAATCAATAAAAAACAGTCAAATGAATTTATTTGCGAATAAGGTTGTTTGCAAATGAATTCCACAAGATCTTTTTCTATTCTTATAAACATCGCTAAAACTTTCACTTTAATCTTCGAAGGTGATGCGCCAAGCAGACACGGTTTCCATTTCAGCTTTTTTAGGTATTTCGATATCATCTTTTATACGACAGAATGTCCAGCTTTTAACGCTCGTCTGAGATGAGAGGAGAAGGAGAAGTCAGGTAATCAGAGACCTAATGAATATTCAGTCGTGGAACAAGGAGAAAGAAATTTCGTGTCAAAAGCTCCTGAATAAAATAGTTTTGGTCTTGACGTGCCGTTATGGTAGTGTACTAGCCACAATGTTTTTTTATAAGTCAGATGCGTATCATGTAACAATCGTTGGATTAGAGGAGGCTACGAGATTACGAAATAAATTTTCTAATAAATCCAAGTAATTTCTCCCGAAAAATCTACGAACAGTTCAACTTTCTATTATAATATACAAACTCATGTATATAATACGTTTGAAAAGCGAACTTACAGCCGTTGCGAGTCAGTTTCAGCAGCGACGTTAAAGAAAGTTTAATTCAAACGAGACCTCTTGAGAATGCCACGGAACGAAGTTAGCCGAGCAAAGTGTCAGCAGTAGGCAGTTTCGTAATTTAATCGTTTCGAAAGTCTCACGGCTCCTTCCTCATTTCGCATAAATATCACTTGGGAAACATTCCGTTTCGTTTATCGTCACACTCGAAAAGGCGCGTCAAGACGCCAGCAGAAAGATGAGTTGCTGTTTCCACGAAACACTTTGTGCTTGATCCACGTTGAACTGAACGATTTACTTCATCAAGATCAAAGCGAAGTGAAGATTCTAGGCGTTCGTATCGTCAAAATAAGCGAGGAATTTTTTGACGAATACTTTGAGTTTGTCTTTAAAAGAATATTATCAAAGATTTCTATAATTTTTTTATATAAATGATACATATGTATAATATATTTATAATACAATACAATATCTCAGGCGTTTAGCGTGTACGTTTCGTAAAATAAAAAAAATTCAAAATCACAATATTATTATCGTATAACACGCGTTCCTAATAATCCGACCTTTGGATAGTGCGATAAAATGACAAAATTCCGAATGATAGATTTGGTAAATGATCACTTTTTTGTCATCAAGATTTTTCGCATTTCTCATATTGGTAGTTCTAACTCTATAAATAATTGCGTTTACGTATGATGATACTTGAAATGGGGAAGAATCAACTTTGAATTTTAATTATAAAATTAGTGGATGATTTCATACATGTAAATACAGCTACAAGGGGAATTCTACATCGAAAAATTCTTTCGAAAAGTCCAAATTTCTATAGTAATTTCGGGAAATTTAATTCTAAGCAAATGGAAATTCAGTTTGGATAAAAAAAGCTTAATTTTAATCTGATCCGAGTCACCTTCATTATGTTTCACCTAACGACTGCAATAGAATTCAAGGGTTAAATGGATTCAATGAATTTCTAATGTAAACTGATTACTATCTAAGGTCATTAATATAGTGAACCAGCTAACGTGCTGAGTGTATTTTCCAGTAAAATAGTTGATTTATTAAAATCTTTATAGGGCCCTGTTCCCAGAAACTTCTCGATTTATTACGTTTTTGAAGACCAATCTATAGGACGTATCTACTTGGACCGCATTTCGCGAATAATAAAGGAAGAATTTAAATCTAAAACTTTAGCAGCTACCATAGAATTGTATATATTTCGCGAAATTAAAGTGAAATTCAGGCTATAAAAGTGGTATTAATATACCGCAATATATTCTATTTAGGTACAAATGGCAAATGGCAAACAAATAGTTTGAAAATTAAAAAAAAGAGATACAGCATTCAATTAAAATGAATGTGTAATATAAATAGGATATATTGCGATATTTTAATGCACGAATTTAATGAAATAGGTTTTTTAAACTTCCAGAATTTTCAACAACACGTAAAATAATTGCAATTTCATAGAATTTCCATATAATTAATTTGAGTCGAATTAAAAAATATTCGTAATTGGTTAATTGCGCCTCTGTTTATTGCGCTGAAGATAATGTAGATCCGTATTTAACTGTGCTGCATCCTCTCGGCCATCTCTGACCCAATTATATTCTTCTAACGACAAAAACAAGTACAAATTTAAAATAAAATTAAAACGATATTAGGCTGGACTTTTCGTGTCAATTCTACGATAAACGTGTTCTTAAAATATTAAAAGCCTTCTTGTTTGTTAAAAACAGATTTAAATATACGAATTCGAGAATCGTGACAGCATCAAATCTACATAATTTTAATGATAAAACGTAGAAAATGAAATTTCGTTGGAAGATCACGTTTCGAAATTGATCAGTAAATTAAAGTCGTCGAAACGATAAAACCTAAATTGTCCGTAAACGAACGAGCTTGGAGTAATTGCTTAAGCGAATAGAAATATTTGTGCATTCTGAAGAACAAATAAAGAACGTTACCTTCGGCATAATACGTTTCCAGAAGTCGATTAAAGCTGCCGCTTCGAAGTTTCAACATCTCCACGTTCGTCACAGAGTTTTGATTGCTTAATGAGCTTGTTAGTGCTTCCTGAATTTCGTAGGGCTTCTGACGCAACGTGAAAAGGTTGCAGCCGTCGGTTTTTCCAAACAGCTATTTATGTGTTCCAAAAGTAATCACAACATGAAATAAAATTTCATCAAGATAAAATTTCAAGACATTTATGACGAATATGCCTAAATGATAACTGTTACAGATAGATTTATCTGTTGTTAGAGAAATAACTAATTCATTGATGCTAAGTTACCGAAAAGTTGAGAACGTAAACACTTGAAAAATAATATGAAAACACAAGTATCCATTTATAATTAATATTCATAACATAGTAATGGGACGTACTTTACATAATTATACTCAAATATCAAATAATAGCAGGGACGCAGCTACGTTTAATTATAAATCAATCGTGATTTATTAAACTTTACTTATACTATCATTCAGTCAGATATCTGAATATAATTTGAAAGATAGTTCGAAGTAAAATTAGTAGCCCACAAATTTGTAGATTACAGATATTCTAAATTAATAGAATTGCATTACTATCAATAATAATATTATGCTTTATATTTTAGAAATCAGTGTGTTTGGGATGAGACTGTAAACGGGTGTGAGTCTTTGTATTCGATGGGTGCTTTAAATAATGTACGAGTGAGAGTTAGAAATATGTAAACCATGTCTTTTTTTCTAATCTGTAAAGCTAAAAAATAAATAGATGTACATATATTTGCGAAATTGTTTGAAATAGTTTCTGTTAAAACATTACTGCATTATTTAACGGATGGGAAGCATTACAGTGCAATCAATCGTACTAGATCATCCCATTTGTTAATAGTTCAATATTTCAGTGAGAAACAAATGTTTGGACACAATTTCTAGGATGAACAAATGTAGTCCTCGATTAGTCAGAGCAAATTAATAGCAAACGGTGTCAATTTGTTCAAATATAAATTGGAAGCAATAATTAATCGTAAATTACGAGTAACATCATTGGAAACATGTTGCTTCGTTCCAAACAGGATAAACTCTTAATTCTTCTGAAACAACAATTCTCCGCCATAGTAATAGTTTACTCTGATCAAATCATCATCGTTTGTCGATAATTGTAAATGGAAATCTGATGAATCAATTTGTAAGAAAACTTTTCAAAATCTGTGTTTAGCATTATTCATTGATAGTCCACGCTGTAATTTCTACTAAATTGAAACTTGATCATTAATTAATTACTAGGAAAACCTTTAAAAGTTTCTGTGTAAAATTATTTCTATTGGTAGTTCATATCGTAATTTCTACTAAATTTGATCAATTGGAATTTGATTAATTAGTTAATAGAGAAAGGATAACGAGCAAATTACATTAAATTCTCATACTCATATATTAAAAATTCAGCTATATGTAGCATATATATATATGCAATTGATTTACATAAAAGTATAACACTTGTTTTAAACTAAAGGAAACACTAAAAAGAGCAATTTAAAACATTTTATTTCATAAGAAAAAGCTAATTTAAAAGGAAATTTAAAAGAAAAGGTAATAGGTGTTAAGAAAAAAAAGTTTCTTTAAAAAATCGATATTTTATTCATCCCCCTTCTCTGTTATATCGCAAGGAATACGGTTTCTTATCACGGAGAAAAATTCATTTTCGTCGTTCGAAATATCCTCCGTCTGATCGTTTTGTATCAGCTGCAATGACATACGTTTTGTTTCTTTTAATAATTCTTTATAACAAGCCATACAGATTCTGAAATCCCTTTGAAATCGTATAAAACGTTCGAGATTCGTATCACTTACAGCGAAATGGTAAAACGTGTTAAAAAAAATCGCATAGCTGTAACCAGAACGTGTTAGAGTTAACCGTGTAAAAGTTAATAACACGTGTTACAAAAAACCGTGTAGAAGCGAATAGATCGCGTAAAAGTACAGCCGTGTAAAAGTGAATCGTGTGAAAAAAGAAGTTTAACCGTGTAGACAGAGTTGCAGGTGTGCATAAAATTAATGTAACTTGCTGATTGTTAAAATATTTTTGCGATGTTCTACTTATTCAAACGCGGAACTAAATTGTATCCGCTGAAGAGTAATTCTGAAAATGGAATTACCTATAATACAGAAGCAATTACGAAGCTGAACTATTACCAGAAAATCACAGTCATCATTTCGAAATCCGTACAATTATTCGCAATGAAACAGTGTCGATTTCATAGGAAAAGTTACTCGTGTCGTGAGACAAAGTAATTTGTACAGTCGACACATTAAAGCGCATGCAGTCAGTATAATTTGATACAGATATAAATTGTAGCGGTGGAAAGTTTTCCTGGTTACTCTGATGATCATGACCGACATAACGGAGTACAACCTGGCCGTGGTTCCTGACCAATTTTCAGTAACAAATTATCCAGCTCGCGACAGCTTGTTAACGCAAACATAACGCTAATAATACGACATGTATTTATCGGTGTCATTAAATCAAAAAGCGTTTATTTAAATCGGCTGTACTCTGGCCACCGCAGACAAATCGCGCTAAATTTCGAATCGGTCGAAACCGACAACGTTGCGCGACATTCAACGTTCGTTGCTCCCTAAGAATAATATCGTGCGTGATTACGCTCAACCAGCGAATATTTTTCGGTACTGCAAAAATAAGCAGATTTGTATTTTTGGATACTAAAAAAGAAAAAAAAATTTAAATCCTATGTACGAATGTACGAAGAACATCGAAGAATGAAAATACGAATGCGTGGAATGTACATGGTTGGATTTAACAGCTTTCACAGAAATAATAGAAATCGAGAACATAAAATGTGAAACTTGGAATATCGTTAAATTTAGTTTGCTTATTTAATCGTAAAATTTCTTCCGTTTCCAAACGGCTCCCTTTATCCGCTTGTGCATTTATCGCTAAAAAGTAGAATGTTCGATATTCACGGTAAATCGAGGAATGTTTTGCTCGGAAATCTAACACCCTCGACCGGCCACGGTGGCAGCCGTGAAATTAATTGAATATTTCGAATTTCTGATCAGACCAGCAGTAATCGCGATTCGATCACGCACCCTGGTCAGACCATGCTTTGGGGGAATAAATTAAATCCGGATATGAAAAGGTCCAGTACGGAAGACCGACGCGTTTAATCCGGACAATTGCTTTTCCGATGCCCGGCATTTTGCTTTGCGCCTGCCCGCTCTTCCAATTTCGTATCCTCTCTTCCCTTTCGTCCATCTTGCTCGCTTCTGCTTTTTTCTTTTTCCTATATTTCTTTTTGTTTACTCGTCTCACGCCCTTTTTATGGCGTAGCAATTGGTCTGACAAAAAGAGCCGATAAAATTGCAAAATAACTTCGAACGGTTACCAGAATCCGATTTCTTTCCCTTTTCCTTTTCTTTCTCCTTCTCCTTTTTTTTATCTTGCCCGTGCTGGTTTTTACAAAAACGTACTCGTTAAGATCGCTGCTTTATTATACGACGCGCCTTTAACGCGGGCCTTGTCCTTCCTTCTTTTTCACTTTATCGACCTGTTGTCGGAGCTTCAAGCCAGCTTTCGTGCAACATTAATTAAGATACTTTGCGAGCGTCGAAGCACCGTTCGCGAAAAAGAATTGTTCACTTGCGACGTGCTGTATTTTAGGTGGACGAGGTTTTAGTAAATTATGTATGGGATGGGGCACGATAGCGCACGGTGTCCGAGTATAGAATTTTTCAGAGAGTCAGCTCATGGGTAAATTAATTTTTCCATATGCGACGGTTGCCAAATAAAATGACGTGTCATGTAAATAATGATTTTTCAAACGTTTCATTGAGATAATGGATACCTAAAAATAATGAAACCATTTTTGCCAAAAGTTTGCATTCGTATCGAACTCTCCGAACCTAATAGCGCGCCATCCAATCAGAAAACTAACCAATAGTTTCCAATTTACTAGTTTCCAAAAATTCTGCTAGTTTCATTGACACTCTTAAAGCTACGATAAACAACTTTCCATCTGACTATTGATGACATATATAGAGTAATTTAAACCTGTTAATCTCGCGGCACGCACACGAAACTTTCTCTCACATAATAAAACCTTGTAAATCAACTTTGGAATGAAAAAATAGCCTCTGAATGGCGGGCAGGTTTTGGGAAAAGCCGCGCGTGGCGGCAACCAGTTTTTCGTGACACACGGCAAGCAAATACGAATAAAACGTATTTCGAGAATATTCTGACACGCTGTGCGAAAAATTCCCGCAAAATGCGTGAGACTAAGCCGCCCAAAAAGCCACGCGCAAACAACTGGACTAACGATCCCGCCAGCGTTAATAATAAAAGTGTCATCGTTGCCGTCCCTTCGACCCCTGACTGAGCATTAGATAAAGTCAAAAAGCCCAAAGGCCATCCCTTCTAAGATTTTGGAACCGTAAAGTGAACTATGCATCACACAGTTTGTTTTAATTGCTAATCGCGTTATGAATTAATCCCTAATTTAATTACTAATCGCATTTAATTGGATTAAGAACTTTGAACTAAAAGTGATTTATATACAGTGACTCTGAAAAGTATTGGTCCACCGTTGTATTTATTATTTATTATCGCATTTACATACTAATTGCAAATTTGTATATAACATATTACATACTAATATATGTTTATACCGATTGTATGTTTCATACCGCTATTCATCTTGTATACTAATTTTTCACTAAATGTACGTTTGCAATAAATGTCTTGTAACCTTTATATACATTTTCGGGTTGATTTCAAATTTTGCTATTATAGTCACGGTAGTCGTGTCTCATCGCAGCGCAGACGAAATTCCAAAATGTTTTGTATAATCCAGATAATATATTCATAAAATTTGTTTCTGCGATACTTTTGTGACTTATTGTAGATATATCGCTGGATGTCAATACTACGCATTAAAGGACAAATTTAATTTAAGCACTAATTCAGAGCCAGATATATCGTGTACTAACGAATTGATCATTAATGGTTCAGATCGTTGGAAGTTCGATATTTCAGTAGCTAATTAGCAGTAGTCCCAAAATGCATTATAATATGTCTGGGAACCATTTGACTTCTAGCTTGAAGCCGCAGCTTCCGTAGCTCCACCCCTTCTTCAAACGCATCAGCAAGTGGGAGTATAACATGCCTGCTCCGTGTCCGTTGGTGAACAAAACTTTGGCAACGAAGCTGAATTTCCTCCGAGCCCTGAATCCGCGCCCAGAACCGACAAAAACTAATTTCTGTCTCGCTCTTTAGAAACTTCGGAGTTTATGACACGTTAGACTCCCATTGAAACGTAGCGAAGAAACGAAAATCTGAATTGAATTGCCGTTTCCACTATTACAATGGTTTTTTGCCAAATCTCCCAATAAAACGAAGAAAAAGACTAAGCTCCGTTGGCACACTGTAATGGAAGTTTCAACGTTGCTGTTCTATCTTACGTGTTATAGCTCAGTGAACGTGGAATTTCTTTTCGATAATTTAAGGGAAACATACAGGGCGTGGCAGAATACGCAAAAGATATTTATAGGGTAGGCACGAGAAATTGCAGACATCGAAATCGATGAAACAGACTCATGTACGAAAATGTAGCTTGTGAGTTATTTTTTAAATTATAAGTAATTTCGTTTTACGCTAGAGATATAGCGGCTGCGGAAAATATCGCCACGCACCCTTATCTCCCAATCAGGTATTTCTTATTATTAGGTCGTCCGAAAAGTTTCTTTCGTTTCAGAAGGAAATAATGGATGCACAACATTTTTCGTTTTACATTATTTTGTCGAATTACGTATGATCCATTTCATCCTATCAAAATAAAAATCACAACGTTCGACAGATTAGGTTTCATGTTTGTATAAAGATGCGTCGTTGTAAAAGACGTGTCTGTAAAAGAAAGGCACTTTTCGGACAACCTAATAGCTTCTACGTATCCCGTTTTCGTAACACCAAACAATTGTAACGATATAAGAATAGTACTAAATGACACGAAATCTAATATACTGGGATCTATTACTCCGCATTTTTCTTTTTTCCACTCGTATCAAAAACATAAGAATTATATTGAAAATGTAGAATTACAAGTAAACATATCGTTATATATTTAACGCAGGAATAGCGCACCGGTATCAGTGGAATTTCTAACACGCAAAGAAATAGCTGACGAAACGAGGTCTCTCCTGGCGAGCACTAATCGCGACGAACCGTAGGCTAACATAAGAATAATTAATCGCTGGGGCAACAAGGGCGACCATTGCCGCATTGCTGATACGTTTCTCGTGTCCCTCTCAACTCTCCTCCATTTCTAGGTGACCGCGCGTACACGCTGCAGGTGTGTCGAGAAGTATGTGGGTCAAGTTAACAATGCATGACGCGGGGACGGGGCGATGATGGTCTAAAGACGTCTGTTTTTTAAAATATTGCCACCAGAAGGTGATAAGCGCGAACCCTGACGACCGAGAATTTTCCACACGGCCGACGTTTCTTCGGCTAACCGCTTTGTTAGCAAAAAAAAAAAAAAGAAATGTCCAACCGCTTTCCAGCGGAGTAAGACGCTCCGTTTGCACATCGCCAAAGGAGAGCGTCAGAGTCGTGGACGTTTCGTATTTCCTACGTATACAGAGTGTCCCAGATTTTTCTGAGAAACTTTGGTATACGCGGTTAAAAGGGGGCGATATTTAGTCTTCAGCCGGGCTTATGACGAGAACGTGATTTTCCTGTTACTTGAGAGTTTTAGATTCTCTACCTACTTGGCTTGTATTTTGTTTTTTTTTCTTTTTTTAGTTGTTTTGGTGAAAATTTACATTTGCATAAACATTCGCGGTTTACCTAGAACCATAGAATGTATATGCAGAAAGTTTGACGGGGGAAAAAAATTGGGGCACTCGGTATGAGAAACGCGTACACGAGGGCTCTAGGGTGCAGCTGGAAGTGGAGCTTTTCGGCAATGAGGTGCATTGTTTGGAATCTTGAATTATGTATCCTAAATATGCATGTGCATGTGTTTTGGGATATAGGCGTGGTGCGTTGGCGGTGTTATTCGTGGCTTCGGGAAGCAAAGTGTTGGTAAATTAGTAAGTACGACGATCGTGGAAGCTTAATGTAGTAATCCTTATGATACTTTCGGCTAAAAAGCTTTCAGCTCAGACTCATCTTTGGGGAAATAATGTTTACGCGCTTATTTTACAGTGTATGCTTAAGAAAATATTTTTGAAATTAATATTAGGTGGGAAGTTCTATTCTATATATGCCGCCTGTGTGATTTCATTAGTATTGTACATCGATTAGATTCATATTAACGTAGAGCGTAATGGAAATGTACTATGACAGGACGTAAAGTATAAATGATATTTTCCAATATCGGAATGTACTTATTTTCTTTCACACGTGGTCAATAGAACTATGGAACAAACAAAATTAATCTCATTTACCTTCGGTAATTACATTTCAGGAGATCATCAACATTCTGCGAGCGTAAACGTGGTCCATTATGAAATTTCCAACTATTCGAAATAAGCTATCCTACAATTTGCGGAATTTGCAACATTAATTAACTTGAACTAAATTAACGTAATCCCAGTCGATCATATTTGCAGATGCATATTAACAAGATTGTATTCCATTCAATGAGAAAGAATCAATTTACACAAAACGCCAGGATATTAATTTTTCGAGAACTCCAATTCCAATAGATAAGTACAGAATATAGTAATATAAGTACAAAAATCACATTTTGAGACAATCGAAAAGGTACTTTTGGTTTCATGTGTCCTTTAAAATGATATGGTATTTACATAAATATTGTGATAATAGAAGATTTGTTTACATGAAACTGTTACTATACAAATGTAGAATATAGAATAAACATATAAAGAAAATAAAGAAATATACTGCAAACAAGAATTAACGAATTGGGAATTTTAATTGCAGGATATATTAATGAACTTTCTACATTTTGAGAAATTTTTAAAATAAACTACTCTGCTACCAGACAAACTTGAAGGTCCACTTTGAATGTACATACGCTATATCCGCAGCCCCATCGAGTTGTTTATCCGCGAAAAAAGCAAAAGAGGAGAAAGGGGCAGAAAACTAGAAGGAAGATTCTGATTTACCAGCACCTCCAAAGTGGATGTACACACTCTCATTCAAATATTTGTTTCTACCACGATATACGCCAATAATTTTGACTCGAATAAAAGCCACTGTCTTTCGGCAACCGTCATACTTTTTTACATAAATTCTCGGTTATTATGCGAAATAGGGAAATACCTTACCGACCTCAATGACATTGAAATACGTCGTTAGGATCAACATTCTGAATATTTTTTCCCTGTACATACAACCGACGTTCAAGATATGGCGCAACTTACGTTCAATATTACATGTGTTACATATCAACTAATTTTATAAGTTTTTGTTCCATAAACAATATTTCAATAACGGATGCTATACATTTTTGACTAAATTACATTTTTATTACATTTTTGACTAAACGAAGACCAGAATAAAGTGGAATATTCCATACTTCGATCGATTCATCGAAAATTATTTCTAATAGCGTTATCAGTTGGCTATCGGTAGTCGGCTATTGATCTAATCCAACTCCTTGACTTTTTACAATTTTCTTTTATTTGCAGAATGTTAAAAATGATTATCTCGTCAATGAGTTAAGCCTAGGTTGGGCTATATAAAAATGTGGTCTGCTACACCTAAACGGCTACACCTAAACGGCTACACCTAATCATAACTTCAACTGAATTTTAAAATTTAGTTAAAAACGTTGAATTTAATCGAAGTGTTTTGCGAATATCTTGAAAACCAAGACCAAACAACGTATATTAAAAATATCCGACAAATACTCAGAATGTTGACCTTGGAAACATTTATCGTTAAAATCGATGACATGTCATCTATCCTGCGTAATTAACGAATTCCCTTCATTTCACTTGCATTATCATCCAATCGACGATTCAATGAACTTGGAAGAAAATTCTGATTACACGATCGTGGCCGAGCAACGAACAATCCTAGCAACGTGCAACGAGAGCCAAGCGTTTTACTTCCATCGAATACATTTCAGCAGCAACAAACAAGGAATAGAAGGCGCGTGACACCAGTTTGGCTAAACTCTTCGATGGCGTCTCGTTCTTTCTCAAGACTTTCCGAATCCCTTGTTAAAAATTATTTTTGCACTTTGATGCAAACCGCCTGTCGATTTTTCGCTTCGGATTCGCTAGAACCGGAGAATTTGGAAACTTCGGACACGCGGAGAATAAATTAGGCGATGGGATTTCGGGCAACCCTTTCTGGGACAATTGTCATGCGCATGTATCGAATGGCTCGCATTTAGAAAGAGTTTTCCCAGCAAACTGTTTCTTCAGAAAATTCTCTGAATCTGTCACCTTCGAGGGAACTTCGTTCTCGTTCGTTTCTTCGACGAGACAGAAGGAAAAATAAAGCCTCGCGTGTTACTTTGGAATAATTAACTTCAAGATTTTTAAGGTTTTACGTCTTTTCTGTACAATACCTTAAAGCTTAAGGTGTCGTAAAAAACCAAGAACCCTCTTTAAGAAAGTTGAAGAAACCTCTCTTACGAGATACTAACTCGAGTTAGTCTAAGCCTATCACATTAACCTATGTTATGAACAATCATCGTAGGAAACTTTTACGTACATACGATCTGTATTATGTAAAACATTTTCAAATTTCATTATCATTTTGATAACATACGAAAATTGTGATTATACTTATAAGATTTAAAATCAATCTGAAAGTGTACGATATGTACAATGAATATGTACAATCGATACTTTTTAATTTATAAAATGACTCGATATATATAAGAATTAACAAAAGGAAGACCGTAAAGAGTGTTTTAATTTTACAATCGAACATTATTATTATTAGCAAGATCGTTCAAGCATTTTTAACGAAGATTGGCTGAGGATTTCAGAGATGGTTAAATTAATTAATGAAAAACGTTATTGGGAGAAAAAGCAAACATAGTTACCGCGTTACAACTTACACAGTTTTCGATATCGATATCGAAAAATTCTGCACCAGATTTTATTACAAGCCATCACCCCGTGTAGTTAATTAAAAGCATTCATTATAATATAAAAATCGTTTATGTGTTTAATGTTCTACGAAGAGCTTTTCACTTCGCTTTTATGGCAACCAGAACCATTAAATCGATATCCTTTGACAAAGAATGCGAATATCACGCGACTGAAGCGTTTTTACATAGAAGGTGGATTTGTACACGTGAAAAATGTATCATAACGTCGTTGAAAACTATTTTAGGAAATTTACTGTCTAATCCTATTAAAAGATATCGATCATAATTCACCGTAAGCTCTTGTTATGAACTAAAAATCACTATACATGTTTAACGACTTCCACTGCACTATCTTACACAGTCTTTATTCCCTTTTTATTATAGCAGCATTTTTTATCGTAGCAAAAGTGATTAAACTGCTATGCTTTTACCAAGAACATAACGCTGATCGATGTACAAACCGGGTTTCTTGGAAAATTAAGTTCGGCGAAAGAAAAATGCATCGTAGTTTAAATTTTCTTCATGTTAAAACGATCTTAGACCGGAGATAAAATAATGTTAGAAAAGATGTGCTAGCTATTACAACACGATTAGTGATATCAAAAAGCTTCCTTTTTTACCTATTTACAAAATATACAGTAGATATGAAATTGTAATAAAACTTCTTGCTGCTTCGTGTTTTTTACTTATTTCCTCGAATATCAAATACATTATAAAATAATAAATGTATAATACCGCTGTTCATAAAAAATCCATAAAATGAAAAATTCGTTAAAGCGATTAAGTTCATTAAACAGCGTTACTGTACAGTTCGTTGAGAGACAAAGCTCTAGCGCATAGTTTTACATTGGAATTTTAATACGCAGAGATTTAATACATCAACCAAAAAGTGCAACGTGTTGACAAGCAAGTAAGCACGTTTATCGAAAACAACGATCTTGCGTTTACTTGGAAAATACATTTTGTAATTTATGAACTAGCGACGTTCACGGTATTAAAGCGATATTGTTCGTATCTAATTTCCTATCGCGAAGCGTCAGTTTCTGTACCTTTCCAAGAATAAATCCCACAACAAATTACGTAAGAGCAACTCTTCGATGATTTTTCGAAGGACGTTTCTGCGGCGATTTTTCGTGTCGAAAAATTCGTTCGAGGTTCGATCGCCAAAGTTGTTCAATGTCACGAGAGGGTGATCGCCACCCTCTTGAGGAAACTCGTCCAACCAGAAGCCGATTGCTTTTAATCGAACCGTCCGCAATCGACGTGTTTCGCTCGCCGGTGGAAAGGTGTTACATCAAACAGAGACGAACGAACGGTCCCTTAAGCTCCCCTGTCGCGATTCAACTTTCTCTAATTTGATCAGGTTTGAGATACCACCGTCCCGCCGCGAAGAACGTCTCAGATTCGATAACCTCTCCCCAAACAGATGCCGGAGGAAACTTCGTGGCCAAGAATCATTCTATTTTGGGGCGAAACAATGAAACCTGATCTTTGATACATCTTCGACTTTCCATCGGACAAGATAGCTAGAGAAATTTCGGGGAACTTTTGCGCTTGGATAAATTTTATTTTCCGGTGCACCGAATCTGTGTTTTTTTTCTTTTTATAGGACGCATGATAATTTCTGACGAGTAGGATAGAAAAGATATGACTTCGCAGTCCAGAAATTCGTCAAAAGCTATCATACGATATGAATGATATAAAAAGAAATTGCCTAGCTCGGTGTGGCCTAAAACGAAGTTCGATCCAGAGCCTTCACCGACTGGTGCTGCACCCGTTAGCCCCATCTTGAAACGTGCCTGTCTCAGTGCGTCTTTATGATTTCAGGGATTCATAAAGTCGAATGTTACGTCGTCGTTCGTTTTATGGACATTATAAATGTCGGGCTTAGCAGGCTGGGCGTACGATTCGGTCTCTGCGCTTTGATAAATTTTCGTTCCTATGGCGTTCCAACTGTTGCGATAACGCGGTTCGCTGTTCTATTTGTCAAATTACGGGACATTGGTCTATTGAACGTTCTCTGTCATGCGTGCGCGTGCATTTCAAACTTTTCAGATACGAAGAGTATAAAAGGAAGGCAATGACGAAGAATATAATTTCTACGCTGTGATAGCATCTTTCGTACAATAACAAATAGGCTGCAGATATTTATGGATTTTTGGGAAATTTAAGATTTCAAAAATTTAAAGAAAGCGTATAATACGTGAAACTTTTTACCATACCATTTCTTTAAATACATCCATAAAGATATAAAATTGCGTAAACATGCGCAGTCTAATGATAAGTAAGACAAATATTTAGACAATCGATGTTTGCTTAGTTGGCGAATTACGTAATATTAAAATACCTGATCAAGCGATTTTCACGCTCCAATGTACACTGTATATCACAGTTTAATAAGAAGATAATTTTACTTCGATTCATCGAGATTGCATCAAAGAGAAAAAAAACGTCACAGAAACTCCTTTCAACCCTTTTAATCGGCGAGTTTTTATGCTAATATAATAGCGAAATTAATTTAAAACACTATGGCCATAAAAGTATGATGGGTTGTGGCGAACCAGCGCGGCGTCGATAGCTATTAAATCGCCGACGAAAGGAATCGATTTTTTCCTTCGACGATTAAGAATCCTCGTTAATTGTATACAACTAAGTGCCCTTCACTACATAAAGGAATCCCATTTTTAACGTTGGAAATGATACAGAGATGAAATGAAATCTACCTATTATACTAATACACTGATGCATCAGTGGAAAATTATCGTTGCAAAAAAGCATTGTGTACAGATTTTACATTGTATTGCTATTCTTTGCACAAATTCAATGTATAGGAAATATCGTTCTCTATCTCTTCCACGTTATTTTCTACGTATTAATTAACTTTTAAACGTTAACTCTCAATATCTTTTATTATATTCAGAGGAATGATGAATTTAATGGTTAAATCAAACTAAAATGAAATATTAATTTAGTACGGAAACTGTTTCAAAATATTTCAGTTATCTTATTCGAAAAAGCTCTGTTGAATATGTTTCTCCGGATATCAGGTACAATATTTACAAAGCGCATGCTTTTTTAACCGAAAATCATTCTCTCTGTTCGTGAAACGTGTAAATATTAAAAGTAGTAATTCTCTGATCAATAACTTGGTGATACAATGTTTATAAAAAATCCATGAAAAATCTCCGTTATAAAATATTAATTGAAAGTCAGCCACCTTCCAGTCGATTACCTGTCGTTAATGACAAAA
This sequence comes from Bombus huntii, assembly GCF_024542735.1. Classification (NCBI taxonomy): domain Eukaryota; kingdom Metazoa; phylum Arthropoda; class Insecta; order Hymenoptera; family Apidae; genus Bombus; species Bombus huntii. The sequence continues at coordinate 9,817,669 of NC_066251.1, forward strand.
GCGAATTAGATCTCCGCTAATTTTTTGTTACTAGCAATTGGAATAAAAATCTATCATCTTTCGAGGTCTTTATGCTGACATACAAAGAGCGAACTCGTGAAAGAATTTTCTATAAACTCAAAACGGAGATTCTCATAAGCGTTTTTCATCGCATCGACATACACGAACTTTTATAGACACGCTCAAATAACGCGTTTTACTTTACGTTCTTTGCTTAAATACACAGGAAAGGATCTTCTGTTATAACATCATTTTTATTACATTTCCTGCTTCGTTCAATTTCGTCGACTGCGCTTCGTTCGCTAATTCTTGCAAACGTGACCATAGCAACATCTTATATATTTGTAAATATATTAAGTTGTCCAAAGTTTCTTTCGTTTCATAAGGTGATAATAGATGAACAACAATTTCTGTTTTATATTATTTTATTGAATTAGATATGATCCATTTCGTTCTATTTCTATTATTAGGTTCGTGCATAATTCAATAAACTAATATAAAACAAAAAATATTGTGCGTCTATTATTTCCTTATAAAACGAAAGAAACTTTTCGGACAACCTAATATAACATAAATAAAATCGATAATATTCTTGACATATTTCAAAATTAGCGGACTCGAAACAACAGGAAACATTCTGAATGTGTAATATGCTATTCTATGACTCACAGAAATAAAATGAAATTTGACAAAATTTAAATCGAAACTATCTATATTTTAAAACGAAGATGATATTATTGGTGGAATCGGGTGAGAATTGCGTTTGACGGACGCGAAATCAAATTACAAACTATTCTGTCTCTTGTTCGATAAAACATTTCCTCTATCGTATCCATTCCCATCAGAATAAATCTATTCGAACAGAATTATGAAACGTTTGAAACGAAGTCAGGGGTGCTGTACTGGGATTCCTGGAATGAAATAACCACCAAAATGGTGAACCGATTTCTCTTAGAATACCAGTTTATGTTAGCCTCTGATCAATTTGCTATTGGAACTGTGCATCGAGCAACCATATGTAGTTTCAGCTGGACCTTGTCACGAGTTTATACGGTCAAGTAGCGATCACTGCGTCTCCCAGGCGGACGAATGATGAATTCATTCAAGTCAACGCATGATTGCATCGTGTGCTCGTCGTTTGTTAATTACAGTTCTGGATTTATGACTCCGCTGAAAGTGCCTGTCTGATTCATCTTGTTCGTCTTAATCTGCAAGGTCGCGATTTCCAAGAAATTTGAAACTACAGAAATGCATAGAATGTGCATAATATACAGAAATACGTAAGATATTCAAAGAACCCTTTACGATATCTAATAGATGTGGCATCTTTCTATAAGTAAGTTCCATTTTCTAAATTACATTTACAAAGATTCAAATTTGCACAAATATCCGCGGCCTAGTTATAAGCGAGGAAATCGAACGATGTTTTCGCCGATATACGGACGCAGAAACCGCACACGCTTGTAACCTCGAATATGTTAGCAATGTGATTTCCTATCGAGATTTCCGTCGGTCATGTGGAAACGTGTTCAGCCATGGTTTACAAAGATTAATGACTTCCGAAAGTGTAACGTATCATAAATTATATACCGCGTGTTTCGAAACACGTGAACTTACCTTCAGGAGTAAGTTCAATATATATATGTATACAATATATATATATATATATATATATATATATATATATATATATTTATATTTTATATGCTTATTTACAATATATATACATTGTTTATTATTATTATATATAATAATAAATAATTATATTTATTAATTATATATAAATTAATTATATATGTATAATAATAATAATGAAAATATAAGAGACACACAAGATTTATTTGAATGTCTGAAAAATGTATAATGTATTGAAACGTAAAATGTTATTTAGCAGGCATCAGTTATGACTAAATATAATCCAATTTACCTAAACTTATATTGTTTCCAGGAAATTTCAATTAGATCAAGTACGGAGGATTTTAAAGATATTAATTAGCCCACTACGAGAACTGGCCTTCAAAAGATGGGATATAATGGATTATCTTAAAGTTTTAAATATATTCCATCCAATATGCTTGCAATTAAATCGACAAAGATATTTTGAAGGGCAATGAACTTTGCAGACAATGAAGAATTACGTGTACCGTAGAAATTTACGTGTATAAAAGTTCTCCCATTTGTATCGTGACTAATAATTAAATTCTGTCTTTTACTTAACATGTTATTTTTCATCAGCAATATTAATCAGCATTCAGAATTCAATTAAGCAATTACACGATGTATTAAAATATTAATGAGGCTCGGTGGATTCACTCGGTCTTCAATTGAAAATCTCGCGTATCTCCGTATTTCCACAACGCGATGCTTGTCACTCATTATATTTGTATACATCAAAATTTTCATCGAGCTTTATTATTTCGCTCTAATTGAAAATTAATCCATACACATTTCATGTTTCATCGTATTTATTACCTCAATATTATTATATTGTTTAAAATGTATCTTTACACCTGTCATTGTTATTTACACCTCTTAATCTTATTTACGAAAGAATAGAAATATTAAAATTCTAAAATAAATTCACGGTCCGCTGAAAGGTTAAAAATTATTATTTAAAGTATTTAAAAAGTATGAAAACACGTAAAATTTTACGTAAAAAGAGTAATAAAACTTGAGAAGTAAAATTTCATATAAAATCAATAGAGATACTAGAACAAAAAAAATAGATTTTAAATTCTGCTGAAAATATGGCGACAACTGAAATTTTGTGGGAAATTTAAATTCAGCCACCCTCTATAGGTTCATTTTCTCTTATATTATTAGAGATTCGTTTTAATAAAAAATTATTTTATTTCCAATGAAATAAAGTAGATACTCAAATTTATAATACCTTTATTAAAATCCATCTGAAAATCGAAGCGGAATTAATGCCGATTGATGTATCGAAACTATATATTTAGGTATGAGAACGCATTTTGATACACGGTTGAATGCTAGGTGATTTTAAATCTGCCATAATACAGTTGGATTTTTCGACAATCGCACTTACTGTGCCAAAGCCGGCTCGATCCCTTCGAATATTTTGATTTCATTACAGCCACGAGGAAAACCGATAATCGTATAACCGTGTTGTATCGAAAATCTTGCGCAAATAAAAGTCCAACAATAAGAGTTGCTCTGTGAGAAATCGGTCAGTGAAACGCGTATGCGATCTTGAAAATTCAATAGTTGTTCTATATATCGGTATAATACGATACGGTCGGGTATGTGAACGCGAACATGATTAAAAATAAGATTAACGCGATCACGGAAATATATTTAGACGAAACATGTTATGTTATAGTCTATTTATGAAAACCGATATATTTGAAAAATATGCTTGTATTTTAAGGAAAAAAGTACCGAATGTTATACGATGAATTATTTGAATTTTCTGACTAAAGATTAAAATGGAAAGCGAACTGAATCACAGGAAGAAGTAATTAAAAATAGTTGATTAAAAATTGCAATTTCAATTCCATGTAAAGGGCAAAGATAAATGAGATGAAGCATGTTTCCTGTTTTTAGGGGAGAATTTTTTCTAGAATTCTATTTTAAAATTAGAAAACATTGCCTTTTATTCGATATTCGCATTAAATATGTATTTCTGCCATCTTCTTGGACATGTTTAAAAAATTTTTTTTTTTAAATTAAATTTTTTCTTTTTTTTTTTTTTTTTTTTTTTTTGAGAAATCTTATATTCTTAGTCGCGCAGACTCTTCCTCTTTGCAGTTAATTTGTATTTAAGGTATATAGTAGTCATCAAATTTCATGAAAATTAACAAAAATTAACTTATCTTTCATATTATATTGACTTATACTGTTTGATCTTCAAACAGCATCATATTATTGATCGGATAAAGTTATGGATCAATAATTGCTCGAATAATAAATTGGCACCTCGTATACAAGTATTATTTTCTTGAAACTGAAACACGAATTCCCGATTGCGATAAAGCGTAGAACCAATCGCTCTTGTTAATTCGCAGTTCCTAAATAATTAATGCTGTTTATTGGAGATGATACGATAAATAACCCCGGTTTGTAGTCGAAAACAGGAGAAAATTGAAATTTATGCGATGAGCTGTGCACACATGCATCATGGATTATTGCCACTGTATTTGAAATAAGTGAGAATATGTATAAGATGATATCATACTTTTCGCGTCGGAGTGAGGCCATAAATGTAAGGTGTAGATGCAGAATAACGTGAATTATGGTTGAACGTTAACGCAGGAAATATATGTCCAATCCGCAAAGTGTGCCCGATAAAAGATCGGAATTATTAGTAATGGTTATAACAACTCTGGAGGAAAGTGGAAACGATGCGAATCCAATTTTCATAGTTTTTATTCTGACGCTGAAAATCATCCCTGATATTTTCTTATATAAGATGATAGCTTCGAAATGAATATTCATTCAAATTGTGAAATCGGATTGACAGTATGACGAAAAAGAATAGCAAAATCCAAAGAGAAATTTTAACTCTGACGATATTTTACGTAATATAATAGTTTCGAAATAAACGTTATTTGTAACAGTTGCCATAAATATTCAACAGGAGATGCGAAATAATTCTCAAGATATAGATTGCAGGATAAAGATTAAAAAGATTAATCTGTGAAATAACGCGTGACATTTAGATATTGTTTCGATGCGATTGATTCGACAATGCGTGTAAAAATTGCGACAGAATATTGTAAGAAATACTCATGCAGCGAATTATGAGTTTATCGTCTCTGATACTTGTTTAAATACGCTATTAAACCTAACGATTATAAGCAACAACTCTGTAAGCCAAATGTTAGGATTTCCGAAGTTCACGAAGCCAGTTATACAACATGTAAGTCAAAACTTACATGCACAAATATTTGATAACGATAACAGTCAGTGAATTTGTTACTTGAAAGTAGAAAATGTTTTCATCTGTTCTAAACCCTAAAATCAGCATAAATTCTCTGCTTGGAGGAGAAAAATATTCGAAATTTCACAAGGGAGTGAGCATAGAGAAACAACAACAAAGGTGTTAACGAAGTTGGTCTTCAAATGCGCGCGTATTTTAGCCAAAAACAGGATTACTATGCGTAACGTCCAAAAACTTGCTACAAAGTAGGTACACGCCTGTTTTCTTTAAAATGATTAATACAGTAAAGGAGAAAAGTGAGCGTACGCGTTTTTCACCGTGACTCTGCTTTGTTGCTCGGCCCACCATAGTCCAGCGATGTCATAATACGTGACCGACGTGAATATCATCTCTTAGAGGTTTCATCGAGCCCCTTCGCTAGGTTCTTGTGAAATTCTATTCACATTGTTCCTATGTACTGGTAACTTGAAGCACGCTTCTAGCGCCGCGGTTGTTAAGAGGATTTTAAAAAAACTGACGTGCTTGCAAATAGCATATTTTGCAACGCGTTAGACAGACTAACGTGGCGCCGTAATGATTGTAAATGTCACACGACGGATCATGTTAGCGATACGTGTTAATATAAATGATGAACGATGAACAAAGGAATTATATACAGCAAGCAGTTTTATTAAGGAAACTTCGTAGCGTGTGAAGAAATTTGCATAGCTTATATACGCATATGTAACTTGATTCAAAAGTTGAGACACGTGAGCGTTTCGCAGGAAACTCGGTTAAAAGTTGAGAGACGAGAGTTAAGACAAGAGGGTAATGCAATTGTGCACGTTGAAATTCAGTAGGTAAGAGACGACATAGTGAAATGAGAGCATGTTGGTAGAAGAAGCTGAAATTTACAGCGATGTGGAAACAATTCGACGCAGTTATGACAAAGAAATTAAACGCTCCACCGTTTCCGTTTGCAAGCCATTCGGATTCTTGATAAGTAACATGTTTTCGAAGACGCGCTAAATATTCGCACGAAGAATTTACTTCAATGTAACATTGGTTAAAAAATCCGGACGTTGTTATTAATTAAACAAGATTTCTGACAATTATTACAAAGTAGAACGTGGATCAGTGTAACATTTTTAATGCAATATAGCCAAAATAGTGAAAATTCTTAAAAATGATTTCAAACGACGGGAATTTCGAAGGTACAAAAGCGTACAGAAACGCATAATACCACGCAGATCATAATATGTAAAGATACATGAAATATCTAAAGTAAAATACTGGTTACAGTATTTTAGAGGACGAAGCAAATCTCCATTAGCCTTTTGCTTTTCTTAATTGTGTTTAGAAAAATATGAATTTGCATACACATCCGCAGACTTACTCGTCCCGAAACTGATCTGTCCCTGCTGTAACGCTCTCTGTTAACAGACAGACCGTGTCTTCGAGCAGATTGAACAGAAAATTTTCATGTAGGATAGAATTGTGAAAGCAAGTAGCGGTGAGGGAACGTGCGAGAGAAAACATGGCAAAGGGGATAATCATAAGTTGGTGAAAGGCGAGCGCGAGAGGTATAGAAATAAAAAGAACACGTCGCTGAATGGAGTGCCAATGAAAGGCTTTGTGAGATTGATAGAGTGAATCAGATATGAGCCGTGACGGGACAAAGCACGAAATAAAGTGCGAGTTGAGACCAGCCAGCAGCGTTACAAAGGGTTAAAAGACGTGTTGCATTTTTCCGGATGAAGTAACTGCGCCTGTCGTGCGACGAAACTTTTGTAGAATCGAGCACGTCGGAATATCGATTGCTTCACGACAATGCAAAAGACGAAGGTGATTTGACGCCGAACGTGGTCCGATTGGTTCCCGGAAGGAGTTTCGACTTCATCGACTGTGGCTCGTTTCTTCACACATTCACGGTTTACCAGAAGTTAACGTAGATTTTTAAAGGTCGAAAAATCCTGGCTACTTGTGTGCCACGATCGTCGTGAATAAGATGAAGGAACTTGGATGAATATCACTTTTAATACCGAATAGTAGCTTGCAAAGTAGATGTTTAGCTTTTTACACGTTGACTGTCATAGATGCACTAGGTTACTAAATTTTTAAGAATGATTAAAATAAGATAAATTACATGGATTGGAAAATGTTTAGCAATGCGAATGATTTACATAACACCACGTTTTTGTTTATGGGAAAAGAACATTTTACATAAAATTGCGTTACGTATTCGCATTACACTCTATTTGACAGTTCTCTTGAGTCTCTCTCGCGCTTATCATCAAAGGGTTAAACAACTATTATCAGCGTCAATCAGATATTATCAATAAAAAGAATCACATGGAGGACACGTAGAAATTTCTATCAATAATTAATCTACGAATTTTTCTTTAAAACATGTCAATTATTACCAGAGAAACGTCCAGCTTTATCGCCTGTCGGACGAAGGATTAACAATAAAAGCAGAGTAGTTTCTAATGACTCTGGCACAGACAACGGGATACCCAGGGCTGCATATCAGACAGTGTTGTCAAACCTATCGAATGAGCGATCGAACAACTAGATTTGGCACGTTTACGTGCACGCATTGTAGCAAACATTGGATCAAAGCTATTGCTACGTTGGCCACTCTCTCTCTTTCCCTCTGCCTCTCTCCCTCTCTCTATCCGATCGTCCTTGGTTCATCCTACCAAAACGTGTGTACCAACAGGAGGGTAGCCAATTGCGTTACACGCTGCGAAAGCTATCGTTACAATGCTCAAAGTCGTCTTTACGTTCCGTTACGTGACTCGGACACCGGCGATAACGGCAAATCCTGGAATTCAGAGTAATCCAGAAGCCATTCTCCCTTTGCTAACTACTCTGTTTGCCCGGATCGCCTATATAAAGACGTTCATCGAAGATTGATTGTCTGGGTTCGATCGAAATATTGGCCTACCGCCGCTGATTTCTGTCTGTCTTCTGATTACTCGGTTAACTGACTAATGAAATAACCATGGTCAAAGTAAACGTCGTTCGAGTACATATTAATCACCGTGATTTATTACCCTAATCTTTACGAGAGAGAAGATATTCAACGTTCTGGAATGATTATACATACATGGATCCTAAATGAAATCTGATACAGTTACTCGCATTAATATTCGAAACACTCTATGTATTCGTTGCTTCATATAAGAGGACTTGATTTAAACATCGTGTTGCTTATTCCACGGAAATACGAATGATTTGTTGTAGCTTGACGTAAACAATTTCTTTCTAACAATAACGTTTAATCGCACAATGAATTTTTAACCAAACAAGAGATTGTCCCATTTGTTTCTTAAATTCGATACGATCTTCTTCTGTATATTTTCTAACGACACGAAACTCTTCTATGATAAGTGTTCAAACAGTTTCCACTGTACATGAATAAACATAATTATTACTCTTATTTGATTTCAATTTATATAATGTTAATGAAATTAAACATTCGTAAAGATCAGAAATTAATAAAAATGCACTTAACAGGTTCTTCTCTTGCAGTCTTTGAATAATATTAGAATCACACGTATCAGAGGACCTGGCTAGATGAGTTCTAACAACAGAGTTAATAAACTGCCGCTGACATTCTCTGAATGCAGTCTGAAAATCAAGGTTCATAGGTTTCCTTTCACGGGAACTTTTACGATCGTATGTTACTTCCTTCAAAAGCAATGGAAGTTTCTTCACCGTCAAAGGTTCTCTGCAAAAGTACAAACCATAGTTACACGAGTCCTTCGATGTATCGAAAACCGCACGGTGCATTCGCACTCCGTAAATCGAACTGAGGTTTCACGTGGAACGGGTATGGTAAATTCCTTTGCAGAACTCACCACCCGTATTCGTGCATTTTCACGCAATTTTCCGCGAGCAAAACAGGATGCGAAACTGTTCAAAATCTCTCGGAAACGTTTTAACTTTGCATCGATGTGGAGAACATTTTAGCAAAACAGAAAAAAGATAAAAAAGCAAAATAAATATACAAGTTTACCAAGCAGACGTTTATAGATTGAAATATTTTACAGATTGAAACAGAAATATTTTATCTCGTCTGAAAGTACTTTAACGAAAATACGTGTTATTTGGTTATGGTTTGTTGAAATTTTCCAACTTCAAATTTAATATAAATAGTTATCTTAATTTTTTAAATTCTATTATGTTTCCAATAATCATATTCTATCTAACATAAAATAATTATCCTTCTATCAAACAATCCTCGTTTAACTCGGAAAACATATGAAACATCAAGAGACAGTATTCGACCATTAAATTAGGGACGAAGGAAGATACAAACCAACCAAACTAGAGGAAAAATTGACAAAAAGACTTAATTAATATCTCGTGTCGTCTAAGATGAAATTAATAATCGAAGAATCACTGAGAAATTCAAGTGTTCGACGACTTTAACAAATACTCCTTATCAATTTCCAGCTGTTCCAAAAGTATGCTCGGGTCTCGTTACGATCGAAAGTCAGCGAACTGTTGACGAGAATTTTGCACGTGAACTGGAACATATTAATTCTATATGTGCGTTTGCGAATTCGGAACCGAACGTCGGAGTTATGTTGATAGAAACGGAAACTAAGCAAATTATGGACGTTTGATAATACGAGTTAGAGTCGAATAACGATAGAATGAGGAACGTTAGTCATCGGTATGAACGGATTGTTGTGAGTGTCGCAACTTTTAACAGAGAGCAGTGAGCGCGTGATATCTGCTCTGGGCCGTAATGAGTTTAATGCAGAAGTTTCGAAGTTGTCGTTCGTTTCCATTTGGCTGGAACTTTCTTTAAACTCTCTCCGTCTGACCTCCATTCCGCGGAACAAGATCCTTACGAATCGAGATTGAAGTCTTTGCAATCGTTTTTCGACTCAAGCTGACGGGATATGACGTGGCGAAACGTCATAGGTTAAACTTTTGATACTCGAAACCGTCTACATCCAAACTCATCCGTCCGGTTGCCGAAACTTTTTAATTTCACCGAAGGAAGCTGTGTATGAAAATTTAACAAGCATCAAACGATGCGTTTATCCCACAGGCGGGCAAGAAAAATTTCCAGCTTGATGGAATACATTCGATCTTCTTAAAAACGCGATACCTTTAGGATAAAACGTTAAAGCTTAACGTTCCTTAGGCGATACATGTTATACCTTCAAACGTTGGAACTTTCTTTGGCATTTGGTACAACTAGGTTCAGCCTGTTAACGAATAAGTTTCAAACGTTTTTAAAAATTTACTAAAAGGGAGCTTGCGTAAGGAGTTATATCATAAAATTGTATCGAAGGGATACAATATACGTATTTGATATATGATAAAACTTTTCGAATCGTTATCTCATACGAATACAAATTCTGAGCAAAGAGAGAGCTCTTTCGTGCTGAAACTTTTTGTACAGAGATATCAACGCGTGATCCTTTTACTGGTACATTCTACGCTCCAGCCACCTATGTTCGAACAGAAGACAAAAACCTACTTCGACGTTACATCTATCTCTCCATCTCTGACAATTTATGTCAGAGAAGTTTTTCCCACTTTATTCACAAGGTACTATAAGCTTGCAAGTATCCGTCTCGCCTCCCTCCGACACTTCGTACGAAGCCGCCATCGGATCGTCACTGACCAGCGCTCGTTTCACCGTACCACCTCGACTCCGCTCTTTTATAAGACACTGACTTTTAACATTGAATCGCGGCGAGTTAGTCTCCTCTAAAATCCCCGATAAATTTCCAACGAGGGAAGAAACAGAATTTTATGAAACTCTGGAGAATCGTTCCAGCAAAAACGACAATCTGATAAAGGTAGAGGAGGCGAGCTGAAAGAGGAACTCTCCGCCGGCAACTCTCAAGAATTAACTATCACAAGTAACCATCGGTCTGTTCGATATCTACCAGCAGCGAAAGGCTTCGGGAAGCAGCACATCCCGGCTAGACGGCCCAGAATTCCAAGAAGTCGTCGATCTATGCGACCCATCCGGACGCTGCCGTCATTGACGGGACCGAGCACCGTAAGAAGTGGTGAAAGTTTCCGCAGAAAGTCCGTTTTATCGCGCTAATTGAAAGCCGACTCTTAATTTAACTTGGCCGACAGTTTCTGCCGGATATCTGGCGGACTTTCGTTCGGCTGATCTGACAAGATTCCCAAGACTTTTCTTTCAGAGGCCTGGGCTATCTGAGCACGTCGAATGGAAACATAACAGTTTCGAGGCCAGGCTAGCAGAAAACGAAATGATCGAATAGCAACGGTTGTGAAAGAGCCGCAGTAACGCGGTTAATTGCGCTCAGTTGACCGCGAGGATTTTTCGCGGAGCTGTAAGCTTTATCGCGTCCCCGTAGCGCGCCAATTCCCCCAAAACCTGAATATCGGTTTGTTCTACCTTCGGTTGCTCGATTATCTAGAGAATCTAATTTCGAAATTGCCGCTTGTAACAGTCTTGGCGACAGTTAGCATCATTGGATAGCTCGTACAACGTTTCGCAAAATTTACACTCGCGAGAAACAATGCGACAAAATAGTTGGCCAGCTTCCGTTCCATGGTTCCATGGAATTTGTTCACACTTTACGTCTGATTAAGATCGTACGTCGCGTTTTCTATTTTATCGTCAATACTTGATGATACAGTTTGTATTTTGTCTTAACACCCGGCAAGTAACATATTTGAGGAATATGTGCACTTTAGAGGAGTTTGCGAAAGGCAACAAGTCTTTGAAGCGAAGATAATGAAAAAATGGAGAAATTTAATATAGGCAAACGCATCTTGAATACCATTTTCTCTTTCAAAAAGTAAGGTAATTAGAATTTCAATGATTTTTACATGTAGAGTGTTTTTTCCATAAAAATGTGGCAATAACAATTTCCTTATCGCGACTAAATTTAACGCGACTTAACAAATGGCTCGGTCGATTCTTCTCTGACAATGAACGAAAAAGAGATTGCCGCGCCAATTTATAGAGACAGCAAGGGAATCGTATTCGGTTGAAATGCTTTCAGCAACAGTTGATAAGACGTCCTGAAGTGACTGTGATAATTCTTGACGGAACGCTCTCGGCTGTTCCTTACCTTTTCTGTAGAATGTTCATCTTTGACAACCGACCGCGTTATATAAACCCGAAGGATTAAGTCTAATTCCTTAAGAAGCAGCTTTATCATTGACACACAGATATTGCTTTGGCAACGAAGTTAAACATTGCTTTGGAAAATCTTCTCATTACCGCAGGTATCTACAGAAAGTTGTCTGTTTTCATCGTCATGCCATAGAAATTAGGAAACTTTGTAACATTTTCGACGGTCATTTAATGCCGACACTGATATTTCAACCGTAGCAGCTTCTACGTTTCAGTAGGTAGGTCGTTTACTTGTGATGGTAACGCATGAAGATAAATCGTTCAGAGTACATGATTTTCGCATAGTGCGAGGAAACGATTTTAATCAACTTTCGACTGGTAAAAGGGAAAGTCCTTTGAAATGCAAAACTTCTTGATTGTAGAAAAATCCTGCGGACCTAGTGATACCTATTATCCGATATTTTTCTCAATTTTAAAGAAATTCTGTTTGTATTTTTAGCAGAACTTACTGATCAATCTAATAAAGACCAATGTTTTACTATTTTCTGCAGTATATGCATCTAAATTTATAGAATTACCGTTTTATAAAAATTTTAAGTCGTGTAGCGGCACAGGAGTCAAAGGACGACGTGACCTCACGTACTAACTATCCTCTACAGTCGAGTGTCTAGCTTCTGGCACTTTTTCAGAGAATTTTTTCCAATTTTACTGGGATATTTCTCAGCTACTTCGGTAGAATTAATCGATACAGCATCTTTATCCATTCTTTCACGAGACAGATGATTTCATGCAACAGCGGAAACCACTCTAGAAAGATGACATAAAAACGGCTTCTGCGAGCCACGGCGACGGGGGCGTGAGGTTTCTAAATTTTCCTAGCGGAAGGTTACGTACAAAGCAGTATGGAACATACTGTAATCGTTATATCAACAAATCGAATGCGAAATAAAATTTTAGATGAGTTGACAGATATTTCTCGCGCGGTCATCAAACTGCTGGAGCCATAATGCAGCAGCCATAAAAATTCTCAAGCTCGGAAGTTTACAACAGGAGCTTCGTCTCTGTAATCTTCTTATCTATAATAAAACATTTTTAAAACATGAAAGGAAGGACGCAAGGTTATTAAAGTATTACGCGACCACTGTCGAAATTTTTACAGCTAAAATTGGAAGTTAAAAAGTTATAAAAAGTAATTTAATAATTATATATAAATATATATCAAATAATGAATTAAAATAATTAAAAATTATAAAAATCATTGGAACACCGAATTCTAATTCGACTAGTCTTCGATCTTTCTACGTGAAAGGTGTCTTCTCGTTTCCTGTCCGATCGGAATATTCCATAATTTCAACGGAAAATCGAGAAGTAATTCTTTTTGTAATCAAGAATTCGTAATTATTACGTGGAAACCGAGTGCGGAGTAGGTGGAGTACGGCTGTACTCGTTTGATCGTCATAATTATAGGAATGTTAGCGTGGAATCTTAGTATATACAGCGTTCGCAAAATGGTCGGAAAGCAAAGTTATCGTCACCACGACGCACAAACTTGCCATTATGACGCGATGAGTCGGCGATAATCGTTACCGTCCAAGTTAAGCGCTCTACATCGAGATTGAGTCTAGCCGGGGTGACATTTAACCGACCGCGTTTAACTTAATGGAGCTTTGCTCCGAACTACAAATTATCCGACTTAATCGAATGAACGGAAAAAGTTATTTGTTTCAGAGATCGAGGGAAAATGCAATTTTCTGCATTTCAGAACACTATATCTACGATAGTTGCGTTATCGTTCTATTCTTTTCTTCAAAAGATTAATATTTTTTATATAAATTACTTTTCTATCCCGTTCTTTGGTAATATCGGTCTTCCATCATTTTTATTTAAAAGAGATGCATTTTTCCATGAAAATATCATACCTCGAAAATCTTCCGTAGTGTAAAAATAGTTTGTTAATTTCTCCGTACAATGTCTCTACAACAATATCAAATTTTGTAGTAATACTTATTCTCAAGGGAGTTGCTGGATATGAATGGATAGAACATTGTAATGCATTTTAAAAGAAACGTACAGTAGTTTGTGCAAAGAAATGTTTATCAAATTTATGCTCCTTTGATGTATCAAAGGAACTTTTATTTGAAACATTTATTACTGCGACGAATAATATGTGTAACTTTTTAGACACTGACCAATTTTCACACAAATATTTGGAGCGAGGATACTTGTGTATTTATATCAAGTATAAATATGTAAGAATTGAAAAAAAGCGAAAATACAGAGATATATAATACATCGAAAGTAAAATACATAGTCATACTTTTATTCAAGTTTCTGTTTTTCTTCATTATCTACAAAGATATAAACTCGCATACATATATATATACGTTATGCATCATAATTTCAAAATTAAGTTTCAGAAGAAAAGGAAAACAATGGAATCGATATTCGATCAAAATACTGCACTGATAATTATCTTACCTATTCTGACATAAATTCAACAAATAAGATTCACGTCCGCTACAATGACTTAGCGTTCTCCTCAAATGTTCTAATTTTTTACCGTCGGCTCGTTTCATATTTTTAACCGACTCACAGAAGGTATGGTGCATATGCAAATGATTAGAAACGAGGCAATTTAAATGTGCAATGAGATGCATCACAGAGCGAAAAAACTATTTTCGTTTCGCGTTAGTTGTACCGACTCCCGGCTACCGAAAAGCCACCGGATGCCTCGAGCAAAGAACGTTCCATTCGGAAATCCGCTTTTGCAGACCTCCCGAGGCTCTTTCTATGATCACTTTTCTCTTTTTCCACCAGTTCAGAAGAGCAACCTGACTCGTGTGCTCACCGATAAACGGAATATAATTTCTTGTTTTATTTGCCTTTATCGCTGTTCATATTCCTTGGACCGGGAAATTATTGGAGAAGCCGATAATAAGTACGATATTGGCGCTGAATCACCTCCAATTGCTTGTCGCAAAAATTTAATGACAATTTATATTGAACGTACAGATAACGGCTATTTTCGTTCAGAAAATTCGGCTGTATCGAATTTCCAATTTTATAGTAAAATAAGCGGAAAGGATCATTCTGCTAATCACGTGCGAGTTTTATGTTAAACTCCACTTTAACGAACGCTCCTCTCCACGGCTGACCATTCACGAGTCATACTACTGCGCGGCAACGAAGCACACTTCAGCGCGAAAAGTGTGATCGTACATCAAAGAACTTCAAGTGAAGTTCATCAACGCTGTCAATACCAACAAATTGTGAAATGTATCGAGGATGTTCAATACTGTTCCCCCTTCTTTAATCACGTTGTTAAGTTCCAAAAATAAAGAACTTTTAATCTTCAGGACCGACAGTATAATTGAATCGAACATACTATACTAAATTTAATTAAAGAAAAAAAATGGAAGTTTATCGCTTTTGAGAATAAATGATATCGCTAATTATATTGATTATGCTGTCAATTACATTGATAAATATCAGAAATAAAGAGAATCTAGATAATAACAACTCAAGCAGACAATGCTGAACATAACGTATTGTTTCCTAATTACATAAACATGTAATCGAAATCGGATAGAATGACCACCTTCGAAATCTATAAATACCCTTGGTAGAGCCAGATAAACTAGGTTTTGCATAATTAGCGAGCCATCAGATTATTTTCATTACAAATGAAATAATTCTATAATGAGTTCGCGGAATATTACTAAATTATCATTTTTAAAATGTCACCTACACATATGCCGATCGTAAAATAATAATCAATTCTGAATGTAAGTATCCAGGTCGGCGAACATCAGCCCTTGTTATCTAAACAGGAAAATTGTTGACAAGGAATAAAATCAGCGTAACTTGCTGTCTATAATAAATTATCTGTGCAACGTTTTATCGCGTTTGGTTATTAAATACCATTCAGTCTCGAATTTCTCAGTCAGTTTCACAACACGAAGCGAACAGAAATACGAGACAAACGTTTCAAACTTCGTTTCAACGAAACAAAACTACGAGCGGCGGGACGAGAGTAGTCCTGTAGAAAATAGGCGAGAAAGAGATCGGTGAGATCGGTAACGTGTGTATTTCACGTCGATTGTCCGGCGACTTTGTATCGTTCGCCAAGTGACGATCGAAATTTTCAGGCAGCTTAATCGAATCAACGCGACGTTCCCAGCGATCGGCAATCCGATTTTCCTCGGCATTTGTCAGTCCCAACGTTCGCAGGGGCAATTTTCCATGGCGGAGAACTATGTCCACTTTCCGAAGACAGAACAGAGAAAGGAAGCAGAAGGCTTGCAGCACGGCATGTTCACGTTTTACGGTCACGGGCCGTGGTAATTGTTTTTTTATTGACCGTCGAACCTCTCGCCAAGTTGAATGCTGGCACGTCGTTTCGTGTAAAAGCGCTCAACGGAAACTCACTTGCTGACTAACTGTCTGACTGACTCGCTAACTGACTGACGACGTCATCCTGTGGACAGTCGGCCGCGCGGTACGTTGATCTCGCTAACGCAGCCGCAAATTAGCTGTGAAAACTGGCCGCTTTGATGTCGAATCGACAGTTCCGTTGCGGTTTACCTTTTACAGACTCGCGTAATTTCTTTTGACAGCATGGCGTAGTCGCTCGTTTCCACGCGAATGATTCTTTTCCACTACCCTCTGCGACAACTCGCGAGGACCAGGGGAAATGTCTGATTGAACGAGTGTTTTGTTAACCGTTTTGTTAAATCGTTTGAATACGGCTGTTATCAATGGGTAATATTTAGATTTTAATTGAGTTTAAAATCAAAGAAATCTTATTAACGATTCTATTTTATAATTACCTTGTTATACGGATAATTACAGTTTGCTGCAATTGTGGGACTTCATTAAACCTACAGAATGTATTCTTCTCCTTTATTAGATACACGATAAAAATGAATATTGTAGCAAACGAGGCATTTTCATTTCTTTCATTTTGTTGTGCGTTAATTTCCCTTTGTAAAGTAATCTCGTTAAATCGCTCTCAATTTTTAAACATAGAAGTTTCACAAAATATCTTATTTACTAGCTCATAGGATCAAAATAGGACAACACTTTTTACGAGCGCTTTCTAATTTCCACTTAAAAATAAGAAATGCAGATGCGTTGGTGTAGTTACTTTGCGTGTGGCTACTATAAAGGGTGTTCCGGTATTGATGGTACAACCTGGAGGAGGTGATTGTACACGAGAAAATAAGTCGATAATATGCAGTAAATTTTTAAATAAAAATCGACTTTCAATTTCCTCTGAGTACGCATGCACTTGACGTCGCGGTTAAACGTATCACGATACAATCCATATGTTGTAGGTTTATGAGTAATAATGAAGCATGTTATTTTAGGATTTACTTTATTAATGCAAAAATTGTTGAAAATGCTGGCCACCGTACTGCATACACAGGTGTGTTCTCCGAATTAAATGTTCGTGCACGCTTTCCTACGTATTTTCTGTTTTTAATTCTTCGAAATACAAGATGATCCTCGCTTTTAATTGTGGGAGACTTGTGTTGTCCTCAAAATAAACTTTTGATTTAATATATACGTTTTTACATAAATGGACACAGTAAATAATGGTTTATATTGAGATCTGTTTAACCAGGACATAGTTAAATGCATGCGTACTCGGAGGAAATTCAAAGTTGATTTTCCTGAGAACAAAGCCTCAAATCACAAAAATTTATTGCATTTTTTCTCAATCACCCAGTTCAGGTTGCACCATCGATACTGTGTAACGATCAAAGATGCAACCATAAATTAAAGCAAATGCACGAAAACGTGATAGCAAGGTAAAATATTAAATATTATTGCTGAACATAGGATAGAATCGATAAAAATGTCGTCCTACATTTTTAATCATAGATGTATTTCTCTGGAAAATGAAACAAAAAAAGAGCTCGAGTTACGGTATGAGAGAATATATATATATAATTAGAGATTACAGAATACGTAGTGACCGTAATTATCTCAAACAGGCAAACATCTCACCTGGGGTTTCTCCACAGCGAAGCGTAAAAATGAACGTGGAAAAAAGCTACCAATGACCTCGTTTCACTGGCCACTCGTATCAGCTTTTATCCCTTCACATGCGTTTATTTACATAGCTTATTTCGTTAAAGTTTTATCTGCTTGATGTCACTCCGTGTCCGGTTTTATTATGCCAGGAATTTTCATTGAACGCCGTACTCTGGAACGGCAGAAGAGGAAAGTTGATTAACTAAAAGGATGTCGAGGTAATCCTGAAAGTCCGATGAAAGTAGACTTGTGGTCTATTAAATATCGTTAATTACGTTGCTCGATAAAATGATAGTCGCGATCAAACAGACATTTGTAATCGTTACAGATGTTAAAGGAGCATATAATATGAGACCCTTTAAAATAAATTAAACATATTATTTACTATCAGTATATCATTCAGAAGTATCCAAACATTTTAGCCGATTTCAACCAATGTTAGTAAAATGTATAAATGAATGAAAAACTAATGATCGAAAGCAATACTTACCATCTTTCCATAGAATTGATAGATGATAAATTTTAATTATTTGCTTAAAAATTCACGGGTGGTATATTAAAATTCAAAATTCAATATTTTAAGAACGCAAAAAATATTATAATGGGGGATGTAATTGACGAGTATCGTCTCTTCATCAAATTACATAAAATATGTTAAAATTTAACGAAATTCGATTATCACCTCGCTGGTATAATTTCGTTACGATTATGTGTAATTCCGGATAAGTCATATTGCCACGCTAACGATCCGTAATGTGTTATTTCGTTAATGAACGGCGATCAGAACGAAAGGCAGGCGACACTAAATGCATCGCGAATCGATCAAATCGATAATGAATTTCCGGCGCTCTGTCATGTAATTAAAAATCACCTTTATGCATCTGGGTCGCGGCTCGAATAACTGAATTCCGATCGATTCATTGATTTTCTATTTTTCCCTCTCGTGACACAAGCAGTCAGAACACCGGGGTTTGACGAGTGTTTGGCTTAATCGAGATGAAGCGAAGGTATCCGGTCGATCGGCTCGGTAAATAAATCATTGCTCATTGCACGCAACGTCAGAACTGATTGGTTTGGCTAGTTTCCAGCGATAGTTGACATCGACGACGTTGATCTTCGCCGTGCATTCAGATTAGGGCAAGGCACTGATCGGATATCTAGATGATACCCTTCGATGAACATGCGGTATATGTTTGTTTTGAGTGTGCAGTTAACTTAACGACTCTGGAATTGCCCTATTACCAAGTAAATTTGTCTTCGTATCAATTTATTGAAACGCAAAACCAAAAGATGCAAGAATTTTGAAGACGTTATGGCTTCTTTACGCGGTAAGTTCGCAATGCATAATGTAAAGTGTCTCGCCTAATTCTGCCATCCTCAATCCCTCTCTTGTTTGCTATGATACAAAAAAATGTTTCAGAGAAACGTTGTTGATTATAAACATACCGCGTGCTTTTCTCTATTTGATCTGGCGATGGTCTTGAAACGTCCAGTAAAGATGACATTAAGAGTTTCACATAGATATTGTCAGACAAAGAATTTAAGACTACAAACTCGTGTCTTTCGCACTATTCGCTATCGAGATACAAACTTTTAAATTCGATAGAGCAGTACTACATGTCGTCTACACACGCCTGCTCGGAACGGGCTGATTGTTTTGGAAGCATTAAAAAACTACAACATTGTGTTTCGGCAATGACATATCAGTAATAACGGAATGAAGATGTGTTGCCGACGCACCGAATTCTAAAGTTTATATTTTGATAATAGATAGTGCGAACATCACTTGTTTGTAGAGTTTTGAAAATGTCTGAATGTCAGCTATGAGAATATATAACAAACAATGGAGGCATCAGTTTAAAGATTTTAATGTCACCTTTACAGGACGTTTTAAGGTCATCGTAAGGTTAACTAGATGAAAGCACAGCATGTTCCCCTTGATATCATACAACTTCTGTCTGAAACGTCTTTCGCGTCATTACAAATAAGAGAATAATTAAGGATGACACAGTTATGTGAGACACTCCGTATAAGCGAAATACTTTCTTTTGTATTAAACGTTATATTACATTTTGAAGATTTTTTCCCAAGTACATCTATATTTCTATTGTTAGGTGCTTTGCCTCGCATTCGATTAACCTCGTATTTAATTAATTACACCAGTTTCACCGTCATCATCCATCATCACCGACTGTCGATAAAATAATCATTATTTATAGCAAATTTAAAATATAATATTAAATTTTAAAAATTTACTTGTTTGTTGTTAAAAATATAATGATTATATATTATCTTTTATTAATATTTATTTATATTTCAGTTAAGAAGGCCACGTAAAAATGTATAAATATTGATAATGAAATGTAAATTATGCTCGTTACGAATATCAGTGCATGCGTAGAGTATGCAAATTTATCTCCTACTATATGCGTTCTTATTAGTTCAAATTACAGCTGCATAGAATGTTGTTGGTACGACACGATCGACAAATAACTGATAATTTTCTGTATAAATAAAGTTAAATAAGACATTCATTTATTTATTTAATTAATAGATTTTTCAAGCGAACAACACAGGTGGGAATCGTATTCTAACAATTTAAAAATTTTAGCACGCTACCAACTAGTCACGAATTTGTCTCGTTATTCGGCTTTGAGATTAAATACATGTATATATTATCTCTTCGAGATTTTAAAGATACTGAAAATTACAAAGTTCAAAATTACTTTAGCTTCGAGTGTTTTACGAACTCGCGTTTATTTTTGCGAAAACGAATTATTTATTACTAAACAATGGAATGTTAATTACTAAAAAATTAAATGCAGTATATTCTTGTCGAACAATTCACAGAATTTCTACGAAATTTTATAATGATTTATGCAATGAGAAAATGCGTTGCAGCTGCGATTGTTCATTGAGGTGTTTTAATTAGTTCAGCTTTTAATTAGCTTCTCTAGTTAGACGACATAATGACGGAATAAACGAGTATCTGGGCTTTTTTGTTAAAAAAGCTTGTTAAACTGCTCACGGATAATATTCTAATTACATTCTTGCATCAAATCATATGATAATATTTGAAATTTAATTTTCGAAATTAATGTATTCTGATTCAGCCTTATGCTGTGCATAATAGTGGAAGTATTTCAGTAACGTTTTAATCTACATAAAATAATACTTATGAAGCTTAGAAATACATAAAGTTATTGAATTGTTTACAGCTATTGTGAAAATTGTAGGAAAATAACCAAGTTGTATCACACTCTTATAGCTTTATAATTTTTCGTCAAATAGGATTTGTAATTGGTACTCGTAACATATGACTCGTAAAATTTTCCAAATAATACATTAGTTCAATTGAGAAAGCAAGAACAGGGCGAAAAATACATAAATCTATTCGAATTTTCTTATAAATATTCACCACTTAAAACAGTGCATTGAAAAATAATACACACGTTCCTATTCATCGCTTAAACGAGAACAAAGCAAAGCATTTTCGCGAACGATTTACGGATGATTCGTTAGTCAACGAGCATGGCCAACGCGAGCTTATTGACAATTTTAACAGAAATTTCGGTGGCAAGCAGGAACGAAGTGTGTGTACGTTGTATTCGTGAGTAATGAGAAGAACGAACCGGGGACAAGATTAGAACGATATCTCGGCAACTTAATCCTGGTAGCCACAATTTCCCCTTTAAGCTCGCCACTCCTCATCGGATAAAGTTCACGCAATTAACGGGCAGACATGGTTAAGAGGTCCTCGAACGTGCGGATGCACTTTTAGATCGCTTATTTCAAAGAAAAGAAATCGCCTTTGCGCCGTAATCGATCGGTTACTCTGTAACATCGACGGTGTCACACGCTTCAGCTTTGATTTTAACGCTTATAGGTTATCATGGATGAAATTTCACCCCTTACGAATTTCATTTTAATATTATCGTTAGTATATTATACTTGGCATAGAAAAGTTTTATGTAAGTACGAATTTATGTTTTATCCTGGTACTATTACTACTACTAATTTACAGAATATTATTGATATACGAGACATAATTATTTGCAAATCGCACCAAATTTACCAAATTGACCGCTGTGATCGCATTTTCAATGTAAGATTTATTGTTGCTCGCAGGATATGGACTAGCAGGCTGATATATGGAATATATTTCATTTTATTAGTCAACCATGAAACGCAGTAATTAACATCATACTAAAGCCAATACAGCTATAACAGTAAATCATCTAATTAAACCACAAGGATGAATAGCGCATTCACGATGTAAAATATCATGTGAAAGAGAATGAAAACCTTAAGAGAGAAACCTTAAGTAGGTATAATTTGTTACTGGAAATAAGAAGTAAACAAAATGATTGAAAACTGACTTGAAAATTTCGAAATGTTTGTGGATCACTTAACAGTTGAGTTGTCTAAGTATTGGCTATCGATTAACCGTGTTTACAATGGAATCTGAAATACGAGAATGGTTTTAGTTCTCTAAGGTCCTTTGAAAAAGAAGTACTGGATGCTCGTTGCTATCTTCGAGTCTAGAACTTCCTTCCAGCAAGCGAAAGCAAATGTCTCTCAACTTATATCCGTTATTATATTCGACATTACTAATTGTGTGAGATGTTACGTTACTCTAATGTCGACGGAAACTTTAAAATTATCCAACTGAATTATGTAGCATAATTCCGTACGAATTTGACCACATTTGGAATTATTCAGATTTGAATTATTTGGAATTATTCAGAGTTATTTCACTTTTCTTTGTGTATTGATTACTTAAATAGTAACTTTCTGGTTGAAGTATCGCCAAACGCAACGACAACCGACCTGAATTTCTATAGACGAAACTCCTTCTTATTTCTTTGGAATCAGCCGACGCTTCCCTTCCAATTGTCACGAAAACAATACACAACAATAGAATAAAATATACCGGCGCATTCACAAAAGAAACGTCGATAAAAAGGTTCGTTCGAAACGGACGAAAGACGGACAATCGCGCAAGTTACATTTAATCCAATACATCGGGGTCACAGACACGAGAAAAACAGCGTCCAGTGATTCAATCGGTTGTTCTCCAATGACTAACGTCGACTGACGTAGAAACTTAGCTCCTGAGATGGAGCTGACCGTTCAACTGATTCCCGGAACCCATTCCAGCCGGGAGACCTTACCGAGATTTTCAAGAGGAAAACGTGACAATCGTAATATCATGCTTTTTTGTGGCACTTTGCTGGATATTCTTACGGATCATGGAACTTGTACGAACCCAGAAACATCTCTTTCTATGAAAATGAACCGGACGTCAGGTGTTTGTTAAACGATATTGAGATTCCATCTCGCTTTGTCTTTCTTGTCCTCTTCCTACCTATCGATCTCTATCTCCTTACTTTTTACGCTAACCCCCGTTTAATCACCTTCTGTCAAATATTTTATCAGCTCCCTCGACAAACATGTCTCGCGCGGTCTCGTATATTCCGCTAATCTGTCGTCCGATAAGTAATTCCCGTTGAAAACCTGGAATAAGAACGGGCAAAGAAGCTACTAAGTCTCTTTGCTTTCGAATGGAAGCGTAAAAACTCGCGAAAAGATAAGATAAACAGCTTCTGCTTGGCCGAATTGTGGGGATAAACAGAGAATGGCGTCGAGGGTAATTAACTTCGTCTTTAGAGCAAACGAGACCCGTAGCAAACCAGGAAAATAGCACAAGTTTCAGTGTTACGTAACAGAAAAGCTCGTAAAATACAAGGTACATTAGGTGTACTGTAAGTTGCGGTACAGTTGAAGAAGTGTGATTGATTATACACGAAGAGAAATGAAGCAAATCCCCGGAACCATGTATTTGCAATACGAAGTTTTGGGAATATTTGTATTTTGAAAGTTGCAGCATGTACGTTGAAATTACATGCATCTTTTAGAAAGCTTATCCAATGGGAAGTGGTAAAAATCTAGTATAGCGAAGTCTATTACGAAGGTATTTTACTACAAACGCATCTTTAGGCATCCTTGGAATTTTGAACGAAAACATTTTCTGCCGACATATTGCACACACATGGATATATCATCCTACCTAACTGAAAGATATTTTTCCTCAGAACAAAGATGGAAAAATATTCCTCTTTAAAATTCCACAGAAGATTTCCATTCCTCATTTTCTACTTACAGTTTTATACAGAAACATCGCTTTTTTAAAACTCTATCATTACTAGGTATTAATGGACGAAATGTCCAGTATTAGAAGGAGATTTTCAAGCATCGTTAGTTAGTCTAAATTCGAGTAATCTCTACTCGAGAAACTGCTAAATTGGATTCAGGTATCTCAATGTGAACTTCATCTACACTCCCATCCATGTACAGATCTAACCATAAGCCTCTGATCTCATTCTCTCTCTCTCTCTCTCTCTCTCTCTCTGTTTCTCTCGATACTTAACCGTCTATCAATCGGTCTATTCCACTAATTATCCGTTCGATAAAATACACGACTACCATTACGTTCGACCAGCTATCTATTACCGTTCTTGTGGATTTAACTATTCGCCTTTCCATCTGTCTCTTCTCTTACATTGCCTTTCGTACACGACAGAACGTTGGACCAGTGGACTCAGGAGTAGAATCACCAATGGAAATCCCGACGGAGAATCCGCGGCGATGACACTTTGCATTTCCGAATTCGCCAGATACCGTCGAACAGTAGTTGCCATTCCGCGACCTATTTGTTCCCATGGAAGCTTTCTGGTGTGCTAAATTCTATATCCACGCCCGTCGAACTGCTTGTTGCAGGTGTTCACTTTCAAATTCGAATTGGAAGTTGCTTTGAATCATGTGGGTTAAATTAGTTATATATATGTAAATCAAGTGACGGAGTCGGGTTAATGTAGTTTAGAGAGCGTCAGAATTTTGTCAGGAGGTATTGGTGCCATTTATTCATCGATTTGTTAAATTAACGTTGATTTTCGTTCCTTTCTTTCTTTTTTTTTTTTTTTTTTTGTTGAGGTAGTTACTTGTTTCAAATTTTTTCTTTATCCAAATTACACTTGCTTAGCATTCTTCTTTTTACAAGAATCACTTCTTCCTTTTACATAATTGCGATCTTATTATTCAAAATCATTTTGATATAGAGCAATTTCGATGCATTAAATAAGATTGCAAGACGCATAGGGAACAAGTTCTATACATCTTGGTTCTTTGATATGTTGCAAGAGATTACTTCTTAAAGATAACTTCACCGGTCTTCCGGATCTTCGTAACCACATAATGGATGGTTATCACGAAGTTCAAAATGCTTCTAAGCTCCAGTGAAGTTTACATCACTATTCAAGAAAAACTTGTCAAGCGTTTTCTACTTGACATAGAGACCACGATTCAAGGAAAGCATTATCTTGTATATAGATATAACAACTGCCATGACGCTACGTTACATCAATGCTTTGACGCGAAACTCTGAAGCGAAGTTTCACGAGTATTCGCAATATAAATCGAGCGATGTATTTTACGGCGGTATAAATTCTTTACAAACAACCGAATGCATCAAACCGACGCGTATCTTTGACCGCAATTAAAACGTGATCCCAAGATCATTATCGCGAATTAAATGAAGGCTAGAGCGCTACGATGAAACAAAGCTAATTCATCTCTCTACTCGACTGTAGAAAGATATCTCTGGTTGGGAATAAGATACAGTCGCAGATTCCGTACCTTGTATTTCTCTCTTTCGTTTTTAACTTTTGGCACGTTCGAACTTGGAACATTTAAACGCGTATTGGGATTTCAAAACAACAGTTATTCCTCTGCTTCTGACCATTTAAGTTCCCGACTCGCAGGAAGCAGCGCTGTGGGAAATCTTCCTCCTGAGAATCTAACCTATTCTGAATTCTCTTTACTTCGAAAAGGGATCTGTTTCGAAGAGATTCCATTTTTCCTTTTCTTTTGCACTTCATACTTTTCTCTATTTTTTCTTCTATTTCGCTCATTTTCCCCCGATATCTTTACGGGCGTTTTAAAATCAAGAAGCAAAAGCGATATTCATGATATTTAGAATTTTCGACTACGCATAAGAACTCGTGACGAAAAGATATATTATATGGATATTTTAGATTAAAAGATCTTAAGAAACATCTATATAGATTCAAAGAAATATCTAAATAGATCTATAAAGATTCGTGTAGGGACTGGATAAACAAACCTTCCTTTTAATCTCTCTCTTCACAATTTTCACATTTAAAATATTTTATGTATTATACAAATTGACACTTTTTATCAGATATTGCGAATTTCTTTTGTCAATATTGAACGAATATTAATTAAATATTATGAATTTAAACAATCATGTCTGTATATAACAGAAATGCATATAACCTATTAACCATAATACAAATACATTTAAATACATAAACACTTTAGTACAAGAATTTCGAACATTTGATTCCAAAAGTTTCGTAACAGAATATTACTTACATGGAAATAGTTGAAATGGTCGAATATGGCTGCTGAAAGCGAATAACACATAAATCTATCTTGTTTTTTCCAGCCCGGTACATTTTTCATGACAATTTTTCACTGCTTCGAAGCACACTCTTACACGATAAAAGATTGAACTGAACTATGCGCTTATATGCCAATATATTATATCTGAAGTTTTGAAGTACAGTGTGTGCATACTTCCTATAATAACATACTTCACACCGGTAGGAATGAAGTACATATATACATTACATATGTGATTGCAAATTATAGAATCAAATACGTTTGTGTAAATATATTTCATACGATTGTATATATTAAAAATTCATATTGGGAAAGTATATAATACAGAAAAACATGAACAATGCGAAAATTAATATATACGCGACATCAAATGTAAAGAGTATTTGTGAAATTGTCCCGAAAAATGGTGTCTGATATTAACTATTAAATATTGACAGCACACAATTAATAATCCAAGTGTTAAGCAATGTATTATGTTAGTATTAAAATCGTAAACTCAAATTTGGACAAATTAACATAATATAAAATAAATTAAACAAAAATGTGCACTATTTTCCAATTCTCTTTTTAAAAAACGAATTATAGGATCGAAACGTCTTATTCCACCAAAAAAAAATATACGAATTCTATAGCTTCTAAATTCACATGTTTCTATTGGTCCACATATATGTGTATATGTATGTTGAGAAAAGGCGGGTTTTTTCTTGAAGCGCTCGAAGCGTCAACTATAGTCGTTTAGTATATCCTACAATTGTCAAGCAAAGTAGAAGTAGTGTGGAGTTCAGAAAGATCTGTCGTCTTCTTGTATAAAATATATATTTGTGCACCAAGAAAGCAGTAAGGAGTTGTATCTTGGTACAACTGTCGTCTCCATTTATTCACAGAAATGGTAAGTGAAAGAGCAAAACTTAAGTCTGTTGAATACGCAGCATATTTTACGTGGCAATGAGAAATGCTATGAAAGGCGGTGCAATTACGAGAACTGCAAACAGCAAATGTTTTGTGTGATGTTTAAATTATTCATGTAAACATATGGCTATAAAAGAAATGTTAGGATATCATAAGTTTTAGTAACATATCGAACATTTACAAAAACATTCACGCGTATATTCTACAAAACTTGCATCATAAATCTCTTGTAATTTCTTTTAACAAGATGACGGTCAGTTTGAATCATATATATGTATATCATACTTCTTTATAGTCATACATAAGTACATTCAATGATATTTATCGTTTACATTGCTTAGGTTAGAAACGTATATAGATATATGTGTAGGATTTTATTTATTTAAAATGGATTAAACAAGAAACAATGGTTATTTAACGTGAGCTAAATACACTATACAGTATACAGTTGTTGAAAATTGTGGATCTTTGAGGCCGAAATAATGTTATAGGAACACTAAACTTATACTGAGGATTAATATTAAAATAATGAAATATTTATTTCATGGACGATTCCTTATATATTCATCGATACACACTTGCACGCGTCTCAGCACTTTCTTCTATGCCCGACTGTAAACCGACTCTTCGACGACTCTTAACTGACTGAAGAGTTTACATTCATTTGTTTTCGAGACGCTTCGGACACACATACTTCCACACACTGATATTCATATACAAGTATCTCTACTACGCATTTAACCTAGTCCAGCACAGAAAATTATACATATCTCAACACACCTCCTTAATTTTTTGTGCTGCATATTCATTTCCTTTTATAAGTCAATCAAACTATTCTTAAAAATAATCTAAAATTTTCAAATTTGTTCCTCCCTAGAGCCTTCGTTAAAATATTAGCTACATTATTTTCTGAATCTATTTTTATAATGTCAATCTCTTTATTTTCGTAACTTTCGTTCACAAAATGGAAGTGAATGGAATTTTCCGCCATTGTTTCCACCTCTGCACGTGTTTGTGCAATTTCTTGTCATGTGGCCGTACTTTCCACAGCCATAGCACTTTATGTCCTTTTTTTCAACTGTGAATGCATTTGATCTTGTCCTATCATTTTCCCTCTTGCTACGCGTTTCCCACATTGTGATTTTATTTTTTAGGAATTCACATGTTTGATCACTTTCTTTCACTGAGTCGATTAAGTCCCCAATATAGCTCAATGATTCTGGTAGTGCTTTCAGCATGTAGTCAAGTTTTTCACGTTCACTTACGTTTGCACCAGCACTCTTTAATTCATTTATTGTTTTTTCAAATTCCGTGAAAAATGAATTTGATTCTTCAAAGTCATTTAGTCTCATCATGTCTAGTCTGCTTCTTATACAAATTTGCAATGCTGTTGATTTCTTCATATACATCTCATCAAATTTCTGCATTATTTTTAAAGCAGTGTCCTGATCACCAACAAATTCTAATTGCTCATTAGTTATACCACTATAGATGTAGTTCATCGCCCATTGATTCTTTTCATCCCACTTATCTTGCTCTTCCTTGTCCATTTTCTCTCGTGTAGCCGGTTCATAACATTTTTTACACTTTAAATGCATTAATATTCTCTTCTTCCACATTTTGTAATCACGTCCATCGAATATTTGAACCTTAATTTCGTCGTCCCTTGGCATCTTGATTCGTTTTTTTATTTTCACCTTCCTTTTTTCTTTTTCAAAAATAATTCTCTTTATTACTCAGATTCGTTTTATTTGTTCTGGCAACAGCCCTTCTATCTCTTAGAAGTTATTTCCAATTTTTTATCTTTTCTAAATCGATTTTTATACATTCACTCCCGGTTACACGTGGTTCCTTAACATTGAATCTCAGCAACCACGATTTTTGCTACCATGTTGAAAATTGTGGATCTTTGAGGCCGAAATAATGTTATAGGAAGACTAAATTTATACTGAGGATTAATATTAAAATAATGAAATATTTATTTCATGGACGATTCCTTATATATTCATCGATACACACTTGCGACGACTCTTAACCGACTGAAGAGTTTACATTCATTTGTTTTCGAGACGTTTCGGACACACATACTTCTACACACTGATATTCACATACAAGTATCTCTACTACGCATTTAACCTAGTCCAGCACAGAAAATTATACATATCTCAACAACAGTATACAAATACAGTAAATACAATGCATCCCTTTGTCTTTTCTCATAGCCCCACCACGTACGCGTTCCGCAACCGTCCATGGTTACGTAAGCCTTTTTTCCGCGTAACTATTCGACTAAAGGGCCGACGACACATTAATGTGCCTGTCCCCACTTAGGCTTTCTCGCAACATTGTTTATGGTTCACCTGATATTTATTAGACAATCTGTCCTTGATACTACATATGTATAGTATACAGTAGGCATATACATAGTAATACAATATTAGTAATAGTATACAGGGTGGTTGGTAACTGGTGGTACAAGCGGTAGTACAACGCAAAAAAAGAAGTCGAAAGTATAGAATAAAAATTTTTCGTTTGAGGTTTTGTTTTCGAGAAAATAGACTTTGAATTTTCGCTCGGTACGCGTGCACTTTATCACGTCTCGTTATAACGGATCTCACTAGATCGTTGTCTCGATGGAAAAATTAAAAAAAATTTTTTTATTCTATATTTTTGACTTCTTTTTTCCGCGTAGAATCACCCCCTTTCCGCTTGTACCACCAGTTACCAACCACCCTGTATATAGTAGTATACTAAGTAGTACTATTAATTTGGAAATTTGGTAAAATTCATACCTTGTTGTTTATTTGTACATAGTGAGAAAACATTCTAATACATGTAGTAACGTATGGATTCTTAGAGTAAGGACAAGTGATGATGGTAGATTTAGAGTTTAGAGTAGTTTAATAAGCGATACTCAATAACAACAGGACCGACTATAATATCATCGCACGTCGACTCACACTGACCGCTCAACTCACACTCTACTTCTCAACTAACTCTCTGGCCGTTGTAGCATCTCTTTTGTCTTTTGCTAGGCCCACCGCACACGTATTTCGCAGACGCTCATAGCAAGGGTCAGGTAGGTTTTTTCTAACGAAATTAGGCACTTGTAAAGACCGAGGACACATTAATAGACCCGACAGCGCCTCGGCTCTCGCGACATATAGTTGTCTATAGTTAACTCGATGTTTCTTAGGCCCTTTTCCCCGATACTACATACATATATTCCGAGAATAAAATCTTACCAGAGTAAAATACGACAAAAAAAGTTCCCAAAAGAAAAAGTTTCTTTTAATCGCATATATGTGTCTATGAATGGTTATAATATTAAAGTACACAGAACAATCCAAGTTCCTGCTTCGCAGTGTATAATGGAAAATAGATTCCACGCTATAATTTCCGACTTACACGCGTTCAGTTTATCTCATGCTTAAGAGATTCGAAACTTTCTTTCAATTTTATCTACGGACCAAGTATTTCCCGTCGTAACGCGATATTTCACCAATTCCGTGACAACGAGAACCCAGAAGTACGAATCTCAGTGAGGAATCTTTGTTTTTTCGTGGTGCGATCGATGAAACCCCTTAAACGTATTTTTCTCGTGTCACGATATTTCTTCCATTTCATAAAAATAATCCAGCTTGTGAGACCCCCAGGTGCGGAACAGGGGCGAGACAAAAGCGGGACTATCTCAAATCCGGAGTTTTTTTCGCGGATCGATCTCTTCCAAATGCACTTTCCACGCCCAGGAAAATGACAGTGGACAAGGGACGTGTGTGTGCACTGGGAACAGCGTATAATTTCCCGGTATCTAGCGACCAGTGACCAGTGACACGGACGCGCTGGCACCGAGTCTTCCCTGGTCCTAGGATATCGATTAAGTATAGACCGAATTCATAGCTAAACGTTCATTTTAACCTGGACAATAATTTTAAGACCGATCGCGTCGAATGCTCATGTTAAGTAGAGCGTCGTTCAAACTCGAATACGGTCCACCGATGGAGATAAGAAATTTAAGGAACGTAGCGATAAGCTGTTTTTAAGTCGATATCGACACGGTTCGCGAATGGATTGGAGCTCGTCATGTGGAAAGGAAATAGCAAAGTCAAACTGTACATTTGGTCCAATGAGAATTTTCCTACTTTTCATTTTTCTTTTAAACCTTTTAATAAAATGATAATAGAAAGGATTTTCGATAGGATTGTTCTTCATTTTAACAGTCACAAGAATGTGATAAACCAATATCACAGGATTATATGAATTATCCTGCGAATAACAATTATAATGCTTGAAAAAGGTCCACAAGAGAAAACAGTGAACTGAGTAAATTGAAATTCTAGTTCTAATTTTTAAATATCAGTTACATTTGAATTGACTACATTGAAATGGTAATGGTAAATTTGTCTCACATATAGCGAGACAAAAGTCACTGACACAAGTATGATCACGCATCGGGACGTATCAAATTGTGTGAATATTAGATGAAACACTTATAAGATTCCACTATTTGAATGAAAATTTCCATTTCACAGTAAGATAATATAGATTCCCAGTGAAGTAGTTTTTGTAGCGTACATCACGTGTTAACACGAGAGAACGAATCGATTCTATCAGAGCTTGTTGAATAATCGGAAAAATAATCCGAGTTGAAGGAGGAACTACGTCATCTTCCTAGAACGATGATCTTTGCACCCGTCATAAATTCACGTCATACGATCATTTCCACTGCATAAATTGAATTCGTAAAATACCGATAATGTACGAGAACGAGTAATGTACGTGTAACGGATATTTCGGCGCGATTATTTTCAATTAATCTGAGCTACGGTTCAATTCCTGTTTCAAACGATATCTACGCATGACTGTGGATCGCATCCGAGCGCAGTTGTTTCACGGGAAAAATAATAAAAGGCGGCGTCAAATCCGGGAAGCGAGAGTTCGTTTTCATTTATAGCTAACCCCTTCGATAAAGATCGTTTTCGAAATTCACTTGCCGATGAATCTAATCGAGATCGCCCATTCGAGATTCAAGTCCCCTTCATCCTTTCGAAAAAGCATTTAGAACCCATAGATCATTTGCTGTGCAAACTCATGGAAACGAAGTGAATGGCTATTTGTCCGCGGGCTGGATAAACGTGAAAAACGTTCAGGCATTCTCGTCAAAAACGTATCGGCTCTCCTTTTCTTCGCGCGTCATGGTAAACAGACTTTTGTGAGTTTGGTTCGAACAAAACCAATTCAGATCCGTGCTTAAGTCGATTCCTTTCATACCGTTTCGGTAATTTCTGCAACGGGACAAAGTGGTCCGGTAATTTTATCACCGACGCCGGAATACGGTGGTTCTTTGTAAAAAGAATACGTGGTGTCTATTCAGTTCATCTGTTTCCCCCATTTTATTTATTCTGTTGTTAAAATAAACTCCACATGCCATGGAACGTGCTTTTCAATATCTTCGTGTTTTTGTCTCGCTTCGTTTGCTGCGGATCTTTATTCGCGTGGGCGTTTCTGAAAAGGATAGGGCGCCTTATTTACGTAATACTCGAATCGCGTTCAACGCATCCCCTCGAATGGAACGAACAGCAGAACGAATTTTTTAACGAAAGGCTATCGCGGCGATGATTTTCAATTTACAAGTTTCATCACTTTCACGCGCAACTCGCTTCAAAGAGTTGCCAAGCACCGGCTCCACTTCTTTTTATTCTGCTTGTCTTTAGTTAACAAATTGATAGAGTAATTAGTGATCTCTCAGTGTTTTGAAAGCAACGTCTATCAAATTTTTAATCTGGCGTTGACACCCGTAAGTGTGAAATAAACGAAAGAAAATATAAAAAAGAATGTCTGCAAATGATCCAGAGAACAATTACTTTCAAAATGTATTAATTTTTAGTCATGTAATAGAGTGTAAGCGTTGAAAGATTTATTATTTAATGTCATGTGCATTACATTTTAATGAACTTCCTAAAAGTTTTGAATCTTTTTTAACTACCGTGTCTATCTCATGAGTACAAGTCCTTTAGAGTAGAAATCTACACAGAGTAAAATTAAGAACTTCGAAGTACAATTATCTTTTTGAATAAGAAAGGTTCAAAGAATAATCTTCAACTATTCATCCCTTATCAAGTTTCTGCATTTATGCATCTCCAATGATCTACTTTTAAGGGACGATTAAGGATAAAATTCGTAGAAGCTAAAGTACAATGAACCTCTTTGAGACAATAGAAAGTCATTTCATTGATCGCAATCTAAAAATGGAAACCCCATTCTCTATATCCTTTCGTTTGATTTGCACGCGCGCAATAGAAGTTGTTATTTCCCTTGGCAAAAGATGCGCAGTGCAAGGCGAGTGGGCGAGGCAGAATGTTAAGGAAACGCCGATTCTCGTACAGCTACCGAACAATAAAGTAAAAGTGGAAACTTTTCCAATCTAGATGGATCGCGTGCAAAAAGAAATCAGTCTTAGAACTTGCATTTGGATTAATCTTCCCGTGACCCGAGCTTTCTCTTAAAGCTAAGGTTAAATGATTCATCCGGCTCAATGGAATGTTCGGTCGTAGATAATACAATTCGGACATTCCAGCCGCTTAATTCAAACTTTTATTTTCCGAACTCGTTTACGATCTCGTTGTGTTTCTCTGCCCCT
This sequence comes from Bombus huntii, assembly GCF_024542735.1. Taxonomy (NCBI): domain Eukaryota; kingdom Metazoa; phylum Arthropoda; class Insecta; order Hymenoptera; family Apidae; genus Bombus; species Bombus huntii. The sequence continues at coordinate 9,851,716 of NC_066251.1, forward strand.
TTCAGTTTCTTCTTTTTTACTTGATCTTTTTTACTGGATTTCTTTTTACTTGATTTTTTTTATGGATACTGTTCCCATAATGGACATTATAAGCTATGTACGTATTTAATGATAGGTTTATTTATTTATCTATAGCATCAAAGAATTTTTGCTTAAAATCTACCTCTACAAATAAGCTTAATTTTTCATCTAACATTCCACTATATCACCCATACTACGAACTTATAGCCAAAGTTCCATTAATTATGAATTCAATCCTATTTTTAGATTTTTCATAAAATTAAAATGGAAATGGACAGAGTCGTTTATGTAATTTCATATTGCAGTATAAAATAAAAACTGAAGATACAATAAAATTTGTCTTCTACTGAAGTCTGGAAAAAATTAAATTTTCTCTTAAAATTGTGCTGTTATCTGTGAAAAATAGGGATTCAAAGTTAATTTTCTTACGTTTTCATTCAATATTTAGAGAATCTTTTTTATATTTTTGATTACTTTTATTAATCTGTTAGGTACACTCCATTAGCTTATTTACCGTTTCGTTCCGAATATCCACCCACAGGGATTTTATTCTTTTTTCGATTTCGATTTCAATTTCAATTTCAATTTCGATCTTTTTTAAAATTCAACGATATTTTCTATAGATGGCTTTTCGTGGTCGTAAACTTTTCTTGTTAGAATTTCTCGCAAGTTCTCGATCGGATTCAGATCAGGACTCGATGCTGGCCAGAGTAATAATTCTATCTCGAAATTTTGAAATCATTTCTCTTCATGAAAAATTGTCTTTTTGTCTTCTATTTCGGTTATGAGAGGCAATAATTTCCCATGTAACATCTCCTGATATTCTATATATTCTCAATTTATTTTTCACAAAAACAATATCACTTAACATATCCAAGCATCATCAGCTGATTTCTTGGAAATACCGAGGAAAAAATACAGAAAATGTGCGTTGAATTAAAAATTATTCACAGCACTGTATTGTAAAATATGCCAAAAAAAAACAACAAAGGGTTTAATACAAAAATTACTTGATGTAATACTGGTAATGGATACTGTATCCACAACAATATCTGTAATAATATAAATCAACAGCTAAAACCATGCAATAGATATCGGATATTTTATTGTAATCTGATAAATTCTGCGCTTGAAGTATTCACTACAAAAGGTGCAATATTCCTAGCATTGGAGATTAATATTGAAAAGTATGACAATCAAATTGTCCAACGGTGAAAGACTTGAGATTGAAAGACGTGTCGAAAGAATTTTATCTTGTAGCGAGGTTACCAACAATATTCCACATCGTCGGGTTAATTAAAACAAACTTTGCTACGTGACCTGAACATTTTAACGAGCAGCAACCGGACAGTGAAAGAAACGAATTGCATGAAACAGCTACCATAGCTCCGCGGCGATCGATTCGCTATATTCATGAACGTTACCGCGATGAGTGACAAGTTTCAAGCGCAGGATTTCTTTGCCATTTGTATGGGGAAAAAAGCAGTGGCAAGGTATCCGAGCGTAAAACGTACGATATGAAAAAAATCGGCTGTAGAACAATACTCGATCGTCAAGTGAGAAGCTCAGAATGAACTGTGTGCTCTATAATATTTCCTTAATTTCATTAGCAATTTTTTAGCACGGCGCGATATTAAGTGAACAAACAGCAATATCTGGGGAAACACATTTAATGACGTTCGTGGCTCGCGTAGTGTAACCGAAAACGTTGGACGCTGAATTTTAATAGTGGGAAAATTATTATATTCGCGATAAAATCAGCCGGCCACGATGAAAATTAATAATACGCTGATAAATAATATCGTCGTAGCTGTGACTCGCGTAAAAACCGTTTGTTCCATCGCTGCGATTAAATGAACGAATTGTATCCGCGATCGCGAATAATTATCTGCTTTAATTGCAAGGGAAATTCGTAAAGCGAGAGATGTCGCTGTTTTCGTTCGTTTTCGCGCCAGATAGTCAAATTGTGGACATTGTAACGTTAAGAGGGACAGAATCGCTGTGACCACTATCCTGAATATATTGGTTATCAATCGACCATTCAAACGGTCGGTGGAAAATTCAGTCGGTCAGAAATCCTTTCATCGTACACGTGGGAAACAAAACATTTTTTCACCAAAACAGTTTCACCGCAGGCAGCCAGGCGCGTTTCGCGTGCACACAATCGCCTTGAATTTCCGATTGTTGCCAGGATCTGGTGTTCTGCAATCTGCAGCAACCGATATTGCATTACCTGTACCTCGCTGTACGTCTCGCGATAACAAGGGCGGACGTAGCGTCTCGATTATTAGATTTTTTGGAACCATGTCGTCTTTCACTATGTCTTCTGCTATGATCGTAAATAAAAATCTGCATTAACCTTTTTGCAGAGTTCAATTTTATATTTCATATGTGTTATATAACAAATTTCATATTTTAAATTTTATGCTTGCGAACGAATACGAGATATAAAATTATACCTGAAACTATAATATCGGAATATTTACTGTAGATCAATATTGGGATGTATTTATTGTTTTAATATTTAATACTTTTGCCCTTGACTAACGATTAAATAATTTATAGAATTTAAAGATAAACATATCAGAATTTGCTAATAAATGAGCTAAAGCTTTGCTCATGTGATAGACAATATGATACTTGATCCATTTGCAAACGATAATAAAACAAGATGATATAAGCATCGATGGTTAAATCAATTCTCCACAATGATTTACGATAATCATTTAAAAACATACGGACATACTTGTTTACATCACTTAACTCTTCATTTAATATATATCGTTAAGAGAAATATTTTTAAAAAGTTATCATCCAGCTAACTATCTAGAATTCCAGATAACTATTTACACGAAAACATAACTGAGTTATGAAATGCTTTCGAGAGCCTATTAAATTTGAGCCGATCGAGAAGTATGTTTGATGTGGCTCGGATCTTAAAGATTTGAGAAGTACGTTCGAACAATTACGCGTTCGTGACAATCGTGCTTTACGTTATCAGTTCAGTGGTCTGGTAAAGTTATGAGTAGACAAGGCTGGAAGAATCAGACGGAAGAAACTGGAAAGGAAAGAGATGGTTTCGTGGTTTGCTCGATAAAGGAGGAAATAATATCTTCTACCTCCGGCTAGTCGATAAGCATCATTCCGAGCCGGTGGATGGGAAATTGGATTGTCTCCTTTCATACATTTTACTCCTATTACCAAGAAAGTACAGCTGATGCGGTCTAATTCAGTCTGACACTTACGATTAGTGAAACTTGTGTACGCTGCTTCTTTTATGCGCCTCCTCGAGATTCTACCATTTTCCAACACTTCCTCTCCCCCATCTTTTTGTATAGCTCGTTGTTTTTCTACTCTGTTTTCCTGTCGAACTATGCGGTAAACAAGCGTTCGTTGACTGAATCGCTTGATTGGAGCTTTTTTCCTGCCTGTTTGATACGAGGACGGGTCAACAAGTTTGCTTGATTGTTATGTCAGCCTTGTTTAGGCAAGTGTTTCAAGTTAGAGAAATTGATTGATTGCATCCCTTTTTCCTTCCGTTTTGTTTTAACATGTTATGAGTTTGAGTACTCTAAAGATGTACTACTGTTGTTGATTTCCAAAATTGTGAAAAAATATATATATTTTACAATTTGAAGCGCCCACTTCGTGGAATAAAATTTCAACGAATAGTCAAATGTTTCGAGGGGAAATTTTTTGGGTCTGATAACTGTGGCATACAAAGATCGAACTAGTCAACTTCATAAAGTACATTGTTTGAAGGTACCTTAATTTTTGGAAAATAATACTTGTAAATATCGGAGTTGATCGGTCAATAAGGTAAAAGTTTTTACCTCGCCACTAAAGTTCTATTTTACCATTAGATAATGTGTAGAAACTTCAAGTACTAATTAAATATTCTTAAAGACATTATTTCTATTAATTTTCTAATTTTTTGTCATTCCTGATCGATATTTTTCACGGTGAAATCTTTTTCTTCTCCTGTTCTCCTCTGCGGTTTAAATGCAGTTTTAACAAGTAATTAAACTTCAGCGTTAGGCAGTGTTCCTCTATTCTATTTGAAGTTCCAGAAGCGGAAGTTGTTTGACTGTGCAGTCGGAAACTATTGCATAATGAATTACATTCGCTGCCAACTCTGATTTGAACTTAAATGTTAAATATTGCTAACGTGGCTGTCTAAAACTCACGGACAATCGTGTAATTCCTTGACGTATTGTTAAAGACATTCTATCAAGCACTTGAAATTAGTCATTTTGTATTCCGAACTCCTAAACCTTGCGAGCCTTATTCTGAATACTTCAGTTATCTCAATTCCTGTATTATGCACTTAAGTTATCGAATTTTGGTCACAGGTCATTTGATTTTCCGAATTGCAATTCAGAGTACTTGAATTTTTAAAATTCTTATATCAAATTCTTCCAATCCTAGTTGGGAACCGTTGCATTTTCTAAATTCCAAATCTTGGACCTGTGATATCTTAAATCTTCGAATCTTGTGTCATCAGTTTCCTAGACAAATGTAGAATCTAATTTTTTAAATTCACACATCAAGCCACCAGATTCATGGAATTCCCATTCTAATTTCTGAAAATCTTATGAATATCCACGTGCAAGTACAAGTCGAAATGTATAGATTATTATCAGATCCTCAAATCGCAAGCAAAGAGAGTCGAGCTCTTTTCACTTCAAAAGTGGCAAAGATCTCGATAAAAAGTGCCTACGAAAACAATCGAGAAATAGAAACGAGAGCAGCAACGTTCCAGCCTCCTTTTTATCCAAACAGACGAAACGAACGCGGATGATTATAAAAATTTCAGTCGGCTCATTCATCCCGTTTCTTTGCGTTTCTCCTACTCTGCGAGGCTTCAGTCAGTCGAAACGAAAAGGAGAGACCCAGAGCAGAGATCATTACGGCGTAAGAAAATAGACGGTATGGAGAAGTTAAAAGAGTCGAACCGCATTTGAAACGATACGTATACCAAAGTATTCTTCCTTTTTCTCTGATTTTCCCTTCTTTGTCCTCGTTTGCCTCCTCGACGATCTCGTTTCTGCTTCCGAGCCTCTCTCGAGCATGTCTCAAGGCTGTCCTGCGGCAGAATTCGAGAGCGATAAAAACCTCGGAACTTTAGATGCTTGCGAACAATCGTTTTTCCGGTCGCCCCGAGGCAAGCTTGAGCTTGAAGATTCGCACGTGAAGTCACGTATACCGATGCATAGGTGCACGCGGGCCTGCATTCATGACGACGTACATTCAACCTGCATTTTCTTGCGTCTGGCTGAAACGAGCCGCAAGTTCGGAACTGTTAGAAACTGTAGGTGGAGAGTCTCGATCGAGAAAGTTCAGCATTTTTGCTTCTTATGCCGGTGGATTCCTCGCGAAACGTTTTAATCGCGTCTGAGAAATTTTTAATGACTCTCCCATTGTTCTGACCGCTGGGAATAATTTGGAGCGATCTCCAATTATTTCAAATAGTGAGTTATGAATACGCAAATTATAATTGAATATAGAATATAAATAAATATCGAATATTGTATTATATATAGATATTAAATATAGAATATGTATAAAGCTATATAATTAGTGCAGGATATTAAATTTGCTACAAAGCAGTTTAATATTTAATGCATGTGAACGTAGAGTCTGCTTGAAGTTTAAAAAAATGGAGAATATTCCAAGGAAAGTAGCAGGACAAAATTTGGGTACCTACATTTACTCATGTTTGTATTATATTTCTCGTACTATATCATGTTTAACTTGACATTTCTGAGAAAAATATGTTGGAGGCAATCCCTTCGTACCGTTTTAATCTCTAGCTTCAACAAAATTTATTTCAGCAGAACTGTTTCCTCTTAAAATCCCTAAAACTCGTAAAAACTTAAAAGCAAATAGCTCCTTTTACAATTTCTCGCAAGAAAATAGCAACTATTTCTTTCATCTCCCTAGCACCAGTCACGTCCTCTTCTTCCTCAAACGAACTTTATCGAAGCACAAGGCGCTTTAACGATTTCAAGAGTCAATGTCAATTTGTCACATCTATCTATCTATTCTTCTATCTACGTTCACATTCAATTTCTAAATCCGATCCATCAACATGCGAAACTGCCTTAAATATACAGAATGACGTCCTAAATCCCAGATCACTCGTAACATCGTAAGGAACCATTACAATAATTCAAATAATATCCGAATAAAATTTCCTTGTTCCGCAACGACATCCTGCGCTCGTTATTTTCAATGTGTCGTCTTACAGAAGCGGATAGGTAAATGTCTCGCGGCAGCAGCTGCGCCCAATCAAGTTTACCTTCTCACGAGCTCGTGTTCTTGATGAGAACAAATGAAAACACATGTAACCCAATCCGGGGCGAAAGAAGGGCGAATGATATCGGGCGAATTAATCAGCCTGTAGTCCAAGCGTAGCCGATAGTTTCGAGCCAGCTGCTAATTAATCGCTTTCGTATACGCTGCCGGTGAAAAAAGCCACGATAAATTAACCGAGGATTGCCTGTTATTTTTCTTTCTTGAACGCCATACGTCACTATAAGCGCCGAGCATATTTTCTGGTTCATCTGCGCCGAAATTGAGGAAATTCATTTCGTCGAACGTCGCTCTAGCGTTAGCCGGCCCGAGCTAAATTACTGTCCAGTTCTTCGTTTGAAAAAGGTAATTTATTTTTGCTGAACTCGTAGATGTTTAAATATCTCAGTCACGTTCAAAATTCTGCGAGTGTTGTCAATAACAAATTGCAACATTTCGTTGTAGGTAAATTTGAAATCGAAGCAAAAGATATCGTGCAATTAATATTTTTTGGTCCTTTCTTCATACTTTTCACATGCATGAATGGGGACGCGATTAATTTAGATATGGATTTCCTTACGTTTGAATTTCATAAAGTTACACGTTCGTTTAAAGCACACCAAAATGTTTCCATAATCCCAGAACTCATGAATGCAAACCAACAGAGCACAGTCTTAAATTATACTGGATCTTACCGATTCTAAGGCGCTGTTGCCCGATATTCGTGCAATCGACGATTTATCATGATCGCAATAGTATCGATGTTCCCGCGCGATTTTGTTCCCATTGGAAGCTCTTTGCAATAGGTACGCAAATAGCTATCGCCCTGATCGGGGATTATCAGCCCAATCGTGCAAACTTGCTCTGGCTTTCGTTCGTGCCATATAAACTTGTTCCTCTATTTCCGTTGACTTCCCTTCTCCTTCTGTTTCTCCTCTTCCCCCATTTCCTCGTGGAGATTCTCCGTTCTATCCAATTATCGGCTATTTGGAATGTCGATCTGGGTCAACAGGTCAGTCCATTTACGCTTGCAATTATTATTGTTGCTTGTCATTGTTGTTGTTGCAATCTTAATGGTGACAAGTCAGACTGGCGGAAGGCTAGGTTAAGACCGTTCTATATATTGCTACGAGAAATATGCTGTAAGCTACTTAAATAAGGTTTGTGTACTGTGCATATAAGATATAGTACATGGGCATTAGCGATGAGCTCGAGTACGTCGCAGATAGGTTCGAAAATTCTAGATTCGTACTTTCTGTAAGTATTTGAAAGAAAGGAACGATACTTTCAAGGACACTGGAACCTGAACAGATTCGAATCCTCCGTGAGCACTTTGGGAAATAAAATTTGATTTCCATATTTTGAAAACTATGTGGTCTACTAAGAGTCACAGAAGCGAACTACAACAATTTAATCACATTTTTAGATCGCCGAATATTTCTCGTCTAACGACCACCTGGGGAATTAATCATTTCTATCGGCAGGAAAGAATTAATCGACGTGGGCTCTTTCGAGTTTGATACAGATTGGCGAGGCGCGAAACGCTGAAAGGAGCGTTTACGAGTGAAAGAAGACAGGGGAAACAGTTTGAGAAGTTTCCGTATGAAAATTTCATGGCTACGGAGGTTTTTCAATTTCGTTTTGGAAAGTTTGCCCGCGGGCACAGTTTATAGGATTTCCCGCGGTTATGGACGCTTCTAAAGTTTGAATTGGGGCCATGTTTCAGGCATCGATTCTGAGATTGGTCAGTTATTTTTTATTGTGGGGAGTTATAAGTTGTCTCATTATTACGTACCCGAAGGAAGAAATGGGAATAGCGTTGCAAATCGTGCCGGCGTTGGAAAATACTTTCCAGCAACCTTCTCCTTTTATGCTTCTTCATAATTTCGCTTCTCCGCGGAAGTTGCTCGCGAGTTTGATACAAGTCTTACTCGAGATGCATTTTTATTAACTGCCTCAAACACTGGTCTTTAATAAGCGTCTCTCTCTTCTCGAAGTTCCATCGAGGTAGAAGTTACCAGTCGATAGCATTTTATATCGTCTTTAAGCAACGTCCTCATCAACAGCATTTTGAACAGAAGTTACTCGATAAGCGATATATGATTCGGACTGTCTCTTGTTACTAAAACTAGACTTAAACTTTAATTTTGACCTGAAGATTAAAGGTAATGTAAATATTTTGCGAATTCCAAGTGCAGTCGTTGCTTTATTGTTAAAATAATGCATTGTATACTATCTTTGTATATCACGCAATTTTCTATGTGAGTGGAAAATTTTCAATGGCGAAGACCATATAAACAAAATAACTGCAGATTATTTCAATACGAAACCAAAAATGTGTGTGTAGGAATAGCTGATAAAAGTATGGAATCTAATGACGACCATTATATCGCAGATTAACGAAAAAAGATGAATACATCTTCTCTCTTTTTTTCTCTATTTTTCTTCTACCGTCACTGACATATTAACATTTTGTTTCGATATTTAAAGCTCCAATCCCGAAACATTTACCGGGCGCAAGTGTCCAGATCGTAATGCGGTCGCATTTATAATTTTAAAACGTTTAGTTGAGCAGAAGATTTGTCAGTGTTGTTATTAAATTGTCCCATTTTCAAAATCGTGAGATAACGCAACCTGCCGCAATTGAGGACGCATTCTGTCCAGCCAGCAAATATGTAGTTGGTTGACCCAATCCAGTCATAACCATTATAGTTGGCTTTGCTCCTTTTTCCCCCTCTCGTTTCCTTCCGACCGCTTGGATTTTGCATCAACTGCACGTTTACTACCAATATCGAGTCTTCCTCTGGTTTATGATACCGAACGGCCATTCTAATAAAAATATAACTGAAAACCGTAAGTCCGGAGCTCGAGAACTATTGAACAGTTTACTATTAATCTATATATACTGGCCTAATGTCGAAGTTGACTTACTGCAAATTGGAAAATATTGAGCTGCTCGATCTTACGAAAATCGTTAGTATTCTTTAAACGAATTCGATGCATAGTCATATTACATATATTGGAAATACCTAACTCAGATTATTTGAATAAACCAAAGTATTAAAAGTAATTCATGAAACTTTTTATGGTAATTTTCAAAAATTATTCTGTCATTGTCTAGTAGCTTCGATAACGTCATTTCCCTAATGGCGGATAGCTAAACAGTTTGTATACAAAGAAACAAACATGAAAGTTACATTTTGCAGTCGCATAAATCATTAAAAATATTTCCGGCGCGCTCACTTTCTTAAAATTACAACATTACAATTTCCTTATATTTCGGTATAATTTATCTTCGTCAGCGGTGAATTCGTGATGCAACATTCTTAGCATAATCCGTCTGACAATAAATCATCTCTATACTCTTCTTATTCCGCGAATAAATGGACTTTCTAGTACGTAGAAAGTAAAAAGCCAAAGGATTAACTCGGGTATTTCGGAACGTGTTTTCACAAAAGTATTAGCTTGTATGTACCAGAGCTTCTTTTAATTACTTGTTGTTACTTTTGTTTTTCTTATCGTGGGTAATTCTGGATTATTATTTACGAAATATTTGTTTCTTTAAATTGATATACAAAAACCTCGGCTTCCTGAATAATACCATTTTAAAAATGTTTTTAGCGTCTAGTTAGAAAGTTCTAAATTATTTTTAATTAATATTTATTAATTTTAATATCTTCTTAATTTAATAAAATTTTTATTAATATTCAAATTTTTTAAGCAATAGAGATAGTTATTATATTTCTTTCGTTGTGAAAATTACAACAAATACTCTATCTCTCCCCCCCCCCTCTCTCTCTCTCTTAATGAAATAGAAATGTAATAAAAGTAAAAAAGTTTAGTGAGAATGAAGAAGTTTGAGGATACATTGGCTAATGAAAAGTAGACAATATATAATCAAACAATTCTCTTTATTCGTAATAAATAATAACTCTTTCATTCCTATATTACAATAAAAAGAGGTTAGTTGAAAGAGAAATTTATAAGCATGTAAATGTTTAATACTAATTTCATTCAAAACTTTCGAGTTGTGCTTCTATGCCTTTTTCATTCAATATCTCTGTACCTTTCGTCTCAATGTAATAAGTACGTAGGTAATCGTAAAACCTGTATACATTAAACGGAAACATCAAAGAATTTATCGTATCTCATTAATCGTAAACCGGGCTGGAGTTTTACTCTCATAGAATAAAAGGTAGCGTTAAAAGAGCGAAATATCGTCGATTCTCGATTCTCGAACGTTGATTGGACAAAGTTGAAGGGATCCAATGGTTTCGCACTCGGTACTCAGTAGCAGGTATTTCATCAGAGAAATGTTTCGCATGTTTGGTTCGCTTTAAAAATTCCGCTCGTCAGCACGAAATGCTTTGTGCGTTTGCCTATTTATTTCGTAGTCAGCAGTATCGATAATTGGCTTTCGCAGATCTCTCGGAGGGTTTTAAAGTATGTAACTACAAGCTTCTGGTCCACCACCAATTGCGATCGTCTTTACGAGTTCCACAATAGAAATTTTTACTCCTGTTTTTATATAATTCGATCTAATCATCGTAAAAGGAATGAAAATTTTATGAACATATAAAATAAAAATATAATACTTGTGTTATTTGTTGAAATTTGAGCACATAAAAAAGCATCTACTGTTATTTTGTAAAATGAATATAGCAACTATTGGTATACTGCGTATATTGCGTTGATATATTGCGTATACTGTTAACGACTATTCGTTCTTTTTTTATTTTCTTTATCTATTTATTGCTACTTAATAGGTCAATCGTTATTGGTTCAGAGTTAATTTTAGTGAAAACCGAGCTTGGCGGTTACAGCTGGCGAAAAGTGAAATAAAAAGAATATTTTTCAAAATTTTTGGAATCGTTCGTTCGAATTCTGTTTGTGTAGTTTATTTCGGTAACCATCTGCTAAAATCTCGACGGGCGTGGAACAACTCCTGGGCAACGCACATGTCAGTACGACACGATAATTAAATTCTACAGAATTGGCACAAAGAGCGTCGACAAAATGGCGAGCAAAATGAGCCGTTCGTACGAAACATTTAGAGTAAAGGATCGGCCATGTGTGTACACTTTTACATGACATTTCGTTTTCATGAAACGCCAGCCGAGCTTGCTTCTGCGCTTTCTGATTTTCTTGTTGATCCATACGACTCTTTTGAATATTTTAGGCCACTTTTAATTGCACATCGTGCCAGAGAATAACATTTTATGGAACAGGCTTTACGCTTTACCAAAATCTCACCATACTCGCGTATTATTAGAGACAAAAGTATTTCTATTAATTTTGTACATTCAGATTAATCGTATTTTTTTATTGTTCGCAATCATATTTCGCAAGGGATATCTTCTAAGGAAATTTTTCACGTCCTGTTCCTTCCAAGAGATGCTTTAAACTTGATAGAGCACAAGGATAATTGCAAATGATATAATTTAGTTTCGTTAGTCGTAGAAGTGTCATAGGAACGTCTTACGAAAGCGGATTATAAACTTTTGCAAAGATCATGGCGAATTACTCTTATAAACTCATAAATTACTTATAAATACTTATAAATTATAAGATTTTAAACGAATGGGCAATATTTAAAAAGGTATTTTCGTTAGAAGAATTTGTTGTAAATGTTTGTTTCAGGATGCATCCACTTGTTAGGAGCAAAATTATTTATTAATATAGAAAAGACAGCTAATGGTAAAAATTGGTTCAGGTATTAAATTTAGATGGCAGAATGATCGTTTTTATTTAAATAATATTCCATTTAATCATCACTATATGCGATTCTTTTTATATCGTGCGACTTAAATACTCAGCTTTCCCATATTTTTCCATATTTTGCCATATTTTCCTTACGCATACACTACGTACTGAACTCTGAACATACGAAACGATAAAAGGCATATACATGTAGCATTTAACGCTTTCGAGACGAGTTTCTCCCCATCCAACAATGAAGGTAATAATATAATAGTATGAAGTATAATACACTCATATTTGAAGGAAAGTAGGTTAATCCTCTATAACATTATGTGAGTATGAAGTGTCAAAATATTTCATATAATATATAAAATATGAACACGAAAAATTTTTGTGATAAGAGTTCAAATACATTCGTGAGTCCATAGTCCTTTCATCCAAAGAATTTCTTCTAATACAATGATCTAACAAATAAAATGAGCAAGTACTTATATATAATTATTAATTATCAAGTGCATTATAAAAATATGGACATCTACAGTTAGTCCTTTAACTTATCACGATCTTCCATCGTCGCTCTTTTGTCAACGCGGACACCGAACATTATCAAAACTCAAGGTAGAATATGAATATTGAAATTCTCATTATTCCTCGATGCTACAAGCCGACCGTGCCCGGTTCGTACGACGCCAGATATAATTTAAAGTTTCTAAACTAGCCGGTTTAATTACGCTTGTATACACGGCTATTAGACATTTACAGCAGAGCTGACCGTTCATCTCACCTCTACGCGCGTAGGTCACGAGGCACTTATTTTAAAGAAAAAGGAAAAATGGAAGAGGAAACGACCATGCTTAACCGGGCTCAAAGATGATGAGCTAAAGAGGCAGAAATGTATGGCACAATATTTGTTTCACAGACATCACTTTCACGAAAAGTTTGTTATTTCATGGGGTTAAGGTTGTATTTCCTTCATAAAAGAGCTTTTTGTATAGCTTTCATTATTTTGCTGTACAATATAGAATTGAAAATTGTGGATTATTATACGTGTTGGTTTATTAAAGAGACGAGTGATAAAATTGTAATAGTCTGTGTATATTAAACTCACTTTAAATACAAGTACAGAGACAGTGCATGCCAGTCGTTATCGTCGCTCGCTCAATGCTACTGTTCAATTCTACGCTCGCTATTCGACTGTATGACTCGCTATAATGATTGTGCTAGAGAGCACGTTCGTCTATTTGTATCAACCAATGTTATTACAAAAAGTTCGAATGTAACTTCGGTTGACGATTGTAAATAACGATGATAATGTTTTGTCCGGAGTTTGTTTACCTTTGAACCTAGCAAATCAAAACAACGTTGGCACTCCAAGGCACAACAACATACTCTTCGTCAAAAAGGTAGCCCAGGTGTGCTATCTATAATTTCTCAATGACGCGTGTAAAGTTTTTCGTCTGTAACGTATAATATCAAAACATCATGAGCTCAGAATATGCGGTTCGTTGAAAATAATTAAAAATATTATGAGGTTTAGTGTGTAATAAAAAAATTGTTTTGTTTTAAGAACGAAATGATAGCACATGTACAATACGAAAACAATAATTATCATAAATTGTAACTAATAATAATGTTACGACCGTTCGCGATGAGATGCGATCGCGAGGAAACGTAAATTCTCGCTACGATTTTGATGGTCGACGTCAAGAACCGGTCGTTCCCCTGTTTCGATTAGGATAACAGAGGTAGTTCAAATGATTGTAACACTGAATTAACAGGGTTAATATAAGCTTCTATTTTTAATAATATTTAAAATTATAATTAACTCGTTACAAATGATTTAACGATAATACAACTATTATTATTATAATTCGACTTGATTTTATAATATTTCTCGACGTATTCGTTGGACTAAGCGACCTTGATTTTATTTCTCTGAACTTCTCGATGCATTCGGTTTGAATCCTCGTATGATAGTAATTGCCCTTCGATTTTTTCCTTTGTCTTCTCTTGAAAACGACCCCCACCATGCTCGTGTCTCGCGACCGATCGCGCCTATGATCACGTATGCCACCTCTTTGTGTAGGTAAAATAACGGACCGAAGGCGAACGATGTTTTTTAGAACTCGCTGCTTGACGACAATTATGCGCTTATCGCCACATTGTGTATATCTCGCCGGTCATGTAAGACGATCTGTCTGTGACACTGTAGTACCAAGGAAGACGGTTAGGAACACGCTCTATAGTAAGCCTCGGGGCGTAACAAATAATTACTTATCGAACATATAGAGTTTCTCCGATTGGAATCTTCCGTTGATTCATGTGCCGCTACAGAATAATATTTTACAGTTTGGTGGAAAAAATAAATGTTTTGCGATTGACCCAAGCATTCGCACACGCCTTCCGCGGTTCTGCTGTATTTTCTAAGATGATGGTATAAATCTTAATTATTTTATAACGATGGCGATGGAAAAAAAGGTAGTCGTCGTCTATTTTGCGGGATAAAGATAAGAAAGCATGCTTTATTGTAGCGATATTGGGAAAAGATAACAAATTGCGTATAAATTTGGGATACGAACGTTTCATTATTCAAATTTTCGTTCACAGTAAATTATCCTAATGGCGATAATGTTGCTTGGATCTCAACAGTTATCTATCAATTTCAAAATAATTGCTGAAATTATGATATAACATAGTAGTCGGAGCGTTTGGAATTTCTTGTAAATTACCAGGTGTCTGAACGAGTTTAACGCGGACAGAGGCGTTTCAAGAGAAAATAATTAAAGCTTCGGCCGGTGAATTTGAAATCCCATCAATTTTTGAATATTCATTAACGAGACCCGGATTGCATACTAAAATAAGCTTTATTATTTTCCCTCAACTATGAACTTTTTCGACAGAATAATCAACTAGCATATTAATCGAAAACTGCTCCATTTCCAGTATTGTAAACATTTACTCTGTACTGAATATTCAATATCAGATGTGATCAATATATCTAAGACAGCAATATTTCATACGCGCGTAATTGTATAAAAATCGTATATGCTATTATTAAAAAAAAAGATACTGCAAATGTCGTGAAAGAAATGGACGTTCTTAAAGTACGTGCTAGTACGTAAAATTAGCAAATCAGGCTTCGTTGTTTATCCGTCTTGCTTCTAAAGAACATTTACCAGATATTGGACGCAAATACACGTATTGTTTTCTTTCAACGCTTTCCATTCATTGGATTCTTCGGTTACCTTCTTTCTATTTTCATCGCGAGTACACATTCGTGTATGAATTGTTACATTCTCGATAATCAATACGCAATTTCTTTGCATAGAGACTAGATATATTAACCTACTAAGGATCGAGCAATGAAATAATGCGTGAAAGTTGCGCGATATTATTGAAAAATGTAAATAACTCATTTTGTAATTATTCGAGTTATTCTTTCGTACTTCAGTTATTAGCTTACGATATATTACGGTTTATTTCAAGTATTTCTTTCATTTATATGCCGATATCTAGACTGCAGCTTTTTATGCAAACTTGTACTTTTATGAATTTAAAAAATGGAATGCAGGTTCCACCTGTTGGATATCATAACACGTGTTAGATTTTGAATATTTTATATATTATATTTTTTGTGAATAGTTAAATTTATCTTTCTCAGAGAAGTTGGAAAATGCCTATTATTCGCATCCTATGACCAAAATTATCAAGGAATTAAATCAGGGAACAACTCTTATGTTTTCTACTACGTTTCCTCGAGCGCATAATTTTCCATGCTCGTAAATAACGTCGGTATAATGTTTAAATGAACGTATATAGAGTATATGAGTTCCCTCGAAAGACGTTATTAACGTTTCTGTTTGAAAAAATGATTTTTAAAGTACGCGTACACTGAGTAAATGCATGCACGACAGTAAATTAGGTATCTTCAAGCGACAGAAACTTAGTTCTCTCTGGCGGGAGTTGGCATTAATGGCACAACGAGTCGCTATCATGCATGGTGCAAACTTGGAAACCTGACAAAAAGTTATCACGTTGTTTTTGATTACGTAGAACGGAGAATTTCGGTGCAAACGTTTGTTAAAACATTTAAAGGACACGGCCGGTATTCAGTCGCAGTAGAAACATGAAATACGTGAAAAAGAGAATGCCGTGCATTTTTTATATTGGTCCCTTCTGGCATTGTAAAACATATTTTAATCCCCTGAAATTTATATACAACTCATTTTTTTAAAAGAAGTATCAGACCCCGTTGCTGCATTGTAGTTATTAAAATGTCCTGTATATTGCATACATATTTTATATCTTCTATTCATATCCTTCTTTCGATTTTTTAAATCATTTCGATATGCATTTTGAGCCAAAGGGTTTTTGTAAATGATTACGTTCAATTATTTACGTCATTTTGCAATCGAAATATCTATCTGTACGTTGAATTTATAAGTTGGTAGAAAGATCGGTTATATTTTTCATTTCTCAGTGAATATCTACGTTTATTACGTATTATTCGATCTCATTGTTTAGAAATAATTTCTTATAATAACATAAAATAACATACGATACATTGGTAAAATGCATACAGCACAATACAATACTTTTGTTGTTGAATGTATCAGATAAGGTAGATTTTGTTTGAAAGCCATAATGTTTGATAGGGTATGGTTGTTGTAATATATCCGATTCCATACCGTGTTCTTTCCTTTCTTCTCTGTTTGTGCGAGTGTATTTCCTTTCAGAAACATGCTTTATCTAAAAATCTGTATTTTCTAGCATTGACGTTTCGCTAAATCGTAGAATATGGCATTATCTTTACTTACAGTCACTGAATAAAAATATATAAAATACATCAGCGTACGCAATTTCTCGAAACATTTCAAATTTCCATTTTCGATCCGCCAGTAATATATTGAAGCGATATATCCTCATTTGCTGTTGCACGTTCGAAAGTAGATTATTTCGAAAATTATTTTGATGGAATTCGTAAGTATTTAGCACGTATAGTATCGTATATAAATTTTGCTATTTATAAATACACAGTTTATTCAATGATAATAAAGTTATGAATTAGCGCACAACTGGAATTTTAAGTTAACGCACGACAAACGTAATAAAAATGTTAAAAAATCTTAATAAATTCTAAATTCAAACATCAAAAACATATTTTATGCGAATATTAATATTATCATGAAAGATTAAGTTATCCACTTGTAGGACCATATCAATGTGGACCTTTGGAAAAGTCGATTTCTCTAGCATTTTCTTGAAGAATATAATTCAAAAATATGTATGTGTACAAAACTTAATGATATCGTTTGAAGGGCTGCTTGACATTTTCAGGTCGTTAAAAATCTATTGCGTAATTACGTATTATTGTTAGGAAGAAATTGCTTACGTATTTTCAAGCTGCAAAGAAATAAGTTCAGTGTTATTCATGTGTCCGAATATTATTGCGAATAACCGTACATATTTAATGAATAGTATAGCACGTGTCAAAATCGGTATAGTCACATATTGTAAGCAGCTACGTCGGTGGTCCATTAATTACACCGACTAATTCCGCGAATTGGTCATTAAGGATCAGCTGTTCCGCACTTAATGTCAAGCTAACCGCGCAGTTCACTTCGTTCCTGATCCAACGATAGTCAGTGTTCCTTCGTACGACACGGGACACTGTAATTGGTTTGTTGGAGCTTAACTAACTACCGGATAAAGTCGAACGAACCGGCCGCCGTTTAAGCACGGATTATCCAGAACGAGGTGAACAATATTTACTGCTAATTGCCGGGCTTTAGTTTCCCCGATTTATTTCCGCGATAAGAAAATCTGGCGAACACGCAGCTGCCCATATGGTCCTCTTTTTTTCGACCAAGTATTTTTATCTAATTTTGACGCTATCAGTCTCTCTTCCCTTACACTGACACACTGATTTCCATTGGAGATTTGTTACTTCGAAGCTAGGATTTTTATGGAAATCTAACACCTTTTTCGAGTACCAAGAAACAAAGGAAATTATTGATATTATAATAAACATATTTTTCTAAGAAAATTGTTAGGTTTTGTACGCTCCTTTTATAAGGATTTGGATCTGCAAGGTTTTTAAATGAACGTTGTAGAGAATTCGAGTTCGCTGTTTAAATATGAGATTGAAAACCTTTCTCTTTCCATTTTAAATCTCTTAAAACGAATTTAACAGGATGGTATGAAACGAGAAAGTGGTTTCAAGGATCTTATATTTTACGTATGAAAAGAAAAGCATCGTTAACGTGAACGTGCCTTTAGAAACGTAGCGGCTAATTATTTCTTTGGCCGTTGAACATACAAAAGAATATCTAAACGGGGACGTTCAAGCGATGCGTACGTAAAATTATAAATTCCTGAGTACATAGAAAATTCCTACGTCTTTTTAAACGCTTAACAAGGGAGACCCAATTTCACAGTGGGCAATATGAATTTTTATCATGGAACTCGACTTATTCACTGAGTTATCTCCGCTGCAATTCCAGATCTTCGTTCGTCATAAAAACGCTACATAATTCGCGCGTCGTACGGAAGATTTAATCTCACAAATGAGATTCGAATACTGGCTCACCCTGGACGGTGCATTAAACAGGAATATCCTGCGAGCTTAAGCACACCTTTTGCCAAGAAAAAATTAGCTCATTCGAACGTGCCCGCGCAGAGAAAACGAAACTGCCGCTGATCTAGCAATTAACTCACCTGGAATTCTGCCAACTATTTATATCGCGCTATTATCATACGTTTCGTTACGAGACTAGGCCTAAATAGTTATGCTTATCTTATCGTAATTTAGACATTGCTCGACGAATTAAAATATTCCAACTACACATCCTAATAAGATTTTCGTAACGCGTTTATTAAATTGAACGTGGCAACTTATAGAAAAAAAAACATCTGAGGGGTTTGTTTAATCTTCTATTTTGTATTATTTAAAGATGATTATTTTATATTTTTCTGGAAAAGGATATTATACAATGGCTCTCGAAAGTATTCGATTACTTACCATAGAAAACTTTTATGTAAATGTAGTAACAGCGACAGTATTAAACCACAAAGCAAATGAAATAAATAATCGATTTTATTATCGTAGATTAATAACGCAAGAGAATTCACACCACTCTATAGCGCGTAGATTTTAATTTCGGTATAAAAAGATCATTTATTTTTACTTGCGTTTCGCTTTCGCTAAATTCGCTTTCTCTAAAATTTTATAATGCGACAGAACAGAAAGTAAATAAATCCATGAAATTTAAAATGTTAAAAATTAACGATGCGACCGATGTTACAAACAACAATTCGCATTTTCAACGTGTTGAAGGCCACGCGTGAAATAAATTACTTTCAGTTACGTCGCTCTTCAAATGCATGTGCAGCGTGTTAAATTTAAAAATTGTTGCCCTATTAAAGAAACAGAGAATGTAAGTTGTCAAGTTTCCTCTTCGTAATATTTATTTGTATTTTATTCGTGGGAAATTATGTCCAAACTTACAACAGGATCACCCGACGTTTGATTCTCGTGAGCTTGAAATGATTCTGACGGCAGCCTGGATAGTTGCGGGTCCATGATAAGCCTCACGTTGACAGTGCTCTTCCACCACCTATACCACGGCGACACCTGGTCCTGACGAAAAGAAAAATGAGTTAACTGAAGTGGCGAAGGCAAAGGGGAAAATCTGTACAAGCGGTCGTTCTTTTCTGGTCGATTTAAATTATCTAGATAGTTTCGGTTGTCACGGCCAAAAGACACTCTGCTCGATAAATTAGACCAGAGTGGCTTCGAAGTGGCCAGGCTTCGAGCTAGCCTGATCGAAACCCGAGCGAAACTGATTCCGGGGTGTCACGTATTCAAGATAATTCTTAATTAAATGTGCACCGGCTGGATTTCGATTCGACTACTCGACGGGAATTGAATTTATGCAACCAGGAACAAGATTTTGCTTGAAATTCTTATCCCGTTTCTGTTGAGATATTCGCTTCAAAGATGTGATTTACCCTTTCTAGGAATCACTTGCTCCGGTTTCCCTGTAATCTGTTACTTTATACGTATTTTCCGTAATGATCGTGGTATCGAGAAACGAATGGAATTATGTGATGGGAATTGAAATTGAGAAATGTTTTCTCTAAGGGATTAAGAGTGTTTTTGTAGAATCAGAAAATTTCCCAAATTTTTTCAAATAACATTCTTTAGTATCGTAACGATACAAACACATCTGTGTCATTTTGTATATATTAAATTGGAATGAAATATTTTGTACACTTTCGTACAGTAGATTCCATAACGATTATCCGATCATTCGTGGGTATCAATAGTATTTGAAATTTACTATATGAAAGCAATTCGTTTTGAATTTTAAAAACATTGTTTTGCTTTCGAACGCAAACTTGTATGTTTTTTTTTCTGCAATTATTATTAAGAACTCTAAAGGTTTCTAGAACATCCCAATGGAATGGAAATTTATTTCGTAATTTTTTGAAGAAGATGAAACGTGGAACAGCACGGTTAGATTCTCCTAATTTCCTACTATAAATGTTACACTATATGTGCTATGAAAAGTATCTCATACCATTTGATGAAATTTATCGTAAACCTCTTCATAATATGAATGTGGAATATCATCTAAATTAAAGATTTTTCACGTGAACAAGTTAACACCTTTTGGGGAGAATATCGAGCTGGGTGGACGAGTGCGTTTAAAAAATATGAGACATTTAAAAAACGAAATTGACTTTCGTATGCTCTCTCTCTCTCTCTCTTAAAATTAACGATATCGTATGATGCATCTGTAGAAGAAGATCATTCGATTTATATGTGAAATATTTTCGACATTATCGATAGTTTCGAGTTAACTACTGCTCCGACAAATAAACAGTATACGTGAGGGTGCAAGTTATTAGATATTTTGTTATCAGCTATCGGTGTCCAATATCATGAAACATTGGACGTAAACCATGTAATATCAAGTATAAAGCGACAGCAGAAATTCCACCGCGAGTTCGCTATATTTTTACAGCTTCTATCAACCGTAGTCAAGATCCAAAGGATGAAAGGAACTGCTAGCGATTCCTGGTACGGCCAGCTCTTTCGTTTTTCAATATCTTGCTGCTCTTTTTACTCCTTTCTTTTTGCCCTTTTCCTCCATTTTTTTTGTCTTTCACGTTCTTCGTGTCTTCGTTACTTTGTCCCGCCTTCTAGTCGAGGCAATTTTATAACAGCTTTCTTCTTTGTAAACTCGAGAACTCGGACCGAGCTATACTCAAGAAATATAGTCAGAAACTGACGTGTAATTTTCTGCCTCAAAGCGATTGTCTTCTTTAGACATCAACTCGATTGTACGTTGGAAATTTTCATCGATGTTTCCCTTCTTCCGCTTTATCTTTCTTAAATCTCTGAGAAGTTATGGGAATCGTAGTTTCTAGTACGTTACATTGAGAAATAACTTTTATAAGAATCGATCGATGCGTTACAGTGAAGACACACAAAGGCAATTTGCCATTGATCGTCTCAGTTACTTTACGCACCGATATTCTCTCAGCTAAATTTGTTTCTCTTTAAGATCGCGAGGATGTCTTTTCAAATTCCTTCACTTCTCTGTGCATTCTCTTCCCTTTCGATACTCAAATATAAAAAGTTGCAAATATAAATATATCTTACACAGAAGATTCCACAGAAAATGCAAACGAAATTTGCTGTTTCATATATACATTCTAATATCCTATTCTATTTTACCAAACACTGAAGACCAGCCAAAAATTTCATTGCAGAAATTTCCTTTCTTTTCTACCACCAGTGTTCTCCGCGGACATGTACTATCATCATGGAATTTTGTTTAAAATTAGAAATAATCGAACCGTGTCCTACGAGGAAGAAAACCAGTCAGCGACAAACTTTATTAACCGGATAGCTGTCGTTCCATTTACCAAATGCACGCCTTCGCATGTCTTTCGCGTTATTTTCTTAGCCAGAAAGAGTGTGTCGCGGCGCGTTTGTTCCGGTTCACTTGGCTGACGCGTTCCATTCACGCAGCCAAGCGTTGGCTCACCTGTTTCACCTCTCGGGCCGCGACTTAATGCATCTGCTCCGAGGCAGCTTGTTATCTGGGTCGGCGGAATCGTGTCGCATAAACATAAACCGCGAAAGACAGTCGCAGCCACCACACGGGCGCATCGTAAAAGGCCGTCGACCTAGACCTGCCTCGGAGCTACCTCGAAATGCGCCGTGTCTCTAGCGACAACCGCTGCGATATTTTTACCCTCGAACGAAATACTCGATACACTCGGCGTCGTGAGCTTGAAAATTCTCGCGAAGAAACAACGGGCGTGAATAAAACGCGGGCTACGTTTACCTCAGGGGAAACCAGGTTCGTTCCTCGGGCGGAAACGAATTTGGAAACGCGTCGCTGCTTTTCAGAGACGCCTCGTTCCGGGATAATTGCGTTTCCCTGGCAGGAAAGTCTTTTAACCCCCCTGGCTTATGGCTATGCAGTCATTCCAGTAACGGAGATTATGATCGAATTGTGGTAAACAAGGCTTCCATTCGTGATTTCCGTATTTGCGTTGGGACGTTGGGTCTGCACAGGTTCTAATGTGTGGAATTTAACAGTAACAGGTGTATTTAATAACGACAGAGTTGTTTTAGATTGAACTTAGATTTCCTTCGACTGCTATTTCTGCTTTCTTCAACTTTGTTGCGATTCTCGAATTTTTATACGCGTGGAGGATGAAGGTACACTTACCATAGACAACTTTCATGTATCTATATATTGCATTTATTAGGTGTATGAAACCTTTTAAAATTTCATTGGCACACAACGTGCATAATTATGTTCATCAAAGCTAGCTACAATTATTCGAATACTTTCATGAGCCTCTGTATTTGTCAAAATCGGAACAAGTTCTATTATTCTCCCTATAAAATATTCGTATGTTTAAGCGAAACACGTCAAGACCCGATAAGAACAAAGGTGATGAGTCACGAGTTTCCGTCTGGCCACCTCGCGAATACACCGGATGGATTTACAGTTGCGAGAAAGAAAAAGTGAGACGCGGTACCATTAAAGGGATTACTCGCAGCAAGAATATGCCTAGAATTTCTGCGAAAGATCAGTCCGTGGCTGACACAAAAAAAGTTCGCAAGTTCTCGAGATTACGCCGGGGCCATTAAAAAATTTGTTAGGAATCGCGTTACTTATTGTAATTAGCATTGCTGTCTATAAATATATATATGGCGTGCTATCGTCTGTTAAACTGAGAAATAAAATAGTACATCTCGAGAAGGTACTTCGTCCAAGAATGTTTAAAATACCCACTTTTTTGGCACGGTAATCGCTTTTTTCGTGTGCGTATTCAGAAAACTGAGTCCATTGTGTCACGGAATAAATGGAGAATTTATTATCAGATTTACCGGTTGCTTACAAAGCTAACTCAGCAACAGCCGGTCGGTTAATTGCAAGAACGCTACCCGTCGCTGGGGATGGCAAACAGGAGTTAAATACGTTTTATTATAATACTGGTTAATGCTTATGTGTATAGATCTACGCCGTACGTCTTTTAAGGGCGGTTTACATTACAGATAGAAGCAAAATGAGATAAAGTAATTATTTAAAGAAACGTAATCAGTCAATGGAAGAGCTGATATTGTGAATATTTATTGCCACAAAGCAATCGGTTTGAGGAAGTAGGAGATTATCAAATTTTATATTGTTTTAAAAAAAATGATCTTGGATTCAAACGATGCTTTGGGTTAAAATATTCGTGATTAGTTTAGGGATTTTAAGAAAATTTATATTTTTCTAAACATCTGTAAATCGAATGGAATTTAACTAATATTTGATTTTGAATATTTCATATATTTTTACATATTTGTATATTCTTCGCATTTCTGCATCTTTACATTTTTAAGTTTTCGTTTTAAATCTTTAAATTTTCCATAAATGCATAAACATCGCTAGTCTACTTATGATACTAAGGTAGAAAGTAACATTTCCCTTTATGTGCGGCGATGTTACATACATACATATTTTGAATTAAAAATATAATTACCTTCCCGAGTAAATAGACCGTTGTAATGTAACCCAGTACCACGATGGTGAGAAAAAACCATATAGCTCCTCTTGTCCAGAGTTTGGAAATTCCAATCTTATTTCCCTCGATGACAAAATATTGCATACCTACGTTTTAACAGGCGTATAAACGTAATTAACGTATTTTCAGTTATAATTTTATCGCAGTCAGAGAGTCAAATTTTAATCTACGTATGTACGCGAAATAAACGTAAATTTTACCGTAATTTTGCTTCGCTATTTGTTATTGCAAATTGACTCACCTAAGAGACAAACTGTTACCAAACCCACAGTAACGACGGAAAGTAATGTGAAGATAAGCAAATCTGACTGTATGTTTCTACGATTCCTGGGGTGAGTAATCCATATCCTCAACGATTCTGGCCTGAAGGTTCCCATAAAAGTGATCACTATACAGGTCGAAAACAAGTTGAATGTCATGTGTTATTTTCTATGCAAAATCGAGTATCTTTCATCAAATATTCCACATTTATTTTAATTTAAACCACAATTCATTGGATAATCATTACCACGCTAGCAATATTATTTCTTTTTTTATTTTCGTTTTGAAAACTTTTATAGCGTCGGTACTTAATTCTTAATCGTTCAGGGAATCAAACCTCGAACGAGCAAAACGCGCGTAATTACAATCTTAAAATATGGAATTCTAAAATTTGATGCTTACCATCGATAACGAGGTGTTTCGATAACATTGAAGTGATAACGGCATAATTCGCAATAAGATCGGCACGACTGATTCAACCATCTTTCCAAACATGCTAAATGCACGTAAGCCAGCGATCCTTTGCATCTACACAAATTATGTTTCATTCTAGGAAAATATATAAGTATAGCAAACAGCATTGAGAAAGTATTTCATGTACATGACAAAGATTCAGTATTTTCGCAAAATGAAGTGTTTTTTGTCTGTGGAATTTCCGTCTGTCAAGCATATATTGGCTTTTCCTATAACTAAGAGAGTAAAAGCTTTACATATAAGAATATATGGTCAGAAAGTTTATAATTAAAATAGCATAAACTAGAGGAAAAGAATAAAAAACTGACAAAAGACGTAGATTTGTGCGATCTTTTATTCTTATTATTTGTTATACATACTATATTCCGGTCGTATACAGCGTATCTCGCGCAAGTTGAAACGTACACCGAGCAACGCCTAATTCCATTCTCAAATTTCTGACAAATGTGACGTAGAAGCCAATTTTCTCATATCCTTACACTGTTCCTTTTATCGCTACAGTACCTTTCTCTGGTGTTCTCACGTTGCTTTTACGTCCTTAGAGTCTTTTTCCTGCTGTCCTTACGATGTTTTTTATTACTAGAATCTTTCGTTCCGCGGTCGGGATTGATAGAATTTTTCCCAGAGTCACTCACGATAGAATTATTTGCTTGAATATGGAAATTTTCCTACATCCCAATTTCACCATAACAGTGTGTTCTTCTATCAAATAAAGTACTACCAAAATAAAACTCGTGGCTTAATAGATTACTTCCTGTTACTGTTTCGAGATTGACAGTGTCCAAGTAGTAGTGTAGACCGGAAGGAAGTCCCTCAGAAATGACCACAGAGGTCAGGTAGTCGCTATGAATTATTTTGGAGAAAGTAACTGCTGGTGTCACCGCTAACTGACCACAGAGTGGACGTCGTTTAAACCAGGCAGTTGGCAGCTTTGGACATTCGGAATTAATTAGAATTGTCCGTGAAAAACGCATGCCATCCTACACAGAACTTTGGCGATCGATACTACTCTACCTGCAAGAGCATCTATTACCAACCAGCTGTTCCGCGGTAACGCCAATGCTAAACTTCGTAGTGCCAGCGAAGCCAGGAGAAGATTCTATGGACCAGAATAAGATGAAAATCAAGAATGACAAAATTATGTTGGAAGCTTCATTTCTAAGAAAATCTACTTTGAAAACTTGTGAAACTTGTGTGAATTTAGTTATGAAACACTCTGACCTGCACGAGTCACGTGCTTCGAGCATTACTGGTTGATCCAGTTTCTATGACTGTCATTAAATACTTGTTTCATTGCAAGTTTGGAGCGTGATTTAAGGACAAATCCAACGGATAGAAAGGACGATTTATTTCGATTAAATATTATTTATATCGTCATCTGGGACAGATGGAGGCGAAAAGTAAGCTAGTTCTTTGCTCGTAACGATATCGTCGTCACATTTTTCTCAACGAATCGACGGTCGATTGAATCTTGCATTTTACGAACGTGTCGCAAATTCGCATAATAAAAGTGTTCGCGCATACATCACGGTCTGCGCTCGATCTTATTTCCTTCTGGAGTATTCAGACTCCTTATATTTCACAGTAACATTCGAATAAGAAGAGAAGTTCAGTAAGTTTGAAAATTACGATCGCGACCATTCAGCGAAAGAGATTTGCATGCGACAGTTGTCTTACGTTTCACACGCTCTCTTAGTTCTCTCTTTCTCTTTTCATTTGATTCTATGAGAATTTCTTTCTTTTTCCTCTATTTTCTTTTCTTTTTTAGTTTCCACGAACCGAGCGTCTTTAATCACTTCGAGAGCGCGTTTCTCGAATTATTCGTTTCCGTGTTCCCGAACATGTTTTCATGCAAGACCACCCTTTTTAACACCATAATTCTCACGGCAGGTGTTAAAATTACGCTGCTACGGGAGCGTCTTTTCGCCGCCTGGTGAAACGCATCTTATTCAACTTCGTCGGAAGCATGTTTGCCTACTTTAGTAGGTTAAGATGGTTCTTTCAAGCGAGTACCCGCCGAAAGACACCGTTGAATAAGCTGAATCACGTAAAGTCTGCGAAATTTATACTTGCCATAGTTCGAGCGGACTTCGTCATGCGAGTTGGAAGCCGGCTGATACAAAAAGACGAGATGTGCTTCTGTTTTGCTAGGGAAATTTACCGTATAAGCAGTTCTAGCGTGTGTCTATTGAAGATACGAGGAGGTTGACTTGAACTAAATGGATGTCTGGTTTGAAATAGCAAGCGGAGCAGATAGATCCACATTTTTTCCCCAGTTATTATTAATGAATGTGTAGCAGAGAGACGCTTGTGAAATTAATAACAAACACGCTTGTATAATTTTACATTATAAACTTTCACGATGATTAAGTGACGTAATGCGACGAGGTTCTCCCGGTTTCAATCGTCTTTTTAATCGTACATTTTATTCTCGCGTTCCAAACGTTCCACTTCATCTTTTCAATTTCAACTCTGTCTCGAACATTATTATTATTATTATGAAATATCTCTGAATGTGTGGAAATTTGTACAACTAGTTAGTTTCAACATCCAGCGATTTCTTTCTAAGAAAAATAAATACTAATTATCTTTCCTGACCTTAATAAATTCTTTATCCACATTCTAACTAAACTTGCTAGAAAAATTGACAAGTTTCATAAATGGAGTAAAAGCTTTTCCAAGTTATCAGTATGAATAGCAGAAATAAATTTATACATGCACGCAATTAACAATTAACACAAATGTAATATTTTATATTACAGGTAAGAACCGTCGCGTCAAACCGCAAACTAATGTTCACGTAAAACCTGCAAAGTGGTAAAGTACTTTATTCCAATGGTCTTATTTTACTCTGTAGTTACACGATTTCATTTTGCGCATTTCGGTTTTTCAATTTCAAACTGAAACCATTTAATCCCATTCAGACCGTTTCTATTTACCATGAACGAAGTAGGTTACGGATAAACAAGGCGCGCAGAAATTAAGAGAAAAAGATGATAGAACGTAACGATCGTTCACACGAGACTCGAATGAATTACTTTCCACCGCGTAAATGTGAAGTACGTTCTGTATGTATATTTACGTTATGGAGCGGATGATCCCTTACCGCGTAGGTCGTCCAAGTTAATTAATCCATTTCAGTCGGAGAATACTGTTCCTGGACAAACAAACTCTAAACATCCATGCGGATGACATTCCACGGCTCGTCGGTTTCTCTCGGTCTCTGTATCGCGAAGAGAATTTTAAATATGCGTTTCATTACTTACGCGCGTCCGCGATTTCATAGCTGGCCAGGAAACGAGATGCGTTTAAAGAATTCAGCGTACCTATTATTCAGCCCTTTCAGTCTTCTCCGACGAGACGGCCGTGTAAAAGAAAACTCGAAAAAAATTCTAAAAAAAGAAGTAAATGGGAAGACAGGGAAAAACGCACCTCGCGTGTACGAACAGTGATTTTTCTATTTTGCTTGAGGTGCTGCACGTAGATAACGTTTCCATTAACTTGCTCTACTCCTTTAGAACGCGTTTCATGTAACTTGCTCTTTGCTTTCGTTTTTTCTTCTATTCTTTTTTTTCCGTAATTTAAATTGCTTCATCGTTATATATTTTGCACGGATGTTTGATATGTTTAATATACTTAGCGCATTATTAGGATCTCTTTGTGTTGTTCGTGGGGATCTTATGCGAACGAGACCACGTTAGTTTTTAACATTGTAACGTAAGTGGCGGATCAAGTTTGCGGACAAAAAAGGCCGGTGTCTTTTGAAACTAAATTAAAAGGTACAGAGATCAGGTTTCAGACAAGAATTTACACAAGAATTTGTCGTTATAGTAACAAGTGTAATAAAGTTAGAAGACTAATTGACTCGACATTATACATTTGTAACGTAAACTGTGCGCTACTTTTGCGGAACTTCGTCTAACTAGTTCGACTAACTTCGGAAGATATGTGTATTAACCTGTTTCATGGAGGTTACAAACAATCTTAGTTCTTATTATTACTGAACAGATAAATGCTACATCTAAATCTTTATACGAGCCTATACTTTCAAGCTAAGACTCGTAAAACAACGATTGCGATTAATCGATTACTAGAAGAAGTTTTGATCTCATATGCTACTCATATTAAGTCGACTAGGTATAATTCGCTGCTTTGAAAATGCTCAATTTCCACAACGATGAATGGATAAATAATTGCATTTTTGAATCCAGATCAGATTCGGTTAAACTTTTGTCAATAAAGTCATATCATTCGCGTCTCATTATGGCGAATGAAATTTCGAAATATTCTATCACGCGTACAGTACGTACAAATAAGAGTTCTCTGTGATAAATGTACAAAGACTTTCGCGAGCCATCTATCTTACTAATAATATATTAGATTATCCGAAAAGTGTCTTTCTTTCGCAAACGTGTTTTTTACAACAGTGCACCTTCATACAAATGTAAAAGCAAGTCTGTGAAATGTTTATCGCAACAGAACAAAATGGATTGTACGTAATTTGACAAAATAATATAAAACGAAAAAACGTTGTACGTCTATTGTTTCCTCATAAAACGAAATAAACTTTTCCGACAACCTAGTACAAATCTAACTCGCGCCATTCATCTGAGATTTCTCTCTCACTCCGACGAAAAGCAGCCATATCGAAGCCTACCGCAAGACCTATTAAAATCAATCACGTATTCAAGAAAGACTCCTCTGAGATTTGTAGCCGTCTCTCGTGCCGAGTATATGTCCAATCCGATTCTAATCCAGACATAGATAGGGCTCAAACGCAGCTCTCGCAAGGGATCCATCGCGACCGTACTAATCTCAATGACGAATTGCATAAGCAGGTCAGCGTGCACGTGGGCTTCTGTTAATCCACGTGAACAGGCTCGCGGACTCGTCCTGTCACTTTTGTTCGATTCATCGCGCATTCGAGTTACGCAACGCCACGAGATTAAATAATGGCGACGCGCCTCGACATAAACGTACGAAAGTGTTACGTAAACGTACACGTACGAATGTAAATGTGTACATGTAACAGACGAACGCTCTTGACGGGCCCTTAGACGCGTCGCGGCGCTTTCAGACACAAGAACGCGACGGCAAGGTGACGCAACGTTGGACGAAGCCGTGGGACGAACGAAGGAAAGAAATAGGTCGCGCGATACGCGTGTCATTTCACGAGAATTCTCGCGAGGGCCACCGGTGAGTTAAGTTTCTCGCGGCGTGTCACTCCGGGCGGGAAGAGGAGCAGGGAAGCAGAGGGCGCGGGAAATAAACGGCCAAGGGAAGCGTGGAAAGAGTAGAGAAAGAGAGAGAGTAAATGGCAGGTGGCTGAAGGGAAACGGGTGAAAACAGGCAAAACCAGGCTAGAAAAAGGGGAGAAAGGAAGAAAAGGGAAATAAAAAGCGGAGAGAGGCATAGCGCACCGCTGAGATTTTTATTCACACATTGAAAACACTGTGGGTGTCCCACTGTGGGTGTCCCACTGTGGGTGACTTTAGCGGGTTGCTGCGGCGAGATTAAAATTGTAGAACACCGGGACGTGTTCTCAATTCGATTAAGAAGGGTTAGAAGCATCGCGGGGTTGCAAGGTTGCGGTAAGCAAGCGGTTCGTGCAAACGGAGCTACCAATTGCGAATAAGGGATCGTCTCATCAGTACTGTGTTTTATTGAAACGATTTATAGCGGGGATAATGTTCATAGATTTACCTCGTGAGCATCGTTGGGGCTGTTAAAAGGAAAGAAGAATGATTCTAATTTTTACTCCGTGATCGCGTTCCCCTCTTCCACTAAAGAAATCTAATTCCAAGGAAACGCGGTGGTTGTTAAATGAGACCCAAGGGAACGTTTTGCCACAAGTTCCGCCACAATTCGTTCATTTTCTTTAAAAGTCTTTTGCTTAGGAACAAAAGTGTTAATATTCAGGATCTACATACAGAAGTATCATTATTATATGATATAAAATCGTAGTATAATCTTTAGATTCTTCTAACACAGGGCTGTCTCACTAGTTTACAATTGTTAACTCTGAAGTTATCTATGCCGTGTTTCGGATTTTCATGGAAATTGTCAAAAATTGAGAGTATTTCCCTCGTATTTTATATCTATTACTTGGAAAAAGCTAGTACGACCAATTGGTTAGCTGAAATCTAGTTTTAGCGTCGTTTTGCACGAGAGACAGAGAATAATACTGTGGTTCAAGGTACGCGATTAACGTATCGGCGACCCGTGTTTGACGTGATTATTTTAGTCTTGTGAAAATACGCGTTAGTGAAATGTACATATCTATCGGCAAACGTGCACGTCATTGCATTCGATAAATTTGTGAGTATAATTCTGAAAGGATTTATTTCTACCAATAGGAATTGTTCCCAGCATTGGAGTGTTTGCCACCTGTTTCGACTTTCGTTTAAACAAATCACGATATAGTAAATATTCCATCGTATTAGCAAGCCATGTAGAAACTAATTTATTTGCTAAATTTCTATTTTATCAAAAGAGGCTTATCGGTCACATTCGTTCCATGAATCGTTTTTTTTTTCATCTCTAAGAGGAAAAGCTGTTTATGACTTCTAAAGTATCAATTTTTCGACTAACGAAATCTAACCACTCGCAAAGTCTACCACTTCAAATCCTCAATTAGACATTAGTCTCGTCCGAGGTAACAGAGATCGCGTCGGTAGTTAATGAATTAGTTTCGAAAGGCCTGGCGTCCTTGAATTTCAAACAACGTCGTCTGCTCAACGTTGATGGGATTTCGTAGTAATTAGTTGACACAGGATAATCATTACTTAATCGGGCAACGCGAGGATTAATTAGGATTCACGGCCCTGGAATTTTACTTGCAAAATTGTTTGCCTATCCTGCCGGACATTGTAAATGTGGGAATAGCAAGTGGCAGAGAAATGGACTACCCCATTTTAAGGCTGAGTTTAATAAGTTTATGCGCTTACGCGATTCAATATTGGCGCTCCGGATGAACTTCACATCGGTGAAATTTCATTGCTCGTAAAGTAGCCAGATAATTAGCGAGCAACGGCGGAATTTTCGAGCTATTAAGGCGAAATTTTTACAAGTGTACACTCGCATTTTCTATCTCGAAAGACGTTTAAAAATGATGGCCGACGTTAAAACATGGATGGAATATATTGAGCGATTTGCGTCAAAGGTCTGTCATTAACAAATTTCGATAAATCCTATTGAAGCGGAATTATAATATATAGGATATCTTAGGTTTTTTCTAGGAAACGAAATTCTCGTTCCCTACAAAGAATTCTATTTTCTCATCTTTTGATTTTATGTTTTCTGTTTGACTTGTAATATGTGAAGAAAGGTACGAAGTTACTGAATTGTTATTAATTGGCTACAGATTGGCACAGCAATTAAAATGGTTCGTAATCGCAATATACTAAAAGTGAAAAGATTTGGAAATTGTGTTTGGTAAACTAATATGCCTTAGCTCGCGTTCAATTTCAGCGAATTGGAATCGTTAGTTCGCCTCTAAACGTCGATTTAACTTTAAATGAGCGATTAAGTCAAGATCTATGTGCTAAATCCGTACCTAACGAGCACGAATCTACGTAGTAATATTGTTAAATCAGTAAAAAATATCGCGAATTCGTCTGCTTCTTCGGAATTAACAAATTCTGAAATTAGCTTAGAGATAAAGCATTACAAAAATATCAAATGAAATTAATATCTAGCGTGCGAGAGTAGTTAGAATGAAATGCGAGTATATCTAGGTAGGCTAGAAATTTCCATTTTTTAAAATTCAACAATAGTTTTCACAGTGCTTGCAGCACTCTTTTCATTTTGAGTTTATTACTTGAAAGCCTGAATTTTTTTTTCAAATATTTCCCCAAGACAAACGTGTCTTTAATAAAAGAGATTCTAGGGAGTTTTACACTAATCGAAGTTGCTGTGCATTAATGATCGCATGATCCATAGCACTGTCATTATTAAAATCTCATTAAAAAGTGAAATAATAATTCAAAAACTGAAATTCAAACATTCTAATAAAGACATTCCAATGAATTTCAATAATCCGCTATTAAAATTCTATCTCAACGAAATCTAACATTTTCTACATAATCGCAAGCACTTTGGTCTTCAAATATAGTCTTCGATATACATCATATAAAGTGTAGCTTATACCGCTATTAAATCCTCGAAATGATTTCCAGAAACGGTATAGCTTAAAGTTGAAAGCTCTCATTGAAATTCTCTTGAACACGAAGAACGTACACCACGAAACTCTCTAGAATCTCGAATCTCGGACGAAAGAGGGATCACGGCAAGCACATGGTCAGGGATGAATGTCCCGTAAAATGGGCCAGCCGTTCAATTGGTCGATGATACATTTACCTACAAGGTGAAATGAGCGGCTCCTTGGACGTGTTTGTGTGACATATTCGGCAGACGATGGAACCAACCGAGACCAGGCTGCGGGTAAGCCGGTGTTGTTGGCCGAGCCCGAGAGACATTTGCTGCGTGTCGCAGTCATTTAAATTGCAGGACGAACCCTCGGGGACGGTGACCGGTAGCATCGGGATGCCGTGCTCGTGATCCAAGTTAACTGCAATCGAAGAGAAGGATACACACGAACCGGTGCATATGTATGATCCAGCACGCTCCCTACGCGTTTACTTACACCCTATTCGACGTAATGGCCGGCTTTCTGTGAAATTCGCTGCTTCGAATATCGATTAACACTCTACGGAGTTCGATATATTGAAATGTTTTCGGGCCGATTCCAATAACATGGCGAACAGACTTGAAGAATTTCAAACAAAGGATGTACTCTAAAGTTTAAATGCTACACGCTTATTTGCATTTGATTATTTTTGACAAGGTGTATTTTATTTGCACGCTCAAATCCAGACCAATACGAGTCTCGGACTAGCAATGCGAATGTTGAGATTTCGACAACGAGATAATCCTCCAAAACGTTCTAATTCTAACTTCGTGCATTCAATTAAATATCATTAAACCAGTCATTAAATATAATGATTTTCGAATGATATTTCATTAGGTTGCAATTTAACTAGAATTAGACTTTCTGTTATCTATAACTTCGTGAGTTTTTTTTACATAAATTGTTCGTCAAGCTCGTTTAATATCGTGACATTATTTTTAATATTACGAAAAAGATATGACAAGGTAGATAGATAAGGTACAAAGAAAAAATAATGAAATTTTTTGAACAATTTATCAATTAATTGTTAAGATATTATATAAGTTTAAAATAACAGAAACCAAATACAGGAGGAAACGGAGAATATAGTGCATATGTATGATCCACCACGCTTTCCACGCATCTGCGTGTATTTACAGCCTATTAGGCGTAACGGCAGGCTTTGTGAGAATTTACTTCCCAGAATTAATCAATGCGAAATCTGATATTGCCCCTTGAATTACTAACAGGATGGTACTATTCGAACTGCAGATCCTTAGTTTTGCGATGACGCTAAATTTCGTTAATATCCCTTAGTCTCTGAGGGAGGGTTCGATAGAGATAATGATTTTACGATACCATGTTGCATGACTAGTATTCAAAGTCCCTTCCTTTGTTTGCAAATTAATATGTACGTCTTTTCGAATTAAGAAATACGTTCAAATTTTGCATGGTAAACAATTGTCTGTATAGCGATATTGAATTATGAAATTTGCCAAAAAATATCGAAATGCGGTAAAATAAATATAATGGGGGAAGTTAAGAATTTTTTAAAAATCACACAGAAAAAAATTTTTCTCGAAAATGAGATATTAAATAATGCAATGTTTAGTAAAGCGTTGTACGTGTAAATACGATTGCCAGGAAATAAAATTCAATTTATTTTTCACGTGAGATTCTGTTTACGTTCCTTTCATCAGTACTTTGACTTTCCCGTCTCCCGTATTTTCCTTTTTCTGTGATGCAGAAAATTGAAATTGCCATTACAGGAAAAATTTGAATTTGCGACAGTGACGAACATTCATGCATTATCGTAAAAAGAAACGCGAGACAATAGAAAAATAAGATTCTGAGACTAATGAGATAAATAAATATTCGTATTCTAAGGGTAGGAAGCACAACACTTCCGATATTTGGTTACTGTCATAGAATTTTCAATGTTAATGATATGAAGTCAAAAGGGTTATTTTTTGTTTGTATTTCTACGTGATAACCATATCTTCTTCTATATATTTAAATAAATGTACAAAGAATGTTTTATTCGATGTAATCTCGAAAACATAGGAAGCGAATTTCATGTAATTTTAAGACGAATAACACAATCGATCTTCGAACTGGTGAACGTATTATAAAACACATAACCATTACATAAAATGAAATGCAAAATATATAAATAGGTATTGAATAACGAGTAACTCGTTATAACTAAAAATCCTTCAATTTCGCTTATACTCATATTTATTAAAAGAATAGAGTTAGATATTTAGATAAGTATGTACATACCTACTTGCATCACCGATGTGACAAATAGACACTGATGATAAAAATATAACCAAACGAACGGTTTCTCGAGAAAGTCAGACCAAAGGGTTGCTCGAGAATAAGTCGATTCAGTAATTTCTGCAAGATCTGTTTCTTATTCCACGCGATCTTTCCGTATGTAAATGAGACGAAGAAGAAGAGCCAGCTGGAAAAGGGGAAACGATACCGGTTTAGATAACCGATAGAACTGTCAGTTCATCGTAGTGAAACGCGACGGCACGCCCTCTTTTACAGCCAACAGCTCTTCCCTTTTCGTTTTAAAGACAGCGGACGAACGAAAAAACAAATAAAAGAAAAAACGAACGAATAAACGATAATGTTGAATTTATTGAAAGCTACGTACATTGGATACTTTTCTAAAATAGTAATATTAAGAGAATAATGTTAATTGATTTAAACGTTGAACATACGTATTATACATCTTATTCGAGAATTATTGAAACTATTGATAGTTTATTCGATGAAATACGAAACTGTATAATAAATTATATAAATATTTTATTAAATAAAGTAATTAGTTAAAGAAATAATTAACAATAACAAAACATTACGATATTTCTGTTCGTCCAAAGTCGAACTCGTGATAACGATTAACTTCGTGTAATTTTATTCTACATTTGTATAATGGAAGATTAAAAAGTTGGTTAAAATAACTATGCACATTGTTTCACGAGAAAATATTTATAAAATCTTCCGTGCGATACCTCTGTAGCTATGATTCTAAAAACAATACATTTTTCAAATGATTCAAATATTTTACTTGCATTCAATGGAATTTAATTAAATACGTTTAAATTAACCTTTAGTAAACGTAATATATTCGCAGTAAAAAAATCATCGCGCATGATTTATTTGTACATTTGCAATGTTATAAATTCTCATTCATTCTTATCGTATTTTCGATTTTATTTCATTTTCAGTGCTGCACATGTTACCATTGTTTGCTCGATATTTACAAATGTTTACGAAGCCCAGCCGATTATTTATTGTTAGCGAGATATAAATTATTAAACAGGATTCACGATCACCAATTTCCAACATATAATGCGACTCGTAATTTTCATTCATTCGTCTTGTTAGATTCGTCAGCTTTCGTTCATTTTTAAACGCAGACGCGACAAAAGGTTAGGGTAGTTTTAGAAAAATGTAAGCAAGTGAAAGAATCAATGGGAAGAGCTACTTCACCGAAGAAATCAATTTCCAATCTTTGCAAATATCTCTTATGAATAAAATGAAATTAATACCATTTGAAATGAAATTGGTATTAATACCAATAGATGTTTCGATTTTCGAGGTGCGAAATTGACTTATTAGAAAATTATACTCGGGAAATTGCGGAGCTCGTGGAAAAATCGACGTTTTCATCAATGTTATCGACTCATCTGTTCAATTACGTTCACGTGTAACCTTTTAAGCTATTTAACACGAGTGTCATGATAATCGACATGCCACAATCGCGTATATAATCATTTTTATCGGCGTGTCCTGTATAATCGTACTCTCTATTGTTTTACTTTATTAAACATATCAAATAAGTTTCACGTTCGTGTTTGTGCAAACTCTTTATCATTTCTGTCTTTAGGCGAATTGGTTAATCGGTTGAAAAAAAATTACGAATGAAACGTTTTTGATAATGTAGACTAATGCAAAGATTTTCGAGATATATGCAAATAAATGAACTGAAGAAATCGTTGACAGTGACTTTATCCAGGTTTGAATTTATAGTAGGAAAGATATTCAGGGAAAGCAAATCGATACTTGTATCACTGGTACATTGAAAAATAGCGGAAGAAATGTATCTTAAGACGTTGCCCCGGTCATAGGATTATGAAGATTAATTAACTGCAGAAACCGTGCTACGTCGTCGTCGGTAAATTGAATCTCCCAAGTCAGCCAACTGGCTGATTTATGGCACTATTGCATCGAAACTTTTTCCTGCGAAATATCCGGATTTGCATTGCATTAAATGGAAAGGTCTATCACTCATAAGCGATAACCGTCGTCTCTCTAGGATGAGATCCTTTTAACCAGCGACCCTCCAAGTCGTTGGAGCTTCAACAAATCGCAATTGGACCCGAACGCATTAATGAATATATTTTAAGCTTTTGTTATAAATTAAATTAATCTTCTCCATGAATTTCGATCGAAGAAATTTTAAATTAAAATTCTCTGGGATCGAAAACCAATAATGTGCTTGATATTTTTTCGAGAGCCAAATGACGTTAATGAAAGTACGTAGTGAGAACCGATTTATTTAGCGAAACTGTTTTATCATTTGCAAAAGTGAAAATATCTAATGCTTTAATGATATCAAATATTATTAGTGTCAAATGTTTGATATGGAAAATGAATATTATATCAACATGTTAGTTTCTTTTAAATTATCAGACATCATAATTTCTAATTAGTTCGACTAATGAATCGTTCATTTTAGGATAGAAAAAGGGCTTCAATACACAATATGAATGAATAAAATGCACTTTGTCCGATACATTTAATTTAATATAAATTCTTTCTCTTAAATGATATTGGCCTCGTTTTCAATAATATTTCACTGCAAATATTTCTCAATATCAACTTCTGTTTTTCCTTGGTTTCTAATAATTTCAGTGTGATGCTATTATTCGTCCTTGACGTATTTTCAGATTTTCCTGCGACTGTACGAGTTTGTATGAATTTTCATCAACTAGTAATGGTAGAGATAGATCGCTAAACTTCTTTATTGAAAAAAAGAAAATAATTCGTGATCATATGTTCTTTATGTGGAAATCGCGTAGAATAACCTTACCTAGCCTAATCTAACCTAATCTTACCTAACTTAATCCATTTTTAATATATGATACATCCGTCAATGAATAATTTGGGCGTGATGTGAGTAATTTTATCATTTTGCATAGGAAAAATATCCAAATATCTGTAACGAAAACATATCACTATACAATAATAATTATCCATATACGTTTCTCTACACACACGTTCGAAAATCAGCGCAATCGTTGTTGAAGCTCTTTTTCTATAGCTTCATCTCTTATTTTTCTAAAGGAGGAATATACAATATCATCATTCCTTATATGTTTAAATCATCTTCCCTTAAACAAAGTAAGAAATACATCGATAACACGAATATTAACACGAGTAACTGAAACAATGGTCACTGTTTCGATATCATTTGGTAGAATACCAAACTGTATCCATTTAGAATTAGACATCGCAGCAAGTCCTGCAAGCCTCAAGACACATCTGCTGGTCAAGGAACATCTTGCTTTTCACCCTTTCTACCCCTTTCATCGTTGTCCGTTGTACAAAAACAGGAACGATTCTTGGACGATTTCCTGTCTCCTTTCCGCGACGACGAGGCACGCGGCGTTTCAGATTGAATTCACTTGTCTCCACTAGCGGACATAACATTTCCACCGAAGAAGTTTACCTTTCGACTTTCGTATTCGGGATTTTGTTTTCGCCAATCCCGGTCGAGTCGCGAAACCACCAAAGTTTCCCGTCCTCCGGTCGCCGTTCACGGATTTCCTTCCTTACAATCTTCTATCCTTCTTTTTACATTGCTCTGCTGATCAGAGGAACAGAAAGATTTTCTATAAAATCCTTTCGACGCTGCAACGTCATGCTTCAACTACCTTCGTTCGGCCAGGCTAATAGCCATTGTCTGTCTATGACTATTCTTGCAAAGCGAAAGGAATTAAGAGCACTGAATACTTAACGTCGAGGGATTTATGTTTTTAAGGTAACGCGCCTTTTGTTTTGTTTATCGTTACAACTTAAAGAAGCAGAAATAACAGCTTTCTTTCAAACGTTAACTCCTGTAGTAGGTTCGTTTGGATTCCTTTAAAACAGTCTCTAAAATCGTTACTTTTACGTAAGATTTATTTGTGTCGACTAAAGCGTAACAACTAATTACGAGTAATTAAAATTATAATGATTAATATATTGGAAATTTTCAAATAGGTCATCTTCTTTCACTATGAAATGGATATATTCTTCAGTAATATTAATTTATCATTGTAAATACGACGAATTAAAATTTAATATTACAGGGATATATTTTACAAGTCGTGATTTGATTATTAATTATAAAAGTGGAAATACGAATTATTTCCGTCAATCGTTAATGGAATATTGTTTCATCGTTATTGCATTTTACGTACATTCAGCTGACCAGTAAATCGTAATTTCGAAGTGGAAGGTGGTGCTTTTTGGCGAATTGAGAACCGCCAGCAGCGGAGTCACAATTTGATGTTGATATACTGGCATGGATATACGTATACGTAGGTCCTATTGTGAATACCTTAGATAGTTCAGTCCATTTCATCTCCACTGCTTTATCACTAAATATTGCCTGACTTACGCCACGGAAATTGTTCAACGGGCTGCCGTAGGTACCACAACGATTTCATTGTTCACGTTCTGTTCATTCTACGTTCATCGGCATTTACGGCACCGTGCAGCGTCGTTATACGAGACAGGCCACATTTGTCATTTTCAAGGAAATAGTTGATTCAACGTTTCTAATTAAATGCCGGCAATAAGTATATTCAGCGCAGCATAATTTATCGATGTTAATAATTTATCTGTTCGTCAACTTTCCAAATGGACCATTGTTTAGCTAGACAAAACTTTAGTTGTTATTTGACGAAGAAATTAACAATGGCGTATTTTTCAAGCAGTTTTATCCCTGTAAATAATTTGCTAAATCTCCGTAAAATATATTTATTCCGTATCAGTCAGAAGGTAACGATCAGTTAACACGTTGACGCCGGCGCCGATATTCACGGTTTTCTCTGTGAGGCGGCGCTTAAACACACGGTCTGCTTCGTGGGGCGACGTCACGTCAGATTACACTGTTCAACACGATCGAAGTTTTTCAACTTTGACCTCAATTTATAGCAAAATTACAAAGGCTATTCTGTTGGGTTCAATGAATTTCTCGAACTTCAACTAATACATTGATATATAATAATTTGGCAATATCAATTTGCATATATCTGTAAATTTTAAGTAAAGCTGACGGGACCACCTTTAGCCCTAATTTTGGAGTACTCTTTTCGATTTTTCTCAAAAAGTAGAGGTCTGGCGCGAATTTTTTCTATAAGAAACGTTCATAGTGCGAATCAAAAAATTTTTCAATTCCGTACAGGAAAAAAAAAATAGTCATGTATGTTCGTCGGAGAACGAACAACGAAAATAGTGTTAGAACGTAGTATAAGTACTGCCCAAAAAACATTCACATTTTCTGCAGTCGTACCAAGGGCCCGCGAGTAAAACGAGAAGGCGGTGTAAACAATGTTATAAACGCATTTATAGAATAAAAGGTAGAGAATATGCCGCGAATAAAGCTAAAAAAGTAACATCATATTGTGATCGTTGTAAGGGCCAGCCGGCATTCTGTCTAACATGTTTTAAAAAGTTGCATAAAAAAAGTAAATAATTATGTTGTTTACAATATTGAATTGTTATGTTTTTACTATTGAATGTCTGTTTATAATGTTGAGATAAACTAACATAAACATATTTTGTATTACCTGTTTTGTGAAATACAAGTGTGACCCATCGTGACGCAAGCCGCCTCACGGAACAGACACGTGTGAGCCACCGGTGATGCACGCCGGCGACAACGTGTTAAATTACGCTTCTCTTTCTATACGTGTATATACCTGCAGACTGGATTCAAACTTTGCGAGTGAGCTGGTATTAGGTCGTCCGAAAGGTTTCTTCCGTTTTATATTCTTTATCGAATTACGTATGATCCATTTTGTTCTGTCAAAATAAAGATCACAACGTTCGACAGATTAGGTTTCATGTTTGTTTAAAGATGCGTCGTTGTAAAAGACGTGTCTGCAAAAGAAATACACTTTTCGGACAACTTAATATTAAACGTGTTAGTCATTAAAGGGACGAGTGAAAAATTGTAATAGTCAATTATATTAAAATCACTTCAAATACAAGTAGAGAAATAGTGTAGGTCGGTTGTAGCTGTCGCTCGTATGTCTCGCTGTGATAATTCGCTATATTCTTCGCTATACTGGTTCGCTTTCAAGACTGTCCTTCCTACAGAGGATGCTCGTCTATTTATATCGTCCAGCGGACATACAGTAGGTCGTATTTGGTTCAACTTGACGATTACTCATAACGGCGATACTGTTTTTGTCTGGAGTTCGTC
This sequence comes from Bombus huntii, assembly GCF_024542735.1. Classification (NCBI taxonomy): domain Eukaryota; kingdom Metazoa; phylum Arthropoda; class Insecta; order Hymenoptera; family Apidae; genus Bombus; species Bombus huntii. Next base: position 9,893,226 of record NC_066251.1, read on the forward strand.
TATTCTAGAACTTTGCGAATCAAAACAACGTTGATACTCTGAGGCACAACAATATCAGTCACTAGTGATTCGAATCGTCCTTCATAGGACTCATGTGCCGCTACACGAGTATAATCGTGGCACTTGCATCTCATTATAGCGTCAATGAAATCTCAAAATATTTCGTGTGACATTTACGATATAAGCGTAGAAGTTTTCCATGTCAACTGTAAGAATACTTACATACGAGTCACAGTATAAAGAAACGCTTTCGTCATTCATTTAAAATCATTTGTATGTATGACGAATTCGTGTTCTTTCTACATACAACGAGCAGATTTTAAATGACAACTATCACGGAATAAACGCGCAATTTCACGAACAGCCACAGGGACGGGTTTTCGAGATGTCGTGTTTAGTGGCGATAAATTTCAGTGTTGTACCTTAAGACGCTCGGATATATACGTGCACGACCGTGTATACGCGTGTACGCACACAAGACGGTGTGCACGCGTGCTAGTGACGTGGTAGTTAGGAAGGAAGCTCGGGGGAGGCGTGAGCGACACAAATTTTCCAAGCTGCCAGCCGCGAGGACATATTTAAGGCGTCGTGTCGCCCGCGTGTTTTCATAATCTCTCTAATTTCCATTAAAGCGATAAGCGCGCTAGATCGCGCGCGATCCCTTTGGAATTTAAATACTTTAATCGCGACAATCATTTTTCTCACCCTTTCGCCGGGTTGCTGCTGTTCGCGCTCGCCTGTTTCTTGCAAACAGCAAATTTCTTAGCTCTGCGAATCTTCATCTTCCATGCCGATCCGTTGCCTGATTTTTATTTTCAACAGTTTCGAGAAGTTTATTGACTCTGTGTCTTTTCACCTGGACTCAGCATCGTATTTTGTTCCACTGCTTTCGCTTTCAAGTATAAAGCGTACTTGTACACCTTAATTCGTAGATTCGGATACCACTGAGATACTCAAAACTATATAAAACTCTCTTTATATTATTCTGTTCTTTCCAAACATAATATTCTCTCAAGATAATATTATAATACCCGAGATACTCGTTCTTTCTGTTTTTAATGAAAATGATTGTTCTTTAGAAATATTTAGCACTTTATATTTTATCCAATCTTCAATTAAAAATTTCTGTATGTAAAACGTACTGATCACTACAGTGAAATTTCCAATTACTTAAATATATTTATCATTTATTTGTGACGGAAGTCACGATATCATCATTCAGGGAAGTGAATTATCGAGAACTATTAACGTAACAAACTTTTTTCTATCTCCGGTGCAAATTCGATACAGCACCGACTAAATGTAACATGCTGAGCAAGAAATAAATTTATGTGACCCGACTGACGTTTATGCATCCTATAATGTGCTACACGCTGTAATGTCGCTTCTCTTGGTTTGCAATTTCGCCTTCTTGACCGCCTTGGAAACGGAAACATCGTTTCTAAACATATCACCGGTTATAACGTTCAAACGATTTTTCAGGAAATGGGAATCGAAGCTTGCAAGCCGCTTAAAGTCGGTTTTGTAGTCATTTGTCGTGGCACGTAAGAGATCGAAACGTGGAAAAAAGCGTTCACCACTCTACAGCATCGAAGGACGCTTTCAAAGAACTCTTCATGGACGTAGATTTCATGCATGAAGACGTAAAGCACTTTATAATGGGTATCTGTCGCTTTTCGTTTAGTGACGTGTTTTGTTATTTGTTAATCGTCAATCATTCTGCATTTATTCTCCGCTTTATTCTTGACCTTTCGCGAGGATTTATATCGTACGTTATTGAAAATAAAAATGTCTGTTGAAGATACAGTTAGTCGCGAAAGTCATAGTTTCCAATTAAACGATATGGGATGGTTTATTATACGTGTTGATTTATTAAAGAGATGAGTGATAAAATTGTAATAGTCAGTATATATTAAAATCACTTTAAATACAAGTACAGAGACAGTGTATACCAGTGTATTCCACTCTATGACTCGTTATAATAATCCGCTATACTGACTCGCTATACTGCTTGTCCTAGAGAGCACGTTCGTCTATTTGTATCAAGGGGTGTTATTGTACAAATTTCGAATGTGACTCCGGTTGATGATTACAAACAACGGCGATAATATTTATTTATTTACGATAATATTTTGTCCGGAGTTCGTTTACCTTTGAACCTAGTAAACCAAAACAACATTGCCATTCCAAGGCACAACAGTATGAGTCTTTCCGATTTGAGTCTTGCATTGACTTATGTGCCGATACAGATATAAAATGAAGGAAAAATAGGTAAACAGATTACAACTAAAAGGGATTTATAAAAATTGTTAAGGCGTTAACAATTAGCTTAAGCATAGTTTGTGATACCAACGCGACTTCGTTGCTAGTTTTGAGCTTTTGTTTCTGGACGTATTGTTGCCATATATCAATTGAACTTTATTTATATTAAATTTGTATTTATATATGATTAATACATATGATAATATCTATACGAGCAGGACTTTAATAATCTTGTCGGATTAACGAAATAGCCAAAGTTTCTTCTGGCTTATCAAAAGCAACTGATATATCGTAAACCCATAAACAATTTTCAAACTTTTGCGCATGAGCTAATACCGTTCCCTTGGGTTTTCTCTAGCTCTAGTCACCTGTACCCCGCTTCAATTTGACTGTCACGGTTTCTCCTGTGACGCCACGGTGGTTATTGGTGACCGGAGCGCTTGAATTTCTTACAATTGTAAAAATTTAATGAAAATTGACAGTTAGGGCATTTTGAATATAACCGATACATAGAAGATACTTTGAAATAAAAATTGTCCCATTGAACAATTAAACATTTATTAGAACGTCAATAAAAAAGAAAAAATGAGAAAAAATCTTGCGTATAACGGTGCACTGTGTTTGCATCCATATCTTTGAGGGGTAATCTACGAATATTATTATAAACACACCTTAGAAAATAACCGTAAATGCTGCTTTATAGTCATATAATTGAAATTAGAAGTGTGCACATACCTTACTATTATATATAGAATAAGCGAATACTGTTTTCTAATATTTTCTACACGTTTCAACAATATATTCTGGACGTTTTGCTTACGGCGAAATAACAAATGCGAATGGTTTGTTTAAATAAACGAAGCCTTGTTATAATATGTCGCTATCAACTATTACCAAGGCGCCACGGTGGTCACCCGTGACCGCCAATAAGATAAACGTCCATTGGGGAACAATGTTGTCTTACATAATCAATTTATTATTATTTTGCCGTTATATGCTTTGAATAATAAAAATACTCCCGTGACGTCCTGAGCGAAACATGTGATTTCGGCGTGGCAGTCAAAGTGTTAAGAAGTTAACTAATTCTTCATTGGTCGGCACTCGGCCACCTCTCAGGAGTAGAATTTGATGCACCCTACCCTGGTGCAAGGGCACGGAGGATGCGGGTTCGAGACTCCAGACACTTAGTACATAGTTATTCAAACCCTGGAACAGAACACGTCGAAATTCACTCACTAAGTACTACTTGGGCAGTATTGCACAGTCCGCGTCAAACTCGGGATCCGCCAACTATTCGCGGCATAAGAGAGAAATGAATAAAAAGATTTGTAATATAATCGTGGCAGTTGTGTGTCTCATTACGATGTTAATAAAATTCTAAAAATTCAACACCTGACTTTAAAAGAATGTTTAGTGGCTATAAAATTGTATTCTCTCCATTCTCTTGCCAAATATTCCTACCGTAACCAGCGAAACTCGTGTCGAAACACGAAATAGCACACAATGTCTATTCTACGGTGCAGAAGAGTATCGGTGTGCGGTTTAATTTGTATCCAGCCTGAGGCTCGCGTTCAGGCGAGTATAAAACCTGTGGATCAACAAAGATTACTTTACTGACGTTTAGGGGAGAACCAAAAGAAGATATCTCTCGTGGCTATTTTCAAATGTTTCTTTCATCTTGAGGATAAATACCATGGCACGAGTATTTGTTCTTCAGGTTGCTATCACTTTCCACGAATTTCATGGCCACCATTCCTTTATATTCTTTTCGAAAAGCGCTTCATTTCTGATATAATTTTGCCCAGAGATTTCTACGAGTCAAGTGTCTTAATCTTCTTCACCCCTTTTAGAATTAATAATAATTTTATTGATATGTAAACGTAGATAAATTTGCACCTTTGGTTTCTCTGGCAAATACACAAAATTCGGTAGGTGTACGTAGACTTTGCTGACTGACTGCGTATAGAACAGAATAAATTCCACTAGGATATTTCCATTGGAACTCGCAGCTGACTGTTCCAGTTCAATCTCAGCAATCATCGAAACGGAACGCATACATTTTCCTTGCGTCAATAGAGGTCGATAAAAATACACGCGTTTCGACGTTTAGTTCGCGTCTTTCAGCGATACGGGCGCACATATTCGCGTAGCAACGAGTTCGCTCACATTTTTAATAGTATTAAAGCCTTGAAAGCATTCCGGATAGCGAATGATTTCACCGAAACAACGTTTCCTTCGAAATAATATCGAAAAGTGAACCGAGAATATTTCGTGGCGGCGAGTGACGCGTAAAAATTTCAAAAAGGCACTTTTCCCGCGAATCACAGGCACGTTGAAAAATCTGTTACTTGTAAATGTGTGCATTTCAGTGGAAGAAACCTAGGTTGCGTATAAATTAACTATCCATATAGTGGTACGTCACCTGGACATCGCGACACATTTTTGAAGAAATTCTACAACAGGAAATCTTTTCCTCGTTTTTACTTTGGAAAGGGAAATATCTTCTGTATTGATTATTATTACTAACCCAATTAAACGTAAGAAATTCTCCCTTCTTCAGACTCAATTACCGAGAATTAATATTATTTCGTGTTTGCGCGGTATTTTAGAACATAACGCCAATTCTATAAATTGTTTATATTTATATGACATTTAAACGAATACTCGTTTGCATGAATTAGATCGCATGACAACGTTCTAATTTTCTTACAAATCGTGTACCAGGCTATCGATCCGAAACACGTTGTCGCCCCCTGTTTCAACTCACGAAAATTTATTCACCTTGGTATATGGATTTCACACGCAGCTGCAAAGACACGCGATAATGTTGTTTGACTTGAAAGCGATGGCTCATAATTCCGACGCTAATCGAGGTATGCTCGTCGTTCCATGTTAACTTCGTCGGGAATCTCTTACAATCGCTCGGAGAATTAATACATAATCTACGCTAATTCTTTTTTGCATTTGCACGCGGCATTCTCTACATATTTTCTGTCGGTTCAGCCGTGGCCGAAGTGTGAAAGTAACGGGAAATTCGCTATCAGACGTAGAAACATGAGCCATAGGCACGGCTGAGAACTCGTAGATAATTAGAAGCGACGAGGAGCGTGGTCACAACAACACGGCCGGGCGTAATCACAGACGCTTGAACGCACCGAACCGCGTAATAAGTAGCTAGTTTGCCGACCATAATTTCTTCCATGTGACTCGACAATTTTCTCGACTTCGCGTGGCCGTTTTCTGCAGGAAAACGCGTGTCGCAACTCGTTTTTCTTCTCTTCTCTTTAAACCTCTCCTGTTTCATTTCCGTTTCTGCTGTTTTAGATTATCTCCGTGATAGTCGTGCGAGATCTACTCTCGTGGCTGAGGTCTCGCTACTCAGCTTTTACTTACGCTGTTTTCCTGCCGATTCCTTGGTAATTTACGGCATACGAGTTATCGTTTTCTCCAATAAGGTGGCGATTACTCGTAGCTTTCTCAAATATTTCAAACGTCCAATATTTAATCAGTGCATCTTCCACAATAACTCATTAGTTTAATTGTCCCTGGTTTATGAGAATTATTTGTTCTAGTATGATGCTCCATTTACACGAATTGACGAAAATAATTAGTCTGAATTTCTATCCTTTATCACGCGAGAAATTCTTCCCTGACAATTTGTTCGAATTTAAAAAATGAAAAGTTACATCACCAATAGGAATGGCAACATTTTATATAAATTTATTCAGCTAATAATTTTTCAACGAGTCTGAAACCAATCTCGAACATTTAGTTTTTGTTGAAAATAAAAAGTGAAAAATTAGATCACGAGTACGAATCGTAAGTTTTTATTTAATAAATTTTGCCATAATTTAACAATAAATAATTTCTCAATGAATATATAATCAGTCTCAAACTTCCTACAATTTACTCTGTCTACTTCCGCAAAAAATGCATTTTCGTTTCGATTCTAATGTGACGTTTATTTATTCGAAAGCAGCCACTGTTGCTCGTTATTAACGACAAACAACGAGGGTTATGAACAATGAGAAATCGATTGCGGGGACCCCTGAAACGATACGTTTCCAACCCACCGAGAAACATGAATCGGTTACCAGACCTGAACCTTTAAACGATCGTTTATAAAAACGTTCCATCTTCTTTAATCGTGCGTAAAGCCGCGCTGATCAGTTTAGACGGGGACGATGTATTGCGTCGTTCTACCAGATAAAGGTTGAAATCACGGTTTTTGATACCGAAAATATTCTTTGGTCGGTGCCAGATAACAGGATTAAAGAGGGAATAGGGGAAAAAAGGAGAAGTGGACCGGGAGCAAGTGAAATTCTGCTAGCTTTTACAATACCAGGTGATTCATATCTGTCAGTGACATAAAAGAACGTATTGCTAGTTCTACAAAAGCATTTTCTTTCGATGAGAATATCGCTCAATCTAAATACTAATTTGTTCTTAACTTATCCACCTATAATGATGTGTTTCTTTCCCCTATATCCTACCTTTTATGTACCAAAAGTTTTATCCCGTGGATAAACATTTGAATAAACAAATAAATAAATGACTGAATTAATAAATGAAGACAGTATAATCCACAATTTCGAGAATTAATTAGCAAGGAAAAGCAATTCGAGGTTGCTCTTTGAATCATTTTGAAGCGAGCAGTGGTTCGTTTCTCATCCTCTTTCGTTGTGACGTAACAATGCACTGTTCGCGATCGTTTAGTCATGAAATGCAGATCGCAGCTTTTTAAGTAGCTCGTAAGAAACGTTCTTTTCATTTCTACGTTAATTTCTCTTTTCTTTATATTTCTTTATATTACTATTGCCATAAAAACGAGTTCTCCTCCTCGCCCAATTCGAATCCTATATGAACATTATTACCTATACTCTCCTCTATTCTATTAGCAAATAAATGGTTATTCATTTGCCATAAAACCGTATCTCGAGTGGTGATGAATCAAACGTACATTCAGTTATTTCATCCATGTAAGCCCCAGTTTCCGAAGTCATGCAAGCACAACGCCGACGATGAGCCTATTGCATAATATCGAGGCACACAATCAAATGGTAAAAATAAAGCGGCTGTTCAGTGGAGGAAATTCCACGTCTTTGATATCGCGGATTCCATGCTTGGCGTGTCTCAATGAACGAGGCCGTCTTACATATCTGTAGAAATGGAATCAAGCGAGCATCAAAAGCCGCTTCACAGCGTCTCCTCTTCCGCTGAGAATCCCAGAGAGATTCATTGGGTCGATGTAAATACGACAACTCGCCAGTCTCTCATTCCAGCCTCTGATCTTGACGTAAGATGGGACGACGTCCTTCCGCGAAGGCGAAACGTAATTAACGCTCGAGATCAGACGAGGCTATTTCATCTTGGCTTCGTTCTTAAGACACCACCGCGATTGAAAGCTTCTCCGATTGATATTTTAATTAACTACGATACTGGCCAGTATCATGCAGACAGGCTTTTAACCTTCAGTTAGTGATCCATTTTTACGTAACAGTAGATACCTGTTATAGCAACTTATTTATGTGTCTTACGTATGATATTCGTTTATCTAGTTGTCCGTTTTTCACAATGAACCCTAATCCTTTTGATTTTCTATTTTATTTTACCTGCGTGCCTTATTGCTACGCTTCATCCTATCTATCGTATCTATTTCATCGGTTAATAGTACATATTTCATTATTCCGCCGACCAACAAGCTCTGAGAGGCTTAATGGACTGGACCCAGAAATCGAGGTCTTGAAATTTGCAAGTAAAATCGAAGCTCGAGGATGCGCGATCCAGACATTCCCCTAAAGTAACGCGAAAACAGGTGGGGTAGTATGTGGAAGGATCGTGGAAGATTAAAAAGAAAAAAAAGGAGGTTTGCGGCCTTGGAAATACGAAACAGATCTTAGAAAGTCGATCGGAAAATTGAACGGACGCCGTGTCTCTTCCGTTGAGACAATAGAGAATTTAATCAGTCGAATGAGCAGCATGAAACACGGAATCCTGACTAGTGGAAGTCTTGGTCGGCTTTTTTGTGGGAAAGTTCTGTACGAGAAACTCGTGCGGAAGTCCAAATACCGAGGACAGAAAGCATCTGGTGAATTAGTCGGGATTTCATAGATTAATTTCTACGTAGCTCTTGGTCGAGATTTGTACCGGACTCGGTTTCCAGAAAGCTCGCGCTGAAAATCCGATTATTGTTGTAAAGTACCGAACAAAGTATGGGTAAATCAAATTGGCTGCGATTTAATTTTCCTAACCTAAAGGTTAAATGGTAAATGGGACGAGTTAACGTGTACGTTGGATTACGATATTAATTCATCTCCGATTCTACCAATTGTTTAAATCTTCAGGCCAAATAAAATTTTCTATAAGCGAACAAATAATTCAATTATGATATTATTAGTTGATTATTTTCGCCTATAATCTTCGCAAACAATATTTATCATTATCTCGTGCAAAGAAATTAATTGTTTGATAACAATCCGAATCGATTATCACCTTAGCAGATATCTCGATACTCGTGAGCGCATCTGCTTATACGCTAAAATAAAGTATAACAGAATAGATAAAGTGTAACACCTTGAATACGATAAAAAGGATCGATTCTTCGATTCCTCTGGAAACTGTATTTACGTCAGTTCGAATTGTTCGACGTCTGTTACCGAAAATACGATGGAAAAACGTTCAATAGCAATTTCGTAGAATGTCACGACGAAAACTCAATTGGCCAGGGCGTGATTAAAACGTATCTATCCGAATTGAAGAACCATTCGATCGAGCGAGTATATACATCTGGAAGAAAGGAACGGAAACGAAATGAAGGCGGGCCTCTAATCCGACCGGTTGGAAAATGAAGCGAAAGAAATAGAAGCGATGTTGTACGTGCTATGCACTTTTACTGCATCATCGAGGCGGATATTCGTTGGAACGCGGTATCAGTTGTAGCTTCTTCTGTGCGCGGAATTTTAAAGCACTGCAAATTACATTTGCTTGCCATAGTTGTTGGATACGCGCTTGTATGCGATAGAAAAGAATTTTGTACCTTCCGTTGTCGAACTTGCCCCATGATTCTGCCAATGAAACAGTAGCTTCTCTTATTTTTGCTCGTCCCAAGTATTGTATTCACATTTTATCGTAATTAGGGCAGAAATGCTTGTTCCAGGAAACTTTTAATGGGCGTAGATTGTTTAAAACTACATGTCGAATAACAATAACTCCACAGTTACACGATTTTGCTGTTCTGTTATTTTATTATTTTATCGTTTGTTATTCGTTGTTTTGCTATTGTATTATAGTAATTTCTTATTCTCTATATCGCATAATAATATTAAATTCACTTCGTCGTTAACATATGGTAACTGTTTTACGCAAATACCGGCTCTGAAGTTGTCGGTGGCTGTTACATTGGGTTGCCTCTTTTGATATATTGTTGCACGTCGTTCATTTTTCATCCACGGTAATCAATCTGTCTAAAAACGGATCGACATTGTGGCGACTGACAGGGGACGAACAAATTCTTACTGGTCAGCAAAATTCTACTCTGACAATTCGTGTGAAAGCCGGACACGTTGCGTTTTGAAACAGATTCGAGACGTTTCATATGTTGGCCCAAATGATTCTACGATGTATGTACGTTGAAAACTGCTTTTCAATAATAAAGCTACAATAATAAAGGTGAATAATAAAGCTACATTTTTTTCTCTTAAATAATAATTTTGTTGGATGAGTTGATGATACTCCCATACTAGAAAATAGTTCGCTGTTAGATTTCATCATTGTAAATACATTACGATCGAAACTTTTGATTGAATTTACAATTTCTCAGACTCGTCGCTTTTCTAGCAAATCGATATCTCCAAAAGAATTCACGGCGATTTTCTACACTATAATTGATCTAACAGAGATATGCCACGAAGTGGCTAACAAGTCTTAGAATGCTGTCTCATCGTAAAGAAGAAAGTTATTGCTGGATAAATGTCCCGTATCTTTCAATCAGTAAAAGGAGAATGATAACGTACGATAATGCGAACGCGTACACAAAGCAGCTGACGATCTTGTTTCACCATAAATCTTCATTTTCTTTCTAAAAAGATTTTCAAAGGGTTCTGGATCTTCTCTCGTAAAGTAGTAGCACCTAATTTTCAATCGTTCGACGAACATAAATGTACATTTTCATTTTCTCAGCGTCCGTGAACGCAGGCAGAAGCTATTTCATTTGCACGACAGGTGTTTTTCTTTCTGTTTGCAAGCTGAATTAGACGGCTACAGAGGGTGGAACACAGCGCCCTTGTTGCAACACGAAGTGAGAAATGTATATAGGCCGACAGTTAGCATAGAAACAGCGAATATCCACTTGCCGGGTCTCTGATCTATAAACTAATCTTCCGCAATGTCGCGCAGAGTTGCCTGTGTATACACGTAACAAGTACACAAATGTTTATTTGGCCTAAATGTTTCGTCGCAGTTGTATCAATCCAAGACGGAAAAAATCGGTCGTCGTAAGTGGGTTATATCGAAAAATAATTTTCCACGCGTATAAATCTGGAATATCCAATCACGTTCGTCTGAAAGCGGAAGGATACTTTGCCTGCTATCGATTCTTCATTGTCTTTTATCGTCAGTGGAAGATTTAAATCTGAAATGATCTGGATATTTAGTCTTTGACGTCGTTGAAATTATCATATTTTCGTTTTCGAATTCTAGATTCTTAGAATTTATATCAAAGAAAGAGATTTTAGAATCGATGACATATTTATATGTTTTCTTAGCGGCCTGTGAATATTCGTGGGAATTCACATTTTTGAGAATGTGACTGAAAAAAGGGAATAATAGGATTTAGACAAAGCATGTTTCACTTAATAAATGTTATCATAGGTAGTATAGTTTGGGTACTTTATATATTTCTACATGCTGTGTACATTCTACGTGTTTGCACTTCAAAATTTATCATAAATATATACAGTCTATAAATAACAAATGCTACGTTGATTTTACTTAATACAAGAAGAGTCTGAAATTAACACGAGAGAAATACACTTATTGACTAGATTAACGTTTCATTTGATAGCATCTTTGCAGGTGGTTCAGCGGCGTATGTAATAGAGATAGCAAAGATTTATGGACAGGGAATTACTTTAGGGATGAATACGAAGACTTCGAGGCAAATTTATTGTTCCAAGTTTTCCAATAAACGAAAACCTCAGGAATCAATCACCAACTATATGGAATATCGGAACAGCTTGCGTACGCAGTGCATCTTTGCGCTTTAATAATTAACAAGGTCAGAACCACCAGTTTTGATTCGCAATTTCGAGGCTTAAATTTTCCACGTTCACCAGACTATCCTACAAATTCAAGGGAACAAATGTATTCTTGGCTTTATTTCAACTTTTATGCGAAGGATTCACGGAGCAGTATTGTTTCTTTCCGAAGTTTTGAATTCCAGAGGAAATTCTGACGGTCATAAAAAGCTAGGTGAGAATACTTTATGTTTCCTTTTTATTGTAAATGTTTCGAGCTAGGGATTGTTTGGCACCCAGAAGAAACTATCAAAAACTACTATTTCCCCACGAATAAATGCGAATTGGTTAGGAAATATAATATAATTGACAAATATTCGTAGATTGATACATCATTCGATAAAAAACATTGATAATGAGGCTTGATAATAACTTCGGATGAAACGTATCCAATTCTACGAGTCCTTAATGGAATTTCCTTAATGAAGTAAGCCTTATGTAGTTTTCATTTTATTAGTTATGTTAGTAAATATTGAAATATGTATAATTTTGTGTGCTAGACTAGATTAGCCGCGTAGTAGTGACACACGTATGTGAATATGAGTGTATGGAAGTGTGTGTGTGCACAGCGTCTCGAAAAACAGATGAGAATGCAACTGTTCCGTTGGCTGTCTGGTATCAAAGATGGTGAGATAAAGAAAGTGCTGAGACGCGTGCAAATGTATATCAACGAATTTAATAAACGATCCTGGAAATTGTTTATTAAATAAATCTAAAACAATTTTAATATAAATTCTAAGTGTAACCTTAGTGTCCCTTTACTTTTATTTCGGCAACTAAGATCCACAATTCTCAACAGTAAAGATATGAAATTACATAAAAATTCACTGTCTACTAACAAACCGCTACAGTAATCGATCCGACCATAAACAGTGAATTAAGAAGATTGAGAAGAAAAAAAAAATGAAATTTCGAGAAACGCCTGGTTGAAGAAGGAAACCTTCTTTTTCGGGATTTAGTCAAATTAAGAGATGCTCGTACAGATTAAAAGCTCCGAACTCGGCACGCATACGCGTTTACCAGCCACAGCTAACGCGAATTGACAATAAAATACGAGGGAACAGGTTGTCAAAAACAGAGAAAGATCGATAGTCGGATAAAGAAGGAAGGCTGATGGAAAGTCGAAGCCGGGACGTAACGATGAACGGCAGTATTTTCTGCGTAGCTAAATTGGATTGGCAGTTTATTGGCAATATTCGTTTGCGTGGCGTTACGCCAAGCCTTCGTGTTCCCCGTGACCAACAAAAATATCCTCCCTGCCTCTCTATCCGGCTCTATCTTGTCGAATCCTTGTCCTCCCTGTCGTCTACATGCCAGATGCAAGTTTCGTCGATCCCAGCATGCGCTGGAATGTCTCGTCCCAGCAGGATAACGATTCCATTCCATACCTGCTGCCAATGCGTCCCAGTGACACTGTTCGGACTCACGAACGCAAAGCCACAAACCAGTATTTGCATTTTCTTGTAGTTGTGTCCGGCGATGTCGAGTGGCCCCGCGTCGGTCTTTGAATTTCATTCGAGGCGAGCTGAATTCGCAGCTGCTTTCTTCGACGATTCTCCAGATTCAAAAAGAAAAAAAATCGACTTAGGTGTTTCGATTACGTCGAATACATACGGTATATGCTATAATCCATAGTCAAGATTGTTTATTTGTTATTTATTTATTATTCATTTATTTCACATATTTTGGCGTACTGCTTTACAAAGTATCAAAAAATACTTTCTCTTTCACTAGAAACCACCAAAGTAAAGCCATTCTGATATAGGAGGAAAAAGTTTCTCGAAATAATCGAGTTAAACAAGAAAACGAATTACTTGGGAGAGCACGAACCAGTTTCTTCACGTAATTCATGCAAACGAGAGAGATAAAAGAGATTGGGGATGAAGTACCTGCAGTGTTCAACCACAATGTTGATCCTGAACTTCACCGTAACTAGGAGGAGACGTTATGGAAGACCTTTATTTGTTTTCCGTTTTACAATGGATAGATCAATCAAATATCTATCGCTCGTTTAATCGTCGTAATTAATCAGCATGTTCTTAACTTAAATTTAACTTCAATTTCGAAATAGAGCTACGAAAGTTACTATACAGTATATGTACTTAGGGAAGGTTACAGACATCCTCAATTTTATTACAAATTCTTTAAAAAAAATGAAGTTTGATTTAACAGATTATTTTAAAAAAAACCATAACGGAACCCCATTTGACACATATTTGAATTGCAACTTTTACAGTTAAGATTGGAGCAATGCAACTACTTATTCGTTGGGAATATGCATCGAAGGAGCTATGTATCGGGCCAAGGATTTACTTGGAAAAACGAAATTTCGTATGCATCAATCCGTTACATGTGTATTTTATATGCACATGAAATAAGAGCCTCCGCTTTGAAATCTTAAAGTCGTTTCTACCTAGAAAAAGGAAATTTTGTTCATTATGATACTTTCAAAACAACAAACAGTATGTTTCATTTATCTCTAACCGTTCAAATATTGCGAAAAACAAGCGATACAAAAAGATGTCTCAGGCAAAAATTGCACGATGTCAAGGAGAATATATTGCGATGACTTTTCGACCTCCTATAAAGCACACGTTGAAGATTGTAATTTTTTATTACATATTTTTGTAGCTTACGTTCAGACGATTGCAAAACACTGTAAACTTGCGTACTTTGTTTCGTATTATCCGCTATCGAGTTACGAATTTAAAAATTCGATGTGCCATCGGCACTAGAGTCGCCCTACGTACATCGCAGGGGCACAAAAACATGTTTTTCATAATATTACTACCGGTATCGCTGAAACACAGGACCCAGCTGTTTTGATGTTTCCAAAACAGTCAGTCCGTTCTGAACAGTCATTTTTAGATAATACGTAGCTTATATCCCCCTGACGAATTCAAAAGTTTACATCACGGTGACGAATAGTACAAAAGACACAAGTTTGTACTACTTTGAAAACGTCTGAACGTCAGCTACAGGAATATGCAATAAAAGTTAGAGGCATCCGCTTAAAAATGTTAATATCACCTTTACAGTCAAATATATTAGGTTCGAAAAGTTTCTTTCGTTTTATAGGGAAATAATAGACGCACAATGTTTTTTGTTTCATATTAGTTTATTGAATTATGCACGAATATAATAATAGAAATAGAACGAAATAGATCATACCTAATTCAATAAAATAATATAAAACAGAAATTGTTGTTCATGTATTATCACCTTATGAAACGAAAGAAACTTTTCGGACAACCTAACACAACATATCCCCGTTCGTATTATGAAAATTTTGTCTGAAACATTTTTTCGTGTCGTTGGTGTTTTTCGAGATATTTGAGCGGCTCGAGATAAACCAGACACACATTGTACAATTCATCAGAAATATTATTTTAGAGACAAAATACGTAGTTTTGGATGTAACTGCGTGGAAAGATTATAATAGCACGCTGATCTGTACCATGATATTTCTTTGCTTTTAAAGCGAATGCAAAATTCTGACTCTCGATGGATTTCCGCGCGAAAGTGTCACGGAACAATATCACCTGATCCTGTCCTCTGTCAAAGAAAATGCACCGATGAAAATCTCTCCGCGACAACGGTTTTGCACCCTTGTTTCCCGTCCGTTGTTTCCGCTTCTCTCCAACTTTCGTTTTGGATATTTGTCGTTCGTCGCGACGCGAAACACACAACTTGCCAGCTGTTTGTCTTACCCCTTTTCAAGCAGTTGTCAGCTGTCGTGACGGGAACCGTCGTACCGAAATTCCGTTGCCAATGGAACTGGTCGAAAGATCTTCAAGTTGTTAAGACTTTTATCGATAGTTGATAAGAAGCGAGACGCTCTTCGTATCAACACAGCGACGAATGTAGCCGTGGCTCTTATCTCTTCGCGCAAAGTTCCAACGAATTTTAGGAATATTCGCGAGGAAGCTTGATAACTGAGGATTACGTCATCAAAGGCTTTTAGCTGTAGGAATAAACTGTTCCTAAAATGCTTTAGATTATCTTGGACTGAGACGTCAAATATTGCATCCCCAACGTCGAAATTCTATCTCGACGACGCGACGATTACGAAATATGCGCTCGTGTTCGTCCGTTTAATATCCTAAGTTCGTGAAACTCTGTTCTTGCAAAGTGCATTTCTGTTTGACGATATTTTATGCGATATTAATACGTTTTAGTTGTTATTCTCGTTTGTAACATTCGCACGTTTTACTGAAACAGTATACTATAACGATAGAATAACGAATAATAGAAATATATTTGAAGTATACGTTTAAAACATGAAGAGGATCAACCAACGATTCTAATAATTCGATCTGTTATCTAGAACGAAGTATCGAATATGCATATTGCAGCTTTACGTGGGAAGTAACACAACTCGAAAAAATATGTGGCGGCACTCGACAACAAATACCGCCACTCGATACTAACTACCACGGGACAATGGTAGCGCAGTGGTTAGCGCCTTAGGTTACGAACGTTCGGGACCCGAATTCGAATCCCGGCGCCTGTAGTCCGATTTTTCTTCCACGCATCTAAATTAGAAGAAAAATAGCAGTACCCCATCAGCGAACTTTCTACAGCAAGCAGCTACAATTATCACGGAAAACATCTTCTACGCCTCAAATATATTATCCAGAAGAAGCGAAAAACTGTTTTTCGATCGTAATCTAATCAAATTTACGAGCAAGAAGAATAATGCTCGTAAAACAGGCTCCGAGCGTTCTTTTCCTTTCGGCTTTAGTTCTTAACCTTGGAACAGTCGCTTTTCTAGTCAGGACACAGCTAATAATAAGAGCATTTATAGAATACAGCACAGTACCACATAAATCAAGAAGAGCGACATAATCGTCCTCTATCGGCCAAATTATGAATATGAATGAATAAGATTTCCATAATTGGTCGAGGAGTATCTCTGCAACGTTTTCATAATGATAACTCGAAAATCACGTTTTTTTGATTTTTATAAAATTTTATGTACGTGTCGTAAGAACCGGTGGCATCATCATCTTCGCTCCGACAATTCCTGTGTTTCCTTTAAAATTTCACGTCGCTGCATTCAGCAACAGGTTAATAAATTTACTATCTCGGGGCGTTTTTGCAGAAAATGCGATGGCTGTCATGAATTTATATTTGTAAAAGGGCCCTCCTCTTGATGGATGTGCCATACGCTCTTTATTACGGTACCTTTCAAAAAGAATGAAGAAAGATTATTCAAATAAGATTTTGTATTAGGAAAATCGTAAGATTGCGAGTTGTGCGACAAAAGACACAGACGTCGTAATTTGTCGATGAAATAGATCGTTAAAACTTATTAAATTATTTAGAAGATGTTTTCCACGATGTTAATATCTATATGAGAATAAATAACGGGTTTGTAGATGATACAGTGATTTGCGAAAGTATATCGACACTCTGTTACACCAACAATCAATCAGTGAATGTCACCAACAATCAGTTAGAACTTCAAAAATGAAGCCGTCGATACCATCTTCGAACGCAACTTGTAGCACTTCCTCGCACAGGATAACCAGTTACGAACATATTGTCGCGGAGGGACGAAACTGCTCCACGAATTTCTGCTTCCGAGCAATTCCACTTACGATTTGCCTATGTCCACTGCCGTTAACTCGAACCTCTGCCCAACATCATAGCAGCGAAACGCTATTACGCGATGCTCCAAGTGATCGAAGCAAGCGAATTCACCGAAATATTCCAGGCAACAGAACCTTCTTGTTCTTCCTGACGTCGCTTCTTGCAACAAAAAATCACTACATACGTTCGATCGTGAATGTGTCTCAATTCTCCGAAGATCGAACATGGACGATTATTTATGAAAATGTAACTTCGTCTCTGATTACGATTCTCCTTGACGACACTCTCTTTTTACAGTACGAAAATTTACAACATGGGATTTCCGATAAATAAACGAAGGGAATGTAGATAGTTGGATGGTTGAGAGTATTCTGTCCAAGTGTGACATTTTTTTGCCTTGGAATTTCACGGCTGTGGAATTGTTCGGATTTCTGAGGAGATTGGGGAATCGATTTATACGAACGTCGCATCGCATCGTCGAAACGCCTTTGAATTGTTTTTTGTTCTAATCCACAGGATCAATCAGATAGAGACTCATTCATCGAGTTTTTCTTGTCTCTATCTTCCTCCCTCTTCCTTCTCTTATGTACAGACTGGATTTCCTTTCTTTTTACTACGCGGAGAAAATGTTTCCTTCTGCAGGATCGTGTGTTCTTCAAATATCGGTGTCCACAGTTTCTTTCGGTGTACAGGGATTTTCTGCCTATCTTTCTTTCTTTGTCCCTTTATTCTACTTCCAGAAATAGTACTTTAAGAGGAAAGTCACTTTATCTCCTTCTCTCGATCTCGTTTCTTTTGTTTTGTTTACCGAACCAATTTTTGATTTACCGATTATCCAATTTGTTCTACCTACGTTGCACAAAGTGGTTCTTTAGAAAAGAAACAAAAAGTGAAATTTTAGAATGAATTAAGTATATGAATTATATTAAAAATTATATTCTGTTGTATTTATACCAACATTTTGTAGAAAAAAATTATATTGCAGAAAATATTCACCATTTGGTCATAGTATTCTTTCTTCCAAACATGAATTTTTTAATATTTGCTGCTCCCACATTTGATAAATTTAGAAAATATTAATTTACAAATTCCATAAAATATCATCCACTTTCTAATGCTAATAGCTAAATTATTCGTCTTAATATATAATGAGCGTATAAAAGAATGAGGTTTCACAACATGTTTTCGAGTAAAGTGCTATACCATTATTGAACTTTGTGAAACATCTTCTTAGGAAGAAGAAGCAGACGTTACTGCAACAAAAGATCAAATCTCTCGGTGAAAAGAATGAAATAAGAAAATGTCGGTGACTTTTTTTCTCTTTTAACCTGCTCTCTTCATCCTCTTCCTTTCATTGTTCTCGATTTATGTGGTTCTTCAAGCTTGTGCACAAAACATACACCTTCAAAAAAAGTTCACGAAAGTCATCTTACGATTCACAACGAGATATTTGATAAAAAAAGGTTAAGAAAAATTGCGTAATAAGAAAATATTTCTTCCGAAATACCTCAGTTAGCTGCGTTCACACAGAATCACAAAAGTATCTTTCCCTGGGGGGCAGCGGTAGAATGAAATATATTACGACCATTACATTTAATTTCTACAAAGCATTATATTTGCGCGCTACTTTCCCATAATATTATCCAGGTCATTCACATTATTAAAAATTGTTTAGTCCGTGAAATTAATCATGTTTCAACTATTTTAGGAAATTCATCAAGTGAAACGCCGATGACCTCCGATGACTATTAACGTGTTATATAAGATCTGTAAAAAAATATCAACTCCTTGCGAAATTCCGTAAAATGGACTCTTTGCATCAGAGTGATTTTTCCCCTCTTCAAATATAAATTTCACCCATCTCATTCCCTAAAACACACTCCGCGAATCGTAAATCGGTGCCATCGCTCACGAACTCGCTCAACCCCGCGACGCAAAAACGCAATAAAAGCGAGCGAGGCGACAAACGAGTTCACAGAATGAAAATAGTTCGAACTATGAGAAAATTTCGCCGATGACGCGGTCTGAAAAGGCCGGCGTTCCTCGCGAGATTTCGGCCGGTCGTTTCTTATCCGGGAAATTTCTATGCTCGCGTGGCCAATTTCGACTTGAAGGCTGTTCCCAGCGGACTTGAGTATCGTCGCGCATACCGAAGAAGTTTACTTTGATGCATCCCCCTGGGTGTAGCAGGCTGCATGCAATCTGCAAATGCGTTGGATAAGTCGCGTTTCAGCGATTCCTCCGTACTCCGGTCGTAACAACCATGTTTATCGAGCTGACAACCTTTCCACGATCATGGTCAACTATTGTAATTTATCACGACGAATTTCTGGTCACTTCGCATCCTTTTTTAATTATTTATTCATTATTTATTATTTAGTAAGTACAGTTACTTAGTATTTCGTATTATGACGAGACTAACTCATTTTTCATCGCATTATCAAAAATATTAATAAGAGTAGTTCGGCAACACGAAAATTTCAATAAATTCGAAACTGAACAAACAAATCGAAACGGAACAATTCTTTTTTCTAGCTAAAAAACGGTCATAGGAGTGAAAACATCCGGCTTTTATCATCCTAAATATTTTGGAAACTATATAGGAAAAGGGAAAAAGTTACATTTAAGTTGCAATTGTTATATTAATTGTTAAATTACATTAATTAAATGTTACATTAGAAGGTTATCTTTTATATTGTACATTGTGGGTGTGAGAAATTGAAAGAAATGTTTCTTCAAACTTTATTCCACCATAATATTTTCAATAATTCTATTTGTTGTTGTCACATGCATAGATGGCTTACGAAGAGCTCTTTACAAATATAGTATATACGAGTTGAAACAACAAAATTTTTGCTCGCACAAATATTTGTGCTTTAAACACTTTTTCGAAAGTATCGTCGTCGTAACACTTCCGTAGGGTAAATACAAAAGGGTAGCTAATATATCCGTGAGCCACTTCATGTAACGTTTGTGTGATTTTAATCACAGGAATTTTAATGTATAAATAAAAATTTTATGAAAAGATAATACAAAATAAACGCGGAATAATAAAAGGATAATACATGGATGATAAAAAATAAACTTTGGGGGATGTTTTCACCCCTATGACCGTTTTTCAGCTGAAAAAAATTATTCCTTTATTAACATAACATGAACTATACCTGCACAAAGCTCCAATCTTTTCTTAATTTTCCAGTTGTCGAATTTCCCTTGTAAGTCGCTTATGAAAATAATTTCCGTATTGCTTTCGTACAGAAACTTCAATTCTGACAAAGTATAAACCATTGAAAAACGTATCTATATATAAAAAAAATTTCTTATTCTCTTACTACTAAGCAAAAATTATATTTTTTAAAGACTTGATCTACCAGGTATTTGTCTATTCCGTCAATGAAATTTCCATTCAAATATTTGTACGAATAAATTTTTATGTTATGAGTTGACACATAATACGTTAGCGAACATTTAATACCTGACTTTTCACGGTTGTATTCAAAAACGTGTTTTACTCGATCGCGTGTGAGTTTTACTAGCCAGGATAGAATGGACGGGCAAAATTTCCATATTGGTAACATAGCTCTAACCTGTAACCGCCTTTCGTGATCGATTCGAACGAGGATTTTTGCACCTCGGTCGCTCCTTCCTTCGTCGTTCGTGTTTCCCTCTGGTCGAATTTTTGGCAGTCTCCGCGATACGGGACGTTTAAAAAATCGAATATCGTGATACCTGTTTACGTTTTCCAGGGTTTATATCTGTGCCTCACTTCCGGCCCGTGATTTATGACTCATAAACGTATCCCATCGTGCCGACCGATTTCCACAAATATACGGCAGATCGAAACGTTATTGCAAACCAGCCCGGGTTATACGTTCCACGCAATCAGCGGATTAAATCGTTACCCATGCCACGGAGAATTCCGGATGTATTTTTTATTCACCGCAGACGCAACTTCGAAAATACAACGACGACCATTGCCCTGGAAACACACGTGTCGATATCCGAGGATGCTTAAATTACGCACACGATACCTGACAACCGTTTCACCCCACTTTGACGTAATTAAAAATCTCGTCGGGTGTAATTAGTTCGTTCTTAAATGGAACAAGTGGAATACGTATTTTGTACAAAAATATTTCAGATGGTCGACTACCTTGTAAAGATATTTGTACAGCTGTAGAAATATGTTACGAATGTAGTGTACGCGACGTAATAAACGTTTTCAAATTTCGTCAGCACTGTCATGACCACCGAATATGAATTTTTCTCTTCTCACAAATGACTTTCTGTTTCACGAATGTACAACTCGTGAAATTTGTATTTTTCAGGAAATACTTACCAATTCTTCGTATAAGTTTGATGGTCTAATTAAGTTCATAAAATAATCAACTTAGAAAAATGTCGAGAAAATATTGTGGACGAGGCAAGAAGCTAATAATAATTTGGAAATTTAAGAATTCTTTGTAACTGTGACTACTTTCGATCCATATCCACGTAGGATTGACATTTATTTTTGAACCATAAATCCTCTCGTTCGGGGACATATTAAACCGGCCAATTCTTTGCAATTCTACAGCCATTCAATGCAATGTAGCACTTATCTTAAAAGCTCGAAAGCTTTCGACGTCTCTGTAGCGGTCGGATTCCATCTAGGAATGAAAAAGATTACGCGTGAAAATGCGGCAGAATAGCGCGAAAAAAAGGCTTTGCAGGATATCTATACGCGAAACGGTCGGCATAATTCTTGTTAAAAAAAAAATGGAAAGGGGCGGATTTGAAAATAAAATGTGCCTCTCTTCGGAGAACCGCGATCGCGTTTCAATTCTTATCAAAAAAAGAAAAAATTCGATCAATGTTATAGAAACTTTTTCCTCTCTTTCCGTTTGTACTACAAAATGGTAGTCTGTGCTTCGCGTTTCCAATAAATTGTTCGTACTACCATAGCTTCGTTTAAATTGCGACACTATGTCGTTGATTTCCCGATCATCCTGTCTTTTACATATTGAGCGCGCTTTTACAGAAACAAAGGAACAAACGTCTTTGAGATACGGCTCGAGGCGCTTGTGTTTAAACCAATGGACAAACTGACCTATTACTTGTAATTACGGCATTGAAAGAGCTGCAAATCCAGCGAAGGCTCCTTCACAGAGAGTTTCTTATCGAATCATTTTTCTCTGCCACAAAGAGCTTGCTCTCTGAGAAGCTTCATCTCAGGAACATGTTCATTTTATTTTCTCTAGACAATAGCGTAATCGGATTATTTCTTAATTCCTGTAACCTAATTTCTGTATGGTGAGCTTTGGGCGTAACAAGGGTCCATATTATATATTTTTCAAGCATTGTATTACTGCGATTATTCATCGATAATGGATAAGGGAACTTGAAACATTTGACAGTGTAAAATCTAATTAGTTCATTATATACATATGCATATGAAGTTTTAAGTACGCTCTTGTTAGGTATAATTCATTGAACCGAACAATGTGAAAATAACAAATAACATGCAACCTATTTAGTTATATTAACAGATAGGCATGTACAAGATAAATTTCACGGACTAAAAAACTGTCAATAAAGCGAATTGCCAGAAAAGAGTGCCCAGATACAATATAATATTTTGCAAAAATTAAATGTTGTGGCGTAGTATAAGTCTATCGGTTCGCACGGCGAAATATACAAAAATTCTCGTGTCAGTCAACACGTTCGAAACTATAACGAAATTACTACGCGACGTTCCCGGAGCCATCAGAAGACACGAGCGAAAGTCATTTCGACCCCGTATGAAATTCGAAATTCCGTTATTTTAACACTAACGATCGTTCTTCCAAGTTAGTCTGTCCATTGTTCACGCGCGAGATATTCGCATTCTGCGACGTCTAAATACCTGCCGTCATTCGAACTGCTGTCTAAGTAATCCGCAGAAGTTGGTCAGACGTAGCACCTCGGACGAGGACAAAACCAGCTCACGATTTGACAATCGGCGAAGTTATTGTGCGCGAACCGTCTTCTTGTCTGCATCGGTTCGAAACTTCTGGCGTGTAAATTACACGGAGAACGTAAGCAGCCCCCGTGAACACGACAAGTCCGCTCTGTCCTCCCGGTCTTACCACGGTTTTCGTGGCCGATTGATTGTCAACGGATGCGACGTTGTCCCTCGAGTACACTGTAAACGATCGAATTGTTGTACAAACGTTGAAACACGAAGGACCTGGTTTGAGGATTGTGGAGATAACGCGCTGTAACGTCCATCATTTGCTGTAACACTGACATCGCTCAGACGTCACCATTTTAAGAGAAATGTGTTTAAGGATCTACTGAATCGTCGTAATTTCCTGAGGACATATTAAAACGTCAAATTTTATACAGAAATGTTATAATATTCTCACTTAGTCCAATAAATTCGCATTTATTGTTAGAACTGTCTTTATTCAAAATCTTCGTATTAGGTTGTTCCAAAAGTGTCTTTCGCTATCTGCACGCAACTGCTTTATCTGGCAATGTTTATACAAACACGAAACCTAATCTGTCAAATGTAAATAAGACAAGGTTATAGAACAAAATGCGTCATACATAATTCAATAAAATAATATAAAACAGGAAATGTTATGCATCTATCACTTTCTTATAAAACGAGAGAAGCTTTTGGGACAACCTAATACAAAATTCATTCAAACTTATTCACTCGTTTGTTCAAATTCAACACTATCGAGATTTATTTAGTATTACGAAATTGTTCTGGGAAAGTTTCGACAAGAGTCGTGCGTATTATTATCAGATACTGCTACGTAGCGCCGTGCGCTATTTGAAGACACGTTTTCCTTGAGGCTGCGCTATATCCAAGGTAAACTCGACAGCTAAGTGTTAATATCGTTGATTCCAACTTAATGAGTCACTACGAAATGTAGCTGTGAGGCAAGCATGTGGAAGCGGCAATTTCCAAAGCGCATTAGCGAAACACGACGGGCTTCTTCTCGTAGCGTCTTTGAAATTAGTAGAAACTCATTCGCTCTTTTGAGGCCTGGTGGCCTGAATTTGAGCGAGCCATTCGTGTCACTCCGAGTGGGAAAACGCGGTACGCGTCCGAGAATTTAATATCAGACTTTATATCGTCGCGCGTGAAATTTACTCGCACGAGCGTGCGCCTGCTCGTGCGTGCCAGCAGCAACTGTTTGAATTCGAATGTATCCAAGACGCGACGTCGAATACTCCTCTGGTAGACGTTGCGTTCCTTGAAATAAAAATTTTTCAAGTTCACAGAATACGAAGATGCGACGGAGGTGTCTTTATTTATATTCAAATACATTGGTATTTAAATATAAACATTTTTTGGAAAGTACGTAGTGAAAGATAATATTAGGCGTGGAAATTAACTCAGTGCTCTGTTATGTATAAATTATATATGTATTTATATTGCATATTTTATATTTTATATATTGTATATGTCCTATGTGTGTAATATCTGATAAATATTAAGAAATCGGTTCTTTTTAATCACAAAATGGTGAGCAAATGTTTACGTTTACACTGAAGAAAAATGTTTATTTTTACATTTACGACAGATTTGGAATTGGTTCGATATAAACACAATGAGTCAATTTCTACATCTAATATATTTTCATAGAATTATCATCCTGGGATATAAATAAAGGAAGAAAGGTGGAGGAAAATTTTATGGAAATATTGACAATCAGTTGGTGATAAGTCAGGAGGGTTGGGGAGCTGACAAGATCGATTTTCGTCAATTTCGAATGAACGTCGATTGGAGTATTTCGGCTGGCTCGTAAATGATTAAGCGCTCGTCGATAGCGTTGTAAACAATGTCGAAAATTGCACGCACAATTTGACAGGTCGTTCGACAGCTCGAGAAAGAAGCTTCCAGGAAATATATGGAGCAATCGTTTTGTTTTAACCGGAGATTCGAGCAGCTCTTGTCTAAGGAAATTTATTACACCGATAAATAACTAGCTGTAAAAAGGCAATGGAGGGTATGAAAGGCCAATTCGCTATGATAAACGCATCTTGTATTGAATTTTATTAGCAACACAGCATATAGAATTATCATTATCGATTAGCATACTTTCAAAAAAATTTTACGCTATTATAAATGAAGACTATAGGGGAGGAACACGATAAGTCACGTTTTCCATTCTTTACAGGACAAAAGTTTTAAAATTCAGTACACCGTCAATTAATCTTACGTTACCAAAATTGTCCTTTTGTTTAATTTTTGAGTCACACGTATATTTTTTCACTTTCTCCATAATTTAGGAAATATGGGTTGTTATAGTATTAAAATATGTTCTTCCCAATTTCAGTTATTTTACGTTAAAATATTCCCTTATAAAGTCATAGAGTAATATTAAAATTAAAAATCATCAAAAATTTACGCATGATATCTCTGTCCTCGAGCGCAGTGCCGATCTTCAAATGTAAACAGCTTGTACGAATATGTATAGGAAAACAACGAACAAAAGATGAAAGAGAAAGACTTCTTTAAGAGCGTGTCAGATATTTGAAACATTCCATTAGAGGGCAAAGTACATATTTAAAAAGTTTTATAACTGAAAGTTTCATCGTGACTGTCATAGTTGCTAGCGTTTTACGAATACTTTTAAAGTTCTTTCGTTTCGCGTGAAATAAAGATTAGACGCAATTTGAGTAATTTATACTTCCCTGAGCGCACGCCAGAGAACAGCAAGGTATAATTACATAAAACATTTCTATCAAACCAAGCGAAATACGGTTGTTCAATCTCTCCTTTGATACAGCCTCAGTGTGTGGACATTGCTTTACTAATGCCTAACAGGCATTGCCAATAATCATCCTGGTAAACGTATTAATCGATGCCGTGCTGCGTCTAACTGCGGCATCCGCGCCACTTCGATGACTATCGATGACGATGAGACTGATATGGAATCAATAACGTCCCTGATGGCCAATCCATAAAATAGAACTTCGTATCAAATAGCTTTGAACATGTGAATTCTAAGCTTCCTCCAACTTCTCCGTCTCTGTCTCTCCCTCTATCTCTCTTGTATAGTGTTTAGAGCCAGACAGCTGTAACTAATAAGTACTAGTCGATATTGTCCCGAGAGGTTCAAATTAGTCAAATTAATCCAACTTCCTAATAGGACACGATGACTTACGGTCGATACTGCTAGTGATAGCTGTATATGTATAAGCTGGTAATTGTACGTATCGTTTGATGATTGCGTGATGAATTTCTTAAGGAAACTTCGAATTACGGAAATTATTCTTATCATTTTCTTTTTTATTGGATTTATTGGATTAAAAAATTCTCTATGGTAATGGTACTGTTGAATGAAGTTGCACGAAAGAGAAACAAAGTTACGTCAACTGATTAAAATTTTCAGTATTAGCGATAATTCGGATTTATCAGTTGGCTAGCTATAAAATCACCGTTTAAAAGTAGCGGTAAAGCGACGAATAAAAAGCAAGGGAACGATTATAATGTGAATGGTGGTTTTGGGAGGAAAAAAGGGTTCGCGATAAGAAAGAAATAAAGGGGTAAAGTTTGTAGATGCGCCGGTCGTGTTTTAATTTCTACCGGTGGATAAAGCGATTCAGAATCAAAGCGATTTGGATGCTAATGTTTGCGTAAAAAGTGTATTAGTGTTCCCGGTGAATGCATGCGTTGAATTTTTATTCGACTCCGGAACGAGCATTATATCGACTGAATTATACGAGATTGTTTCTCCAACAAACTTAAATGGAATTAATACAAACATATTGAATTACTTTGAAATAACATTGAGACAGTAACTTTACATTTTGTAATAATTGCATTTACGTCAGATATTATGTGAAATATCAATTAATTTAATTCCTCAAATAATTAACAATTCATTGCGTAAAAAAAACACGATTCATTTTCCCTATCTCGCGCTGTACTTGGAGTTACACACTCGCTCGAAAATATCAAGTATTCGAACGCTACAAAATTTTATTTTTGAATTTAATACAGTAATTGAACACAAAATTGTAATCGATCAATCAAATATTATGTTTCGTACAAAAAAAAAAAAAAAAGAAGAAGCAAAAGATCCCCTAATATGTAGGTGCTTCTGAACGATGGTGTTAATTCTCACCTAGTGTAATTGCCGTGCAAAGATTCTTGCTTGTGGGAACGTCTGAAATGCTCGTAATTGCAAGCTCGTAACGGTATCGCGAGAGAGTGCAGTCGCGAAATTAATTATAAAACGATGCACCAACCAGCCTCGTGGTTAGACAGAGTTTCCTGTGTAGGAAAATTCTATGATGAGTAACGTACCATGGGCAACAATTTATTTTATTAATTGCCCCATGCAAGTTCGTCAGCGTGGAAAATAAATCTCGTTAGAATATCTTGGGAGATGTTGTGACTTTTAATAAAAGTACAATTAAGTTACCTCGCGCTTATATATATATTAGATTAATGTATTATTAAGGGGAAATAACGTTCATTTCTAACGACTTCATTTGGCTTACCGTTCACCATTGATCTAAATTACCAACTTTACTCGATTTCTAAAGAATTGTTTAGGTGGAGAGAGATACAATTAATATAAATAAATATCCAGCTGGTTCACCATAGATCTAAATTACCAACTTTACTTGATTTCTAAAGAATTGGTTAGGTGGAGAGAGATACAATTAATATAAATAAATATCCAGCTAGTTCACCATAGATCTAAATTACCAACTTTACTTGATTTCTAAAGAATTGGTTAGGTGGAGAGAGATACAATTAATGTAAATAAATATCCAGTTAGTCCAGTCATAAGATTAATATAATCTCAATTGTAACACGTTCGTAATTTTCTTTAAGTTATTTCCACTTCTTTGGAAGGAAAGTTTCTACTATTTAAGTTTCCAAATCTTGTCTGCTTAGTTAAGGCAGAAGTGTAGAAAAGGGTCGAGGGTCGGACGTGAAACGTAAACGTAAGCGAATCTGTCTGCTGTCAAAACAGAAAGCCATTGAAAAGAGTTGTTTGAACGAGTGTGCACTGAGTAATGCATCGTGGTGTGAATAATTGAAGTGGAGTGTCGGCAAAGCTACATCGTCTCGAAAATTGAATTTATATTCTTTTCTCTGAAATGTTATTTTCCTTACGTTGTGGCGAAACACTTTCTGTTCGCCGAGAGATATGTCGGTAAATATTCTGACTTCAACTCCTGAAAAATCTGGATACAGGAAAGAAAGATGTTATTTTGTTAACAATTACAGTATACAACATACATAGTTGATATAATTTAACTTTTTTTAATGTAATAATTTTCAAATATAAGTAACTTAAAAGAATGCCCTTCATCACATTCATTAACGTTTAAATTTTTACGCTATGCAATTAATGTCTACCGTTAAATTATTTCCTCGAGAAACTGAGTGTATTTTCTTCGTTTCGTTTCATAATCTTGAATTTATTATACTCGTTTAGAAGAAAACATTTCATGTATGAGTATTTAGAGAATTTGTTGTTCGCTACTTTGACGCAGAAAACGAAGTTAACTCAGCAGTAACGAGGGTATTTAAAATAATGGAGATTGAAGCAGAAAAAATACATTAAGACAGAAATAATCAAATTAGGGAATAGATAAAACATCATTACAAACAAACATAAACAAATAGTAAAAATTGAAGAAAAATATATGGATGCGAAAAATATTTTGTTTCGTTATTGAAAAGGAAGGATCACTTGAAAAAATTTATTTTCCCCAAGTTACGGATTTTATATAAATATTTTCCATATGTCGAATGTTGCAATACTTTCGCAGATTACCGTACTTTCTTATATTCGAAAGATCGATGAGGCACAGAGTAACAATCTGCTTACCTAACCGACCAAACTCGCATAAATCCCGGATTATGTTCAAATTCAAAATGTACCGATAGAATTCATCATTGGTTAAGGCTGCAGCTGCAGACCCTCAAGTTAGACTCAGAGCTATCACCGGCTTACATGCTGCGCTTCTTGTTTATCTTGCAGGTGTCCTGGATGCGTAAAAGGGACATGCATATCCTGAGCGCTGGCATCCTGATGTACACCTCGGACCTGAGGTTTCAAGTGATCCATCCGGAGAAGTCTGAAAACTGGACGCTGCAAATCAAGTCGCCTCAGGAACGAGACTCCGGGGTTTACGAGTGCCAGGTCAGCACCGAGCCAAAGATGTCGTTGAACTACAGCCTCAACGTGGTCGGTGAGTGAATTCTGAATAATTCAGGCGGTCACACAAGTCGCTTAGCTCGCGTCGTTTTTCATTTCCCAGCGAAATCCGGCCGATTCAACCGGGCCATCCTCCATTTTCCATCGTGGTAGAACCCGTGCTCGGTTGTGTCGCGGATTACCATAGCTTGAATTTTTAAACCGATCAATTTGTGGATCGTTACCGACGTTTATTGTTTGCGACAATATTCGACAGCAGGCTTTTCAGGTTGTGTACTTTTGCCCCGTGGCGAAAGCGTTGTCACGGAGCTTCGAAGATTCAACGTTACAATCGTTCACGTTTCTTCTCTTTGCTGGTCAGATTTTTCTTTAAATATTTGAGCAGTTATTTGGTTGACAAGTTATGGTGCAAGCAATTGTTAAGTATCGGAACAATCAGACTTTTAATTCTGATTAAATTGTCATTTACATGCACTATGTTATAGCTTTAAAATTTAATCCGTTCGAAATTTAATCATTGCAAATTGATTGCGGACATTTATGCAAATTCATATTTTCGAAACGCGATGGTAGAAACAAATACGGAATAAATAAATGATATATTTTAATTGTTCGTTTAAAATCTGATCGACAGCATATTAAAATTTACTACATGTGATTAATGTTTCAACCAAGTTTCACTCACTTCCGTTACAATATCGCTTATTATATTAAATACGCTTATCAGATGAGAAGAATCTTTTTTTATCCAAATGAATATTTTTCTTTCTACAAAGCTTAAAGTAAGCTAAATTCTCAAACCTCACGATAGCACTGCTAGTCTACAGAAACTACTTCAAACGACCGAACTTCCTTGTGGGGAAACTCACCTAGCTAAGTATATACTTGGCATTCGTTTAAATATTAAACTGGGCGGAGATATCTAATTCAGCGGAATCAGATAACAAGTTTTTCGCCGTTTAGTTCTCGCTTACACAACCCTCTGCACGAAACATTAGGGATGGAATGACAACGATAACTCGAAGTTCTCGTTTCGTCTTCCTGTTTCCGATGTCTCGCGGCTGCGAAATAAAATGCGAAGCCAGAAATAAGTTATCCCCGCTATCGGAAGCCAGAGTTAAGGCTAGCTATAAACAAGCTAACTTGGTTCCGTGTATTCCGGAAGGCTTTCATATTGGCATAACTGCCTCACCGGCAACTTAATCTTTTGCAGTTCAATAACTTTGCAACTTGCAGCCTTGATTCTCGTAAACTTTCGAACTGTGCCGCCCAACGTCGGTTTCCTGCGAAATTAAAAGCGCTCTGCGCAGATATATTTCATTATATCACACAAAGTACACTAAACTAACCGTATTCAAAATGTCTTCGTACAATCTTTGTCCACGGTTCAAATTCTTAAATCCTTGTATTTCTCTCGGTTCGCCAGCTCCAACAATAAAAATTAATTTCATTCCTCACTGATTTTATGACCTCGCTATATCATACTCCGTACTACCTACACAATCTCGCGTTCTATCACGTGATCCCTTGCAAAGAACGTCGGAATGCAACCAGAAAGAAACCTATACAACATTCTGCCGCGCGGATGGCACGGTAAAAACATCTCAAGCACGAATCCCGACTTACGCGGCAAGCAAAAAGCCACGATAGTCACGACGATCCATGAAGAATCGTCCCACATAAAAAAAGAACAATAAAAAAAAGAAAAAATGGAAAGGGAAAAGGAGAGGAAAGGCCGATTTTCCAAGCTCTCGTTTTAGGTCAGTCCTATCGCGATTCACATGCGGTGGCAGTGGAGAAAGGAGCGGAGCGAATTTATCTAGCTTGCCTGAACAACAGGGCGAATGCAGACTCGCGGAGACAAGCGTTGACGTTCAAATCTTGGCGAGATAACGGGGAAACAGAGGGCTGAGAAATCGCGAAAGAACGGGACGACGAAGGGAAAGGGGCCGGGAAGACGCGTTCAGGGGTCGTATTCCGATGGAAACGAACTCGGATGGGGTGGTGGCTGCTCGATAAGCTGCTTGCTGGAAACGCCTTAGCCAAATGATTGCCTTTGGCCGTGTAGAATCGCGGAGTCATGCGTACCCGCACGCCTAATACAGGTACAATTCGTGCTCGTTCTTCTGGTGTAGCCGGGCGAAAAAGTTGGCGCGAAATAAATCGCCTTTCTTCTGGCTGCTTCGTCGAAGTCGTAAAGCATGGACTCGATGGCGAAATCAATTTTACAAATCCGTCGCGCAAAAACGCACGTCTCGAAACTTTACGCGTGCACCCCGTAGGCGAGAGATTTGTTGGCCTCGGGGCTTGCGAGTTCGTTGCCCCTCGATAGAGCGTGTTTTAGTTGGGTTAACAGCCGACGTTTGTCGCGGCGATAAGTTATAAGGGATTTGCCGGGACCTTTAGCTGAATCTGAAAAATTCGTCGGGTTTCGCGTTTGGTTTTATCATTGTTGTGTTTTAATTTGATAACGTTTAATTTTTGGTAACGTTGCAACAACTTTCAACTTGTTTTATAAAATTTATCGAATCTAACGAACTGATGGAAGAAATGTTCATTTTATTATCTAACGAAATGTCATAATTTGAAAATTGTTTAGATATAGGTTGTAATATTAATATTACATATATGTTATAGAATAAAA
Source organism: Bombus huntii (assembly GCF_024542735.1). Classification (NCBI taxonomy): domain Eukaryota; kingdom Metazoa; phylum Arthropoda; class Insecta; order Hymenoptera; family Apidae; genus Bombus; species Bombus huntii. The sequence continues at coordinate 9,925,184 of NC_066251.1, forward strand.
AGAGATTTTGTACGGATTGAATGATATTGTGTGGTGCACTTTGTGTAAAAATGTATATCTATATTTCTTATATCTTATTCGATTTATATATTATCATACCAGTGATAATTACATTATTACGCTGTCGTTAACTAGCGACTTTATAGAAATTATAATATTTTTTGATTTTTATTTGTCTGCGTGATTAATTGAACGAAAAAATGGGGATCGATTATAAAGATTTAACGTAGACACTTAAAACATTGTTGAGTTTAATAACTCGTTGCTGAAAATTTAGTCGAAGTATGTTTAGTTGAAATTAATAATTTAAGAAAATAATAGAATGATAACAAGTAAATCCATGACTGGAATTATCAAGCTTGCTTGAAATGTAGTACGAGAAACGACAATTTCATAATATTTCATTGGAGATGTCAGGGAAAAAGATATTTTATTGGAGTTGTGGAACATCGCACGCTTGGAGTCGAGTTATATTACGATATAAAATTGTAATTAATTCTTTTACAAAAGGACGACTATTAAATATATATTAAAATGTAAATGTCACTGAATTATACTGCAACGCAATTTAAAAGTCACGTTGTCCATCACGAGTTGCTTTCTCTGCATTTACAAATTTACAATTTAATGCAATCACAATAACCAGAGCATGACCATTAAAAATGCGAAATGGTTGCATTAAAAAATAATATATTAGAATTTTATTATATATATCTTTTGAAACCATCGAACTTTACTTTAAGGTAACCCACAATCTATCTTTATGGGGAATTCTCATACTGCATGACCTATTTTCTCCCAAAGCCACTCAAGCTCTTTTAATCAAATTTCCACTGAGTACTCTATTAATAGTGCTAAATAAATTAAATACTCGCATTCTTCAGAAACCGTATAGAAAAAAGATTAAACGATGGATAAAGAATTGTTCAGAAACTGATGAACAATAATCGTCTTTTTTTCTAGTGTAGGTATTATTCCATATATTTAACAATTTGTTAAAAATTGGAAATTAAATTTGTTAGAAAGTATTTATACCAAATTCTATGTAACATTATTCTACGTGAAAATGTTACAGGCACTTCATATTCAGTGTGCTTCAAAGTATAGAAAATCTATTTTTAAATGGTTGTGTAAAAAAGTTATAGAAAAAGCATAGAAATAATACTTTTTATAGCACATTTAATATCGCACTAAATTATCAAATATCACTTGCGAAGTAAGGGAACAAATTCCGCTAACAATTTTTCAAAACGAATAACCAACGGCCTTAGAAATTATAAACTATAGCACTTTTCGCAGCATCCGTTTTCTTCCGCTCCGCCATTTGAAACCAGGATCCTCCGCAATTAATTTACATCTTCGTAACCTCCTGGGAAGGAGTTTAAAAATGAGAACAGCTGCCAATCACTTAATCTTCGGTGAAATATTCCTCTTCGTTGACGTTGCACCGATGTTGATCTAAACGAGTGCAATAAAACACTAACCTCTGACACGATTTTGAACCATTTGTTTAGTTAGGAATTTATGTGTATTTAGGAATTAAACCCTTAACCACGTGAGTATCATTTTTTGTACTAACGTAAACAATCACGTTTCCTCGTATTCCTAAAATTACTTTCTTTCATTCATTTCATAACTCGGCCTTTGAATTTTATTGTATTAAGAATTAAAAACAAAATTGTGCACCTTTCAGCGGTTAGGTCGGGAAAAATTGCACGTTATGAGGTTAATCAACTGCGGCAAAATAAATTCAGTTGCTTTACTAACGTAATTCGATGATATATTCGTATCGGTTTCTTGTATCGGTGGAATCTTAAAGGGAAACTGTCGGTCTAGAACCAGCGTTCTAGGTCGAATCGATATGAGCAGTGGTCGGATATCGGACAGCTAATAGTAGCGGGGTGGAATTTCTGTAATTAATAGCGTGAGAATAATAAGACGATACAAATTTTTCATTGTTCGAAAGTTTGGAATGGTATTGGAGAAGATCGAGATGATTTTTCGAAGCAATGAAGTAGGCGTCGAAAGAAAAAGAGAATCGAGTTAGCAACAAGATAGAAGATAGCGACGATCGATAGGGAAATGAATTTACGTGTTTCTAACATATAAAACGCAAATACACCAAATAATTTTCTGTGACGACCACAAATAGAAATTATTACAAGTCACATTTTTCGTCTTCCCTGGAAATGCAATAATTATAAATACACTATTTTTCTTATCACATCCTTAATAACTGGTTTATTAACTTTTCAACTTTTAACGTTTCTTCTTAACTGTCCCCAATACTGAGGCAAGTATTTGTTTGAACGTTTCATTGTTTGACAGAAATTCACAATGAAAACGCTACTGAGTTTTCGGGCAATCCAATAAAAGTCCCAGAGAAATCCAATAGAGGTTCGTACAAATCCCAAGATATAGCAAATATTTTCGTTCACATCCTCGACCACAGATTCTTCAGATTTTCATATAGGAAAAGTAGACAAAATAGGAAATTCTCCATTATTTAGTACTATCAAATACATTTTACGCACAAGATGTCCTAATAAACTTTCCCCGGAAGGGCGTCCTTGCAATGAGGATTCAACGAGTCAAGATTATTCTCTATCCGACTGATCTCGCGCTAACCTCGAGAATCTCACTCTATTCAGAGTTCAACGAAACCTTCCCCAAAAATCCACCAATCTACCCTTGCATCAACACACTCCACTGACCGCGAAATAGCTCATCCATCTAACCAAGCATCAGGAAAAACGCACGATGCTTTTCTAGATGAATCGATGTTCTTCAATTTGCCTGTTACTTTTCGTCTTCTGCCTGAAATTACCTACCTGTTAGCTGGCAATTTTATACTCGTATACGTTGTAAACATACATTGTATTTACAGCAGTAATATCCTCATTTTCCAACGAAGTGGTCTTTCTATCGAGTTCTAAGTTACAATACGATCAAAAAGTGTAATTGCAGTTAAATCTTTCCGAAATTCAAGTTACGTAACCGAAACGTTGCTATTTGTATGCTCGTCGCTGCAAGTCTTCGCGGTATTTGAATAAAAGCATCGAGTAGTGACGTCAATTGATGTATCGACAGTTAGGGTTAGTTCGAACGTTCCACTCTCCTCGAAAAAACCACAGGGCAAGTACAGTGAACAGAAAAAAATGGTAGGCATCTGAATTGTCCGTTGGACGATAAAATCTATGTCTCACATGGATACGCTCAATTCGGAAAGCGTAAAATCTAAAATCGTTAATTTTCTTCAAAAATTTACTTTTCCTAATCACGTTACTCTTCCAGCAGATATGCGTGTGTACGTGCATAAATTGCGAACAGGTGTAACATTGTGACACAATTGCAAAAATGTCGTTCGTTCGCATCGATCCTTAAACCTATAATTTTGCCTGGTGTCGCAGCGGCTTTAACAGCTTAATAGCTAAAATATACGTTCTCAGCACGATCCGTAAACCATTCTACAATCCCTTTCTCGTCGCTAGCAAGCATCATGGTTGCAGTGGCGCGTGCATAATGTCCAAAGGATGCTCTCAGCAGCGAGTTCTGCACTGGATCGCAGCGAACCTTGTTTTGGTTTTGCCCAGCCGCGCTGACAACGTTATTGTTTGCCAAATCCGCGCCAGTTAATTAGCATTTTCATCGGGTTGTCAGGCCACGCTGCCGATGACGCGGCACCGTTCGAGACACGCCGGTTTAATGGTTTCCGGTCAGTGTACGGTGATATCGGTCCCGATCGTAACCCAGTGCAAGATATTTCAGCGACGCGGCAAGGGTGGAAAAGCGCAAATTACCTACTTTTAGTACAACAGTGAGTGCAGGGATACGAACTATACAGGATGACGCAGCTAAAAAGGATCATTTAATATTAAATATTTGCCTTGTTTTCTGTTGTATGCAAGAAAAAGCTTCTCGGTAAAATAAAAGGTACATTTTAAACGACATTTTTTAAATAGTTTGCTATATTTATTTTTCGATTCTTCTAATTTCGGTAACTTTGTCCTGAAAAGGCAAATATTTAGTTGATCCCATTCAGCTAGGCCATCGTGTATAGAACAAAAAGATGGGTGATGCTTGGATATGTTAATTCAGACAGAGGAAATTAGGAAGCATTTGGTTAAATGATCGCGTGGATATCAAAGTAGGAAAGAAATTTCTTTTCTCTACGTAATATAATTATTGCATAACGTTAATCCACGTGTAAACCTCGTGTGGAGATATTTTGCACATGGCAAGATCAATTTCATTTTTATTTTTAATAGGATCACGCTCTGCTTTTAAATTTTACAATTAATGATTATTTAATTGGTATGTTAAGAAAAGCTATTAAAATAGTTGTATTTGGGAATGATTAATTCGGATGATAGCATAAGTTTAGGGAGGGGGGGGGGTGAGGAGGAGGAAAATGTTAAATTTTCTCTTTCATTTTTAAGTTTTGCTGAGCTTGCGCTTTATTGCGTTTCATATAGCCCATGGAAATGGAAAACAAAAATATATATGTAATTGCTACTTGAAAAAACGAATTAAAAGTCATTTCTGTTATTTAAAAAATATTGCAACTTCAAACGACAGATATGATTTATCGTGTCTACAAAAATTCTGTTTTACACATTTTTCCTATTAATTGCCATTTATAAATATATATGTACTCAATTTATTTGGAAAACTGCACCACTTTTATAAAATTCAGCCATGTTAAAATACTAATACGAATAATTGTTGCATGAACTTGATCGGAAATGTTTGATAAAACGAAACAAAATGAAGTTTGTTGAAAAAAACAGGAGAAATTTATGGCCGAAAATTATGCTTTCTTGTTCGACCGTGCTTTATTTGGAAAATAGTAAATCACGAGTGAAACATATTTTTTCGTACCACCGAGTAATTTTCAAGCGCTCGCCGACATTCTGATCCATGATAAAAAACGAATAATGCAATTGTATCTGTTTCCTCTGCCTTCTTCTTTTTTCGTTATTTTCGAAACACTAGAAATTGAGATCATATGACTTCTGGATATTTTTTCCTTTCCGAACGCTGCAGATTTCCTTCATTTTTATGGACATTGGATAACAATTCTTGATCTTACGTTATTATACCATTCAGGTCTTAGTATTTTTGATTTCAAACAAAAATTATTCAACCTTGCTTCGACGCTTCTCCATATGAACACCTTACTTAGCCGACTATCTTTAATATTATACTATTTTTCACGTCTATTAACAATCTTAAAATTCCATGCACGCATTAATCGATCGTGAGTGAACTAGTAATGAGGTGGTAGTTGGCGTGGTATAGAATTTTGTTCGTATATATACCAGTAATTTATTTACGAGACGGCGCGTCGAATAGGCAGGCATTACAGCATGATTCCGCTATAAATGAATATTGGTTAGCCGAGCATAACATCGCGATCAATTATGCAATCTGACGAGCCGGTACTGACACGAAATTACCCCGTTGCTCGATTCGAGGTGAATTAACAATGTTTTCCATCCCCGAAAATCGTTCAACTTTCCACAGCTCCATTTCTCGAAACGATTCCTCCTACTGTGGTCTACGTGACATAGCAGCTGGATACTGATAATTAATCATTTTTCACCTATCGGCCAGATACTTCATGACATAATGTCGTTTGTACTACATTTCGATCGGATATCATTGCATACAGGATGAGCCATGTAAATGGTATTGTCTAAACACGAGCTCTGTCCGGAAACAATTTCACCAATGGATACATCTTTCTACCTAAATATATTGCTGTAAAAAAATAGTAATTCGTAAAAAAAAAGATCGGTATATTTAAATCTACACCCTGACAATTTTTTTTGGAAAAATAAACATACGAGAACATCGATAATGTTAAGGTAATCTTGGGTTCGATACCAGTCGAGGTAAAAACACGGTAATCTTGCGATTTCGTCATATTCTTTTAATCGCTATATTCATTAACGGATTATCGAATACAGTATCTGCTTAAGAACTTTATTTCTAACGTCTGAAAAAGCAGGAATTTTTGTAATAAGAAACAGATAATTCTGGGAAAGACTTTTACGTGATAAAAAGATTGCACGAAGATACAGAAAAAGGATTGTAATACCAAGAAACTTAGTGCAAGAACATTGGCAAAAGATGCTGTAGCAGTAAAGAAAGTGGCTGTAGTTGTAGTGCAGGCACGCCAAAGACGGGATTGTAGCAATTGAAAAAGTAGCGTAGGTACACTAGGGAAAGGATTCTAGCAATAAGAAAAGACACAATGAGACCCAAAGAGATTCTAGCAAGAAAAAGGTAAAAAGAGGTACAGGGACGCCAAGAAAAATTACAGGGCGCATGGGAAGGAAAACTTGCGACAAGTGAAAATATGGCAAAGAAAAACCAATGTGATACTTAAACGAAACAGATTTCCAAACGCGTTCAACTAACCTAAGTTTCTATTCTAAATAGAATTTATTAAAGATATGCAGTAGGTCCGAACAGCGCCATTCGAAACAGGATAACTTTTTCAAAACTGGACCAAACGACTTGAGTTTTTTCGAGAGGTTAGAAGGGTTGGTCGACTAGATAAAGTTTTCAATATGTATATAGCTGACATAACTCTTGAAAATGCGCAGTTTCAATTTTTATTACACGTCCAAATAAAAGAGTTGTAAAAGGTGTCGTGTACTATTTTCTTCGCGATTGCAATCAATTGCATTTTCTAGTCAACTAATCCATTCTGACCTCCCCAAAAAAAAGCAAGTGGTTTGGTCCAATTTTAAAAAAGTTATTCCCTTTCGAAAAGCGTTTGAATATTTTCATTACTCGCTGTAAAGATGACAGCTTTATTTGAAATGGGATTAAATAAATATAGAATATTATATAAATATATTATATTATATTATATAAATATAGAATAAATATTAAGTAAATAAAAATTATTTATATACTTGCGAACGCAATTAATTCTACAATGAAAAGTCTTACCTTCGTTTGATACGCTTTGTTTAAACAAACATGACACTTTTTCGAGATATACGACAAGTTTTGTGGATAGCTGTATGCAATATTTAATTTCTAGGTTGAGAAATTTCATTCTACGCAATTATAGATCTGAAGTCCACGATTTCGGCATTGGCTCGCTTCCAGGCTGAATCTTGAAGGACTAGCTACGATCGAACTCGAGGACGAGGATGAGGACAGAGAGGAACCAGATCCGTTGAAGGGATGTCCTCTCTGCGCTGGATAATTTCCTAGCTCTTCAAACTTACTCTGAAATAATTCGGGGGAAAATGGAGAGTATTACTAACCGTCTCTAATAACAAGGAATATTTTACCGGCTCAGCCTTCTTACCACATTCTCGATGTTTTCATCAACTCGCACCGAGGAGAACGAAAGATTGCGAAACGTAATTTTCTTTGATTAAATTGCATGTCGCGTCGGTCGATTCTCTCATAGCGTAATTTCGCTCGCAGAAAGTATCGTTGATTTTTGGTTCTTTAATTCGAAGTTGATCGGATCCATATGACCATCTTGGGGTTATAGAAGTTACACGTGACTGTTTTCTTCTTTGTATCGTGGAAAGGACATTTAAATTAGTTGTGTAATCTTTATTCGTATTTATTTTTACAATTTTTGCAAAATTGCTAGAGTCTCCTTTTGCGTTATAGTTACGCGTATTGTTTCAATTAATTGGTCAAAAGTAATATACCTTTCGTAATTTTTCTTTCCTTCTGACAAAGTGGATAATTGTTTAATCTGAAAATGAAATATTTTCCTTTTACGTGCACGCGGGCGTAGATCGTAAAGTGTGTGCACTTAACGAAATCTGATAGTCGAGTATAAATAAAAGCGCAGTTGAGAAACGTGTGTAAGTAGATCCCTTTTTATTTTAATGGGTTTCTGGAATGCGAGACTCTTACGGAGATTGAATTAAATTTCACTTTTCCTGTGTTATGTTTAATTTAAAATTATTGTGCAGTGGTAACACTAGCCATAATGCCGACTGTCCACCGTCTTATTTACGATCGCGTCGTGCCTCTCGCGTTTCAGTCTTTTCCTGCCTGCACGTTCTAACGAAAATAATTTATACCGACGCTAATTAAAATTCCAAATAAAGTGGTTATCAATGAAACAAAATTTGATTAATAAATACGAAGAAACAGAGCAAGCTGCAATTTTGTTTCTTTTTTACTGTATTCAACAACTAAATGCGATGAACGATTTAGAAATTTAAACAGATGATATATTTTTCTATCCAAGTTCTACGTTGTAAATTGTATTTACGAAAATGCAAATTTGCATAAATATCGGCAGTCTACTTATGAATGATGAACAGCGTAAATCTTGACGAAATCGCAAAAGTTGCTCAACAGCGTCGAAGCAATGGCAAGTGATTATTAGGCGCTTGACATTGTTCATGCAATTAAGTCTCATTGTCGCGATTGGTCACACTTGGTTACAATATGGGACCGAATGACACGCGTTAACGCACTGACGGCTTAATTGGTTTCACCCTGCACCCCTTTCTGATCTGCCACCCACGCCACACAACGGTTGCGTTAGCATTGTTGCAACGCAGCACAGGAGGCTACAAATCAATTGCGAAATTCGCGGTAATCACGCGAGAATAATGGTGTTCGTTCTTCGAGATCGATGTGGCAACGATTTAACCGGAAACCGATGGGTCCACCGCGAGAAATCCCGTCCCATTCCAACTCGAACCTTCGTTCAACTTCGTGTTCTATTATCTATAGTGATTTTACACAAAACATTTCGAACAATTTTAAATCAATACAATCAATTTAAGTGATCTTTTTTGTTGATAAATTTATCTTGATTAAATAAGGAATAATTTTAATACAGAGACATATGTATATAAAAATATCTTTTCTATATTATTTTATATATTAAAATTATTTTGCACTCATAATTTGCGATAGCTAACATACGTAACATACTCAAACTTCAACATACCGAAGCTCCAAGTTAATATAATAAGCTTGTGCTTGTTTCTTACGAACACGTTTTCTCCTTGTAATCAACGATCAGCGAGAACGTCTCCTTATTATCACACGAAAACGCAACGATTTACTATTTCAAGAACTCTATCCACCTATCGATTCTCGATACTGAGCATCCACAATATGCAACAATAACCAGCGATTCGCGGAGCGTGACGCGTGTGCGCGAAACCGCCATTAAGCGTATGAAAATCGGGACTGAAATCGTATCCGACGTTAACGATAAAGCTCGATAACAGGCGACGCGTGCTATTAAACAATTTTATTCGCGGTTCAGCTTGGTAACGCGGCGTTTCATGGTGCAACGTCACCTAAATCTCCGCATGGTGAAACATCGCGACGCATCCTGACGGAATAAACATCTACGCGGCCTCGCATGCACATTTATCACGAGTTGGCTCAACCCTTATTTGTCACTCATCCGTGTCCCTCGTAATCGTGTTTCGCGATCATAAATTTTAATTTCTCCGTCGGCGAAAACGGAGCAACGAGATGCGGCTTGGTTCCTTTGCCGGTGAATAGCCGCATAGATCAGAGCTGTTCGCCGGCCCACCGACGACAATAGCGGGCATCCGGTTCCTCTGCGGCGATCCCGAAACGCCTTAAGTTCCGCTCGAACGATTATTTGTCTTTCGTGTGACTTTCGCTCTATCGTTTCCCTCGCTCTGATGCTTTGATTAATTTTTGATGGCTCGTGCACCACAAAGCCTGTTAACACTTTGACTGCCACGCCGAAATCACATGTTTCACTCAGAACGCCACGGGAATATTTTTATTATTCAAAGCATATAATGACAAAATAATAATAAATGTAAGACAACATTGTTCCTGAATGGACCGTTTATCTTATTGGTGGTCACGGGTGACCATCGTGGCGCCTTGGTAATAGCTGTTAGCTTCGTTTATTTCAACAAATCATTCGTATTCGTTGTTTCATCGTAAACAAAACGTCCAGAATATATTGTTGAAACGTGTAGAAGATATTAGTAAACAGTATGTGCTCATTCTATATATAATAAATAGTAAGGTATGTTCACACTTCTAATTTCAATTATATGATTATAAAGCAGCATTTACGATTATTTTCTAAGCTGTGTTTATAATAATATTCGTGGATTACCCCTCAAAGATATGGATGCAAATACAGTGCACCGTTAGATGCAAGATTTGTTCTCATTTTTTTTTATTATGTTCTAATAAAGATGTTTAATTGTTCAATAAAGCACTTTTTATTTCAAAGTATCTTCTAATTATCGGTTATATTCAAAATGCCCTAACTGTCAATTTTCATTACATTTTTACAATTGTAAGAAATTCAAGCGCTCCGGACACCAATAACCACCGTGGCGTCACAAGAGAAACCGTGGCCGGTAATATATAACCAACGTGGCAATCAAACTGTTAACATAGACGGTGAATGACGATAGTATTCGATGACGTTGATTGAACGCACGTACGTGGATTAATATAAACATGTACATAGTTCCATTAAAAAAAATGCTGGTAATTTTGAAATATCCTTGATCCCATCGTGTATAAAGTATTCAATTTGGTTGTTATATGATTATTGTACATGTACAGTTATAAACGAAAGGTTATGAACCCTAGAATAATTTAAATTTTCTTGACAACATTTTTTCGTATCGCCAATATTTCCGATAATATCCAGCTGTCGTGGTTTACGTGCCTCACCTTCTGTAGTATATTATTTCAACTAGAGTTCTATCAAAGTCTGTCACGTCACCTGAAATTGTAGTTTCATATCACATTTCCAACTGACTCAATCTACCAAAACTAATAAATAGCAGGAAACCAGCTTCATGCCATATAATATATGTAACTAGCGTACAAATCATTGTGGATGATGGGAACTTCAACGTAAGTTTAAATATGCCACACTATCTAGTGTAATAATTTAGTAGCTTGATATAACAATAAAAATATCAATAGCTTTTTATTGTTAATGTATATTTTAAATACCTGTAATAGCTACGGTATACGTAACTTGCAAACAATTCACGACAAAATTCTTTCACTATAATACTTTAAAGATTCTTTAAAAACTCTCCAAGGAGCTGATCCTGTACGCGAATTTTCTACGGCATACTCCTTGAACTCTTACATTTTTTTTCTCTTTTGCCTTATTTCTCTATCTCTTTTACTCAATTTAGCCAATCTCTGTAGACATTCGACCACGTGCAGCTAGAATCTTAAACGATCACGTACTTTTTCTTTCTTATCTTAAATCCTCGAAATTGTCTCGCTGTCTATAAACATTCACGCGAAACTTTCCAGCGAATTATGAGCTATCAACAAGATAGTATCAAACAAATCCAATTTTGTCTGAGTTTTTACGTTTTGTAACAACAGCAATGTAATAGCGCCGAAGATGTGTGTTTATGGATTGTGCATAAATATTTTTAGTACGTAAATTACGCATGTATTTTAAGGTATTTCATCTTGAGATGAAATATTTCCTGCGACTTTTAGCTGCTTTTATCATTTTTGGAATATATAGAGAATATCCGGATAATAAAAAATAACGAAGCTTGACATATAAATTAAAATTACACGAGATCGTTGAAGTAAGATATCGTCTTTATAGGAAGAGTTATTGAAAAAAAACACTTTTGTAGCTCATTCATACCGCGTAATTGCTTAATATTTCCACGCTTTTTCACCTTTAACGTCAAAGAGAACTGATTCCATTCAAGAAACATCCTGTTCCCATAGATGAATCTTTAGACGAACATGATTTAATAAATTAATGAGGCAAATTGAATTTAATTTCTTCTCTTTAGTTTCACGTTCGTTTATTCGCTTACAAGAATTATAAAAAATTCCTAACACGAGTGGAATACCATTTATGAGTGAAATAAAGGAAAAGAAAAAAGCTTCCGTCGAAGGCAGTCGATTCGCAAGGAAGTTATTTGTGCTCGTGTCGATGGAAAACTGATCTCCGCGACGTAAAATGGAGTCTTTCCCCGAATAACCAACGGATTTGCTCGCGGAAGCGTCACGTGAACGCGACCGAACCGAATAAATTTTCACTTTAGGAAATTTATGAAGAGAAATCGACGATTCTACCAATCCCAAATCAACTGATGCCTTCAGCGTTGACGCTTCGCGAGAGAAATTATACCTCGGTAGCTGCAGGATTTTTCAAATAGCGTGAAGTATCCCCGATATTTTGCCACGATATTGCCAATACGACGTGAATAATGCTCGGTAATATTTTTACGTATGTTTCTAGCCGCATAGAGTCTCTTGGTAAATTGCATAAATCACAATTCTGAAGTAGTAACTATTGCGTTTCTCCAATAAATTTTAACGTAATGAATTTGGTAAAATTGTATAAATACCTTTATCTGTTAGCGAGCAATCTCATTGATACATCATAATAATTGAATTATTTTCCACCTATTTCCGTTATCGAATTTCATGAAATTTATAACTTTTTGAATAGTATCGTACACGTTTGATAATTATAATTACAAACGAATGAAACTAAAATTCAGTTATAATTCTGGCGAGGAAGTTGAACGATAGGAAACATCTGTGTAGTGATCGGAGTAATAGGAGAAATTTGAGGATGCCTAATATCCCGAATCCATCGGTAAACGGGCGAAAAATGATCTTGGAGGTGACGTACTATCGGCATAAACTACTTCCACCGGTTCAGAGCCATTTAAGGCTCGCTATTATCACGTGAAGCAGGGCGATCGATATGGAACATTATAGATTCACTTGGTCTGGCGAGAGTCTTTAGCAAATAAACCGATCATTTGATTGCAAATAAAATTGTTCGATTCGAGTAGTAATCTCACGTGTTCATCAGGCAGAAAAACAAAGAAATGCCCCTTTTTCCGTTTGATGAAGTAGCCTTCCCTTCTTTTCAGTTTTCCGATAATTGGAAGAATTCCTCGACCGAGCCACTTGCATTATTAACTGCTGCTATCGCATATTTTTGTCACGTCTCGGCGTCGTTACCGAAGCTAATATTCCTGCGAAGAAATAGTCCAGTGATTCAAACGCGATCCCGTTTCACAGAAATTATTTGTTTATCGGTGATTATAATATATAGACTAATGTTGAAATTTAATTCGGGTTAATAAGCTTCCAGAACAGAGTTTATTCGTATAGACATTGCATAAATGTTTCTAGGTTCTGTTGTTGCTTCCATTTCAGACGTTGCGATTAGCTGATTCGTTTCGTGATTTTTGTCGACTATTTGTCGATTATTTAGATCCAAATTTTATGGATTTTTTCGTAGTGATGTCAATTGAAGTTTCATCTGTAAACGTAAGAATAATAAGATCATCATTGTTATTATAATATAAATTCATCTTTCGAACACTCGGCCGCACCTTTTCCTGTCTTTATCTTCTGTTCAATTTTATCGTCAAATTTGTTTCGTAAAAATTTGACCAAATTTTCAGGATTATCAGACAAACTGTGACTTTTCGTTCCACTTTTGGAGTTCGGCTGTCAGTAGCAAACACGTATAAAATGGCAGTTGTATACAAGGTTTCTGGCGGGGATCGATATTTTCAGCAGGGTGGGCAAGATTCGAAGATTAAAATCAACGCGGTTGCCGCACCGAGCGGAATTCGAGCATGGCGTTTGCATTAGTCTGATCGGGTAGCCCGACGAATATCGAATTCCCTTTTTCGGCCCGTGGAAACCTTTTGGTTCATCTGGAATTTCGTCAGCGTGCTTATAATTTCGAATGAAATACGACCAACCGGCGTTGATCGATTATTTAAAATCACGGCTAGCCATCACATCTCGCGATTGTATTTCGAGACTAGCCTACCACTTACAACGTAGTGCTACTGAAATACAGAAATGAAATGAATATTCTGAAGATTGTACGACATTATACCTTTACTTGATACAATTGCAAAATTGTATCGTTTCGGGAACTACATAAATCCACTGAAAGCTCGTAGGAAATTCCATTATGTTTGCTTACCATTTTGTATTTTGTTAAATTCCTCTAGACTTCCATAGAATGTAAAAAGGTTTTAACAATCAATTTAGGAACATTCGTGACCCGATCATTCCGCGAAAACCATTAAAAATGTCTATTCAAGCCATCGTGTTACGTATAAAAAGCACTCAAACTTTTCTCCTCTCTTATTTTTCTAAATAAATACTACTACGTATGAACAAAATACTGCGAACACCTATACGCGCGTCATTTCCAATAGAATTATTTCAAAATGTAAAGCTTCAGTTGCGCTTCTTGAAAAGCTTCTCGTATGATCTTCGCGATTAATCGATATACCGTTCGTGTGTTTAGAGGTACGCATTCATTTTCAACAGGATTAAATCGTTTATGACGTCCTGTAAAACGTTATTTTCGAGGTGGTAGTAAAATAGTCGGGGCAAGAGTACTGTAACTTATTTTGTGCATAAAGGTGTAGCATAGACCATACTACCAAGTAAATGCCAATAAAGATTCGTTCGCAGGGAAAGTTGTTGAAGTGAGCTTTCAAGGTGGGATTTTAATGGAACTAACAAAACGGAGAATTACATATAACAAACACGTTTTAAGTCGTTTTAAGTTATTTTTGCTTCGTTCTATCTCTATTTACTAACTTACGCAATGAACTGTAAACTGGGATAAAAATTTTGTTGAAAGTTTCGAATAAAAAATTACTAGCCGAGTAAGATGATATATCTATTATTTGTACAGTGCGAAAATCATCTTCGAGATATTTTATTCAAGCAATGCTCAAGCTTGGCAGAATATTAAATTCTAACAAATTTAATATGTCATTAATTTAATATTCTTCGTATATAGTTCAAAATTATGTGTCGTCATCATAATAAGAATAAAGCACATTAATTTTCTCTATTGATCGTAACCCGCATGCCACTTTAGTATTCATAAGACTTTACAACCTAAGAAAACAGGATTACGTAAGTTGAGATGAGTCGCAAAAAAGTTATTAACAAACGTTGTAAAAGCGAAATGGTGGTTGATGCTCGTAAAACCAATCTCTTTGAGAATAATACATTCTGCATCTGGTATAAGTTACAATTGTATACCCGTTATATTGAAAAGTGTACAATTTCGACACACTGTAAGATATTTGTTTTGAAAAATGTAAAACGTTTTAATAGTTAAATGAACAATGAACCAGAAAAAGAGATTAACTAGGTTGAAGAGAATTTTTGAAATTTTTAGTCGATCGATTTTAAATATATATTTGGCAAAAGATAATTAACGTGAGATTGGTATACACGTTGAGAAGTAAAATATATATTTTTTGGAATACCGATAATTTCATTTCATTTTTTCAAAAACTTGTCTCGTAACTTGCGGGATCAAATTTATCGCTTCTGTTGACGTAGATTAAATTTGAGGTTGCGTTTCGTAGGAAAATTCGTAAATAGTTTTACAAAAAATAAATTCAGTCAATAATACTTCCCTTTTGGTCCGTAAAATTTATTTACGGTCTCTGGCAGAGTCAATCAAAGCTACTTAACAAGCATCGAAAAATAATGTAGAACTTTTATTAATGAACATGAAAACTTAGCTCTTCGTTGACGTTAAAGCTAAATAAATTCCTTTTACCGCGATATTTTTTGTAACAGAGTTTGGAACTATTTGGAATATATCTTATCTAAATATTCTAAATAATTATTACTGTATAAAATATTGTCAAATATTAAAGTAGTCTATTCTTTCTATATTATTCGGCACCCTGTCTCGATTTCTTCAGAGTAGGCAATCAATTTTACATATAAATTTCACGAATGAAAATCGAATGAAGTTATCTTAGAAATACCAGTACATTTACTCAACACCAAAGCCTTGTACGAACAAGTTTGATTCCATATTTTTCATTTATTTCCTCATATAACATTGCCGCTACTCTAGTTACTCTGATTACAACACACGTTTTGTAATAAATAATCAAACTAAATTTTCCTTGCTGTAATATCACCAAATATTCAGAAGGGAAGTTATATTATCGATAACCGATATTATCATATTATTCTCATATTATTGGATTATTAGTAACTCACAATTAGAAGCGAAATAGTAATTTGAACAATGCCTGATGGAATAACCGAGCGAGTAATTGCATATAAATAGAAGGAGCAATAATTATAGGAGGTAGTTTCACCGTAACAAAAGATGCGGTTTCGCATCCACCAGCCATTAGTTTTAGCATATGAAAAGGCGTAATAATGGACAATAATCTGCATACAAAAAGAGACGGAAGGTCGGCTTAGATACGCTGTTGGAAGTGTTGAACCACGTATCCAACTTGGAATACGTGTAATCGTATACTTGAACGCGTAAATTAACGTGGCCGATCTTCGACTCTTAGTCGTGGTTATGTTAATCCATGCAATCTATTCGCGACACGCCGAAATGCCATATTGATTTACGGATTTGCGGCCACGTGACAAGCGATATTTACAAGACAAATAAATTCAGTTTCGTGAGTCGAGGTTTACCGACCCTTTTGAGACTTAGACACACTTCAAATTGGCATTTATGCTTTAACAGATGAGCAGAGACAGTACATAATACATAGAAGGATCAAATAATTAGATCAATTCAAATAATAAATAGGTTTATTCGCAAATAGCGTTGTTCGCTGTTGGATAAATTCCAGGATTTTATTTGTGAAATAATTTGCTTTCAAATAATATATTTACCAAATATTTAATTATCCAAATTGTTGATAACTCGATCGTCTAGCAATGGAGACATTCTTTTTCTTCACGATCTTTGAACTTTAAAGTCTTTAATAAAATATATAATCTAATAATATAAATATATATATATATTATCGGCATATATACTCAATATTTAAAAAAATATTACATTATTAGTTTAAATGTTTGTAAATAATTATTCTTGAATTACAATATTACATCTTAAAAAGTAGTTCACTTCTAACATTAATTTTTGCAAATATATCAAAGATTATTAGGTCGTCCGAAAAGTTTCTTTCGTTTTATAAGAAAATAATGGATGCATAACATTTTCCGTTTTATATTATTTTATCGAATTACGTATGATCCATTTTGTTTTATCAAAATAAAGATCACAGCGTTCGACAGATTAGGTTTAATATTTGTATAAAGTTGCGTCGTTGTAAAAGACGTGTCTGTAAGAGAAAGACACTTTCCGGACAACCTAATCTGATTTCCTGGACGTATTACTTTTCTAGCGAATTGATAATATGTAAATATGCGAAATAATCGTTATTGTGTTACTTTCAATTATTTAGGAATTTAATAATCGAACAGTGCATAATGCTGTTTAAAAGTGCACACACTGCCGCATACAGAGATTATGATATACTAATTAAGGTAATTCCTTAGCACCTTCCATTCCCACTTACCTGTTGAAATATTTAGAATCCTTGAATACGAACGCGTTAATGTTTCAACGTACCCTTCTTGCTTGAATTCTACAGTGGAAACAGCAGCCAAAGTTTGATCGGAAAAGTTTCAGGCATCCCATATAATTAGTTATGTAAAATACGATTACCACGTCCTCATGAATCTAATTTTGCAAATGTGATAGTGTGTGTATGTACAGTGTTAACGAGCTACAGTTTACGAGCTTTGACTTTACGGTAGAAATGAATCAATCGAGACATTTCAGCTAGTTGGCAGTAACTGTGTTAAAATTATCCACAGGGAAATATGAATGGTCAATCATCGCAAATAGACATGTTCCATTATTATATCCCGTATTATTAAATGCTCGCGAATTTTTTTTATTTTATTTCATTGGAATTTCTACGTTAAAGTACGTCTACAGAATATTAATTTCACGGTGACTAACTTGACGTGTTTTATGTAATCGTGCTTTATTTCAATTTCGTGATTGTTGCTGCAATAACAGTTATTAAATTTGAAAGTTAATGACGATGAGAATTTTTCTGGTTTAACTCAAACGAATTGCATTTCTAAACGAAGCTTTTATTTCTTTGTAATCTATAGATATAACTTAATTTCTTCTTACTTAGTCTTTCAGCTTCCCTGCATTTTTATAATTAAAACGCACAGAAACTCGTAAATTAACATTTTCAAAACATTTGGAATTGCCCGAACGATTTGAAATATCAATTATTTTCAATTTTCCATTGAAAAAATTGTTTTATACACGTGCTGAATTGATCTTAAAGTTTGTTCATGATTTTATTTGGAAGAACAGTATGCGGAGCTGGACGATCGCTAATCAGATCGAAATCAGTGCAAATTAGGCACTCGATCTCTGATCATAAAAGTTGTGGTCCAGGTTCAAGACCTGTTTAATTTACACGCGATCTTCCGTTTGTTTCCACGAAAATTGGAAATTACGTCACGTCCCTACGGTACACTGAGCCTTTATTAACTTATCCGATGCATTCTTACGCAGTCTGCATAATCAGATCACGACGATAATAATAACAGCAATTCTAATTGGTTCTGTTTGATTTACCACTCGTATCCTGCCTTCTGTATATTCGACAGAACGCGTAATTTATTTGTATCTCTGATAAATACATGACCGGTCTTTCATTTATTATTATACTAACGTTCGTGATTGAAAATTAACAATTTTGTATAACTGACTCTAATTTCAGAGGTTTTATTTCTTTTATTTCTTCCAATATTCAACCAAGAATAACATTTTATTCAATTATATACATTTTTCTTAAAAAAAAAAAAATTTGGCTATCAAAAATGCTGCGAATTTTTCGAACAATTTAATACAGCCCGTACCAATAACAACGATAATGCTAATAATAACTAACAATAATGATAACAATTCCTCTTCCCATTTATTCGATCGAACGTATCGTAATCTGTATCTAATCTTTGGTTTATTTCGTTCGTTCATCCTCTGGCGAATAATTGGTCCGTTTTTGTGGGCAAATTTGAAAAAAGCTGATCGTTACCGGGTACGATGGAATTTTTGCTTCGCGTAATAAACGAATGGTTCGGTTTTTAAATTGTCGCATCGCTGAAGCCGTTACGGGTTAATATCTTTGAACCAATAAAAAAAGATAAATTCGCAGATTTGCCCGTTTTATTCGTGCGGAAATGGTACACCACTAATGATACACCGGAATGGAGTAATAAAGATTTAGATCTGAGCCTTCTTGCGCGATAACTCGCCAATTAATGACGTTAGTGAATTGACAAGTTATACGGGTTGTATGTCGCAGACTATACGATTTTACGACGAATAAAATGACTTGCGAATCGTAGAATTTATTTGCAAAATTTTGCAGTGATACTTTGTAGGAAAATACTCTTCGTTTAAAAACAGATAGGACTATTTTGTAGCCTGTAATAAAAATATTTAGGAAATATGTTATTATAGGAATTTTTTTTATCCTATATAATAAGTTTATTGATCGATAGATCTATTTACAATGGATTAGACAGGGAACGATGGTTACTTAACGTGAACTACATACAGTAATGTGCTATGATTAAATACTTCATTCACAACTCACAACTAATAGTTTACAACTCATAACAACTCGACAACTCAACTCTGGACTCCTCGCAGCTCGACTTCTCACCACTCGACTCTCGACTCACAACTCGACCACTGGACTCTCAAGTCACGACTATTCAACTCGACTCCTCGGTAAAACTGCCAGGCCCTTTTTGGCCTAACGGTACTTAGGCTTTCTCGCGATATTATTTATGATTCACCAGATATTTCTTAGGCCATTTGTCCACGATACTACATTACTTTTAGAAAATTGTTGTTCTTGAAATTGGAAACTACATAGCCTGTAATATTTAATCTCCGTTTTAATAAACTACTGAAAAATTATCTTCTGTTCTTTCTTCTAAATGAGTTGTTCTATACCAAATTTTGTTCCTTGCTATATTAAAGAATCGTACGACGACTTTTCATAAAGATTAAAGAACTCTCTATTTATCAGACTTTATTTTATTAATTATTTCCTAAGCATACACGCATCGGGAAGCTACAGTGCCAAAAAATATTAGTTCGTTAACCTTAATTCGACTTCTTTCTCGCCTCTTGTATTTTCCAATATCCCTGAACGCATTATCTCGCTATCTTCACGGACTAGAAATACCACAGCTTTATTAAATACGGGAATACACCCTACGCGGCATCCATCAACGAGAAAAAGGAAAAACTACGGGAAAAGTAACAAAAAGCGTGCATAAAAGCCAACGTACGAACGGGAAGATAGCAATTATGGCAAATTAATGGTAATTGTGACCCTGTTTACTTTACTAATGAATAAACGCGTGAATCTTTTACAGCTTGATTATTTAAATATTCAATTTTCTAGCGTTAAATATCTCTCCTATATCTCTCCGTGTTAATATACGTTAGTAACGTGCGAATTTTTGTCCATCAAACAAACCGATTTTCCATTTCGATTAAGACGAATTGTTTTCGAATAACTATGTCTTCTCATAGTAATTTTGGTAGTTTCGTTTTAAAGATGTTCTTATCTTTAATTAATTAAATTCTATGTACAGGTATATTAATAAATCAATCTTTTGTTTGTTGATCGATTAACGTTAACTTCTAAATTTTCTGACGTATTTATAAAACGAATCCTAAAAGATATTTGTATATTTCATACTTTCGTAACGGCATGTCCCAACTTTTGTCGATCAAACCGGTCAGTTTTTATTAACTGAATTGTTTATCTACCATGTAATGATGCGATAATATTTTCGTTGCAATTCTAATGGCACATCTTATCATCTTCGTACGATAAGTCGCAAAACATAAAACCCGAAATGAAAGAAAGCAGGTATTTTTATAAAAGTGTTCTTATAGAAACGTGATTATTTATTGGTAGAAAGACGCGTTAAAATTGATCGGTTAAAAATAGCTGTGCCCGTGTCTCGCACGCCGTTAAAAGGTTAAAATAATATTTGTTATGCTGTGGATCGTTGATAGGCTGACACTGAGTCAGGAATATCTCGTTAAATGGAAGGTACTATGTATAATGAATATGTGCTTGTTAGAACATAATAAACGGTTGACCTGTTTACGTCTAGCAGGTATCTCGCGGATTCCAATATTGAACGAACGCATCGGAATTCTTTCGTTGAAATCGCCCCGCCAACGTGTGAAACCGTTTACAAATAAAAAGTAACATCGTGAAAAATTACCGTGGCCAGTGAAGTCGCGGAAACGTTTCGAAAACCCGACTGGTTCTTGCTCTAAGAAAATATTGTTCAATCGACCTGAAACAATATTTTGTCGCGTTCTCGCTTCTCTCGATACGTGCTTTTTTTTACGATACTTTGTTTATCTCTTTTCGAATCGACGAGTCTAATGGGAGGTTTGTAAAATTGCCAGGATGGCGGAAATATCGAGTACTGAAACCAACGGATAAAAAGCTGCAAACAAGTGAACTGACCGTACGAGATTCTGCAATGGACAGATAATTTTTAAGATTTTTATGTTTTTTTTGTAAGGGATTACCAACTGTGCAATGAAGGGTAAACTCGCTTAAGGAAACTGAAAGGTGCAAAAGTTCACAGAGTGCACGTATGTAATTACCGATTAGATCCTACCCTCTTAGTTGTGTTCGTAAAAATAAATATGTGCAACGCGAATTTGCGTAAAAAAAATTTGCGTAAATATAGGTAGTTTGTTTTCGTAAGAGACGACATTTTAAACGTCGATATACGTTTCAAAATTTGGCTTTATACCTGCCCTCGCCGGCAATTTCTCATTAAAAAAAACACTATCGAAAACGCGTCCAGAAACGAACACCAACATACAGTGAAATTCTCCTGATCTCACGAGTTTCAAGCTGCACATAAAACCGACCGTAATGTGACGCAAAGAAGGAAAAAGGAATCGAGGTGTCCGTGTATTTTTCCGATACAAGAAAAATCACACGAGGAACGGTTTTCCGTGAAACAGAAACACGGAAATGTCTCTGTGTGATCGTAGGATATCAGCGGTATCTTGGCAATAGAAACCGCATGAGTATTGCTCGAATCCTCGGATCCTTCGGATCCTCTGCTGGAAGCCAGCCTCTCTAAAATACCAGGATCAATATTATTTTTATACAGCTGACGTTTGGCGGGTGAAGCGTGTCGTCGCCGTGTGAAGCGACTTCTTTCATTTCGGAATTCCTCGTTCGCAGGGGAAAATATGGGGAGACACAGATCGATTCCCCTCGAATTGAAAAGAACAAATTTCGTGCTCGCGGCTATTTCGTCCCGCTGTCCGCACCGATGGGAATAAAATAACTGCACCGTTAGGACACCGTGTAGAATCGTACGTAGTACGTTCTAACGTACTTACGTTCTCGTTGCGTATAGTGAACCGTAAGTTTAAAAATTGATGCTACGCGTTAACGTACATATTGAGGATAAAATTAGATTTCTTTTTTTTTTAATTTTTTTGTGATCGGAGAATAATTTTTGAATTATCGTTGAAGATATACCCCTTTATAGAAGGTTCGAACATTTATCGACTGGATTTAGAACTCTCTATAAGCATTGAATAAAATATAAATTGCGAATTTTTATAATACAAATAATGATTTTTAAAATACAAATTTACATTTTTTTTCGAAGATAATGGAACTTAGCAGAGAATTGTTTCACCCACTAAATATTATAATCGGCAGTATGTTTAGATTCATCATAAATGTATAAACATGCGTAGTCTGCAAATAAATCTGACAACTACATCGCGCGTCCTTTTTATATTCAATATTTACAAGACCATTACATGTTTTACGACGGTTCTTACATTTTTCAAATGTTCAGAAAAATTGATGTAATACTGAGAGCAATGTTCCCGGTACCAAAGGAACGATTGTCACGGATATAAATGGAAAACCGCGACTAGTGCGCCTCCAGAGACAGATTTCATTTAAAATACGTTCGAACATGTATTTGTAATCGCTTATCAGGTCTTCTATCGATTTTATATTTTGGAGATACGGGAAAAACCAGCGTCAGCAATGTACACAGGAGGAACGTAAATATTTGATTTTGTTAATTCTTCTGACGCACTCGTAATTCTTTATTTATCTATCAGTTTGCGAACGTTGAACTCACAGAATCGTTTTTAATCCTTTTTAGTAATTTTACGTAAAACATTTACGCGAAATATCCTTCCATATTTTAAAGTAACGGTGGTTGCTTTCGATTGCACAGAAATTTGTATTCCAAAGTCGTTATCAGATATTCGAAATAATATCGGTAAAATAATTATTGAATCCTTTCACATACGTATAATGTATGCCGCTGCAAATTAAACACGCTACGAAATTTAGTTATATTATAGCATGATTTACGTATGTTATGTTCACAATTTTCGTGTGTTCTAACATCTCAAAGAGTAGGTTTAATATTCCAAAATGTATTATATTAAAACCTTCATTCATTTATGAAGCTTTAAATTAACGTGGATTTAAAATTTAATTAGTAAATTATTGAAATTGGCGTAATAATATCACGCTTTCAATAACCAATTTTCATTCAATAAACATTTCCCTAATCTTGCGATTTTCCAAGCTTACTTCTACATCGTAAAGGAAAACGAGAAGATTCCTGCGATCGACAATTTTCTCATTAGCCCAAAACTACCACGTGTTTGCAGTAATCGAAGAAATATGTAATTAAGCTAGTAATATCTTTATTTATATAAATAAGCTAATTTCTTTCTAAGTTCATTTCTATTCCAAAAAGGAAAATTGTGGATAGATTACCCAATTAAAAATCCTCTAATTATCGTATAAAACAAAATCCAGTAGATTAAAAGAAAAATAGTATTGCTACTATACAACTGTACAAATATCAGAACAGTGGTAACACGAACTTCTAAACCAACGATCGATTTATCTCGTGTAGTGACCATTTGATTTTCTTTCTCGCGATGGAGTCTCGTAAAAAATTGTACTGTGTGGAGAATAGCGTGACGCAGAAGACCAGACTCCCTTCGCGGTCTCGTGACTTCATTTTCTGGGCATCGCGAATCTCTTAGGGCACTTCAGAAGAAGTCAGTCACGACGCGGCCGTCGAGAAAATTGCTCTTTAAAAAATCTTACAACCGCGATCGTACGAGCGGCGCTCGAGGAGCCGATTTCTCGCCAGCCAAATAGCTGGTTCTCCCAATAAGTCACGACGTTTCACAGTTGAAAACGTATTTTTTATTGCAGCCTTAGTAACGAAAAGTAGTTTCGTATGTATCACTAAACCGTAGGAAAGCAACGTTTCCTTAGATACGAGATGTTCCATAATATTTTAATAAAAAATTAATTTTCGAAAAATGTAATTTGAAGACATTGTAACGAAGAATTTTGGCATTGCTCTTTTGAAATTATTGAAATTTTCGATCGAAGACTATCTATTAAGACGGACGATTATTTTCGAATAACTATGTCTTCTTGTAGCAATTTTGGAAGTTTGGTTTTAAGGATGTTCTTTATCATTCACAGCTATATTAAGAAATTAATCTTTTGTTTGGTGATAGATTAACATTTCATACTTTCGTAAAAGCATAACGTCGATACATTAGCGACTATAGTGATATAATATTTTAATCTTGCGTTTCCATTCGCTTGTAGTGGAATTTCGAGGGAGCCACTCGTTTCTACGGGTTAGTTTCCTGAGATATCCAGCGAGCGCATCTGCTATCTTGCGAAAATGAACGTCACGTTGTAAGAATTCTTATGTTATTCCATCTCTGGCACATTTATTCGTCGAGGATTGCTTGACGTCTAACAGTACTAAAAATTTCGATCGATTTTGACGACGCTAATAAAAATTTCAACAACCCAGTTTTCCACGGAAATTTTATTTCTTCATTTATACAGCATCGACAAGAATAACGCATATGATATAGCTGAAAGTAATAAATATTGAAACTCAATAATACCCTTGATTTGATCTGTAAATGTAATTTTATAGTTACGTATTGTAACTTTTAGAATGTTCGAAAAATTCGTAGTTCGAAAGTAGACAGTTATTCGGCGAATGGAAATTTACAAAGATGGGTAAAATATTAGGTTGCCCGAAAAGTGCCCTTCTTTCGCAAACGTGTTTTTTACAACAGTGCACCTTCATACAAACGTGAAAGCAAGTCTGTGAAATGTCGCGGTGTTTATCTCAACAGAACAAAATGGATCGTACGTAATTCGACAAAATAATATAAAACAAAAAACGTTGTGCGTCTATTATTTCCTCATAAAACGAAAGAAACTTTTCGGACAACATAATAAATGATGCTTTGTAAAACACTGCTAGCCGAAATGGGTCAAGTATCAATATTTTCTGAATAATTGTACATTCATATTGCATAAACAAGAATTACACTGTATAATACTTGGAATATTCGACGCTTTCAAAGAAAATTAATGTAATAAATTCGATAGCATTTCACCTCCAGTTATTAATTATTCGTCACTGCAAACCAATCATAAAATATATCACTGAAAGCAATCATTTAGCTTTAAATTAAAATGTATTTTATCTATCTGTATTCGTGATGTAACCGTATTTTAAGTACCTTGATGTGAAATTGAAATCGACATGTTATCACATAATAACGATTCACATAGATGCAATTATTGAGTTATATTAGGTGCGAAAATAAAGTTCCGAGGAACTTACAATATTACAGTAGTTGGTAGTTCTTTTATTAAAAATATATTGAGTCGCCCGGAAAGTTCGTTTCGATTTACATTTCGATTCGATATACGTTTATTGAATTATATAGGTGCCATTTTGTTCCACAACCTTTCTCCATCTTTCAGGCAACTTAAATATTCCATTCTTCCAGAACCTCTCTGGTTTTTCGGTGAAAAACTTTTCAATCTGATCTTTCATGTCGACCAAATTCCTTAAAAATCGGCACGAACTTTCCGGGCGACCTAATGCAATTCTAATAAATCGTAATTTCATTTATCATGAGCAACGAATAATCTGGTTACACAGAGTTAGAGGATACATTTTCAATATTTTATTATCACACGTCGGATGTTGTTACAATTTCAACGTATATAAAGTATTCAGATGAATTTCAAATTAATGTTTGAACATACATATATTGAAAAAATATATAAATACAATACCGAAACGGTACTGTTACAAACATAAATCTCATTCCAAAGTAACGAATTCAATTGTCGAAAGTTTCACAAATCGATTTGGAACGATCTCTCCTCGCCCAAGATTCTCTAATTACTTTTCCCGCTACACGACACCGTATCCACGCGAAACATGCCAATCGAACGGGTTATAGAGTCGCGTTCTCTTCGAGTTCTGGCCGCAAAACCAGCTTCTTCGACCGAATGAAGTCTCTAAGGCTTTAGCAATGACGAAAGTTTCCCACGGCAGAAGTTGACTTGTGTGACGAATACTTTTCTGGCTGTTTGGGTTCCCTCGATGGGGCCAGCATTCTGGCAGTGACAGCCTCTAGTTACTCCCTTTTACCTTCTCATGCTTCTTTACGCACGATGCGCAAACTCGGAGCAAGATTCATTTCGTGAACGATTTTTGATATTAGTAGCTTGCCATCTTAACTTTAATTGATGGCCAGACCCTACATGGAAACGCTGCCGCACCTATCATTCTCGGTCTGATAATAGTTCGTTATTCGAAGTTCGTTAACCAGATAATTGTAGCTACGCGAATAATTATGGGGATATTTGCCGTTAACTATGATGCTATATTTGACTATGCAATATGTGTGCAATATGTTTTGTGCTTCTCACGATGCCGCGATGATGAAATACCGGGGAAAATATTAAGATTGAGTTTCGATCGGCCCTCTGAAATATTTTCCTATATATATGCTATTTATCTACGATATGTACGATATATGTTATCTCTGTATAATATGATAGTGATAGTACTAATAAAATAGCTCGCGTGAAGGTATTGAAACAATACCCATAAATGCTTTTCATGAATATACATGCGTTACGTGCATTGTATGAAGTTTCATTAGCACTGTAATGAAAGTCGACTATCATAATTACAATTCTGAAATCTGATAGTTTCATTCGTTCTATTCCGTGAAATTCAATTCGCTGATAAAATTTTCATGGTTCATAAATACAGCAATAGTACGTACAGCGAATATGAGTAAACTTGTTCGTCGCTTATGAATAGCAAACGCTTAACAAAATTCTGCGGTAATCAAGCTACTATTCGGAATAAGAGGTTCGATTTCGGCCCAGATATGCATTTCATGGTTTCTCAGTATGGAATTTCAGATGCGAAGTTCATGATGCGAACGTGTGGCGCGTATATAATTGGGTCGAAACGTCTGAAAATGAGAAACGTTTGAACCCTTTGAGTACGGAGCGCTTCAGGGCTACATACTTATCACATAAACTTCTAGTATTCACACTGCAAACGTTACACAAGTCTACTATGCGGTACTGCTAAATATCGAGCAATTATACCACGTATACTCAAGTTGTGTAGAATTCAGTAATATTAACGTCGACCAAACAAAAGTTTGCTGTTGAGTTTCGTTTCCCTTTCTTTTTACATGCTAAAGTTTCAAATATTTGATTTACCAAAAACAAATCTAAAGGTCTCTTTTATCTCTAATTTACGGTCACACGGATTTTTAGAAATTACTAGTAACGAGTTTGTTTTATAAACGTACGATTATCTTAATACAATGTTTGTATACGCAGAACACACGAAACCATAAAATTTTGTTATAGGAACTTTCTTCTGGTAAGATATCCAATGAGTTTGACGAAAAGTCATTTGAATATTTGGTGTTGCGTATGTCACAGATGTCGCGGCACATTTATTAATTTTTTGCCAGCCGTCTATGAGATGAGATCCGATTTACGTAACTTTTTCATTTGCACTCTCGTTCAATCTCGATATACGCTAGATTATTACTCTGGTGATAATAAATGAATGAGTTAGATTTGTACAGCTAATCTAGTTAATGAAAAAGCGAAAAAACTGCGTTTTATACAACTGCTGACGATTAAAGAAGACAGAAGTACACGTAAAACCTGATCGTTTATCGGTCGTATTACACCATATCGATTCTTCTTCTTTCACGATTCTTTTCATTTCACGAATCGTATCATTCATATCGTCTTGCGAAAGTTACCTCATCGAGACGAGTCCCGTAAACTTGCAGGCTCTCGAATCGATTTCAATTTGTAATGAATCTCTCGATAACAGGCAAGTCACGTCCGCGTTTGCTAATCGCAAATAAACGAAGCAGCGCGGGAAGCGTTCGAGTCGGCTTGGAAATTTCCTTCGCTGACCGGATAACTAATTCAACTTTAATTCATTCTCGAATATTACTCTTTTAACTCGATGAAAAACGTTGAAACAATCTCCATTCGCTACCTTGACAATACGCAAACAGCCTTCCTAATACGCTCGCTTCTTTTCCTCTTCTTCCTCCTCGTTCTTTTGTTCCTCGCTTTTTAATATTAACGAATCGTATTCTGTTCACTGTTCCACGTCATCGATGCGACCTAAAATATTTATTCCTTTCTCGCGAAGTATCGCGACTCATCTATCGTAAACCATGGGCTTAACTCTTTCATTGTCAGACCGTATAATGGATCTTGGTTGTTAAAAATTTTCTGCGAAAAGGTCTTTCAAAGACAGTGAAAAGATTTCTAACCCTTTCAGCGTTGACTAAAATGATAGCGTGCTGTGATAATTGTACCGCAAAATGTAACAATGTTACATTCAGATTTTGTCTTAACGCTGCTATTGACGCATACGGTGCGTCCTTTTAATTACCTAAAACTTAAATGCTAGGTTCTTAACGATAATTTAGGAAGGTGGGCAAAATAGCAAGCAATTAGGTTATAATAAATATTATTAATTGAGCTTAGAATATTTCTGATATAAAAATGCAGTTTCTACTTATTCCTTGTGTGGTAGATTTTAAAGCAAGCAGTGCGGTAATTCGAGTAACCTACGAAACAATTTTTTCGAAGCTTAACTCTCAACAAGACTCGATTATTGGTCATCGATGAAGGAAATTGTTATACCTGCACGTAAATCTAGTTAGGTAGTCATTTTTTTATAACCTCTTTGAAATTCATACTAATGGAACTTTAACGCTGCTTTTCAGTCTCAACGAGCATTCGCTATCGGCGTTCAGAGAATAAATATCATCTAAAAGAGTTGATGCAGCCGTTCATTTTTATCCATATGGAGCACGTGATTAGAATAAATTTTCTTTCCAAGACGATGCACACGCAAGCGCGCAATAATAATCCTGCGAGCCTAGAGGGTGGAATGTTAGTCGCGAGCGATTCTCCCAAAGAACAGACAATCGAGCCTGTATGGCGTCGCTTTATGGACCTCAATGTATAGAAACGATCATGGAATCCTGCCCGTGGGTTTTGTTGGAAGTCTCAATGCGACGTCGTTTTCACGAAAAGACAGGACACGGCTTTGATGGAATCGCCAAAGAAATTCTGACTATCGTATCGCAGTATCGTAAAATTTCATGTTATCTCGAGTATTCTTGAAATGCCTCTTTTTACAGCATTGTGCATTATTTAAATAAAATATTTGCAACGTGATTATTCGTTATGAAAGTTTATTAAGACTTGAACATCGTCTTATCTCGTTTCTCCTCAAAAAATGTATTTTATGCAAATTATATTTACTTTCAAGATACATGTGCGATATACACCAATATTATGAAAAATTTGAAGAAATACCAAAGGAACCAGCCTAGAAATTGCACATATTAGAAAAAGAAATTAAATATACATATCAAAAATAAAATGATTCCAATGGTCGTTATAATTAGTATAGCAATTACCATAGCAATAAATTCGCACGAACTGCTGGTTTCTCGGGTTCATCTAATATATACATAACATACTTTCCATAGTTCTATCATCCGCAAGGTCTTGGTTTTCTCCGCGTGCGTGAGCGCTCATCCATTATCCTTATCTTGTCAACTTCAGCACTACTTGAAAAGTCCAATAGGATCTCATTCCTTACCTCGACGTCAACAGCGCACAATAGCCAGGGAGTATTCATTATGGGACGGAAGCGAATAATTTTCTACTAAAAGCGGAAATCCAAGTGCGCCGCCCTTGTAGCTCGGTGCTTCCTCTTTCCATTAGTCGAGTCTGCTGGCCTTGTTTATTTCGACGCGATTTCTGAACGTGGATTTAATTGCACCGGGTGCCTGTGTCTGAAGTCGGAACACGTCTATCCAGCTCGTCTGGCGACCCTTCTGGAGTCTTTTGCACCCGTTACGATTATTTTTGCACGACGGAATCGCGGAAATCGCGATCTTTTGCCGATTAAAACAGACGGAACTTGAATGGAGCCGGAACGTTGAGGATCCATTTTCTATTGCAAACGGAAGTATTTCTTTTTTCCATTTTGGAAAATTCTAATTAATATTGAAATCGAAATTATTTGCCATTTCATCTGAAACACCTTGACTACAAAACGGTAAAATACAATTTATGAAATCTTCGAATAATTTCTTGTAAGAGTTGGTGTATTTCGAAATATTTGTAAAATAAGTTAGTTTGTACTAACGATGTCTGACGAAACGACTTATACTACTGCGAACTGATCCTACGTGTAGAATATTACTACTTCAATCTACTTCAATCAGTTATTATCATTTCGTTAATATCATTATTTAATTTACAGTCGTACACGGCCTCCTTTTTACATTTTATATATCGCAAACTTTATTTTAAATTTTATATTTTAACGTGGCGTCGCATCAACTGCATGTACAGTTCACAAATCTATCTTCACAATGCATCTTTTAAAATAAAATTTGCTATATATATAATAAAGCAAATTTTATTTTAAAACATGCATTGTGAAT
Organism: Bombus huntii; assembly: GCF_024542735.1. Classification (NCBI taxonomy): domain Eukaryota; kingdom Metazoa; phylum Arthropoda; class Insecta; order Hymenoptera; family Apidae; genus Bombus; species Bombus huntii. The sequence continues at coordinate 9,956,007 of NC_066251.1, forward strand.
ATAGATTCGCGAACTGTACATGCAGTTGATTCGACGTCACGTTAAAACCTATTTAAAACGAACAAAATTTCAAGCTATTCCCAAGCTTAAATTATTCCTTAACTACTCGTTATACGTTTGACAAGCTGGGTTTTTCAGAGAGAAGTCTTCATGTTTCATGGTCAAGCATAAAATCTGCCTCGGGAGGTTAACAAGATAGCGCCTGGCATCTTGGCGTGACAGAGCGGCCTCACTATTTATTAAAAAGAACGGAGAAGCTTGGTTTGAGAGATGAGGCGACTTTTGAAAACCGGTTAGTGAGAGCGGCTCGGCCGTGAATTATTTCACTGAAGGAACGGGTCGCCTCGTTCATACGTAATACGTTTCTCCGTATATTTCCTTTCTGTGCTTGCACGTGACGCGCCAAATGGGAATACCCACTTTCTCTGCATAGCTTTCGATGCAACTATAAAATTTTCTTAGCCACGAAAGGAGCCACTTTCTTGCTTTCCAGATGACTCTCCTACATTCGGACGATGTTCTCTTATACTTGCGTATTTGCTCGTTTGTCTGCCGACTTCGTGGATTTCAACTGTTTATGGATAGCTCTGTTGGATACACTGACTTCGTTTCAGTCGCTTCGTTGGAATTTATCGCTTTCGAACGCTTGGTTGAAAAGAATTGGATTTCATTTTCTCAGGTTGACTTGGAACAGATTACACGTCATTCGGATGTCGAATCGAATAACATGTTCTTTAAGCTATTGGAAGCCGGCGTTTCATTACAAAGCAACTTTTCTACAAAATACTGCGTGTTGCAACGCGCGGTGCACTGAAACATTCGCACCGGCTACATGAAGCGTTTCGTCGGTTCTTTGTCCGGCTATCGCTTTAACCTTTTAACGGCGTAGCTCAGGATACATTCTTCAAATTTAAAAACACGAGCGCCCATAGAAAACAGTAACTACAGAAAGTAATTTCTGCAGTAACGCTAATGAACAGTATATCGATAGGACCGCAAAACCAAGAAATCGTAATATCCAACCCCAATTTGTAGAACAACGATCATCGCAGTCGAGTTGCCATAGAACATTCATCGACGATCGATCGTAAAAAGAGAGTCAAGGAAAATAGCCCTACTGGTTGCCAGAATCGTCGAGGTCAGTCGTCGAAATCGTCATCGCGGAGGACAAACGCATGTTGCATAGTTAAAACTAATCACCCGTAAGTGACTTCATGCAGCAGCGCATCACGACAGCGTTTCGTCTTTGTTATTTGTGCCCAGAGAGGGTTGTCGAACAACATAACCGACAACTGTCTGTTCGTTATCCTTGCAAGGCTGACGTAAATGCTGCGTTTCTTGCGATTATTTCCACGGCAAGATTCATTAAGGAGACACGGGGTTTGCGAGGGAATTACATTTGAAGTTCGTCATAGCTCCGCTGATACCACGGTTTCTGCAATCTGTTCGACTATTACAGAGGCTCGGTAAACAATGGCTTTTTTGTAAGACGAGTCGTTGGTGCGTTGTACTGCAGGAAATCTCGTCGTTTAATTAGCTCTTGGCTGGAAGATTAGAATCGTCGAATTGAGAACTGTTACGACAACATAGCGTACAGTCGCTACGACAAGTGCAGCAATGTTAAATGTTCTTTCAATTAGTTGTTTGATGAACCGCTTACGATGAGTTTGTCGATCTTTGAACTGTTCATCGGTTCTAATTATGTTCTGGTGTCTACGTTTTGCAGCGATGTATGTGGATCGTGTTACAGAAAATGGTACTGTCACGTTTTAACGAATAATCGACGTAGGTCGATGAATTAGCTGACCAACTCTTCTCTTTGTTTTACTTAGACTTCGCGTTTCTCAATCTCAGGCAAATGAAATTAAATATTAGAGTCGAAATCTCATTGTCGTTTGCTTCAATTTCTGGATTTAAATAAATTTCAATTTATTTCAAAAAATAAATTTCAAAACGTCAAACAATATTTTTTAACATGAACTCTTTTTCATCGTTCTCGTATCGTTCTAGGACTTTGTACAGTTTGTATTATTTTATTTTAAATTCCTAAATACAAGCAAAAATCTACCTGCCATTCAATGTCCTTACAAAACGAGAGGCGAAATATGTATCTCGTTATCAACGTGTTAAGGTGGCATTTTTTCCGTGGGGAACAGGTAGCTATTTCACAGAAATTGCTATTGCTTAGGCGGTGCTTTACGAGCCAGCCATCGGATGTCGGTCCCTAAACAGCCAATGAAAAATTTCCAGGGGCTCGTCTGATTCTAGGGGCTCTCGAAATTTATCGAGCGACGTTTCTCTCTTACACGTTCTCTCTCTCTCTCTCTTTCTTTCTCTTTTTCTCTTTCTCTCTGCCGTTCCGTTTAGTTGAAGAATTCACACCGGACCAGTTATTACCTGGTTACCGTGAATGCATCTCTGGGCAGCGCAACATAGCGAAGAATTATGATAACGCGTTGGGTCGAGCGATTACAACATTTGAAATTGGATGCACAGACCGATGGAATTGTTTTCTTGTGCATCTGCTGGAAATTTTTGACATCTGGAGATGTTGACGAAGATACGTTGAAGTTGGTACGTTGAAATTTGTCAGAGATAAAGAGCTTCTGTATTTTCGACGAAAAATTAAGAGTCGTTAGAGGAACAAGTAATGCAGCTAATTAATAACAAAGATAGAAATCGTGTAAGATATTATACAATATATTGAACTTATCTTTAATAAAAATTGAAGAGAGAAGTAAAAGACACAATGGAAGGTCGTTGATTTAAGATATATTTAAAAACATAAACAAGCGTGTTGTAACTACGAATATTTCAGTGAAATATTCAACTTTTCTCAAAATCTGTCATTTTCTTGCAAATATCATGCTAATCTCAATAACGCTCGTCATAAAGAGAATCCGTAATTTAGCTGCAATACAGTTTCTTTTAATTTGCCAATAAAATCTTCCATATCTCAAACCGCGCCGTTTTAATACTCCGTCTACGTTACATGTTGCGGCACAGTCAGTACGAAAGCACCAATTTTGCCAATTCCCTATAAACTAAACGCCTTAACCCTCTCTCTTTAAACCTTCTTTCTCGCGTGCACCGCTTGATATCCAAACTGCCCATCAAGAAACGTATCCTGTTGCCGGCGGAACTGCAAATCTGCCTACGATATCTAAACTGCAACGACATGGCGAATTGTGGCTGTTTTCTCTAGCCGTTTTCGTAACTCGAATCGGCTTACACATCTATTCGTAATCCATAATGCCCTCCGTGATTCCCACTGTAAGTACAATGCCGACTTATCGACGGGCATCGTGAAAGAGATTATAGTTGCGAGGGACGCTTAAACTTCAAAGAACTTAGATCGCCCGACATGGCCGCAACGACAACGGCAAACATCGTATAGTGGTAACAGAGCAGACAAAAAGACGTTTACAGAAACGCGGCAACGACCAGTGATGCGACAAAGTTCAGTATGTAAGTTCCAAATCTGAATCAAAACCGATTCTCAAGGATCGCTTCGTATTAGTTTGAGCGCTACTGATGAGTGGGCTGAGGATTTATGCAAATTCATATCCTTATGAAGATAATTAGAAAAATGGAGTTTAAGTGGAGGATAGGGTACCTAATTATATAGAGAAAACGTCGTTGATTTTGACAACCTTGAAATATATTGGCCAAGTTAACATTCTGAACCACTTATTCCTCTACGTATTACCGACACTCGAGCTTAGTTTCCGAAATAGTCGCATAAAACTCTGGTCCAATTTGTGTTACAATTCGTCGTAAAGTGGGCGCATTTTTATATAGGCCAACCTAAACTTTCAGGTTTTTTATTCAGAATTATCCTTGAAAAATGGGGCGTATGTTAAAGATACTTAGCATCAATAAGTTAAAATTAGGCTGAGCTAATATATTAGGTTGTCCGAAAAGTGTCTTTCTTTTACAGACACGTCTTTTACAACGATGCATTTTTATACAAGCATGTAACCTAATCTGTCGAACATTGTGATCTTTATCTTGATAAAACAAAATGGATCATACGTAATTTGATAAAATAATGTAAAACGAAAAATGTTGTGCATCCATTATTTCCTTATAAAACAAAAGAAACTTTACGGACGACCTAATATAAAAATACGTATGCCAGAATGAAGTGTAATAGAAACTGAGAGCTCGAGAACGAAGGTTGTGCGACGGTTACACGTACAGAGGAAAAGAGTTGTTGAGAATATTGACCCTGATACGTATTTCAAACTCATTGAAATCACGCCCTTCCCGATATAATTACCGAAGATTACGTTACGTACTAAATATTATACGGATTTACGGGGAGACGTAAATTCCCTTTTACCGTAAAATGTAAAGCTAACTGACAGTAGAACGTGTTACTTGTAGAATTTTCCCGTAATCCCCGCCTGGTGAGTGCATTGAAACATTGCAGAGATTATAGTAAGACTTCGTAGAATAGACGATTGTATGATGTCGCGCGTGTACAATGTTTGTAAGTGTAGGAAACTCGATGTGTTGTTTTAGAGTTACGACGTGGAATTGCGTATTTGCAACACGCTGTGTACTAGTTGATACTTAGGAGGATTAAAATCCGATTGAGGGGATTGACCAGCATCCATTTGTAGTTGCATCTTTGTTTTGCTGTATCACATCACATGCGTCTCTACCTGTAATATTTTGTATCATTTCGCAATTGCAACGTTACGAACTGTATTTGCACTTACAGGTAAGTCTCACCTTGCGGATTTTCTTCAATCGGAATTTCTACTTTCAGTTGTGCGCGACGGATATTTGGAAGAGTAAATCTTCAATTTACAACTTTTCTCACGATGTGCTTCAAATACGTAGATATATGTATTTTATATCTCGATCAGACGAATCTACAACATTCACGTAAATTTCAAACGATGACACGAACCGTTCTATTTTTCACACGAAGATCGACATTTAATAGCAGCCTCGATAATTCCGGATACAGCATAAAAGTTGCTAGCGTAATTCTCTGGAACTTGTTTCAATTCTAAAGAACAGCGAACGGTACTCACAACCGCACTTTGCAATAAGTTTATGGAACAATAACGCGGATGTTATTCCTTTGTGTCGCTTTTGATCGGCCACTTACGTTCCAAAATGGTAGTTCACTGTTCCAAGGACGAACATCCCTGTATGAACGGTTACGAATCGAAAAATTTTCAACGGCGAAACACGCCGTCGAATTTTATATTCCATGATTTTGGTATCGAGGCGCAATCTCACGTACGATATCGCGATTCTACGTTGTACGCGGAACGCATGCAAAATTAGTTTCCGTTGTGAAAGCCGTCGCTGGTATCTCGGAGCGTCACCGCACGCGTGTTTCGAAATTACTATTTCGTAATTAGCGGCAAGATCGATGGAAAGTAATGAAGCAAAACGACCCACTATCCTGCCTCAGAGGCGCTGTTTAATTTTGTAATTAAATTTGCTGTTGCCATGTATGCAATCGGTGGTTTTCGAGTTGATCTGCTATCGTTGGTCGATTTCGAAATTAAATAAAACGATACGATGCTGGTAGAAAATGTTTCTTGTTTATTAATTTTTTTATTCCTATAGGAAACAAAGATAGAAAGAAGGATTTAAATCATTAATTTACTTGCTAATACCAGCAGGGCGGTCGCTAATTGCGAGCAGAGAAATAGATATTTAACATACATTCATAAATATCAAAATACCCTAATACAAATTAATGCTAAATTAATTATTAGAAGTAATCGTTATTATCTTTTTTCTGGGAAGAACGATAAAACTTCAGTTTCATAGTATAACCGCATACAATAAAGTTTAATTAAAATTTTCAACGACGATATTTAATACAGTAAATCTATAATCATAATAGATTTGATGAGATATAATCGTATCTACAATCATATCGTTTTCTGCAATCATAAATCTCCATTCGTAGTAATTCTGATGTAGGTAGTAAATCTATCGTAAAACTTTTGACACCCATATCAATCTTCTAGATTACCTTCATTGATCTGAGAAATGCATCATTCATACATGGAATACACAGTCTTAACTTGGTTACGGTTGGTTCGTGATTTATATGCGAGTTCTTTCGCGCCACTTTTCTTCTATCTGTCGCGAAATAAGCGACGAGATCCACATGAATACGAGATATCTCGATACGAACAGAGAAACTCGTTATCGAGACGGGCGAGTTCGATAGCGAAAGCATCGAAACACGATTCTTGAAGATTCACACGGGAAATATACATATGTATGGAATTTCTCGTGGCTGATACGAATGTGAGCACGGAAGTGCGTCCACTTTTCATTTTTCTGCAAGAACAGGCAATTTATATTTCTCCATCGTAACAAGATCTTGTTATTAATGCATACAAATTCATGAGATCGTGAAATTTCTATCTCTCAGATTTTGTTGATATATCGTGACTACAGGTATTTTACGATCGTGTAACGATTGATCGGTACGATTTATTGAAAGGGCATAGTCTGAATCTGCAAAAACTGTACAAATGAATCTTCTATCTGTTTATTTCGATGTTGTAGACGATTTTCGAGAAAAATATAAAGATCGCTGTACTCAAAAAAATTATAACTTGGCGTGAAACTCCTTATTTCCTATGATTCTTTGATAGAAAGTTTTTTAGATGCAAATCATTGATTGCATAAATAATTACTCCTAAAATTTCGCATATTTTTATTCGAGGTTTGTGTACTTTATTAAAATTATAATACTGAATATTACACAAATTAATCATGATAATAAATGACGTTCTGGAATTCGTTCTTTTTGTTTTTATAAATTCATCAATTAATTTAACTGAATTCCATACGCCATCATTAGGAACATCTCTTCAAACCCTTTGCGTTTGTGCATATAAAATATCGTTTCAAAGTAATTTGTTATTGTGAAGCGAAGCAAGAGATAAAACGGAAAATGCCATCCGCAATAATGTTTTCGAAAGATATTACTGAAATTAATCCATGACAAGCAGTAAGAGAAATAGCGTTTCAAATGAAAGTAAGCCATCCCACCATTATTCATCACTTGGCTCAAATAGGAAGAGCAAAGAAAATGGACAAATGGATTTCACGATATATAGATCCTTACACGGATGAAGATAGCTAGAGTTACTTCAAACAAATAAACAAGGTCCTTTCTTGAAACCAGATGAAAAGTGGTTCTCATGTGATAATCGAAGAATTCTAAGATAGTAACTCGACGAACATACTGAAAATATAACAGATCCGCTACTTTTATTCGAAGAAGAGTATCGCGCTTGTTTAATTTTCCATGTTTAATTTTTCACGTTATTGAATTTGCCTGAATTCGTGCAGTGATCGATCCATAATACCGTTCCGGATTTCTCTTACATTTATTTGCCAGAAACCAAAATTGAATTCTTTAGGTTGGTAGGATGGCGCGGGACTCGATCATTTGACATCTTTTTGCGACATGATAACGGCACTTGCGATAAACAGACCTCTAAGATCTTAGCCAGAAACACTTTTAGTCTTCGCTAGTTTTATTGTTGTAGTAGTAGCTGCACAAGAGGGTTGCTGTGTGTATTTCGTTGTAGCGTTTTGCGCTTTTTCCTCGAATAATACTTACAATGAAAGAAATGCCAAGATCATCGTGAAGACCTTTGTTCAAATGTCAAACTATCTGTTAAAGAAGATAATAAAGTTTATAAAACGACCTGATAATATATACCAGGTATCACATGAACGTACGAAACGCGAGTAATCGTTATCTGGAATTTTTCCTTGAGAAATTCGATGAAATCGAGGTTGGTTTATCTCGCTGTAGTTCATTTTCCGTCTGTTCGCTCCTGTTTGTGTAGATTTGTCTGGTATACGAGGCAAAAAAGCGTTTCGAATCTCGTTATGCGGCCCAGTGCACGCTCTAGGAAGCACACGAGTGATAAATTTCAAAGATCTCCGCAAGCCAGTGGAAAAGATCACGAAATTTGCAATCGACCGACTTTTACCATGCCACGACCAGGCAATGCGTCATTTCCCGACTACCTTGCTCCCGCGGGAATCTATTGCTCGGAATTTGTTTCCCGATTTTCCAGCAACATTATCGCCTCGTGCGTTCTCCCTTCATGGTGATTCGATTCGGATAATCCCTCTTTCAGAAAATACATTTCTCTGTGAATGGAAGAAAATCCCACCGAAATATAAGGATGCTTTGGGAATTTGTCTATCCAGATTTTATCGTTAGTACAACATTATGTTAGTTTACATAACAACATTAAGTTAGTCTACATCAATTTTTTTTAAATCTATTCTCTATCTCTTAATCGATATTCTTATATTGTTAATGTCATTACACACATATTTTAATTCTGTATGTTTCTAACGAAGCATCTTTTCATCAGATTCTATATCCATTTTTATAGTCTACGATTGAAGAGCACTTGTGGGAAACACTGTAAGTGACAAAAATTGAGAAATTTTGCTTTTAAATATTCGTTAAAAATATAGAATTGAACTGCAATTTCCCATTATAAATAACTAATAATGGTAGAAAATGGTGTCACTGATACGACTAACGTCGCCTCTGTAGAAAATCATATAAATTTTCAGTAAACATCGATTAATTATTTCTCGGCTTCTGTTTATATCATCTATGTAAACGAATGAAACATTGAGTTTTGTTTACGACTGAAAGACGGCACATACAAACTTTTTTACGGATATACTTTTCTTTTTCATGAATGTCGACGACATCGTAACGTGCAAGTTCTCTGTTTCTTCTGAAAAGTCTGTTTATCAGTACCTACGGTATTTTCTACAAACTACTTTTCTACAATTTTTGTAATTACGTGAGAGCACCTACTGCTAGATGCTATCTACGAAAATTAATATATCATATTTAATATATCATGTTGCACTGCGAAAGATCGTTCGCGCAAACTTTTATTCGACTGCCTCGGAATGCAACTTAATGTAATCGAGTCACTTTAAAGCTTAAGGACAGTTCGATAAAACCTAGGATAGACGCGTTTATTTGGTAGGAGAAATGCGTATTTACTTGATGAAGTTTACTACAGTAGCGGTTTGATGTTAGGCAAGTTTCGAGTGGGTGAACACTCGAATTTCTTAATTTGGTATTTTCTCACAATGGAGAAGATGGAGAGAAGAAATAATTGACAAGTGGGTGTTTCAAAGAAGGAGAAAGTCCAACCCCTGCGTATCGACCACATCAGGTAGCGATAGGCCCTGAGAAAAGAAAAAAAGTATGCTAATCCGAAAAAAATTCACGTCGTTGGATTGTCCTCGATTTAAAAACAATTGTGGTTTCCTCAAACTATTTTCAAAGACTTTACAATCGTATCGTTGAGCTGCAAACAGATCTAACTAATTAGTATGCAGATGCTATAACAAATATAACGAAATGCAAATACTTTTGATGGCCATTGTGATACAGCATATCGTTAGCAAATAACCAATAGTTGTTCCTTCGGAATTTCTTGAGAGAAATCGTTTCACCTGTTCCGAGAAAGCTTTCGTTAACATCGTCCCACGACCATCCAGATAAATCTTACTGCTTTTTGCTGCTCCATTTATCGTTCGGTCGGTTCTCTGTTCAACTTATCTATTTCGGTCGACGCTTAACAGGCACATCGATTTCGGGCCAGAAATGTCTACCTTGTTTTCTTCGGAGCCTCGTAAACTCCCGCGTCTTGGTATTTTACATTCGACGGGGGTTGCTTTTCTTCTCAGCAGATATCCCTGAAGGGAAGAAAAGAACGCCGTCGTGGGTACGATGATTGATACTTTGGGAAACGCTTCGCTTATCGATTCTTCTTGGATCAAGACAGAGACGAAGGATCCTGAATATTTTGATATTTGTTGAAACGTGCTCTTTTTTTCCTTCCATATAGAAGGATTTTCTTTGACAACTCTTTTACCCATGGATTCTCGTTCTTTTTTTTTTGCGTGTTACTCGCCGAAAGATAGGAACAAAATAGCCAAAAATAGCTCGCATGTCTACAGATCATTTGTTTCTGATGATTGGTCGGAGATTATATAACGACATTATATTATGTCGGTGTGTGTTTACGAAATTTCGATTCTTCTAAGTTAGAATTTGACAAATCATGCCACCAAATTTCATCGTATTAAAGCAAAGTGATTTTATAATTAAAAACGACCAAGCGGAAATATCAGAAGGAAATAGGCGAAGAGGAGTCTTGTGGAAGCTAAAAATCCTGTTAAAATAAAAGTTTCGCGAGCCAACGAAAAACTATGAAAACATCGTGCTCCCTATGAACGCAAAAATCAATAGCGATCGGTTATATATCTCTGAAAATACCTTGTACGAATTAAATACATAAGGGAAGGTAAATGATGACGTATTAGCATTGAAACAAGTTCTGAAAAGAGTGGACTGAATGCAAATGCGCGATTCGAATGATTCGACCGATAATTGGAAAAGCTCCAAGAGTTGAGGGATCGGAGAAGTTATTCGTGCCACCGTCAAGGGGTAAAAAGAAGAGACAAAAGGAAACGGGAAATGGTAGTAGCGACAAATCCCATGAATAAGCATAATAATGGACAGCTTTATGGTAGATATCACTTATGGTGATTAAACGGGGAAACGTTGTGCCAATTTGAAATTGAACTCGCATAAAATATCTCATCCTCGATGGTAGCGACATTACAATATTTTTTTTTTCTTGCCGTATCTCCACAAAAGGAAATAATTCTTCAAAGTGATTTTCTATTTTAAACGATGCCTGGGATAAAGTAACATGTAATTTGGATTTTAACATTAATTTGAATTTTATATTTCGGCTATACAATCTAAGGTACAATAAGAAAACGTACGATTTAATTATTCCAGACCTTGCTGTATAGATCAGAGAAAGTTAAATGGGTTAAAAGATATCCACCATAAAGAAAGCTTCGATTACCTCAATTCGCAGCAAAGGAGCCACAGCTATCTTTCTTAAAAGGTAATCGATTAATTTCGATAACCAAACGCTGATAATTTCCAGAACGCAAACGATAAAATTCACGGTGCACACATTTACATTTCATTAAATTAAGGATGTTCCTAGTCTCGGTTGAAAAAAGTAAAAAGTTGGTTGCGTCGAAGCGGCCGATTAATTTCCTTATCCAAACTTTACAGCCTTTTCGCGGCTCCACGGAATATAGATCGAGTATCCGTCGGCCGATAAGACGAAGAAAGAGACACCTGCCAGGTAAGAGAGTAGAGGGAAGAAAAAGATATCGATTCGGCGAAAGACGGTGGTGTAACGTCATTTTACAGACGCCGTAAAAGAACGTGGCTAATAATCCGCGAGGCTGCGAGATAGCTTTACACTCCTCTTCGAGGTTAACGCGCCCGGGAGAGCTCTGGTGCGTGAAGCGAATTACGTTGATCAAAGAACAAAAATTATTCTGCAGTTCGTTCGACAAGCACCGAGTCTTTGAAATCGTGTCTTTTAAAACCATTTCACTTTTTCATTTGGCGCTGGCTAGACACTTGCACAACATTCTTATCGAATAGTGGATTCTCTTTCACGTCTCTCGATGGAGTATCGTTTCAGGAATTTATACATGTCTTGATCGTTACAGTTAGATGATTAATAAAAATATTGGAGATCGTTTATTATTGATGGAGTTTTTCTTATTGATGTATCTTCAAAGTATTTCCTCGAAATAGAATCTCCATCGTTTCGAATCTCGTGCTTTCCTGCTTTCCTTCTGTATTTATGTTACAATTTATTTGTTTGTTACGGACGAAATAAAATACATAGAAATACGTGTTCTGAAACATAAGGTGTAACATTAAGAGTATAGTTCGCTCACTAATCAAGATAGACAAGAAACTCATAGAAAATGTAACGAGATGAAGTAATTCAGATCGTACATGACCAGACAATATTCGTCATCATTATCTTAAGGCAATGTATATCTTTGTAAAAACTAGGTTCATTTAGACAACACTATCGTGATTTAATTTGAAAATTGACGAAGTATGATGTACTATTTTCTGATCAACAGAATGTATTTCCAATGTTCATTCCACGATATATGTATAATTCATTGAGTTATATATAAAATTATCCGATCCAATTTTTAAACAATTAATATCTTAGTATACATGTCTACGATACATATACGAATACCCTAATATCCGAACGTTGTATCATGAGAAGATAACATTTGCCAGTAAAGGATGCCTTCTTCCGTTTCAAATATGTACATATCTTATTAATGTTTATATAAATGTATTATTTCCTTTAATCGATTGTAAATTCTGATTATAAGAGTTTAGCATAAAATTAATAGCGTTCTAACTATAATTAAAAAAACACTCAAAAGTAACGTAACTACAACAAATTTAGCAAAGAAAGAGAAATTTAGTTGAAAATTTATGTTGAAAAACTTATGTGTCTTATTAGCCAAAGAAATGTGGAATCCACAAATACTTAAAGAATCGATAGATTAATCTTAATCTCTATTCGAATAAATGAAATCTCATAAATTAAAAATATACTAGAATGAAGAATACCATTTTCTGCACAATTTCATCAGATCGGGTAAGAGAAGCTCTATTGCAAAAAGAAAAAATACTATGCAAAATTAATTACAGTCGTGTCATATCATACTATTATGATAGCAACAATAAATTAATTTAATATATTATAAAACATAGTTTCACAAATGGGCATTTCTAATAAATTTCCTGTCAGATTTCATCAATACCCTTAGTTAGTAGTAACAATACTTCCAACTGTAATTCCAACCATTGTTAACGCACTCTAATTACATGCCAACTATATATATATATATACATATATATATATATTGTAATTTTATCGAAATGTCGATATCACAGTCGATTATACGGAGAACAATTAATATTATATATATATATATTAATATATATAATATTATATATATATAATATATATAATATATATAATATATAATATATATTATATATATATTATATATTATATATAATATATTATATATATATTATATATTATAATATATTATATATATATATTATATATATTATATATATAATATATTATATATATTATAATATAATATATAATATATATTATATATATATTATATATTATATATAATATATTATATATAATATATTATATAATATATATTATATATATATTATATATATAATATATAATATATATAATTATATATATATACAATTATATATAATATATATATAATATTATATATATATAATATAATATATAATATAATATATAATAATATATATAATATTATATATATATATATATAATATTAATTGTTCTCCGTATAATCGACTGTGATATCGACATTTCGATAAAATTACAATAATATTATCCCTTCTCCAAGAATCTCTCCACGTCACTACGACAGTTATAATCACCATTATGTTTCGAGACGTTGAAATATCCGAGTGTTCTCATTTGCACCTTGCGCAATGAACATGATTGAACGAATACAAACTGCGAGATGACTGTATGAACTCTAAAGGAATATCTTAAACATTTTATAAAACCAACTTCTCTTTGTTTCCACGCTCCGAGACATTGTGGATTATATTTTCGAAAACACCAACGAACCCTTCTCTTGGATTAAATATTCAAAGACTGCTCTTGGTTTGCTTTTCGTTGTGGAAATTCTATACAAAGCTAGATCCGTTTGTTTCGGTAGGATACGTTTCTCAGTGGTTCAAGTTTTTGAATTTCCAAGTATTCGTTCAATCAGATACTCGATATTTCAGACTTGTGACTTTTTGAATCTTAAGATCCTCAAAGTTCCAGATTCCCAAATTTTTAAATTTCCAAATTTTCAGCGTTCCATGCTTGTATATTTCAAAATTTTCAAACTTTCGCACCTTAGGCAAGGTATCTTCGTTAAGGATCTCCGCTTTCAACTTTGTCAAATATTCATTTATTCGAATTTTCAGCGTATCAAATTTCCAAATCTCAAGGTCTCCCGATTCTCAAATATTCGCGTTATCTAACTTTCAAGTTCTGAAATGTTTGAATTGCGTTATATCTACTTGCTGTATGTATCATTTAGTTACAAAAATGAAACTTGACGAAGCAACAGCAAAATCAATAAACCGCAGCTGAAACAGAGCATAATTAAACGCCTGCAATCAGTCGACGTTGAAAATCACGGAACACAAACATTTCGCGATTTTATAATTTCAATTACATTATCGATTTCCACAAATGTCACAAATTTAGCATTAACGTGAAATGGACGAATATCAAGGCGCAGTGGTACTGGTTCGATAGGAATCCAATCTGCGATTGTATAAACACAATCACCAAATTCCTCTCCTTTCGGTGTATATTGCTATTTTCGCGTTAGCGACGATGAAAACGTGTCCAGAACAGAATGACCCTCATTTCCGGTTCCGCTCGTGCCTGGACGTTGTCTTGCACTGTGTGTTTGGCAAGGCCCGTAATACCGGTTGGTTATGATAGGGGCGTGATTTTTCCAATATTTCCGAGATTTGGCGCGCTTATGTTTTTTTTTACGTTATCTCTTACGAACACTGAAAAATATAAATACATCGCGAATATTTATGCAGATTCATATTTTGGTGAACACTGCTGAAGAAATGCAACCAGAGCAGAGATTTGTTCCGCCTGCTAAATATTACAACAAGTACTCGTTTTCGATATTATTTTCCGTATTATTTTCCATATTTTATATAATGTACATATTACGCAGAATGATCCGTAACTGATGGTACAATTGGATGCAGGGTGATTCTACGAGAAGAATTAAGAGAAAAATATGAAATGAAATTTTTTTGTACGACGCTTCGTTCCTGAGAAAAAATTTGTCAAATATACTTAAATTTGGCTAAGTACAGACTAGGTGTGAATAAATCATTAACAGCATATTGTTACACATACGAAAGTAAACTGAAATTGTAAAATCATATTTTTCCCTCTAAACCCTTATTTTCAGGGAAATAAAGTTTGAACATATTTAGTTAGGAACTGATCTGATACACAGGCATGGCATTTACAAATTTACTTTTCTTTTTTTTTCGAAACTGCGGGCTTAAACGAGAAAATGTCACTTTACAATTTCGATTATACTTTTCGTATGTATAATAACTTCCTTCTGATTGTTTACTTTAGGTTTAATACGAAATTAGCCAAGTTTAAGCATACTTGTAAAATTTTCAAACCCGATTTTCTCGGAAATGAAACGTTATAGAAAAGAATTTTATTCTACATTTTCGCTCTTTTTTTCGTAGAATCCACCAGTTACGAACTACTCTGTATATATTTTACGTATTTTTGCATCGTGTATCGCTCTATACACGTATATAATTACGCGGCTGACGGGTCATCCATTACACGTATTTATTTTCGCAAAATCCCTGTAATTCGGACTAAACAAATATTAATCCCGCTACAAATCAGTTCAGCCAACAAACAAACCGCTACCCAACGCTACCCAAGAGTCGGGCAAAAAACTAAAATCACAGAAAGAAACAGTACCAATGATCAATAGAGGGTGGCAGGATAAAAATGCACGTGTTTCAATGTGTACAATTTATTATCGCCTCCCCATACGTATTTCCATTCGAACAATATTGCACGATGGAGATTTTTTTCACTGTCACGCGACCGATACCAATATGAGACTTCCAATATCATGCAAGCACAACGTTACAGTTCTTATATTTATCTTTAATTACAAATATTACCGTTGTATCATGCTACGAAATGAAACGAATCCAGGTGAGGTAACAAGTCGTCGATACGAGGCTGTTTAATCGACTTTAATTAACGGAAATCCGGTGAAAAAACGGAGAGACAATAACGAAGAATTAATGTGTAACATTTGCTTCGTGCTCTTCAACGCGAACATAGGTCGTTTCTAACTTTAATAAAAAGCTACGAAAAGATGGAAATTAAATACGAAGAGAAGAGTAATGAACTTATTATTAATATGCTGCAGGCGGAGAATAGGTTTACATTCGATGTAATATTTCAATTAATACTTCTGTTGAGAATTGTGGATCTTGAAATTAATATTAGAATAGTTATATATTTATTTTATGGACAATTTCTAAGATATTCATCGATACACACTTTCACGCATCTCAGCACTTTCTTCCATACCCGACTGTTAGCCGCCTGACCAGTTTACATTCATTTGTTTTCGCCGCGCACACACATACCTCCACACACTGACACCCACATACAAGTATCTTTTTTTTTTTATTAACGTGGAGAAAATCAGCAAGGACACCAGGTCGCTTCTGGGGAAAAGCGGCGTGGTAGTGCCGGACTCCAACCGACTAAAACCTCGACGATGACCGTCCCGGCTGCGATCGAGAAGGGCCCGGGAACCGGTGTGACCCCCCCCCCCCCCTCGGTTCCCCAACCGGACTGCTTTGCGGCCCCGAGGCGCTGCGCTGTCAGCGCCTAAGTTTGGACCCCACCGGAGGGCGCGGAGGACCTAGCGCGTCTCACCGAAGCGCGTCCACGACCTCTGTCGCGCCCTCGCCAGTCGATCCTCTCGGAGTGGGAGTACCGCACCCTCATCCTCTCCGCGGCCTCTTTCCGAAGCATAACCTGCTCACAGAAGGAGGTCACGGCCCTCCTCCTTCTCTCGCTTACCAACAATGCTTCGAGGATCGTTGGCGGCGAGAGGTCGCATCCGATTTCCACGATGAGGTCGCGGCGCGGCCGCGCCCACGCAGTACTCCAGCGTGTGCTGCGCCAAATCCACGCTCGCATAGCAGTGGTGGAAACGCGCGGTCGCCTCTTTCCCGATTCGGTGCAGATACTCACTGAAGCAACCGTGTCCGGTGAGCACCTGCGTCACCCTGTAGATCAGGGGAGGCCCGCTGCCGTCCAACGTCTCAGTTTGGAAGGACGGCCTCGAGGACCCTTAGCCCCGGGGCACCCGCTCTCGTGTCGAGGCTGGCGCGCCATCTCTGTCGAGCAAATCCCACCGAGACCGAACCCTAACGTCGGCGCCCAGCGGGCCCACCCCGCCCGACATACCCCGAGTAAGGAGATAAATCTCGCAACACCTCAGGGCTTGCAATTCGGGCGGGGGAAACCCGGCGAGCACCGTCGCTGCTGCCACCGAAATGGTGTGGAAGCTCATCACTACCCTGATGGCCACCATCTTGTGCAATCTCTTGACCGCTAGGAGACTGCGACAGTTGGTCATCAGGTCCTCCGCCCAGATCGGAGCTCCGTAGAGGAGCTTCGATCGCATCACGCCGGCGTACAGACGGTGCCAGACGCTCGAAGTGAGCGCAGAAGGTCCAGCGGCTGTCGTGGGTCAGGCCCAGATACTTCATGCTGGTTCCGACCCCGATCTCAGCCCCCTCCAACCTCAGGCTATAACCCGCTGGAGGCGTTTTGTGTTCGGCCCTGCGGCAAAACCACACTGCCTCGGACTTCTCAGGGGACACTCTCAGTCCCAATCTCTTGATCCACGCAGGCCACCGCCAGCTCCGCCAGGCTCTGGAATATTAAGTCCTGAGCCCGACGGGAGCGGTTAAGATTGCACTGCAGGAGCAATTTTGTCCTCCTCCTCTTCTTCCGCTCACGTCGGGGAAGGCTCCGTCCATAGCCTCCTCCGGACCGTTCCCCTCGCAGTCGGTGTGTCCGACTTCTCTGTCCTCTCTGCTGGCCTTCGTGGGGTCAGTTGATGCGTCCCCGGCATCGCCTGGAACGGTCCTTGCCTCCTGTGCGGCTCTCTTCTTACGGGCAGGCGGTTTGCATGCCGTTGACCTCATACGGTGCGACGCGGGCAGTCCCAGGTCCTCGCACACTGGACACTTAGGTACTCGCACCGAGCAGTCCCTGGCGCGATTTCCTTCCACCCCCGGACTGGTAGCAGCGCACCGACCGGTCGTTCGTCGATGTGCAGTCCCGACCCTCGTGACCCGACTCCATGCACCTGAAGCATTGGAGTCGGCGCGCCGGCAGAGGGGAAACCATCACCGCTGACCAACCTATGTTAATCCTACCTCCTTGTCGGGCATCTCCTCCTCTGCTGATTTTCCCGACCGCTATCAGCGGGCAGCGTAGCCACACGGACCCGAGGCCCCGAGGAGCGGAGCGTATAACTCCCACGTTGATCTCGTCAGCACGGCAAGCCCCGGCCTCAGCAACGGCGGCTACCACCTCCTCCGGGGTGACTGAGTCCTCCAGTCCGGTCACTCTTAGTTCGGCCGTCCTTCGCGACACGTTACCTTGGCGGGCAAGTCCTTCAGCGTGGCCGCCATCCGCTTGGCCAGCCGCGATACTTTGCTCCCACTTTGCTCCCAGCGTCCTGGCCTCAGATCTCGAACAGCAGCGCCCCCGTGATGTCTTAACTCCGTGATATCGAGTTCGGAGAGCTTGACTTCCCCCTTCACCACCGACATCGCATCCCTGTACGTGAAGCCCGAGCCGTCCCTCACGGTGAGCGATACCGCGGTACACCGTGGGGGTCGGGAAAGGCCCGGCACTTTCTCGCACCGCACGCGTCTCGCCCACAAGCGTTACGTGTCTTTCCTGCCCCGATAGCTCCGAATCCATCGCCGCTGCCCGCTCCTCGCATGGATTCCCTTCCCGTGCGGGGGCGCACCGGAGACCGCGAAAGTCCTTGGCCTTGCTCCGCCACTGCCGGTCGCCATCCCAGGCGCCAAGGTCCCTGTTTGCAACGTCGACAACGTAAAAGACGACGATACCTGTCCCTTGGTTCTTGCGTCCTCGGTCGGGGCATGGACCGTTGAAAGAGGTTGCGCCGTTAGCTTCCTGTCCTTTCGCCTCGCTCTCCCTCTTCCTCCTCTTATGATGGTAGTGAATCCTGCCTCGTCAGTCGACGACTCCACGGTCGACCGCAAGGTGTCTCTCGCCGACCGCAATGGTGCTTGTACGGTTCTTGCGGCGACGCCAACGTCCATAGTCGGGGGGATCGCTCCCCCTGGCATTATTTCTCACCAACACTCCTCCAACTTACGGAGGAACAAGATCTTGAGATCCTCTAGTGGATCTCGAGGTACTGGGCCACCGAATTTATCCGTTTTTTTAGTTTGTATATTACTCCCCGACCCGTCGGGACAGCGCTGACCAGTGGTGTGGAGGAGGTGGGGGAGGAGGACCCATTAATCGTTCCCGTTGGGGCTCCGGGAGCATTTTCTTTCGTCCCCCTCGTAGAGGTGATCTCCACCTCTTGTCCTTTACCGCCGTTGTTATCATTTTTGGCTGTCCTCTCCGTGTATTCCTTGGTCAGCCGTTCCACCGTCTCTTGGAGACGATTGACCTCTCTCTCCAGAAAGCACACCCCCCTTCGCAGGTATGTGACGTCCTCCACTTCTTAATCGTAGGTCGGTTCCGCGTCCTTCACGGTCACTTCCTTGTCGACCGGTCCGATCCTCATTTCGTCACTCCGCGTGTCGTCGCCGCCGTCGGCACCGCCGTCGGCACCGCCGCGGATGGTAGAGGCGGCGGCGGCCACGGTGGCAGCTTCGGCGCCGGTGTCGGTGTCGGTGTCGGTGTCGGTGTCGGTGTCGGTGTCGGTGTCGGTGTCGGTGTCGGTGTCGGTGTCGGTGTCGGTGTCCGCCCCGCGCCTCGCACCCCTCTTCTTCCCCCCGCCGTGTGCGACGTCTCGCGCCTCCGCCGCGACCGTTGGTGCTTTCTGCAGACCGGGTAATCCTGCGGTACAACCATTTGCGAAACGTCCCGTCCCACGAAGATCCCGGGCCGATCCCGGGTCATAACGTCGGGTTCCTCCGACCCTCTCCGAGACCCCCCAGTTCGTGTGTCCCCTTCGCCAGACGCATGAGCGTGTCCGGGGGTCTGGCGGCCCACCTCCGGACGGCCACGCTTGCTCGATGACGACGCAGCCGGGCCCGCTTTACAACCCGCGGCTGCGCCGGTACTTGGGTATCCCTCCCCTGCACCTTAAACGATTTTTTGGTTCGTTTTCCTGTCCATAATAATTCGCAAGGAATCGCCGAGGTCGTCAACAAGGGTTTCCATCCTGGTGCCACTCACTCTTTCGCACCCTACCCCTGTCAAGGCTGGTGCAGGGTTACGGAGAGCCCCACAAGAAGGTGAGGTGAGTGGTCTTGGCAGATACGGGTCCATCAACTTCTCCGAGGTTCTCCTCACCGGATCGGCAAACTGGCGGGGGCCAAAGGCGCCCACCAGCCACTACCCAGTTATAGGAGAATATCAGATTCATCGGGGTTTCCCAGGGCGAGGTCCTATGCCCTGAGAACCCGTAGCCGCCTTGCGCTCCCCACATACAAGTAGCTCTACTACGCATTTAACCCAGTCCAGCACACAAAATTATATGTCGGAGGCGAAAGAACACCGGAGCCTTTGGAATTTTGGATAATCCCGCAACATTGTAATCTAGAGTCTACGATAACTGTAATTAAACAATTGTAGTTATTCAATCCGATTGTAATTGTTCGAGATTAGTGATAGTGAGTTTTGGCTCGAGGCGACATTTTGTCGCCTAACGTAGCCGCGGTCACGGGATAAACGCTTTGTCTAAGAAAGGTAATGGAGTAATTCTATAGCTCTTCTTAAAGGAAATATTTCTGGCGGCGCGCGACAGTGAACATTCCAACGGTTTCTGTCCCGTGGCTCGCCACACGCAGACCCTATTCTTCGAGTAAGATGATTGCCAGATGTCGATGCGTCTCCGCAGTACATGTTCGGCTAGCCCGAGGGCCCGTTATAAATCTTAAGATTTAGTTGACTAAAGTCCTTCAGACAGACAAACAATCTTTGTCCCAGCTACAGGAAAATAGGAGAGACCTATTTTTCAACGAACGGCGTCTCCCACTAGCAACTTTCCCTCGAGGGCGGCTAGCATCTTTTTCTACCGATATGGAGATTGACCAATTAACAGCAACGCCAATTTCCTTTACTTTCTGAACAAAGGCTATCCTCGACGAATCCGATGATCTCGTGTCCTTAGACACACCCCATTATAGTTTTTCTCTGTGGCATCATCGGGACGGAAATTCATTCTTTCTTGCGATCTCATCGACGAAAAGAGTAACCCCTTACGACCAGTGAATATTACGCGTCCGACTTAGATTTTGTGAGCACGTTCATCTATCATCCCGTCGACCGCGGATTCGTTATTGAACCTAGGATCATTGTCATTAGTTTCTCGAGTATCTAATTACAACGGTTACTTGTCCGGTTCTATGATAATCGTATTTGCACTAGTCAATGTCTTCTCTGTTGCATAACGACAACGTGTAATTCCAACGAAGATTCGTTTCACGCCCCTAACCCTAATTCTAATGTAAACCCGACATATACATATCTCAATAATTTCATTTCAAAATATTCGCTATTCTTGCCGATACGAAACTGACAGCGATAAAAAGAATTGAATTTTGTAGGCTACGAAACTCATTTTGATTTTGCTGCGTCTCGATGAAGCAATCGATTCTTCGTATCACTTTGTCACACATATTAATACTTCTCCCTTCGTAACAACTTTCAAACTGTCAATTAATCTGAATTGTCGATCGCACAAGCTTATCGGCAGATTATCGAGAAGGATGTTTTGAAGGTGTCGAGAGCTATCCAGCGAAACTTGGGACAGAAATGCATTCGCCGACAAACAGGAGTTTTTCAAGACGCCTTCGTCGAGCATTTGCTGGATCGACGTGAAGGATTTATAGGAACGCATAATTTGATCAAGTCGAGGGAGGTATCTTTGTAGCTGGGAACTGAATGAATGCATGAACGCCGTTGGCCGAATATTTATCACAGCCACGGCATAGTATTGAATTTTTATTTCGAATAATAATCGGGTGGCGGGGATCGGTCGTATGTGAAAATCAGACTGACGGGGAAATATTTGTTTTCCACGCAAATTTCAAATTTACGCGACCAAGAAAAATTTATTCGTATCATTGCGTGAATAGACGCGACATCTGGCCACGGTAAAGAGTAAATGCGTTTATCCGTCATTGTTTGGTGTGTTCGTGCTGCATTCGCATAATCGAACACCAGCCGAGGTTAATATTTGCCGCGGACTTTTACGACGTTTTGATAGAACGACTTTTTATCAACGACTTCACTGAGCCTGAAATACAACTCGATCAAAACGATTTGTTGATTTTTAGACGACGAAATGATTTTAATAGACTTTGGAGATACGGGACTGAACCTGAGCATTTAGATTTGAAATTTAACCCTTAAACTTGTAAGTAAAACAGTGACCAAAAGTAACAGTTGTTTGTAACATTTTTATGAGAAATGTCATTGACGAAAAGGTATTTTTTGTTTAAATGGAAGACGCTGACCACGAAATCTTAACCGCCTGAGTCCCAGGGATCTTTGAAATAACAGAAAAATCCTGAACAGCACGATAGCGCTTGTCTTAATCGATTGCGAAGAGAAAAAAGCGGCGTAACAGCACTCGTCATATTTGTTATTTTATGAAATACATCTATATTAGTTTATAAATATTTCAAGTTTTGTTCAATAAAAATTATTGAGAAGATAACAATGAAATACAAAATACCTTCAGTCGTCCATTCAAATGTACTGAGACTTTTCGACACAAAATCTAAACAGCTTGGGATTCAAACGGTTAAGGAAATTTTCGATCAGAATGAATGATTGGAAAAAAATATCAGTTTTCATGAGCTCCGGCTATAAGTAATTATCATAAATGATCAATACTTTAATGTTGTTATCAGTAACTATTATCGATCAGAGAACGTTTTTGGCCATCGATAATCATTATTTATAGCTGCATTATATATATTTTTTTTGTTACCGATAACCATTATCGATAATGGAATTGTATTTAGTCACCAATAATCTTTGTTTTCTTTAAGTAGTAGTAGCCTTATCGAAAGAAAACGTATTAACACTTAGACTACCACGCCGAAATCACATGTTTCGCTCAGGACGCCACGGGAGTATTTTTATTATTCAAAGCATATAATGGTAAAATAATAATAAATTGATGATGTATGACAACATTCTTCCCCAATGGACCGTTTATTTTATTGGTGGTCACAGCTAACCACCGTAGTGCCTCGGTAACAGTAGATAGCGACGTATTATAATAAGGCTAAGGTTATTTCGTCGTAAGCAAAACGTCCAGAATATATTGTTGAAACGTGTAGAAGATATTAGTAAATAGTATTTGATCATTCCATATATGTAGGAATGTTATATTATAAGTTTATAGAAAACAGTATGATAAATGCAATATCGTTGCACTCACACGAAATCGAATATAATACCGCCTTTCGCGTATTCGTTTCTCACTAATTCTACAACAGAACAACACAACGAACTTCACACGACCACGATAAATTCAACTCTGACAGCATTTTCCATGCTCATTTTTCCCTTAACATACCTTGGTAACGCTCACAACACTCCTTGACAACATTAACATATCTTGATAACCCTAATAAACAATTACCCCTCACGTCACGTCCTTCCCTGACGTCACACTATCCCACGTATATAATAGTAAAATATGTGTACACTTGTAACTTCAATTATATGATTATGAAGCAGCATTTACGATTATTTTCTAAGCTGTGTTTATAATAATATTCGTAGATTACCCCTCAAAGATGCAAACGGTACAAACACAGTGTACCGTTAGATACAAGATTTGTTCTTATTTTTTTTTATTGATGTTCTAATAAAAATTTTTAATTGTTCAATGGCGCCCTTTTTATTTCAAAGTATCTTCTATTTATCGGTTATATTCAAAATGTCCTAATTGTCCATTTTCATACAATTTTTATAATTGTAAGAAGTTCAAGCGCTCCATGCCATCGCAGAAGAAACCATGGCCGGTCATATATGATCAACGTGGCAGTCAAAGTGTTAATATTTTACACACAATGAAGTGAAATTTTCATAGAACGACTGATATGATTCGAATATTGTGTGTCACGTTTATCAATACAAAGAGAATACGAACAAACTTTTTCTTTAGAATTTGACAA
Organism: Bombus huntii; assembly: GCF_024542735.1. Classification (NCBI taxonomy): domain Eukaryota; kingdom Metazoa; phylum Arthropoda; class Insecta; order Hymenoptera; family Apidae; genus Bombus; species Bombus huntii. The sequence continues at coordinate 9,980,008 of NC_066251.1, forward strand.
CGAACGAAGTCTAGACGATAGAAATTTTGAAGAAGAAAACAAGTGACAGCACTGGTATGAAAATTATCTTTTGTATAATCGCTAACGGAACACTCTGGTCGCTAATTAATTGATAGCGTGATGGTCGAAAGCTTCATGGAAACGCGGTTTCCAGCAATCGTTAAGCTCGCACGGGATTTTAAAGCGTCTAATAGAATACTGTTAATGACGAGAATCGCAAAACGATGCGAATGGGAGAACGGAAGGAACATTCCCGCGTCGACTCGTTCAAATGACGTTTGAGTAATTAAAATGCAGTCGCAGTCTCGCGAAAATCCGGGCTTACACGATGAAAAGCGACGAGGCACACGATTTTCAAAGGATCGTCGCTGTCTGGTCGAAACAGTTCAACTTGAACACTGACAAAACTCCTGTCGTTGGTAAAAATGTGATTACTGGGACTTCATGTTATGTTACTTGAAGCACGCGTAAAACGAATAAAGATTCAAATACACCGATGTTTCAATGTTGAGTCTCGCTGATATCAAATAGGACAGTTTGCTAAAAAAAGGGGGCTCACAGATCTGAGATGAAGAGCAATATGTAATTTATTTAACAATTATTTTACGCGAAGATCACGCGTGAAAGATGGATACACTTTGATAAATTTAAATACATTTTTGTTGATTTTCTGATTTCAATGTTACTTGGATGATAACCAAACAGCAGGATTTTAATACGATAACGCTGAAAATGGAAACAACCTATGAATTAACTGTTGATAAATTAGCGATATTTTATGGGAATCGAAAGTGTAGTTATTGACACATGCGCCATTTTAATATCTTTAATATATTACAATGTTACGACGAGCTACATTTTCAAAATTTTTCTATAATGTACAAACTTAGACCGCGCACATATCAGTCACCAAACTTGCAAACCTTCCACAATTTCAGCGTTCAAGCTCAATTTGGATCTCAATCATCCCCCAAAACTAAAGCTATCAAATATTCCCAGACGTGATCAAACTCTGACAGAAATAACTCCACAAAGACCCATAACCCATATATGAAAACCGCCATATATAAACACAACTACAAGATACCCGTACAGTAGTAGCATATTAAAAAAAAAAAAGAAAGAAAAAAGAAGAAAAAACGAAAAACGCCGCGCATGCGCTGTTTGCAGCCCGAGGCATGATCTTATTCACTTACAGCGCAATGTAATCGAATAAGGCGGCAGGCTGCCATTAATTTCAAAGCAACAGGGGACAAAGGTCTTTGGAGGGAGTAGCGGAAAGGCGCAACGAAAGGTGGCTTGAAATTTTCAGTGTGAATTTTCAATAGAAGCAAGTACGATGAAGAACAAAGCTGAACCACGCTCGCTATCTCTCGCCTCGACTCTACCATGGGCTGGATTAAAGTTTCTAACGCCTGCAACTATTGACCTAGCAGAAGTCTCCATCATAGGAAAATACAGCGGAAAATATACGTAAATATGAAGACATTGTATCATTCAATCATTTAGTACGCATTTTTTGAAATACGCGTACTTTTTATTTCGTGATAAATTCGAAACTGTTTGCTATGCATTTTGAAAATACGCGTATTTTTTCATTTTTTTGATATAACGTGATATGCTCGTAAAATAGAATGTATTTTTCTTAGCGAGACGTACTTTTCCAAGCAGACGAAGCCCGGAGCTGTGGCACCACCTAGCACCCCCTTAATCCGCGCCTGGACTCCACTCTTTCTCTCTCTCTCTCTCTCTCTCTCCCTCTCTCTATGTCTCTCTTTTCTTCTCCATTTATTCTTCTCTCTTTATTTTTCTTCAAAGTCGTTGCAACGGCGTTGTTCCTCGAGCATACTACCGACTCCACATCCTTCCTTTTTCCAACGGCGCCCAGATTGATTTCCAGCATTGCCGACGCCGCTCCCTCTTTTCCGCAATTCGTAAGCGAGTGCTTCCTGCGAGGAAGCCTCATCACTAGCCTCTGTCTTACCCTCTTTCCTCTCCTCCACCGTCAGGAACGTCTTACCTCTGCCTGTTGCCCCGAGTTTCAATGGGCCTTTTTAGACGTTTCAGACTAGCTAGAAGATGGTGTGAGTACTGTTGCGATAGGTGTTTAGTAAATGATGATGGAGGCGCTCCTTTTTCTTCTCCGATGGTGGTCGAGATGATGATGTCGAGGTTGGCTTCAAGTGACGTAATAACGGAGACGTCTCTTTTAAATTTGAGGAAGGGGTAGCGGTGTTTGAAGAGCAAATCTTCAGTAGTAGGGAAATGAACTTCGCGAGCTGCTCATTGTATGCGAAATTTAATGTTTCTCTTTTTCATAATGGGTTTCTTAATCCTCTCATCAAAATAATATTATCTTTTAATAAAATATCAAATGTTTTTAACGCTATTAATATTGCTAAACCGCCTCTATTTATAATCGTCGCGTTCGGAAGAATTTTCATACATGTTTTGATAAAGTGAAACAGATCCTCTTAAAACCAAGTAGAGTTTGGAGAGTTTTTAGCGGAACTTTAAACTAATTTTACTTTCATGGAGAACATGTTTAAAAGCTCCTTTCAATATCATTTAACATGAAATTTCAATACGTTGGAATCCCGATCTTAAAAAGTTCATCGATTTAAATATCTTAGAGAGTTTCCCTGCTATCGGTCGCTTAAAATGTGTTATCAACGTTACTTCGTTAGTATCGATTACTTATACCTCTAAACTATTGCTTAAACATTTACTCGATGATATAAATCAAGCAGCAGAAATCTTGGATTGTTCACTTTGGGGAATAGATATTTTCTACGAATTGTTATCTATATTATTACATTATCTATATTATTATTAATAATTTTAATATTATTCAAAATATGAGATAACATGATATATGCACAAATATTAATTTTTTAATACTTTTATGGTAATATACGAATGTTTCGGACTAAACCGTAGAGATCTACTTCATTAGGAGTGAAAAAAAGAGCTTTGCGGAAAACGCTGAATATCATTTAAGGATAGAGTTTGATGTCTTTTTGAGATATAACAAACGGTGCAACTTTGGAAATTAAAAAGTTAATACGATTCAAAGAAATCAATGAACGAAAAACGAAACAAAGAAAACCATGTGGGTATATATATATATATATATATATATATATATATATATATACACACATCTATCACTATCTCTCTTTCCAGTTGAACGTCATCTAATTTAAAAGTTTCGGTCGAGTAGCGCGAAGCTACTACTAAGCGAGTCAACTGAGGCCGAAGTAGTACGAGACGATAAATGGTCAGACATTATACGTAACAATGTCGGGTGTGGAGAATGTAGTTTATTTTCCCCCTTTATTTCCCTCTCTTGACTTCATCGCGCTATTTTGCGTCCGTTTCCACGCACGATTTCCCAGGTTCGCCAACCTTCAACATTCCGTTTCACTTTTTTGCTGGCGACACGTAACCCGCTACTTCCTTTCAGGAAGCTTCATTGTCGGCGGGCTTGTCGTAGCCGTTTCACGTTGCTCCAGTCAATGTCTATGTCTCCCAGTCAGCCTTTATTCACAGTAACGAGGTTAATTTATCGACATCGTATCGTTATATTATGTACGATATTAGCCGTAACATCAAGTACTAGTTATTATGTTATTTAATAAGCCGTATGTATTTTACTAGATCTTTAATTTTTATTATATTCATACTGCAATTTAATATTTACTGCATTTATTTTATTTACGTCAAATATGTTATATTACATGGCTGTTTTAACCTTTGAAATTTCAGAATTTCACTGTCGGTCGTAGGTGCTAGGTTGCTGGGTTTTATTTTCTTACATAAGGAAAAGCGTCGTGAAATCTTTTTGTAGCTTGAATGCGTCACTCGAGCGAGGTTAAAGACATCCTGCATCTCGCTTAAACAATTTTTTGGAGCACAAATTACTTGAAAGAAAGTTTGCAACAATTTCATACTAAAAACTTTTTATTTACAGGATCAATTTTACGTACTGTTAATAAGTATTAACTGTACGTACTGAAAGTACGTACTGTTAACACTAAACCTACCGACACTTCTTGTAATAAAAAAAGTAATAGTTTTTATGATTTAACTTAGATAATGGTTAATTTATAACTGAATGTATATAAAATGATGAACTTTCATAAAATTTCCACCACATTTACTTTCGTTTAATTTCAATTTGTAGGACAGAATACAATTTTTTCTTAAAAAAGAAAAAAGCAAAATAGAAGTAAATACCAAAAAATATATTGTATGCATGTTTTATGAAAAGAAATATTATGAAGCAATTTTTAAATTTGTGTAGAAATTTGAAAACGCACCAATCTGATACATTCCTCTTTATTTGCGTATTGACATTTGAGTATTGAAACTAATCCAAACTTTTAAACGATATTGTATAGCCGAAAAAAGAACCATTTGCACCTGATTGAAAAAAAGGAGAGAGGAAATTCGACCACGATGAGGTTAACGATAATCGCAGTTCGCATTACCATTAACGATGAAACGAGAATCGAAGGGGAATCGCGATATCGATAATCATTAATTACGTTGAAGGCATCGTTGTTTCATTCGGCGATCGATGAGTTGAATAAGGTACGATGAAAAGTTGGCTGAAATAAAAGTGGGCCAACGACGTTCGGTCGCTGATAAAGCTGGGAGCGTCGCGATTTCTTCCTTCTCCTTTTTCTCTTGGCATTCAGAGCTGCAGCAGGAATTCCCTACGGAGGAATCACATTTCCCCGGGAGTCGATTTCTAAATTCGCCTTAAAGGAAAGGCTCCGACACGAAACGTATTTCTATCGATAGGCAAGTCGCCGTGGAAAGCTCGGCTTAAAGTTTAATGCGAGGGCTTAGGCCGTATCAGTTTCCCGATCCGCATTACACTGAGACGATCGTTAACTTTGACATCGTCTGGACAGCCGTACATGCCTGTTCCATCGACAGATTAACACAGCTCGTCAAGAATTCAATTGCCCTTGAAGAAAACATTGAGCGACGTACGTAACAGAATCGAAAAATTTTCATCGGAAAATATTTTTATATTAATGCAAAGTGGCATCTCTCTTTGTAGGTAATTAACAGTAGTGCCAATAGATAGTATTAGGTTGCCCGAACAATTTCTTTCGTTTTATGAGGAAATAACAGACGCACGTTTTTTGTTTTATATTATTTTATCGAATTACGTACGATCCATTTTGTTCTGTTGAGATAAATACCGCGACATTTCACAGACTTGCTCTCACGTTTTTATGAAGGTGCACTGTTGTAAAAAACACGTTTACGAAAGAAAAACACTTTTCGGACAACCTAATACGAATGACCTAGTAAATGTGTGTATTTTGAATTAATAATAATATCATGTAATATGTCTTTTGAGATTGCCGTAAAGTCTCCTGCAATCCTCATAGAAAAACAATATACGGTCCAATTTGCACCGATAATTATGAAAATGGCTTAAGTTAAGAATTTAAAAAAAGAATAAGTTTATCGCTTATTTTGCAAATCTATATCTATCTTTGCAAAGTAGTAGAAATTGAACCGTCGATACATCATTAAACGGAATTCAGTTCATGCGTAGGACGCGAAATTTGAGACACTTTGAAAGAAAAATATATGGCTTAGGTCATTTTCTTAATCAGCGGCGCGTTTATGCTAACTAAGGTGACCTTGGTTTCGCTATAAGAACAAAGTACTTTTGTTATTTGTTTATTGCCATGCAGTATGATTTGTAGTACACTCGACATCACTACAGTATGGTTTAAAATACTTTTTATCACATGATCGTGTTACACGGAACACCCTGTATAATTAATTTGCTGTTGCGTTATATGAGTATATCTAATATATGTATATAATATTCGTATATTATTGCATTTAGGTTAATGAGCAAATAGATCGATAAATAGGTCAATAATTATAATCGTGGTAGTTTGATGAACTATTAAGTGTTGAATATTAATCGAACATTAATTAAAACGATCTTATCGGCTGGGTTAGACGATATCGATATTATGTTCGTAAAATATTATCAGGTATTAAGATGGTAGTTATCGGCTTACAGGAAATGTACTATCACGCCTTGACTCCTCAATCTCTATTGCCTGTTAACGGTTTTCTCGCCGGAAGCTCTGACATCTCTTATTCGATTCCAATTTCACGCAAATATTGCTAATACCGCAAATACAAGACGCTTACGATTTTTTCTCAATATACTTTATTAAAAAGTTAAGTAATTGGAAGTTGATCATTTTACAATTTCTTTCTTCTCCTTTTTTTCGTAGACTTTATTAGAAAATTATCTAATTAGAAGATATAATGAAAATAAAAATTTTCTATCTTAGTACTCTCGATACTGATACTATAAGTATAGTACTATAAGCCTCGATACTATAAGTTGATAAAGTCAGTGAAATACTTTTCTTATATATAACGCTCTATATATATTTTCAAATTTCTTATTATATTATATGACATAAAAAAGTCACCCAAAAAGAGTTACACATTCTAATATATGAAAGTTTTTTTACGTCACGCTTTTTACGTCACGCAAACAAAAAGAAATCGCGGTACTCGAACGACGTTGGTACTGAGCCGCGTCCAACCACGCGGCCGCGTGAATACCATTCGGAGGATTAGTAAAGGAATTGCCGCGCCTTTAGCCACAGCATCTCGCTATCTCATCCGCGTAATTAGCTAGCCTATGCCTACGACGGAGAATACGGTTATGGGTGTCCTCCTTTTCCATAGACGACAGTCGAAGAGGCTGCCAGATACTCGAAAACCACAGAAAGAACCAGCTGTTCGTCGAAAGACACATTGTGAATCGAAAGACATTTCTTTTTGTCCGAAGCAAATCCTTTGGTAAGCTCCAATGAAAGAGAGATGCAGGTTTTTAATTTATCCGGCGGATATGTAGTTCCTGAATGTATCACAGAATTTTAATAGAGAGCGACGGAATTATGAAAAATTAACAATGTTGCTGTTTAAGGTTTACCACTTGCAAGGTTTGAACTTCCCATATTTATCGCCTTGACGAATTTAGTGGAAGAATAAACGCCGAGGGATAGGTGGATCTAGTTCAATGTTTAACCACAATCTTCGATACCTTGACACTTGCAATTGTATTTCTATCTTACGATAGTCTTACAAAGCGTAAAATAAACTTTGTTTTAGCATTTATTATTAATTAAAATAAATCATTTTAGAGTTTTTCTGCTTATCTACTGGAATAAAATTCATTAGTTATCTTCCGATCATTTACGCTATTAAACCATTTCGATTCTTGAGATAACAACCGACGATAGATAATATTGACTCATCAAACTGAAATTTCAGGAAGGCATTTCACGAATTCGCGAATCTAATATTCCAGTGAAGTGCTTTCGATATGCTTACGTTTCAACTTAATCCACACCACAATTTTCAGGCAATCGAAATAATCGAACGACGCCGGTTCAAGCCTTGCTTGGAACGGTTTTCGCAATTTATGGAAAATCGCGGTATTATTGCAGCTGGTTTTACACCAGCTTTCTTGCGGCCGGTTCGGTTTTATTTTTTGCTGCATTGCAGGCTGCAGTTTCGACCGCTCGCGCGAATAGTTTGCGGCGACGATGAATCGAAGGTTCGTGGCCAAAAGAACCAGCGCGGCGGTTTTTGTTGTTCGTCGCACATGGCCACCCAGTAGTATGTAAATTTTCTTCCGGTCGTTGTTTTTAACGTCGATAAAAGTTTCTCTGTCTCTCTTTCCCTCCCGCTTTGCCGACGTTCCTTTTTTTAGTAAACGAATGAAGCGGTCCGCTGTATTTAGACGTCAAACATAGACGCAGGGACACGTGACTCGTTTCGAACTTTTGAATATTGGAAGCGATATGAGGGTTCGCTGGAATCCACCACAGTGAACGTGCAACACAGTTGGAGTTTCCTTGGCGACACGGATGCTGCCATATTGGTCGTGAAAAGGTAAAATTGCACGCGTACCATGTGATTCGGAGTCACGAGGTGTTTGATGAAAAACAAGTCGATATGAAAAACTTTCTTGGGATATTTGTTTGTATGAAATTACCAGCGCTGAAATTTTTTGTAATTATACAGTTTAACGATTTTCCACAATTTTGAGTATTTTCTTCTCTCTCGTTTTAATTTTCAACGACAAGTAAATCAAAAGGCTCCTTTCTATGATTTTAAACATCATATTCTGTAATTAAAAATGGTATTTTCTATCTGTGACAATTCTAAAATAAATGTGTCGACGCAAAAGTTCTACGAAATAAAAGAAACCATTTGCATTTCATTTTTCATAGAGTATCATAGTTAAAATAAATAGTTTCAAATATTAAAAAGTGCTGATATTGAAGGGCAAGAAATTGAACATGAATTGTATCCAAAAAGAGGAAAAGTATTTGAATGAGAAGTTTAAAACTTGCAATTAGAGTAGTGTCGATCTGTTCCATATTTATGATCTGGCATGAATTATTTTTCGTGGTCAAGTACCAGTGAAAGTAGATCGTGCGCCATCATCGTATTCACCTTGATCCTTTTCAAAGCACTATGTAAACAGGAAATATAGTTAAATATAAATATAAAAAAATGTAATAAAAAAAGACTAATTTCAGACTCTTGCGATCATAAACATTTTTAATAACGATTTATTTTAAACTTTTGCTGTATACACTATACATTATTAACAAAATCGAATTATTTTATGATGCATAAAGAGCCTAAGTCCAGACGAACGATATGGAAGGTTGGAGCGTGATAAATCGTCGTTTCGCCAACCGGATAGCTAAATACGATATTCCGGACACGTGTACGTGATCGTTGTGCCGTTCATAGAGAAGAAAAACATGATAAATGATGGTTCAATCAATAGTTGCGTTTCCTTCGTCCTCGATAACGATCCTGCACGACGTGATCGAAATATCTGATAAGTCGCGAAATGGTTACAATCGTAGGAGAACGGTTATTTAATTACGAAAAGGAACACGCCAAGCATCCTCGACCGTATCAGATAGAATCGTTGGAGCAGAATGGTCAATATTGAAATTCGACGTGGTTCATGTAAATAAGGATATTTCTCCTTTCCTTATCTACAACTAAATATCCGGCGTGGCTGTTGATTGTTGATCGAAAGTAAAACATTTTCGAAAGACGTTTTCAGCGATTTATGAAACGTTGAGTTCGATTGCGATTTCTTAGATTGGAGTTTCGCTTTGTCAGTTTTATCAGAACCCAGTAATATTTAGTTTTATGGTAATTTGCAATGTCGGACACTTTATCATTTTTTACATTCTTTTGCTGAACTTCAAGTTCCAAAAACCGTATAAAAGAACTCTGTCGAACTTGAGCAAACTTTAATGGTTCACGTATTGTTTAGTTTGTGATTTTAAATTACAAGCAACATCAAACAGTAGATAACTTCAAATTTCATGTTTCCAAAAATTTCGCAAACGGTTAATCGCGTAGAAGCTTCTCCTCATTTTTTGCTCTAAATCGCATGTAATTGAGCTTGATTGAAATTTCTTTGTCGCAGAATGTCGAGGAACGGTGTTTGCGAATAATTATGGCAGAAATAGTGAAGTTGACGATAAAAACAATGCCATTAAGCCGGGAAGCGATGAGGAAGCACCGGGTCGATGATGATGCTCGCGTACGTTAACCATAAATATTGAAAATCACTGAATATCTGTTCATTATCGAACTTGTTAATTAGAAACTGGGCGCTTATTATAGGAGAAAGATTGATTCAAATTCTAACGAGGCAGTATTTCCACGTGCAGTTTAAATTGATCGATATCTAAAGTAGATATCGATAGGCGCGTTTTATCCTGTTGACGATAAACCATTGATCCACTTTCACACGAAGAATTTGTAATTATTTGTTAATAAATAACGGATCGACTGTTTACCAAATAATACGATATAGTCTTTAATTGCGTTATGTAGACGAGATGACGCTAAATGCTTGATAATGGGATTAAATGGATACAAAAAGAAGCAAAAGATGAATCGGAATAATTATGAAGCTTAAAATAATAAAATTTATATGGCAAGAGCGACGGAAATATTTTCATGAGCTACTGTATACCAAAAGTTCAATTTTTGTTCCCCGTTTAAGAAATTGTATACGAATCGTTCGATAAAGTAAATTGTTCGGGCGAATCCACTCTACAATTTCAATATGTGCAACAACTTCGACGTATGTTGGGAAATCGATATGGCGGCGGTCTAAAACTTCGTCAGCTCTTACTCTAGAAGTTCACATTACATGTTTATGAAACCTTGTTCAATTTCATGATTCTCGCGCAGCTTTTTTCATTCTCTTTCATTCCCCTCCGTTGTTAAAACCTCGTCTAATTAATGAAACAAAGTAATTCTTGGCTTTTACATTTGACGATGTAGCTACGAGAAACGTTTCTGAGAAGATATTTCCGGTTACTAATATTGTGTATGGAATCAAAGGGAAAATTAACTTGAAAAATGTTATAAAATCTTAAACTCGACTTTTTCATTAAAAACTGAGGAAGTTGTAGATAGGATGCTTGAACCAAAGTTGAATACCTAATCGTTTCAAGATTTCGTATACGGAAAGATTAAAGGCGGATCAGTTTCTGTTTAATTAATTTCGAAACTGCGACTCAGCCAACTTCATTATCTCTTTGAGCTTGTTCGTTATCTTTCAACGCAAAAAACCATTAATTATAAGACCTTCTAAACACTCGTGCTCCAGAGTTGCTCCCGTGAAAACGTTTGCTATTGCGGAATTATAATCGTGTTCGGGGAAAGCCTCTTGACATCGTAGCATCGGTGTCAAGAGCTCTGCCACGATACTTTATCGTTATTGAAACTCAAAGGACTTAGGTCTTTTCTGTCCTCGCATACCCTACAAACGTTCTGACGTTTTTACGCGCCTCCGACGTAAAAAAAAAGACGGGCAAATCACGAGACCGACATTTTTAGTCCCTTCGCTTCGAACACACGAGGATTCTTTTCGGGATGACATTTTCAGAAAAATATTGAAAGGTAGGCCACGCTTTCTTCGTATACAGAGAAATTAGTTACGAGCTTTAGAACTCGGCATTCCGTCGAAATTAATGTTTTGATTAGAGAGTCTCTCCATAAATATTCGGTTCGTCAGGTTTCAGAGTTCTCTATGAGATAATTTTATTTATATAATACGTTTTAATAGATACAAAGGTAGGTGAAATTTTAGTCAGATATCCTTTTATCTTAATTTTTCCTCGAGTCTGTAGAGAAATACGCGATCACAACGAAACACATTAATTAGAACGATGTTTTTACATTTTATATGATAAAGATAGGAATTTGCATATATTCCTGTCTATTATACTCACTGCGATCTTGCTTTCTCTGCTCACCACCATATCACACACTTTCTAAACCTTCCTTTCTCTTTCTCTCTTTAAAATCTTTCGCACACTCTTTTACCCAGGTGCAAGTGGCGGGAGCGAATGGAAATTAACTAGTCGACCGAGATGCGCGTGTAATTAAAAAGCTCCTTTCCGTACTACTTCGTCGTGGTTCATTCGCCAGATACCCTCCGCCACTCTAATCCCTTCACTATGATACCGGAGTGCATTCTAATACACAATAAGTGAAATACCGTGTAGCTATGGGAATCAATGGCGATGCGCTTAACCTTCGCACGAAAAATGACAATTAACCGCCGCTTCTTGCGAGTTTTTCCACAAAGCTAAAAATGTTACCCGAAAATTGAAAAGATAGGAAAACGTGGTTTTTGGTCCTTCCGGTTGGGGTTAGATTGGGACGGTACCGCCGCCGTTTGTCGAGATGTGCAATGTCGTGCCGCGTGGCTTTCAAGTGTTTTTCAAATATTTCGTTTGGTTTGGCGGATTTAGGATAAGAGAATTTTTATAAAAGAGAAGAATTCAAAGCTTCGTTCAAAGTTTCGTCTTTGCAATTTCTTTTTTGTCCATTTATGTAATACAATTTTGTTTTATATTCGTAACGTGGTGATTTGAAACGCAATTGTAAAAATTAATTGCAACGATAGCTTATAATAAACATGATGTTATGTCTTTTGTAGGCATCGTAAGTACGTAAGATCGTGGCTGGATAGTGGTAACAAATCTAATATTATTTTGTCAACGATAAAATTTTAATATTAAGGTCTAGTCTAGGACTGGCTATAAATTTCCCTCGTTTCATGCGCGAAAGGCTTGTTACGTTGCAAAAATTCCATAAATTTTCTTCCCCTACGCGCGAAAGAAAATAAAACATCGCGCCGTTTATTGGCAATGAAGCCTTCAGAATGACGCACTTCTCGCAGAAAGTTTTTATTTCAGCTATAGTAACCGTACATTCGTTACCATGTATTTTCGTTCATTGTTTAACGATATAGATTTAGATTTCGTAACATTCCCTTTTTTATTGTATCTCTATGAAGAAATTATTTTGAAATATAATGTACATTATCAAAGAAATTTCGATTACAAATTACAACGGTACTATCGGAATTAAAATATATTTTTTTCTCATACTATCATATTAATACTATCTCATTTCTCATACTAAGTTAGCTTATTATCCTATTATGCTATTTATTTATACTATTAAATCGTGGAAAGAAACAAAAATTTTCGCCGTTAAATGATCAAACTATTGGCAATTTACTACTTTAGATTTTCAGTAACAAACTGATTCAATTAATGTTCCTAAAAACCAAAGTTTTTAATTTGTTACCGCATTCGTATATAAACAAACTGCACCTTTTATGCTCGCACGGTAAAAACAAACAATCGCACAGACTTATCGCGCAATTAAATTTCCTTATATTAGGTACTCGATCGAAACAAGGTTTGTTACTTGTTGGAACAATCTTGCACGCAAAACACCATTTTACAAAGCCAATGAAGGATGACTGACGAAGAAAAGAGTCGGTATTTGTTGCTCGGAACTTTTGTAAACGGAAGTAACGACATTTAATTCATTCTGTCGTTCGGAATAACTCTATTTCAGATACACAAAGATACACAAAAGAACAACACGGGAATTTCCCTTCTGTTCCTTTCTTTTCTTTTCATTCGTCCTCTTTCCTTGCAATAGGGCGAACGTTGACGAGAAATTTAATTGAGGGAACGCACGCTGCGAAACAAAAATTTTTCGCGAACCGGCTTACAAATATCGACGCGATTTTTCACGCGTAAACATGGATATGATAAATGCAAAAGTATTTTTCGCTTGAGAAACCGTCGTTCAAGCTTGAATGTAACTGATGAACGTCGTTATCTTCGCTATCAGTTGTTACCGTGACGTTTGAAACGTCACTCCCAATGTAAAAAATAACAAATTTAGAAATTTGTAAAAAAGGAGAAAGGGGCACATTAATATTCCGATATTTGAAACAACTCATTAGGATAGAAATTGTGGAATTGGTTCCATTTGCAATTTTTCTTCATTCATAGCTATAGGCCACTCGTCTCTAGAAGAAGGTCGAACATGAAACTAAAACGTCCCGAAATTTATATTATTTCATAGTAAAATAATTTGTTCTTTTTTAATTTCCATATCATTTTGGATGGGTTTATGGCGGGTTTTGTGTCTTCGTTTATTTATCTGAACGATGAAACATCGAATTTTGTGATATCTAATAATGAAAAATTGTATATTTATTTTACACAAATTTATTTTAGAACATTTCTATTCGTTTCGAAAAATATGCCCTTGGCTATAAATAATATGAAAACACGAAAGACAGGCATGGGCACGGGCGCTGCGTATTTTCTGTTAGAAACTTGTCAAGTAATTTTTAAATAAAACAGTGAAAAAAATGAGATCGCTTGTGAGAAGTGGCTTTGAAATTTTCGACGCGGATTTATTAATATTTTTAAATATTTTTTTATATTTTAAATAATTATATATATATTTATATTTAATAAAATATTTTTTTCGGCATTTTTCGGTGGAATTATTTTAGAATACTTCTATTTCCGATGGATATTTAATTAATTCTATTCGTAACACAACATACTACAACGAAAAATGTTTGTACCATGTTTTTTCAATTTTACCCTAATGACTACTCTTTCTTTTCGCGATTGTATAATCAATCATTTATATGTCGGAGATGAAAGGAAAATCGGAGCTTTCCCTTTGCAATTTTGAGGAAGCCTTCTAATGCTTTAGCCTAGATTTTATCATAACTGTAATTAAGCAATTGTCATTTGTAATTATTTGATATTTGTGAAAGCGAAAGTGGGTTCGAGGTGACAACTGGTCGCCGAACGTAGCCACGGTCACGGGATAAACGTTTTGCCTGACGAAGGTGTGGATCGGTTGTATTGTTCTCCCTAGAAATCACATAGAATTGTACTTTGGAGATGTCGATATAATGGGACACACGTTGTATTAGGAATCAATCTCCAGACAGAAACTGCCTAGCAACGGCGTTTGGATCTTTCTCGATGTTTCCAAAGAGTATACAACAAACTTTTGACAGAAATTGCCTAGCAACAACGATTGGAACCTTCTCGATGCCTCCAGCGAGCATATAACAAACAAATGCAGTCGTATAGCGAAAAAGATTTTCATCAGATATTCATTCGTGTGATCGCCTTGGAAAGTGATACATCGAACAATTTACCGAGTGTCTCAGCAATCGTATTTTTGTGTTTAAAATTATTCTACGCATAGTAAAGAGTTATCCCGTTGACCGTGGATTCGTTTGAACCCCGGAACATTGTTAATAGCGTTAATTAAATTCATTATTCGTAAAACCTATCAATCGTTTATCTCATTATTCGTTAAATTTATTATTCATAAGACATATTATTCGTTCCTCTTATTGTTCGTTAAACTTATTATTCTTTAATCTAATTATTAATTAAACTTATCGTTTGTTAATCTTATCATTTATTGAACTCATTATTCATAATATTTTGTAAAATCTTGTTTATTCGCGTAAATATATTCTCTGTTTCGTAAAACAATGGCTAATTCAAACGAAAAATCATTACGCGCCTTAAATCCTAATGATAACCCGACATATATATTAAAACTGACAGTTGTAAGTTTCACAATTACTTCACCGCTCGTCTTTTTTAATTCCATCCAAAGATTTCATTTTTGTAATTCATTTGTTGACGTTCGTTTGTTTGTTTCTCCACCCTTATCTATTGTTCACAGATATTTTCTGAAGCTTTCATCGTTGTTAACACAGCTATAGAATCAAATGAAACATTCGCTAAAATGTATCATCGACAAGAGAAAGATTCTTCATGAACTTGAGTAAGATTTGTTGAAGTAACTACTTCAAGAAAAACTCGACATCATTATTTATGTATAACCGTGACCTCTTTTTTTTCTTTTTTTGTCCGTGGAGAAATCCTCATGGACACTCCTCTGTTGCTAATAATCGGCAACAGCGGAGTAGTGTCGGACTCTTACCGACTAAAATTCCACGATGACCATCTTACGCGTATGACAGGAGTGCTCCAGGAACCTCTTATGAATTATCTTTCCGTTGCACCCCCCTCCCGCGTCCTCTTGTTCGAGTCAGTCCTAAAAATTCCCAGACTGTTGGATTTGGCGCTAGGAGGGGGGGGGGGGGCATTGCCCCTAGCGCCATCACCCCTTCTAGTCACGATTCGTTGTGACGGCGATGAAGCGGCTCTAAGCCGACTGACCGCCATCCCCCTCCATCGCGTTATCCTACAAGGGTAAAAGCTTCTCTTTCTTTCCCTTTCTGCTCGCTCCTTTGCGAGCATAACTCGCTCGCAGAAGAGGCGAACAGCCTCATATTCCTGCGGCCCGCACTGCATCGCTTCTACAATCGTCGAGGGGCTCAATCTCTCGCCTATGACATGCCGCAGGGTGTAGCGGGACAGCTCCCACGCCGGACAAAACTCCAGCGTGTGCTGCGCCGTGTCCCTGCCCTCCCCGCGGTGATGGACGATGTCCGCTGTCTCCCGTCCGATTTTCATCAGGTACTCGCCGAACACGCCGTGTCCCGTGAGCACCTGGGTCATCCTGTAGGTGAGCGGGGGGCCGCGGCGGCCATGTCTCCCAATTTGGGAGGACCGCCTCCGCGCCTCGATGTTTGCCTCCCTCGTTGATCAGCTGGGAGCACCACTGGTCCCACACGTCCTCCTCGGCGGTTCCTAGGTCGTTTGGGGCCGCCTGCTCGGTCGAGTCCTTTTCCGGGTCCCATACTCTCATGAGCGCCAATGCCCGTAGTTCCCACGAGGGAGATGAGGCCAGAACGGTCGCCGACGTGTGGGACACCGTTCGGTATCCCCTGACGATTCTGATGGCGGTTGCCCTGTGCACCTCCTGAGGAGCAGGATGCTGCGACCACTCGCCATTAGATCGACCGCCCATACCGGGTCCCCGTACATCATTCGGGAACGAACGACGCCCTCGTATAGTTAGCGCACCGCGACTCCCGCCCCGCCGACGTTCGGCAGCAGGCCGCACAAGGCATTGGCAGCCGCCGACACCTTCGGAATCAGGGAGTCGAATTGCGGGTCGAACCTCCACTGGCTGTCGATGACGAGACTCAGGTATTTCATCCGCGATCCCACCCTGACGGTTTCACCTGCCATGTTTATGCTCAGATCGAGCGGAGGAATCTCCCGCTTTTCCTTGTCGTAGAACCAGATG
The DNA here is from genome assembly GCF_024542735.1 of Bombus huntii. Classification (NCBI taxonomy): domain Eukaryota; kingdom Metazoa; phylum Arthropoda; class Insecta; order Hymenoptera; family Apidae; genus Bombus; species Bombus huntii. The sequence continues at coordinate 9,996,649 of NC_066251.1, forward strand.
GCCTCCGACTTCGAGGGGCGGCCCTCAGGCTCAGCCCGCGCACAGCACGAGTCGCGCAGGCCGTTGCGATTTCGCCGATGCGCAACGTCTCGTGCCACCCGCGACCTCCGACCAAGACCAGAGTGTCGTCCGCGTAGCACACCATGGTCACGTCCGGATGCAACGAGCAACGAAGTCCCTCGTAGTATGCGATGATCCGCAGGATCGGTCCCAACACCGAGCCCTGCAGAATGCTACGCTCGACGGGCCGCCTTTCCACCCCCTCCCTGCTGGCTTAGCGTACACAGTTGTTGTCAAGGTAGGCGCGGATCAGCCGAATGAGGTAGGATTGTCATCTTTGGTAATGGGTGCTTTCCTTAGCGCAAATCTATCGCCATACAGTACCCGGGCACCCCTAGGGCCATAGGAGTTGGGGTTACACCGAACCAGTACACAAGGCACCCAGTCCCTTGCTACCTGGATTAGTTAAGCATAGCAGGGGCTCTCACTCGTCTCAGGTCGAACGGGGCGTTTTCTAAGCCCTACCGTCTCTCCAGGACGGTTCCGGAGCAGGTGGCACGCTGCTCACCCACCGAAGGCCATTCGGGGGAACCACGTACCCCTTAAATTGGCCCTCTTACCAGCATCTTGGCCATCAACCACTCCCACCACGAGTCCAAACCGTATTGGTATTGACCGAGCTGAGGGGTCGCTACTCCCTCCAGGCTTTTACTTGACCCCCGCGGTACCAACCTCAGTCATTGGTGAGACTATCGTGTGGATGTACGGCCACGTCACTGCCGGTCGGCGACTTGCTAACCGTGCTCGGCAGTTCCAGATGGGACTCACATGAGCGGGGGCTTCAAGGTACAAAGTACCCGGGAACTTATCCCGACGGTCCCATCCTTGGCATCAGGATCGTGAGTGCGCTACTACCCAAGATCACGTAGAGAGAGTGTAACCGTACTTAAACACCTTATACTCCCGGCGACCTTCCCTGCGGTGTACATAGAGGACTCACGTAAGCGGGACGCTTATCCCGACTGTCCTCCCTGGCTTCGAGAACGTGGGTTTGCCAACCCCCATAGACTAACATAAGCAAGTCTTCCCGCGGGAAGCCGAACGAGGTAGCTATGAACCTCGAAGTGTTCCAGGGCCGCCACTATCCTGTCCCACAGCATGGAGTTGAATGCGTTGACGATGTCCAGAGAGACCGCTAGCGCCATGCCGTTCCGGGAAACCATGTCCTCCGTGAGTGCCCGCACGCATCTGACCGCGTCAATCGCCCTTTCCGGAAGCCGTACTGGCTTTCGTGCCAACCCTGTACCCGCCCCGACATGTGTCGCTCCAGATGGGTTGCAACCACTCTCTCGAGGAACTTGCCGACCTCGTCCAGCAGGCATGTCGGCCGATACGCCGACGACGAAGTCGTCGGTCGGCCCTCTTTACGGAGCAAGACCGGCCTCGGTGTCCGCCATGCCCGGGGGTAGACTCCCTCTTTCAGACATCTCGTGTAGAGGCGTTGAAGTTTCGGACCCATGACCCCCATCACTTCCCCCCAGATCCGACCCGGGATTCCGCCCGGGCCCGGCGCAACATCGCAGGAGGCCATTCTTCTGGTCGCCTCCCACAGCTCTTCTTCCGTGACTTCCCAGTCATCTGTCCATTCCACCGTCCAGGTTGTTTCCCGCGACTGTTCTGCCGCACTGTCCTCTTGCAGGGGAAAGAGCGTCCCAATGATCTGCAGGCCCCTTCGCGCGAAGTTTTCGTGTCACCGTCCTGTATGACCTCCCCCATGGGTCAGACTCGACTGCTTCGGCCAGTTGCGATCAAGCACGGTTCTTCGCGTTCTTGATCCCCTTTTGTAGCGATCGCCGTAGCACGCGGTACGCTCAGTAGCGCATAGAGACTTCTTCCTCGTCGCGTCGTCGCCAGCGGTGGGCCATCAGGTACCGTCTTCGGACCCGGACGCGTCAGCTCCGTCATGTCGAGAGTCCACCAATACACGGCTCTGCTTCGCCTGGCGTCCAGTGTGGTTCGCGGCATGGACGTGTCACATATTGCTGTCATGTCTAGGCGGAGGTTCTCGGCCTCCTCTTCCACGCTTGTTTCCGTCGGCGTCGTTGAGGCCTCCCAGTTCCAGGCAGTCACTATTGCGGCCGCTCGAAGCAGATCGTCGTCCCTTTCCTTGATCCTCCACCTTGGTGGTGAGCGTGCGCTCGCTCTTCTCGGCGGGCCGCGACCATCACTCACGGCCACCGTTCCAGGTCCAAGTGTGTCTTTCACCTCCATGAATATGTAGAGGTGGACCGAGAGTGTCTCGACCCCCTCGGCCACTCTCTTCCCTGCGGCAGCGAGCCTTTTTCGTTGCCACTTGTGACCTTGAATCCGCGGGTGTACCGATGGTGCTCCGAACGTCTCGCAAAGCTGGTATTTCGCAGCAGTGCATGCTTTGGCTTGATGTCCGGAGTCGCCGCATCTGTAGCACAGGTGCCGCTTGTCCTCCTTGGAGGTGCATGTCTTGTTTATGTGCACAATCTCCGGGCACCTGTAACATTGCAGAGGTCTTCGCTCGATGGCTTCGACCTTCGCTATCGACCAACCTATGGCGACCTTGCCAGCCTGGACCAGTTTCCTCACTGCACCGGCCGGGTCTCGTACCCACACGAAACCAAGACCGTTTCGAGCGAGGCGGATCTCTCCGCCTTGCAACCGCTCTCCTTCGTCAAGGTGTTCCTGATTTCCTCCTTGGTGGCCGAAATGTCTATTCTGGTCACCCTTGCTTCCGCAGCTCGGAAGGGTGTCGTCACGCGGACCTTGCTCGGATCCAGGGTCCGGGTCAGCCGTGCTGCGAGCGCAGCGGCCTTCCCCCTCTTCTTGTCCTCGGAGACCTCCGGAATGACGCCTCCGGTCATAGTTTCAGGCATCCTTATCGCGTTGATGCCGACCTCGGCCAGAGAGACGCCGTTCTTGACCGCGGCTAACACCTCCGCGTAGGATTGGCCCGATCTATCCAACCTTGATCACCTCAGAAGCTCGACGGATCAGTTCCGCTCCTATGTCCGCCGTAGTAGATGTTCTCATCTCTTCGGCCAGGTCTGTGGGGAGCTCGGGAGATCCGCCTGCCTTCCTTTTCTTTGTGCGGGGCGTTTCGACGGCGGGGGTCTTCTCTTCCTCTGTCGTTTCCTCAATCCGTAGGTTCCTCCTCAAAAGGGACCGCCTTCCTCATACTTCTGGTGCTGACGTGTGTCGACTCAACAGCCAACTCCGCTTCGCCCCTTCCTCTCATGGTTTCATCCACCTCTTTATCCTTCCTCGCAGTTGTGTCCTTTTTCCTCATTGGGCGCGCAAAATGGCACGTATGCCCGCACTTTTCACTGCCACCAGTATGTATATCCGTGACCTGAAGACTGCTATTACGCAGAAATATTCTAAATAAGGAGAGGTGCATATTATTGTACTCTTCAATATACATTATGTTTTTGGTTTCAAGGTCTAGGAACAAAGGAATTAATAAACAAATGTCTATTTATGTTCCTGTTATGTTTATGTTACGATTGTAGCCTCTAGCTAAAGCTATAAGATTAACTTTTTTGGTAATGTCCTTTTGCTATAAATATATGAACGTGCTCTCTATCGATTCCATTGTATTGTAACGCTAAGAGAGTAAGGATCTGAATCAACATAAACTTATACATTATACTTATACCTTTAATTATTCCAATATATTTTTCTATTCTCGAATTCATCCACTCGTTCTTCAATCAGTCAACCTCAACCTCAGCCTCAACAAGATTAAACTCTGAGTTTTATGCAATTTCTCTCGTGTCAATATGTATTGAAGATGTATCATACAGTGAATCGCGAATTATGTTCAGATTGATTTTACGAATACAATAGGAAAACTAAACAACTACATCTTTAATATCTTTTTCAATTTTAAAACGGCTTGGTAACGTAAATTAAGTAAAAGAAATAAGTTATTTCGTTAATGCATAATAAATAATTCTTGATGTAGTACTAGGCTTTTCACTGCATAACATTAAGGTTTTCCGTAAATACGTGATGTCATCAACTTTTAACATTAGTTTTTCGAACAACGTTTAACATAAAATTAAAAGGGCGAGAGAAATGCCTCGACAAAATGTCTACTTTCACAAACGATCGTAATTATATTAAAGATTATATTCACAGATTGCGTCAGCCTGTGTCTATTTGTCATATTTAAATAATTTTCAATGTGCCATATTAAAATACCACTTACGTATTTATCGCGTTTTTTCTTCTGTAATCTTTCTTTGATCACCTGTAAAATAAACGGTGTAAAAATTACAGGCAAAAATGCATAACTGTTAAATGCGAGTAATTTGGTCGTGAAAGGGTTACGAGAGCAAGGTTACATTTGGTTGAAATGGAAATTGAACCATCGCAGTCCATTAATAAATACGTCAAAGTTGATCAACCCCGTTTGGTTTGAAAGCGTTACGTCCAGGTAGGCTGGCTGCGTTGAAAACGATCATGAACGATATCGTTGCGACACGATCGCTGGCCATTAATATTATTATTCTCGGTCGTTGGCAAAATAATTGGGAACAAACGGCGAACGGACAGCAGGTGCATGGCTCCGACTGACACCTGATACGTTAATGAACATTCAATTGTCCAATAAAAAAGCCACCGCCATTATTTCGTCGGTGCAGTAAATGCCAATTTAAATGGAATCGAATGTTGCACCGCGCCGTTTCGCAAGTTCACGTCCTCGATATTTTTCCTCGTTTCCTTTTTTCCCTTTCTACTCTTTTGTTCGTTTTTCCATTTCCTTTCTACCTTTTCTCCCTTTTTCGTTTTTACAACGTCGATTTATCAACGAGCCGCAGGAATAAATAATTGCCACGATTTCGATAATCGACCCGCTGGGGATCGGGTGGAAACGTCGAATGAATTTCGAAGGTGTGCGCGGGAAAACATTTTCGTTCACGGAAATTAAGTGAAATTTATCGAACGTAAAAACTATCTCGTACGGTAATCAGTTTCGATAAAAGTTGCATAATAAATTCTATTTATTATACAATTTCCGAAACGAATGTTTTATATTTGTAGAAATCATTGGACTAAATTACAAGTTACATAAGATACAGATATATCGTTGGTATACTTTATGAGGATATTAACAAAAATAGTATCGATTCATTGATATTATTGGTAAATTACTGCGCAAGTTCTCGATTAATGAAACCAACATGTGGTAATACAAAATATCTCAACACTGTAGTTTTACTCGTGAAGGAAGAAAAAGGAGAAAAAGGAAGAAAATTTTTGTTCAATCGCTTAATAAGCATATTATAGCTACATTAGGGTATCGTTTTCTGCATCGTGTCGTGTCTATGGAATTGCATTATGCAAAACCAATTTTCCGTGTCAATGCGAGGAGAAATGAGAGACCTTGTCAGCACTCGCTTTGATATTAATTATCGCCGCTATAATTAATAATCCCTTCATTAATACAATTAATAACTTAGGAGGCGAGCTCTTTGTCAGTTGGCAAAGAACGCCACGCAGCCGCGTTGTCCTTTTTCCAAAATTGAATATTTTTTTCTTCTCGCTGATCGCGGATCGAACATTGGTTGCACGTTACAAAAAACTATTTGCCAGTAAAAAGGAAACGAACGGATTTCTAAAGGAGATCCATTTCGCTTCAGATTTTATGAATATTACCGGTCGCAACATCAACCGATTTCATGTCCGTCATGAAACCGCACTGAGTCTCAGCGTTTTTAAAAACGTTTAGTTTCGATTGCTTTATATGGTGACACGATAAATTTTAAGAAGCATTTAAAGCTATCCGGGAAATCGTCCGTGTACGATGGCTGGATATTGCGTTTCTTGCAGCGATTAACGACTTAAATACGTGGCTATGCTTTATAGTTGATCCATATTCCCGATAAATGTTACTGCGGTGCGTTCACGGTTGTTCTGATACGCCAAATAAATGTCGGTATATATTAAGTTATCATAAATCTCATATTATCCGCGCAATCTTTTATTCTTTTACGAGCCAATTAGAATTTAAAATGCAATTAGTCTCAGTTTAATTTGTAAGATAGAGACAATAAAAAAATGTTTGAAATTATGACGCTGTCTGTAACGATAGGTTAAAAGTTTATTAACATAATATGTATAAATTGAAACAAAGTTTGGTGATGAATCATTATCGGAGTTGGGAATAAAGGATCGTTCGAATAAACTTTGATCGTTTTTAACCTCGACATCTGGGTTTCGATCGTGGAATAAAATGCGAGAGGAAAAATTCAATATCGTTCCATGAAATATGTTCTGTGACATACTTATTGAGTATAAATCGTTATATTATATATAATCAAAAAAAAATATCATATTTGACATTTTCATCAGCAAAAACTGAAATACAATTGCAGCCATTTTTGGTGACAGCCTACGCTCAGAAACCGCCGTCCTTTTTCCCTAAAAATAATACGGTTGGACAAGCTCCATGAATGTGTTCCTCGTAAAAAAGAAAATCCGACACACCGTTCGATTGAACGTTCATTCATCGAACAAACACGCCTCGATTCGTACACGTGAACGAATAATCAACGCGCGTATCTAACACACGCGAAAATTGAAATTGGAAACAAGGGAAGATGATGAATCGTCGAGGCGACGAGACGCGAAAAGACATTTGAGCCAGGCGCTAGCCATTTTCAACAAATTTTTACGTCTGCAAATTTTACTTTCTAATTTACAATTAATAGATTAACACTTCTAAAATAACGTTTCTTCGAGTTCCACGACTATCGTATACCCGACTAATAAAATTGAGAAATTTCGTTAAACGCAGAATTCGTTAATTTGACTTCTAACTTCTTACTTCTATCGACAGGAAGCAACTTACGCGTACGTACGCGTGAAAATGTAACGACACGGTGCGAAGATTACGGAGCTACATTTCTATGGATGTTGGAAACGACAGCTCGATAATTTCATCGAGTCACGCTTTAATTACCTTCGATAATGTCTTCGCGACGTAATTGTAGGAGTTCTGTACAGATTTTATGGCGTTTGACGAGACGACGAGCTCTTTTATTAACTCGATGTTTAATAGGGATTGGAAATTAGCGGACCGTGAATGAGGGGTTTTATGGGGACTAGGTTCCTGTGCTTTGTAGAAGTTGCTTCGGCGAACACAGCAGACATAAACGGATCTTGTAATTATGCGAATTAAATACAGCGTGCTGGATTCGTTTGATAGAGTGCATCGAATGTTTCGAAGCGAGAAGTGTTGGTCTATGGAATGATTCTCGTTAGAAAAGTTCAGGTTTCCGAATGAAGCAGAAGAACTGTGTTTCCGGAATTGAATTCCAGAAGAATTGAAGAGTTCAAACGATGTGAGTAGCAGAAACGGGAAACACGTTTCCCTTAATCTTCCCACTTGCGTCATTGAAAGATGGAGAGCTCGCTTAAAATGATACAACGACTCTGTAATATTATTTTGAGTTAAGATATGTGAGAGTAGTTACACAAAATATATATCGAGGCGTTAAGGATATGTATTCTATTTCAAATGATAAAAATTTCGCTGATCGTGTTATGATGGAAAACAAGAGAAAAGAAAAATTCATAGAAGCATCCATGAATGTTGCACTAACACTACGAAAAGGGCAGAACAAGAAAGCTTCATAAGACGACTGCAAAAGATTTCACGTTTTATCTTCTAAGTGGATATTAATTCGGTTGTATCATTTCTGGATCGGGGAACAGCAGTTGCAGTTACAATAACTGAAGTTGCACGGAATCTGCAGGAAAAGTAACTACTGGTCTCCTTCACAGGGATATGGTAGCGATTTATACGATTCTTTGACATTTATGTGAAAACGCGCGGGAAGAAATTATTACCAACCCTCGAAACCCCTGTCCACTCCGTTAAGTTGCGTTGTCTTGAGAATTCATTTTTATCTTTAGCCGAGTGCACGCGTACCACAGTTCGAGCGTTGTATTTTTTACGTTTAATGTCTCGGAATGCCAACGCTGCTAGCGGTGGTAAATTATAGGATCTTAACCCGGAGACGGTACATAAAGAGAGAATTTTGTGGCTAAGTATTTTTCACGCGGTCTTTGGGTTAAAATAGCTGTGACGTTCTGTGGTGAATTGCGGCCACACTTTCGTATAAAAAGAATCCTCGCGTTATTTCGTTGGCATAAATATCGAGCAATAAATAAAGCGATAAACAAGTAATAAATATCGAGCAATAGTTTCCTGTATTTTATTTCGAACTCTACTACTAGCGTAAATTCCACATCCTTCATGATCTGGCAGAAAACAAAAATTTACTCTAAAGCACAAATATAATAGTAAACAGCAATCGGTGCAAAAGCTGTAAATATGTTTGCAAGAAACTACCTCGTCAAAGCGGAATGCTCAACAAACAGAGAAAGGTCATGGGCAGAAGATAATTTAACATTCCTTCGTTTACTCAATTACTCATTTAACTTGTACCTTTTAGCAAATAACAGATTAATCAGCGTTCTCATTTCTCAGTTCCAAAAGTGTGAAATCGTTAAATACGTATCTGTGTATATGAATTCGCAAATTGAATTTCCTTAAATATTTTTCAAAATTCAATGCAAACAATTATACACTATGACAAATAAACTAATAATTGAGCAGCAGGACGATACGTTGTAATAAAAATACCAAAATCTGTGGAAAGATCGAATTTGAACGCATGATGCCAAATAACGAAACAAAGAAGAATCTGAAAAATCGATGCTGCTTATATGTTTTCACGATTCTCCCACGAGTCTTTATGTGAAAGAAAAGAAACGGATTTTCCTTGATTCGACAATTGCAAGCTCCTTCGGGAGAGATATCTGCTTCTCTAAACAGAGCTTCGTCGATCGTCTACGATAATATCTCGATCAAAACAACTTTTCCAACCAACTTTCGAACTGTTTCGTTCGCGACAGCAAAGCGAAGTCAGCCTCTCCGTCGAACACCTATTAATTTAGGCTCCGTTCCCTTTCTCGTCCGTTTGGCTACATCGTTTTTCCTCGTCGACGAACGCGGTTCCGCTCTGCAAGATTGGTCAAAGCGCTCGATTGACCCAGATCGTACGAGAGGAAATCAAAATCCCACGAAAAATCCTTTCCTTTCGATGCGCACGGGGCACTCCGTGCCACGACGCTTCGGCTTTGTAGGCGGAACTTTGATTGCTGTGTAATTAAGGTCAACGACTGTTTTAACTCGTCGTCTCTCTTTTTCTCTCGTTATTTTTATCCTCTTCGCTTTCTCTCCCTGTTCCTTTCGCCTTCCTCTCACCCAGATTATTTCTGATTTTTTGCCAACGGGTCGGATTCATTTGAAAACGAGGAATTTTTGATTTCGCGATTATTCGCAAAGTGAATCTTTAGTTGTATCGAATGAAAATTGTGATCGGTCAATTTTAACAATTCTGTTTATTCCTTATCAGGTATGTTACTTATTAATTGGAAAATAGATTTGAATGTAATTAAGAGTATAATTAGGAAACTCTACAAATAAGATTAGGAGCTGCTTCATTTTCGATCTCTATGTGATTTATGTAATTTGTCTTTATTTGCCACTGTGCTCCATTTATAAAAGTGTTACAAATTTGAAACAATCGTATTTCTAGAAATTCTAAAATCGATAAATTTCTCCATAAATCGAAATAGATCGATACAAAACGTAAATAAGAAACAAAATCGAACAACTTAAACTTCTCTGACGTTTGAATTTTGGGCGACCGAAAGGAACTGCGGTGAAAGGAAACACCAGGGTTTCTAATGTCTTATCGACTAGAACGATCCTTAACCGGTCGAAAGAAAAACTAACGGCCATCCACAGATTCGTAACGACCAAAGAACTTGGTCTGTTCCATTAGCCCTGATTGGTCAGTTTATTCACTGGAATCGGCTATTCTGCCGGTGCGAGCGGTGATTTGTCCCAAAGCGAGAAAAATCTAGTCTCGTGGGGAGCTACAGCTAAGTGAAAAGGGACGTAAAATGACGAGCAACCGGCAAATCGAAGGCCAATCGTTCCGCTTGGACAATGCGACGACCAAACCTCGGAAGAAACGGCGAGATGCTCGAAATCCCTTCTTATTTTGTGTCCTCTTCATAGAATTCGGTTAGACACACGGTCTCAAAATTGTTTCCATTACCTTGTTGCGATTGGAAGGGTGAAATCGATCGTGGTCTGGCTTGATAGGTCGGAGAAATTGTTTAGTGAAAGCACCGACGGAACTGTTGACTAATACATCACGTTATCTCTAATGTAGCGAGATTAGAGCTTAGTATGCTATGATTTTTACAAAATTTTTCATATATTGCGATATATAATATCAGATATTTCACATACTTCGTTAGCTTTCTATAAAAAATTTGACATGAAATTACTACAATAGATGTAGTAACTTATTGATCTTAGAGTAAGGACAGTAATGATGTTTTATTTAGAGTTTAGTGTAGTTTAATAAGCGATACCCAATAACAAAAGGACCGATTACAATATCGTTGTACATCTTATTATCATACTATCCCGCTCCTCCACTCGCACTCTCTGACTTCTCGATTCACACTCCGTGACCTCTCAACTCACACTGCGCTTCTCAACTAACATTCTGGCCGTTGTAGCATCTCTTTTGTCTTTTGCTAGGCCCACCACACACGTGTTCTGCAGACGCTCGTGGCCAGGGTCAAGTAGGCCCTTTCTACGAAACTATGCACTTGAAAAGACGAAGACACATTGATAGACCCGACGGCACCTCGACTCTCGCGACATTGTTCATGATTAACTCGATGTTTCTTAGGCCCTTTTCCCCGACACTACATAGATTTAACAAGCTTTCATTTCCAATGGTGTCATATTAAATCAGAACATTGACCAAAGAGGATTTGTCATATTTTTCTTCTTGTGATCCGCCTATTCAATACATATAGTTCATTCATCAACATTCAAGTACATGTAGACTGTAAACTTTCGTGACTCTGTCTGAAACTATATGATGAGTACGAATAATTGAACTGATTAAAACCTAATAACCATAATTCTTTCCATCTTTTCTTCCATACCGCCCGACTTCTTCACTAACGGCCCATCTTGCAACCATCAAACCTCATCTATCTGATAATATTATTTACTATAGACCCTGCGAATGCAGAAACAACCCTCGAGGACACTTCAGAATCCGTAATATCCACATCCCGTGTGCGCAATTCCTCAAAATCTCTGTACCCTTGAACGATCCGTTAAAAGGGATTCGAACACGCGACATCCGGCCGCACAAAGCATCCCTACGGATCACAAGGATCTTATCAGTCGCTGTAACGGTGTAAAATCATTAAGCATGCTTCCTCTGTGCAACCATCAGCTAGAACATTCCAGGCATTATGCGACGAGCCGTAGACGACATTCCTCGGCATCATCGAATTCGACGCGAAGCCAAGAACTTGGACTAATTCGACGAAGAATTCTGCTGATCGGTGCAAACGCTCCGAGTCACTGTAAAGAGTTCCAACCTCTTCGCCCTTCTTTCTCTCTCTCTCTCTCTCTCTCTCTCCTTGTCTTTCGTTCTTTTTCTTGCTTCTTCTTACTTCGTTTTCGTTTCTCTGTCTTCTCTCTTCTGACTTCTTTCGCTTGGGTCAGGCGGCACTCGAACATTGTCATTGTTTCGCGGAACAAAGGAGCTCTGAAAGGAATTTCATTGGCCCTCCGTTGATTACGAATCGAATTGTAAAAGATACAGACCTCGCGTCCAACTTGGATTCTTTGATTAATCCACGCTGAATCCTTCGCAGCTACGCCTGAAAATGACCAGGCATTGTCAAACTGTTGAATCGGCTCTTTGGTTGGATGCACGCTGCAAAGAAATCGGGTTTACGAACAACTCTGTGTTGCGACGATCCTGGACGAAAATAGAAGAGAGAATAGGAATTTGGAAGTTCCGTTCTATTATCGTTGCTGATACCATGATGTGTTTTGCAGTTTTATAAGAAGCTCCCCATGCTAAAGCATCAGGTTGGGAAAATTGAAGAAATTGTAATAAGAACTACCCGTGTCCATGTTTGACTTTCTCTGAAAGAAAGAATAATCTGGCATCATGTTCGACTTCAAGCTTTTTTAATAATGTACAATAAAATGTTGAAATTTAATTAAAGATAATTTATATTATTTGATTCATAAATGTTGATTCAGACGAATGATTTCGTTCGTATTTAAATAAAAAATCACAGAAGAATAAAAAAAAACAGATTTTTAACGGTATGACCTATTTGAAACCGGTTGGAAGATTCTAATTCCAATGTACTCTATACAAATCAATCCTGGAATTTAGTTTTTAAGATGTCACAATTGTACGCTGGTAATGAATTTTCCAACATAATATTCTCGTATTCGCTATTAAAAGTTATTCTGTCAAGCGACAAATTGGACGCTTACTGTTGTTATGTCGTATGAATACGTGTCTTGCCACACTGTATCGCAACTCCATCACACGTGATAAATACATTGCTAGATACTCTACCTATAGCGCATATAAATTATGCGAAGACATACATATGTATATACGTACGTACGTTTCTAGCACCTCGCTGTAAAATATGCCATTAGTGGAAAATGAAATAATTCGGCGACTGGTACATAGCATACTCGCGTTAGATAATTATTGGTTCAACAAAAATTAAACACGCATCATTTTAGACTTTTTCATTCAATAACAAAGATGACGTAATTGCTATTGTTCTTTCGTCTAGTAACTTCAATACTTGTAACTTTATTTCCAGCTGCGTTTTAAATTGTCTTAATATAATCATGGCTCATATTTGTGTCTCGTTATAGTACTAATGAAATTTCTGAATGCTTTTGTTGAAGTAATTACTTCTAGGAAAACTCTACATCATTTCATTTGTTTACCCGTTACCTGGACCCGCTACGAAGAAAATAGAATTTAGTGAAGTAAATAAAAATTATAAAAGGAGAGGTCTATATTATTGTGTCCTTGAATATCAATGTTGTTTTGTGTTACAAGGTCTAGAAACAAAGAGCTATAAGTAGATTTTTATTTCTGTCTCTTGTAACTTTCAGCTACAGTTACACACCAAGGTTAATTTTTTTGGCAATGTCCTTTGCTGTAAATGTGTCAACGTGCTCCCTATCACCTTCAATTGTACTACTGCTTTAATTGTAACACTGCTAGATTGAGGATCTGGACCAGCATGCACTATACTTATACTTACTTCAATATATATTTCTATTACAAATTCATCCTTCCTCTATTAGATGACCTCAACAGCTTTATATGACGCATACGATATTATATACAGGGTGGTTGGTAACTGGCGATACAAGCGGAAAGGGGGTGATTCTACGCGAAAAAGGAAGTCGAAAATATAGAATAAAAATTTTTCGTTTGAGGCTTTGTTTTCGAGAAAATCGACTTTGAATTTTCGCTCCGTACGCGTGCACTTTATCACGTCTCGTTATAACGGATCTCACTGTAGATCGTTGTCTCGATGGAAAAATTAAAAAAAAAATTTTTTTATTCTATATTTTCGACTTCTTTTTTCGCGTAGAATCACCCCCTTTCCACTTGTACCACCAGTTACCAACCACCCTGTATACATAAAAGTTTTCTATAATAAATGTTCAAACGTGATTGCATGAGTCACTATATATGCAACAGAACTTAGGAATAGAAACAGTATGAAATAAATTGCGAAGTGGCGTCAACTATTCGGATATCGAAATCGATGTTAAACGAGCGTTTTCCGCCGATCGCGTTTTTTGTTGTCAATCCGTCGACCTGTTTCTTATCCAATTAATCCAAAGAGCAAGCATCGGGCTGCATCGTCGCGTTTCGTCCTGCAACCGAGAGTTAAACCAGTCATGGGGGAATACCGCAAACAAGGTACACAGCCTTTGTTATAATGGCTCTGCTTCCTCTAAACCGTATGCATTTGCTACGTCTTTGAGAGGTAAACGATATATAGAAAGCATTATAGGTCGGCGAAAATAAGACGATCGATGGAACCGCTAGAAATTTTCTTTCCTCTCCTTCCATGAACGAAGAAGTCTTCTTATCGGTTTTAGCGATCGTTAATGCTTCTCCCAGAACGACGGAAGAAGTCTGGAACTACTTATTTCCTCCGGTAGCCGCGATATAAGTCGGCCGGAGATCGGAAAGTCATATTGTACCGATCGCCGAGACATTTGCGAAATCCAGCCGCGTGCTTGTTTTCCTTTTGTTTGAATTGCTACCGCTTTTTGGCCCATCGTTTCTGTCTGCGTTTCCACGTTTTTTTGCTTCGCTGTGAGAAATCATCCCGGGAGGAACGCTGCGTTTTCAGTACCGTAATTTTGTTTGCTCCAAGTTAAGCCCACCGGAAGTTGTTGATAGAGAAATCGTTTCGCTACGTTTTCATGCATATGCGGGAGCAAGAATGTGTGTGATTTGATAGCCGAAATTTGCGAATTGACTCGATAGCCGAATGTAGTCCATCTTTGAGAATGGTAGCGTATTTGCTGAATTATTTCATAAACAAGAATCTGAACTCTGATCGTTTTATTTTTTTTAGTAGAAGTCAAAATCGTATTAGAAATGATTATATAATAATTTTCTATATAAATTACACATACAAAATTTTAACAGTGTTCGCGTCGTATAAACGATACCATATGTCATCCTGCTCTACTTACTCACTTAAATTCTTATGTTTTATTCGTTTAATTAGCATGCTTATTTATTTTGTACCTTTTTTCCTTCATTTGTAATATATTTACAGAAATTTGACCCGTAAATCAGAAACTGATGAATTTTTTTAATACATCATAACAGAATATTAAATTTTTTCTCATTGCTAATTATTTAATGTATTATCAATTTAATTGTAAAATCAATTCGTAATCATATACGAATATAGGATACATCTTCTGACAAATTTCCGATCGTTTCAAAGTTTTTCCAAATTTTTAAACCAATTAAGGCTACATTTTGTCGATTACATCTCTGTAGTTATTTATTTCTCTGGATCTCTAATTTGGGACAATTGAACAGTGTGAACGCTCGGAACGGAAAGGGGGTAGCTCAGAGATGTGTGATTGGATAAATGTCGAAAACAAATAGGATGATTCCATTTAGAAAAGAGAGGAGGTAGAAACAAGTATGGGAAAGGGAGGTAGAGTGAGAACACTCCTCAGCACGACCATTGTTCAACATGCGTTCATTTTAATTGAAAGGATACATGGTGCACACGAAACCTAACAAACGGCACGTGTCATCGCGCCAGCTTCAATATTTGCGCTCTAGCACATAGCCGCTGAGATTGAAATGAATTGAATGAATGCTGGGACGCTGCTAAAAACAACAAGGTACTGTGCAAATATATAGAAATACGAAAAGTATAACGACGACACTTGTGTTCAGTCGTTGGCAGTTGTAAACAAGTGTGACGAGTAATACCACTAGCTGTCGAGAGATATGGTTGTCGAGCGCCTTTCGATAACAATACACTAAGCATGCCGCATTTCACTCAGGCGTGTGGATTTTTATATTTTTATTACAACTTCCCAAAAAAGCATTCGCGAATCTATCTATGCTACATACATGACATTCTTTCATATTTCTACCCATAGAAAGCTATGATCGTTTCACGAAAACAAATCTAGGATTCTCCTTCGGCTTCGATAAAATCGAAGTAACAGTGACCACAAGAGGCAGTCGCACGCAAATTGTGAACACAAAGAAGAATTTCAACATGTAACAAGAGAGAAACGTTTCTCGCTACTAGTTGCGAGAAGTATAATAAATTATAATTATATACTGGGAATTATTATTTTCATGTATGAAGTTATATAAATTTTCATTACGAAGCTCGATATTGCGGGAGACAATAAGCTCGTAAGTTCTCTGAAAAGAAAGCGTATCGCTATCGGGAACTCGTTTCGTTTTCTCAAATCTCGAAAGTCGCGCACGAAATTCCTGGCGCGTACTCACAACGGCGAGAATATTGTAAGGATGCTGTGAATGTCGAAGAAACGGCAAGTGTTGGCAACAAAAAATTCGCCCAGGATTCCGGTGGAAAAAGCGTGCAATGCGGTCTAAATATTTGCTCGAATCGCAATTGTCGTTAGAGGGTAGGGTGATGGAAAAAGTACGTGGTGCGCGCGGAATACACGCATTCTTTGGCTGGGTTGGCTGTTTTAATTGAAACGGCGCGAAAGGAGGCGTAGTCGGCGGCAAAAACACCGGCACGCGGCAATATTTGCAGCGAAGTGTAGAAATTGGAACGACTCGCCCTGAAGAATGGCGTCATTTTGTTTGGCCGGCTTTGTTCGCGCCGTTTACCCGTTTCCCGACGTTGCCCAAGCATCCGACCGATCGATCCCCGTCGAATACGAATAAATCCGATTCCGTCGTCCGGTTATTCGATGCTAAATACTCCGACGATTGTTCCACATGCATTGCTCTTCGTCTATAGAACGTGTGAGATTCCATTAAATGCGATTTTCGAATATCGATCGATTTTTCACAAACGATCGCTTCTCTAGTCGTTTCCTAAATTCGTTAAGCTTTTCTTCAAAGTATCGGAAACACGAATCGTTTCAATGTAAAGTGACTGCAAAAAATACTTGCGTATCATTGTATTTATTATAGCATTTACATACTGCGGCAAAGCCTGCCGTTCCTCTGTAGTGTTAAATTAGTAGTCAATATTCGTTTCGATAGTCAACTTTATTGTCTGAGATTTGGTTAAATTGGAACGCTATTATTAAGTGGAAGGATCAAAAACAGTGAATGGGAGAAAAGGAGCAATCAGTATTTCATTTTTCGTCTTTATAGTTCGTTTGACTACTGTGCAAACGAAACACACGTTCGAATATTCTTTGTCTTTAACACTAATGCTGTTACATCTATATAGCTTAAGTATAAGTATATATTACATGTAAATAATCCTAATGTTAATCCTTCGTATTTCAAATTACATTATACATTTTATCGTGACTTACTGTTTCTTCGTATACATATTTACATTATATGTTGTAATATTACTTAAATATAATAATAGTTAAAATTCGTAGGAAATCGTTATATAGATTAATAATACAAGTTAGTTTGATGACAGAAAATTTTGTTTCCGACCATTTCATGTGCACTTGGTACTGGCTGGGGAGTATGAACAAATTAGATTTTCGAAATTTATTTCGTTACAACCTCTTCTTTTTCCCTGTGTTCCTATTTCATAGGTTCCCACTAAAAAAAAGTGTCGTGCCTCTGTGTGCATACAATAATGAAATTGTGAAAATTTAATTTCCATCCGTAGCTGAATTTACGTCGAAATTTCTTTCGCCTGTCATCTGTCGTCTAAAATGCATTTTTATACCATAAAATGAACATTATTCGACAAATACATCCTAGCTCTATTCGTGAGTGTTTACGTTAACAGTTGAAAAATTTGAATACTAAAAAAAACCAATAAAAACCAAAGAAAACCAAATAGAAAGACAATTTTAACTGGGCTGTATTACAAACTGAAGAACCAGCTTTTAATTGATGTCAATGAATTTAATTGTATCATACAAATAATTTTATCAATAAATAAATTCCACCAGTCTTTCAAAAGAATTCATTCTTCGCTAACTAGGAACCAAAACTATTAAAATGTGTGAAGAATGCAAAACAACGATGATTTCCAAAAATATTATTACAAACATCGTATCTCTCGAAAATTCATGAATGTCAATGATTTGAAGTAAGAAATTTATTCTGCTGGAAATTAAAGTATACCTAACTAAAGGATACCTTTAAAGATAATTAAGACCATCTTCAAGTTGCTACAAATCTCTTCGAACAAACTGAACTGGTGTTCAATGAATAGTCGCCGAATACATTGATTCTGCCACAAGCCACGCGTCAAAGGGGACCGCGTCGAGGGACATAAGGAACGTTGGAAAATCGAAAAGGACGAAGGAAAGGCAAAACCAAACTGCCTGAATTCCGGCAATGTGGCCGGGCGCCATTTGCCGGTACGACACATCCGAAGATTCGTGGAGGCAAAACTAAGTTGTTGAAACTCGCTTGGCAGTCGTCAAAGCGGCGCGACATCGAGGCAAGTGACATGGTAGCGCAACGTGGAGGGATTAGCACAGGTTCTCGTGGCAGTTTCGTGACCGACTGGCACCAGCCACCGCAGGATCTAATTGTGTGCCCTGTATTTCTAACCCACACACACGCGCACACTCGTGTACACATACACGCGTGCATTGCATATCGTGTAATCCACGGAATGATTTGTATTCAAAGCTCGCCAAGGAGATAACGTAACGTCGCGATACCAGCTATTCTAATTGACTGGTTGTGTGCTTTTTGCTGTCCGTGCTCTGATACGTCGCTTTTCTAGAGTTGCAGTTTCGCGTTTTCGTGGTCTTCCAAATAGTTTCGAAGGAGGTATATGCATATTCGAAGTGGAATTGTATATTCCTTAGCACATGCCATACCAACGTGGGAAATTAACGTTGTGTAATTTATGGTTAAGCGAAAGAAAGAGCCGCACATATGAAATGAAAACCAAATGAATGAAATTCATATCATGTGAAAAGCGTTCGTATCTTTCGTTGCGTTAATATAACGTTACAAAATAAATCTGCAACATTTCCTTCCTTAAACCAACAAACATTAAAGAAGCAGTAAACAAGCTACGCTTCTAGAACTTTGATTATTTATTCATTACTAATGAACTTTCTTCTTTGTGTTATTTCTTCATGAATAATTAAAACTTCCATTTGATCGGAAAATATTTATTCCGACAATAAATAGATTTCTACGTTATTGGATAAAGCTGCACAAAGTACGAATTTCCTATTAAAAGGAGGGGAAGATTAAGAGAATTTTATTTCACGTTTTTAATTTGCTTTCCCCTGTCAGAAAAAGGAGTATGATCGAATTACCTGTCGGTAGCCTTTATAATTATCTTTCTTTCATCTCTCGTATCACTGAGGAACTACAATTATTAAAAGAATCCTGCGTTTCGATTAACCGACGGATTTGTGCGTAACGAAATAAATATCTTGCAATTTCTCTACTCTCCCCGTTTTCCTCGGCTTTGAGGTTGTAATGCTAAACGAAAACGCAAGTCTGATCGTTTGAAAACCGACGGTTTTTTAGGGATCATTGACGATTTTCATCGTATTAACAACATGATAAAAGATGTTCGCTGATATGTCAATAAAGTCTGCGAGGAAAAGTTGTAAATTTAAAAATACGTGAGGTGTATGTGTCGTCCGTGATACTTGTAGCTGCTGGCTGTAGATGTCGCTGCTGGGATGCTGCTATTTTTCTTCTAATTTAGATGCGTGGAAGAAAAATCGGACACGAGAGCCGGGATTCCAACACGGGTCCCGAACTATCACAGTGGTTAGCACTACCGTCGTCCGGTGGTAGTTAGTGTCGAGTGGCGGTATTTGTTGTCGAGTGCCGCCACATACGGAACAAATATAAAATTCTTTTACGAGAAAATTGATATCAAGTTGATGAAGCGAATAAGCTGTTTCTCGTAAGTAGAGTAAGCTACTTTAACTTAGATTTTCATTCGATTCTTGGGCCTCGGAATGTACCTATATCCACCCTGTCCGTAATTGTCATAATATTAAAATCAATTTATAACATCAACGATTTTATTCCAATATCAAAGATAATATTACTATTATTAGGTATTGTATATTAATATACCATTAAATATAGGAAAGCCTAAATAGAGTGTCGAGAATTAGTTAAAGTCAGAAGTTTGACACGGACTACTCGAAACATCGGAGAGATTAACACAGTTCTGTAATTGGTTTCGTAGCTGCCTGGTGCAGCTGTGAGTCGCAATTGCGTTCGATCGCGGCACATGTATATGCAGCCCTCTCGAGAGGACATCGAGTCGACAAATTACGTTTACTTTCACATCCGAACAAGCTGCCACCGTGCTTAAATTCATCGCGCACTCCACTTGCAACTACTTGATCTTAGCAATGACTGGATCAACTGGAAACTTTTCGAAAGCATTTCAAATGTCTGATCGTTGATTAGAATCTCGTTGGTCCTTCCTTGCGATTCCTACGTTCCCTCTGTCTTATGCAAGATGTCACAGTTAAATTTAACTGAATTGTTTCTAAATTATTTTTTTTTTGCTGTTGAAAATAAGGAAACGTGACAAATTGTGAGAAGCGTTTTAAAAATTGTCGAGAGAACTTTGGTTCCAAGCATCGGAACAGAAATATAATCTCGATAGTCACGTCTTAAACAATCTCGTTTAACGCACATAACACATTTTTTATAAAAACTTGCTGTGGTTCGAATACTTTGGTCAGTCTCTACGCGTACTTGACGATACGATCGAGATACAAGAATTTTTGCAAATAATTAAAAGCAATTTTTACAAATCGTGAGAAATGTGTTAATTAGTAGATTTGTATTGATAACACGAAGTTTATTGAGCGAATGGATAAAAGTAGAGCATCATAGTTCACAACTTGAACTGAATCCCGCGGGACCATGTTGTCGTGTTAAATTTATTCGTAGAGCTGATGCACGTTCAGCGTCATCATAAAATCCAGTCACATTCCTAAATGCATCTTTACACCATAAAACAGCCATAAACGTAGTCACGTCGTGTTCGATGAAGCCTTTTCATCCGCAGGCTTCCTTCAGTTAAGCAAATCGCAAAACTGACTCCGTAAAAAGGTGTACTGTACGTTACCTTTAATTGCCACTTCGTTATTAATTTGTACACTTTGACCAAATGTAAGTAATTACATACTTGCATTACTCTGTGTACGTACTCTGCACACTTGCGAGCAACAGTGTACATTGGTGTCGTAAATTTATCTCCCTTTTCCTCGATCGGCGAAATGAGAGCGTTCTCGAAAATAAAGTTCAATCGTCCATTCGCAGATTAAATCTCTGATTTTCGTTCGTTCCAGCGTGAAAATCCCATATTGATATCGACGTTTTCTACAAAATTCAATTTGCCGTTGTTTACCGTAACACGCGAACGATTGCTTCGCGATTTACCGAAGTAACTTTAATTTTCGTAAAAAAAGAAAAGAGAGAAAGAAAAGAAAATAGATCGTTGCACAACCGGATACGCGCGATGCGCGTCGTATGGTATGACGGACAGAGGCACAGTAGGAAAATTCGATCACATCCTGGAAGCGTTTTTGTGCGACACGTTCGTGGCTCAAAGTTGTTTCTCGAAAAGCATAAATACACGTCTCTTTCTATGCCAGCTCGGAGTATCTGAAATTTAATTAGCAAATGTCAGCTAGCGCGTTCTGCTCGCAGAGTTGATTAATGTATAGACCAAGGATTAAAGAGTAGCACGAGTATGGAGGCCATTCCAGAGCCAGCCTTCCGTTTCCCACTTACGTCGTAACGTGTAATCACACGGTTTATTTGCATGAAGGATATCGTTCGGGACTCACATCGAGGTGTAATAAAAGCTTTCGTCCCTCTGGAAATGGTTGGTTGTCTTTGCATCGATAGTTTTGCTACAATTTCTGAAATTTCAGGAGAAATTGAAGTGACAGGAGAAACGACGTTTCCTGACGTAAACCTGATTATATATTTTTTATTATTTTTAGTTTTATATATAAATTTTTTTTAGTAGTTAGTCGTGCCTATGTTATGCTACATTAATAATTGTCCTTATTTAAGAAAATAACTCTCAAAGACGAAGATTGAAAGTATGTTTCTGAAATATTTTCTTCCTTACACCGCTAGAAGCAATGCTAAAAATAGTGGGATTATACGAATCGATTATATAAATTTTATGCTTTTGAACGATTGTTTTTTTTTTTTGGAAATGACTTCGCTTTCAATATTTCGTATGCTCCTGTATATTATATACATTCTGTGGATTTTTACGCATGAAGATTTTCCATAAATACAATCTAGTTGTATCAAACTGTTAGTAATAAAACGTAATAGCTTTATTTGAACTTGTTTGAAAAGGATGCGTAGGCTGTAAGTTAATAATTCTCATGTTGAAGTTCGTCGCGTCAGGTTCTGGATATTCTCCATTTTCCTTTGAGTTTATTGGAATGCAAGCTGTAATATCAGGAAATTGGAAGTAGAATTTAATTTTGAATTTTATTGCCATATTTTTTATTTTCTATCGCATGGAAAAAATTAAGGAATGTTCACTGAATGTACCACTTCATATCTGCTTCTTCTTTTCAGATTTATTACAATCATCCCTTTGATGTTCTCAGCTTTATCGTAAATAGTTTTGTATTTCGCAACTTTTCTGCATAAAATTCCTTCTCACTGCAGTTGTTACGAACCGGTAACAAAAATGTCTCTGAAAGTTTCAGTTTATAAGGTAAAATTAAATGCACTTTACGCACACTCTTAGAATGTGATTATTACGTAAATATGTACATTATACGCACGCGCAATGTTATTACTTCGTGAATTATAATACTTTTATAAACTTTCAATGCTCTACGGTCACAGTATTACAATCAAATGTTCCAAAGACGTTCTTCCTTAAAAATAAAATGGAAATAACGTGTTCCTTCGGACCAATGAAGGTTCCGTCCTTCCTCAGGCAGGCCAATCACGCTCCCAAAGTTGCTCTTATAATACCGATGTAAAGTCAATCTCGGGTAAGCCTTGGTTCGGCAGCTTTATCGGCGAAGAAAGATTTCGCGTAATATGCAAAGCAGCCGAAAGTCGATCCGTCCCAGATCAGCATAAAAATTGCAACAATGTTATCATGGATTCTAGTCTTGACTGATAGTACCGTTTTTTATAGGTCGGCTCATTTATCACAAACATTTTTGTTGAAGTAACTACTTCAAGAAAAACTCTACATCTTTATTTATGTAATTCCAACATAGAAATTCTTCAACGAATTCAGTGATAGATATAACATAAGAATTAACAACCACCAAAAGCCACTAGTTACTCAATTACTTGACACGACAAATCAGATCCGCAGGCTAAAAAGACATTACCCTCTAGATTTAAACATGAGATTCAGCTAGAATCAAACATACGATAATCACTTATTCACATTATAGCACCACGCCAGTGTAATTTACTTATAATTCTCAATGAGAATTGGTTGTAAACTACTTCCAAATAAAAAAAAAAAAAATCTTTATTTATGCACATCCGTGACCTGGAGACCGCTATTATGCAGAAATATTCTAAATAAGGAGAGGTACATATTATTGTACCCTTGAATACACATTATGTTTTGGGTTGCAAGGTCTAGGAACAAAGGAACTAATAAACAGATTTCTATTTATGTTCCTTATAGCCTCTAGCTAAAGCTATAAGGTTAACATTTTTGGTAATATCCTTTTGCTATAAATACATGAACGTGCTTCCTATCGATTCCATTGTATTGTAACATTAAGAGAGTAAGGATCTAAATCAGCATAAACTTACACATTATACTTATACCTTTAATTATTTCAATATATTTTTCTATTACAAATTCATCCACTCGTTCTTCAATCAGTCAGCCTCAACCTCAACAATTTTGAATATATCTATTGGCCAAGTAGTTCTTTCTGCTTTATCGACAACGTATTCGATTATTGCTCCGTAATAGCATTCCGTTTATGAGGATCCGTCTATATGAAATGCTGAAACAGATAGAGTCTTAAATTAAATATTGTAGGAGGCACAACGTATGTATATGAAATATTTGCAATGAACTATGAGGAAATACGAAATCAAAGACGTAAATCAAAACACATAATACAAATAAAAGTAATGAGGAAGTGCAGAGGTCCACACGAAATAACAATTACTTGAAATTAACGCCTTAACCTACGATTTACGTTCGATCATCGTACTACGGGCTATGCCCGTAATATTTACATTTAGTCCGATTATCTAGTACGAGCTATGCCCGTAATATTTACGTTTGGCTCGATCATCGTACTACCAGCTATGCCCGTAATTGTAGGTGAAGGAGTTATTCGATGCTTTTGAGGTATTGAATATTATATTAATCGATTAATTTAGAATTAGCAATTATTGAGAATTCGGTATATCAGTAAGAATATATATTCTAATTAATAAACACGAAAGATTTCCATTTGCCAGGTAGCCTAGTTCCAGTTTAATTAATTATTTCCTCATAAACAGACAACAATGAGTTAATTGATACTTGTTTCATAAAGTAATCAAGCTAGCTTTACATTCTCTAAATGAACATCCAATATTCTTCAACTTTAAACAGTTGCCACTCGAACCTATTAAAACACGCCACGAAGATCTAACTTCTGGTCGACGATTTATTCCGACACGGTCGGAAAAGGAATTTCTTCTCGAACCGATTCCAATCGACTGTTTTCGCCAGAAGGTCCCGAAGCTTTTACACTGAATAATTATCAACTGGATTTCGAAGGACAAGATCTGTTCGCGGCCAGATCCGTTCGTCCTTCCGCGCGAACCAGATCGCAGGGCGGAAATTTAAGAACTTACTTGGAAATCCCTTTCATCAGGAAAACGGACGGGCTCTTATTGTTAGCACTGCGAGAACTCGTTTTCCACCGGTCGGCCATTCATTCTTACGGCGTACATAACTGCCTTCGCTGAAAATCTCATCTCCTGACAAATTTTGTTACGTGCCCGCAGCAATTTCCGCGTATAGTTCTCCATTGCTCCGTTCCTCGGTGTTTCAGTTCCTGTAACATAGCCTGTCACATTTCAAATTGAACTGTTCTCCACTCCTCTATTCTATATCATAGCAAGAATCAAAAAGCTAGTTTGAGCTTTCGCTACGACGGTCCGAGAACCAGATAATTTAACGATTACACACGGTGACTCGCAAAAGTATTCCAACACTTGTAGATATCTCTTATGAATGTAACATATGTATGTTGTATAGAACAATTTGAGATTTTTTGGCGAATGACGAATAAACTTCCTTTTAATGAAGAAAATTTGAATCCGTTTCATACAACACATGCAATATACAGATAAAAACTGTCTACGATAAACAACTCATCCTTGTCACGTAAAAACTAGGTTCAACAAATCATCTTACCACCAAATTCTTGATACATCCCGGGCACATGTAACGGAATGCAAAAGCACCCTTTGAGTCGCGCGTTGAATATGCACGCGTTCATCAGTGGTTCCTGAATGCGCGATCTCTCCCTCTCTCTCTCTCTCTCTCTCACGCATACCCGCGCGAACTCACACACAGAATCGAAACAGAGAATACAGTGGAAGCACGCCAGGCGTGTAAGCTCGTGCCAGTTCAAGTCGGGTCGGTTGCATAATACGCGTGAACCGCAGAAAATAGCCGCGCGAGCTGAAACGCGGAGCTCGGAAAATTACGAGCTCCTTCATCTTCCCTTTGCCGGCCAACGCAGCAAGGCTCAAAGGACAAACCGTCTCGTGGAAATTCACAATCGCTCGTGCAAACGTGTCCTGCTTGACTCTGTGTGTTCCTGTGGTTCACACCTGTATACGAATTTCCTTTGTATTCGTACAGTATATCTGTGTCTCTTTCCGTGTATCTGTATATACATGTACACGCACGTCTGTCTGCTTGGTTGGACGACTGAGTCAGCTTTTAAGCTCGTTGCTCATCCAGCTGAATTGGCGAAGCCTCTTTGGATGGCTGTCCCTCTTTCACTGGCTGTGCTTCTTTCTCTTGCCCATGGAATATATGACAGAGAGACGAGAGAATATGAAATTAATTAAAAAGGTATCGGATACACGGATTTCTACTGACACACGCTCGCGAGCTCGTCCACGACACGACTGCTTGTTTCGCTCATTCTTTTTGTCATCCTCTCTTCCGGCTTCGTTTGAAGCGACTCGAAACCTTTGATGAACCGTCCTTGAGTAGATTTCTAGATTGCGATGAATTACGGTGATTCGTGTGATTGAATGACCGAGCTTTGTCAAGCTATCGAATGGTACGGCGGACGTTTAGCGATGTTCTATTTTATTCGTATGATTTCAAATTACAGAGTAGTCTAATAAAGAACGTACAGGATGTCTTGTTCGTTCTTAATAGAAATAAAATTACTTTGCCCGTGTTATCTTTAAAATGAAAATAACAAGGTACCTATTTGAGATGATTCATTATTTGAAATTATCTTCCTTATTTTTATTTCAAATTCAATTTGCTCAAGCTTGTTCGATACTTAGGAAAGTTACATACAGTTGACAGAACGTTAAACTCTCAAACATATGCTTGCTTTTAACATCCAGTGTACATCACACTTCTTGATATAAGTGTTTCCTCATTGACACACAAAGAGACACTGAATAGAAACATTCCGCAGCGAGAGCAGTTGGGCAACAGCCAGCATGGGCGCAATTAGTCTGCAACGATAATTCTCTAGAATACTAACCATTAGCCCAGTTCTTGCGTCAGGAAAGCATGCATAATCGAGAGACGTACCTTGCCTTTTTCTCCTCGTTTCGTCAGACAATCTGTTCGCCTTATCTTTCCCTTTTCGCTTTCTTTAACCCTCTACTAGCTCGATTCGTCTTTTATCCGCGACTTCGAATCGTATACACGATCCATCCAGCTAGAAACTACAGAGTAGCACTCGCGAGACATGATATGACAAGATAGCTTGAAGAGCCGCGTGTTAACGTTTCATCGGAATTACTTGGCGAAGATTACTTGGTCGGAAGGACAGTTGAAATGAAAAGATGCAGAATTAAACGTACCGCGCGTGAAAGTTTTACTTCAGGGACTGCGCTAGTTTTCCTTGATTAAAGGAATTCTTGTTTGAACGATTGCTTGTTTGTGGAACGAGTTTAAATGGCCACGCGCAATGTTTCGTATGGACTAATTAATCAGACAAACTATATATATTCTAATTTCGTGAGAAGGGACTACTTAATGTATTCTTCAATGATTAAGTATGATATACTTAACTATACAATATTTAACACACGTTAGATTATTGAAAAGTATGGTGGAAAAAATGACGTCGATACGTTTATCGAACGATATCGAAGTGAATATATCAAAAAACACACACTTCTCTCAATTTCATTTAATGGTAATAAGAATATCTATTTTAAGATCTGTAAAATAGAATAGGTACTAGATACTAGTTAAATTACCTGACTTTTTGGTGGTTTTATGCAAACATAGCAATCAACGTGTTAAAATTTGATTTCAACGGCACGAATTCGCAATCGAACTTAAGTTTGTGACAAGATGCGTTCAGTGGAACCCAATTCAGACTTTGTTAAGTATAATAGAATGCATTAATAATCTCTCGCGGTTATTGTCTGTTCCCATTACATTCTCGTGATTCCTGGTTATAATTACTGTTGTGTTCACGCTTCCAATAACCGTGCTGGTTAATGATATTTTATGGATATCCTATCGGTTTCCATAATTCTACATCTGTATTTTAGAGCTTCCGTTTCCGCTCAAACTACGTTCCTTGGAAATAGTGGGTATCTCCCTTCCCCTATCTCTGTCTCTCCCTCTTTAAACAGAATAATGCAGCAAGTTAGCCAGATATTATATTATTAGAGTATTGGAAGTATGAAATTATTTAAATATAACTAAACACTTTTAAATCTCCTTCCTCATCGATATTAAAACGCTTGTTTTTTTTCTATTCCGCGTCAAAATTTCCGTCCGAATGACGATCATTTCAGCTATTAAAAAATAGAATGATATAGGTAACTTGCGACAGTTGTTTTTCCAAAACTAATTTAACTTTTGGGAAACTTTGCTTGTAAATAATCGTTTGTGTAAATTTCTTCTTTTCTCGTTCGAGTCAATTAATATTCGATGACATAATCAAATCGATAAATATCGAATAAATCGGCCAAGTCAGGTTTCAAAAATTTATTCGTCAGTGAGATAATATATTTTAAGGAAGATGTATTGGGAGCTTGACTGGGGTCAGCTTTGAAGTACGGCGATCGATACTAACGACTTGAAAAATACGTAAACATTCTCTGCCCGTGAATTATGGAACAACATATTTTTAGAAGATCTTCCTTTACGCCACTGCAAGTATTCTTGAAACAATTTAAATAATGGTTACTCTACTTGTATAATATGTTTACACACGAGAAGGGTCCGCAAGAACTTTGTTTTATCTAGGTTAGAAATTTCCCAAAACTTGTAACCATTTCCTCGACTACTTGAGAATTCTACTTTTCCTTGCTAACTGATTTACCGCTAAAACTCTTAGCATATATATATATATATATATAGCATATATCATATATATATATATATATATATATATATATATATATAGCATATATCATATATATATATATATATATATATATATATATATATATATATATATATATATATATATATATATATATATATATATATATATATATATATGCTATATATATATATATATGCTATATATATATGTATATATATATCATATATATATATGTATATATATCATATGTATATATGTATATATATATATGTATATATGTATATATATGTATATATATATATATATATATATATGTATGTATATATATATATATATATGTCGGGTTCGCATTATGATTAGGGTTAGGGGCGCGTAACTTTATTTGGATTAGACATTGTTGTTAGGCAATAGAGAAGATATTTACTAGTACAAATATGATTATTAGTACAAGTGTGGATATTACGGAATTGACAAATAACCGTGGTGATTAGACAGTAATGACGATATATAATAATTCGATAACGAATCCGCGGTCAGCGGGATAACAAATGTACTTTCTTCCAAAGTCTAAGTTGGACTCGATTTACTTGTCTACGATACAAGTATTACTAAACTAGCTCTTTGTTAAAACGTAAAATATTCACCGAGCGTAAAGACGCTATGTAACTCGTTAATGAGATCTCATAATGAGAGAATGACCTTCCGTCACGATGATGCTGCAGAGGAAGACTGTGATGGGGTATATCTAAAGACACGAGATTATCAGATTCGCCGAGAAAAGTCTTCGTTCGGAAAGTGAGGGAAATTGACGTTGCTGTTAATTGGTCAATTTCCATGTTGGTGGTTAGAGAAGGATGCTAGCCGCCCTTGAGGGAAAGTTGCTAGCGGGAAGCGTTGTTCGTGAGAAAAATAGATTTCCCCTATCTTCCCGTAGTTGGGACAAAGACTGTTTGTCTGTTTGAAGGACTTTAGTTAACTAAATCTTAAGATTTGTAACGTGTCCTCAGGCTAGCTGAACATGTACTGCAGAGATGCGTCGACATCTGGTAATCATCTTACCCGAAGAATAGGATCTGCGTGTGGCGAACCATGGGACAGAAACCGTTGGATGTTTACTGTCGAGTGCCGCTACAACTATTTTTTTTTTAAGGAGAGCTATACAACTACTCTATACCTCTATTAGATAAAAACGTTCATTCCGTGACTGCGGCTACGTTCGGCGACTAGTTGTCGCCTCGAGCTCAAGCTCATTATCACAAATCTCGAACAAATACAATCGGATTGAATGACAAAAATTGCTTAATTACGGCTATGGTAGAATCTAGGTTAAAGTGTTAAGGGGTTTTCCCAAAATTTTAAAGGGAAGGCTTCGGTGTCCTTTCATCTCCGATATATACATATTATGTACAGCGAATTACAATTAAAATGTACGACAAAAATAAGGTAGGTATAGAGTGTTAATTTTAAAAGAAATTGTACAAAATTATGGTCGCTTTAGAAACATTTAATTTTTCTTTGAACATTCATAACGAAGGAACAGTGAAATCGTAGAATAACCTTCTTGCTGAAAAAATTAGACTTGCACTGCTATGTATCCGTGCCAAAATTTATCAGGGGAAGACAATCTGGAAATGGGCGAAGGTTTGTATTCAGGTGGAAGAGGGAAAATGTGTAATGACTGTGGAGAGTTCGTGTTAACTTGAATATTCAGACACAAGTAGATAAGTACATATCTCGTCAGACAACTTTGCCAAGTTGCAATCAGGTATTTAGCTCCAATTGTATTGTGTCTCGACAATTCTAACAGGGAAATCTCACAGGAAACGATACGTGTTACTCATTACTCGTTATACAATGAATATTTTTCATTTTATAGCTTTTCAAAAATATCTCTTGTAACAGATATAATATTTAATTGAAGATATCGAAACAACAATTATTTGTTCCTCAGCTATATTGTTAGAAGAAAAAATAACAAATATCTATCGAATAGAAATGAAAAACACTAGACTATTTTTTTCTTTGCCGAGAAGAAATAAAAAATTGGCAGGGGCAGTCTTTGATATCTTTCGATATAATGAATTTTATTCTTTATGTTTCTTTGGCAGTTCTAGATCCAATTTCAACGAAATATCAAATTCTCGATATAATAACTGCGTGTTACAAACAATTATACTGTAAAAAGAATAGCAAAAAAGGAGACGGGTGTAAAAATGAAATGCAAAATGAAGGCCTGCGATTGCTACAATAAAAGAAACATCAACGTGAGTTTCGGATCGCCGAACGTCAGCTATTAATCCGTTTCCCTAAATTTACAAAGAAATTGCTATTTGAAGATAACGAAATCGCCATCGACTGTAACCAGATCGAATGCAGTTGCGGGAAAGCGATCGATCTAAATAAAATATAGAAAGTCAGATGTGTTTAAAACTGTTTGCTTCTTATTGTTTGCATTCCATTTCAATTTATCATGAAACTATTGCGAACGATACCGTGAAAAATATATTTATTAATAGCGATTTCTCATGAATCATAAGAACAAGGAAACCAAGTTGATCAAACTTTGTCATCAAAATAAAATACTTCTGAGCGATAGAGGATGAAGACAGAAAGAAAGAAATATCATAAGAAATTGAGAAAACAAAAAAATAAATTTAAAACCACGCTTGAAAAACGCTAACGAAAAATTGACTGGTCGTTACAGGAAACTGTCAAAAATAGAAACAAAATTACTATTGACCTCGTAACGTTTAATCGTCGTCTCAACTAGTTCTATCGTTTCGCTGAGCGTTGCTTTTTGCAGCGTTAGCAGATATAGCGTGACAGCGCTCTATCTTGAATTTGGATTAGATAAAAAACACCAGGACAACGGAAATCGTGTTTGAAAGTTCATTTTATAACGCGTATTAAGATACGCCGCCGTTATGATGTTCTCATACTCTCGATGCACATATTGTATCGCAGCATAATGCAGTCATGAAAGTCACCGATGGTTTGGGGGCGCAACTTGAGCGACTACAGCTGGCGAATAATAAAAGCTGTCGTTGGCTGTTCCTGGCCTCGTTTTCCGCCTTGTTCCGCCGTTATTCTATAGTGTAAAAAAGCATTTGGCGAATGATTGTTTTATTTTGACGATGCAAACGGATCCGCTTGAAACTCGAGCATCCCGTCTTTGCCTTGTTACGCCGCGCGCGTGATTAAAACACCCACGGATTTTCCGGGCCATTCCTCATCAAATTCGCAGAATTCTCTCGTTTCCGGCTTTTCTTACGTTTCTCCAGTATTTTATGGATAAGCGAGTCATTTTTATTCATATAGAATATTAGCTTCTTTGGATAGTTGACATTTATCATCGGCAGCGTACGGATTTTTGCGCATTTATGAAAATTTGGAAAGCGTAAGATTGCGCGGAATGCACGTAATATGAAAAAATATGCAAAATATCTTAAACGTAGTGCTTCATATGATGCTCGTTGAGTAAAACAATTTTTAGCGTGGTTCTACTATTTCAATTATTCACTCGAAAATGTGAATTTGCATAAATATACCGCGGTCTATTTATAAATGTTAAGAACATCAAATGTCAACAAGTTTCAATGCCTACAAGTCTCAGCCACATGCGCCGCGTTCGGTATTTCTACAAAAGAGAAAAAGAATTTCGATATGCAGAGATCTGTTGGATTTTAGCTTTCCCTTCTCCTTTCCTCCTTTTACTCTTTTTTCGCTTCCTGCTCGAAACGTAATTGCGTAAAGAGATCTGGCTGCCCAGTTTGTATCTGGCGCCACTGTTGATACACTAACCACAAAAATCTCGCAGTCGCAGTTGATCAAATGACATCGTTTAGAACGAAATGGAGAATTATTGTTTAACGAAAGCTCCAAACTCTGATTAAAAGCAATAATTGAATTACAATATTTTTGCACATTAATCCTAGACTTTTAATATGAATCTAACATGTTCTTATCATTGTTTGCATTTATTTATTACTTAATCATCTGCATTAATTATTTTTTTAATACAGAAGTTTAACACAGTTTAAAAACTACTGTTTTCGATCCCATTCTTTTAAATATTTAAACAAATGGAATAAATTTTTCGATGACGATTTATTGAAAAAATATCTTACATAGGCACGTGTTACGCTATGTTTTCAATCCATCTTCCACACATTTTCTTGCTTTAAACTATTTAATAACACATAGTTTCAAACAGACGTCTAATTTCTATAATGGTGTCAGGGAAACGCCAATAATCGATCCAGAATATCTCGTCCGATATCTACAAGCATTAAAAGCATGCTCGCTGCGAACAAAAATTAGCTCCAAGTAATAATTCGAGCATCCTCTAATTAATACCGGCAAGGTTTCTAAAACGTCATCGATAGTCGATACTCTCCACTCTCTTTCCTTTTTCATCTCTTGGTTTTTGTTCAGCCGTAGTACTCGACGATTCTCATGCTAGCGGACGGACAAATAATTCGTGGCTCGTTCCAAGTGGCTCGTTAATTCTTCGGCGTCACGATTCCACGATTCTCCGGCATCGAATGTCGATTTCAGACCTCTGCACCGCGCACGAGGCAAACTTCCCTCCGCGACAGTTTCCCCCTTGAACACAGCCAAAACACGAACTTGCCTCCTTTCGATCCAGTCAATAAAAATTCACTTTGCGAACTTTACGCTGCTCGATTTTTCGCTGGCTTGCTCTTCCATCGTTTGCAAATTCTGCGGAGAAGTTGGCCGACACGTACGATGCTTCGGAAAGATTCCCACACATATTGTCAATGCGTTTGCTGCTCTTTTATCGTGATTTGTCAGTGTAAATTGCTCACAGTGCTTGGCTCAACATTTTATTCTATCGGACGGTATATCTTAACACAAGATAACTTTTATGTGACACGCCACATTACCTTTGTTCAATAATCACGTTGTGAATACCCAAACGAAAGGAAGATGAATAAAATTCAATGAAGTACGATAATCAACGTGACGAGTAGTTCGCTTGCTATATTCGTGAAATCGAAAAATCGTATTTAGAATTCTACGATAAAACTTATACGATTGTACGTTAAAATTAATGCTGGATTCGCTCCTACTGTGGAATTCGAAGGAGACTGCTGACACGACAGCGAAAGCTGCTTTCCCAGATTTGTGCGAGATATTTAAGAAAGCTATGGCTAATATCTCTGAGAATACGTGATCGAAATGGGTTTAAAGAAAGGAAAACACTTCTTTCAAATTTTACAATGAAATCAAAACCTTAGTTTTTTAATAGAAAGCTTTCTCGCAAATTGATTATTACGATTAAACGCTGCAGAGCTGATCGTTGCAATCTTGCTTCTCTCATGCACACAATCATGCACACACAATTACCATTAACCACATTGCGTGATAATGCTTTGTTCGACATCCAAAGAGTGAAATTAGCTTTACAAGTTCTGGAACTCAAGTTACAACTACTCCTAAATATGACTGTCTTACGTTTTCAAAGCAAGTAATATTACTTACTTTACAAAAAAATATAAAAAATAAATAAAGTATAAGTCGACGTGTGTAGTTATATTTACAATATATAGCGAATAAACGTGTATAAGATTGGAAAGCTTAAATAAAAAAGGAAAGCTCGACTAGACTTACTCACACAACGTTAATTTGAATTGCGAGCTTATGTTTGAACTCTTCCAAATTGCGGCAAAGAACGCGATACGCAACACAAATTGCAGATTATTAATATTTATTATTCATGTTATTACAGCAACGATATACCGGAGAATGATTAATAAAGGACTGATAAGTACGTCATAGCAAAATAAGTCAGTCATTCTACGTATATGCGGCACTGAAAATATTTAATGTTTGACATCATAAGTTATCCACGAGTCATATACTCAGTGACACGTTTACACTTCGCTAACCGCTGAAGTTGCGCTTGATCGAGCACATCGTAACTCGAAACTTTATAACTTTCTTACCACGAGAGCTACTGAAATAAAATTCGAACATTAAAAACTCTTTGCAATTTATCTTCGATATTTACACTCCACTTAAATAATAATTAAATTTGTCCAATTCTAACGTTCGATAAATCAAATCGAATATCATTCGCGATATCAAATGGCTAAAAACAAATATCGATTTAAAAAAAATGTCTACGAATAACTTTTCAGAAGATGTTGAAGAAAGAAATTCTTTTTTAATCGTTACCAAATTCACTTCTTGAAACTACGGAAAATTTCTCTCAGTGGTCTTTTCTTCTTATCTTCAATAGCAGGAGGTAATTTAGATAGTCAACTTAAGTGAAAGTATATAAATCTGAAGAAATGGTTAGTACGTCTCTAAAGATAGTACTTTTGAACTTTGAAGTTACCACACTGAAAATTTCCAACGATTTAAGCTCTATTCTCGGATACTCTAGAATCTCGAAACTCTAAGCTTCGTAACTTTAGAGCTGCAGAATTCCAGCCCGACACATACACCAAACGTCTACAGAACATTCCCCAAATGTCCACCAAAATCCCACCATTGCCTATCAACCTTCCAACAGAATCAAAACTCTCGACCGCAATGCTTAAGTCGAAATACGCTACTGTTCAAGAGTATTCGAACACTTGCTTATATTTGACAAGCTATGTTTTGTATGCTTCAATTATGTTTGGATAAATTGAAGTTCGGTGATTTCATTCTTAACATCACATTGCTGATGATCATTAGAACTATGTATAATAGCATATTTTAAATTGATTTTTGAAGGGAGAGATAGTGAATATTATTAAAAGTAATTACTTCTAACATATTACTATGTAATTTGTTGAGGTTGACTGATAGAGGAACGGGTGGATGAATTTATAATAGAAAAATATATTCAAATAAGTATATGTATAAGTACAGGTATAGTGTAGGCTGATCCAGATCCTTACTCTTACAGTGTTACAATACAATAGGAAGAAGGTATGATAGGAACCACGTTCATATATTTATAGCAAAGGACATTACCAAAAAGATAATCTTGGTGTGTAACTTTAGCTGAAGGCTACAATAAACAACAATAGAGATCTATTACACTTCTTTTGTTTTTAAACATTGTAACCTCTCCTTATTTTGAATTTTTTTACTAAATTCTATTCTCTTCGTAACAGCAGTCTCCAGGTCACGGATATACAAAAATAAAGATGTAGATTTTTTCTTGAAGTAATTACTTCAACAATATTCACTATCTTGCCTTTCAAAAATCAATTTAATTTGCTCCCTATACAAATATTCTATACGCTACTCTAGTAATATACCTTTTATCTATACGAATATTGTATTTTACTCTAATTACGCACACCTTGTTCACATAAATACTGTACTCTATTCTACTTACGTACCCTTTGTCCAGAAAAATATTACGCTCTTTTTTACTTAGGTGCTTCTTTTCTGTGCAAGTACACATTACAGTGAAATTGTACGAGTGAAATGAAACTTGCATGAAATTCCAAACGCTTGACAGAAAAAGAAATCATTAATTTGCACGCTTTTATAAAATTCGTATACTGCGGGTGTTTCTAGAAATGTAAAGTATACCGATGACTACGAATGATAGTGTACTTTCTCGTAACTCCTTCGAGGCCAACGGTAATCTCGCGATCCATTCTGTGAAATGGAACAAAAAGTAGGACGATAAGAGGAACAAAGTCGCTTTTCCGATTTCGAAACGGCAGAGCGGTGAGCGACTACTCTAAATATTTTACGAACAGCCTGCTAGTAATTCTGGAATCCGAAAATCCCTGTTTACACGGCCGCCTCGATGCGACACCTTCGGGAACGAAAGTGGAGCGAAGCCGATGTCGTCGTCGTCGTCTCAGCGAACTTGCCCCGTGCCATTTCGTTCGGTGCCGCTTGTTTGTGCAGTTGATTGCCTTTGCAAACGCCTGGCAGAAGTTAAGCGATCAATTAAAAATGTAAACTCGACTAATTGCCACGTTAAACGACATATCGCTTTGAAACGCGGCGAACGGATCGGTGACCTGATTACACGACACGGCCGCGACTTTGAATTTCTCGACGTCTTCCGTTGAACCCATAGGGAAGCATCCAAGGCTAATGAAGACGAAAAATGATGAATTTTAGAGGGGAGTCATATTAATTGAATTAGTCAGTTGATGGAGATGGGAGATGGGAACTGGAGTTCGCAGGAAGCGATTGAGTTTTGAAGTTCAGAGACTTGCGCTGAGTTTGTTCGATGTTGCAACGGGGTTGCATTGATAAATTGATGATTGCTTCTCACGAGAGTATGCGATATCAAATTTATGTTCTTTTGGAAATATACGTTTATATATATATATATAATAAATCTTCGAGTCTGTTTCATTTTTGAAAATTGAGAAAATTTTAAGAATAACTAAACGAATATTTCTAATGTATTCGTAATATGATCTAATATGATCGGAATTCTGTTGCCAGAATATATTAATATATAAAGCATTTGCAAAAAATATTCGTGTGAAACATTCAAAATTGGGGAAAATCACCAAAATTGATAATTGCGTAATTATCAAATTTAATATTAACATTCATTACACGAATTTCGATGATAATGTTTAAAATATATTTGAACGGATCCTAGGATTATTGGAATTGTAAAAGGCAGGAGCGTGAATGGCCTGCATAAATTACGAGACCAAATTCCACTGCGCGCGACGCGTAACGGGATGTCCGATAAATATTTGAAGGTTCTTCTGCAATGGAATAGTCGAATGCCAAGCAAACAGGCTACATCGTTCGTCGTTTTAATTATTGTTTGCCGCAACGGCCGCGGCCTGCGCTTTTTCCTTTTTCCGTTCCACCGCTGCCTCCGTTCCACCCACCGATGTTAAGAGAATATTTTTCAGCATAATACGTCGAGTCCCAGCTGTTTACTATAGGTCTGCTTACGTTGTTGATTTTGTTTTACTCACACTTGGTTATTTCTAACGATGAGATTTTTAAACGGGATTTTGAATGTACGTGGAAAAATGTTAAATTTGTCATTTGGAGATGAATTCCGTTTGTGGATGTAATTTAAGAAATGGCACTGTTGATTCTTATTGACAGCTGATTTGAAGAATAAAGAAAACGAAACATAGAACAGATTTTAGAAAAATTATTATAGCTTAACGTATTGCGTTCTATTGAAATCTGGATCATATATTTTAGAATATAAAATTACACATATATATAGAAATTATAAATTAAAAATTATGTAGTGAGATATAAAAGACTGCAAATTATTAAAGAGTAAATGTTACAAAATATTTTAGGAAAAGTATGTAATTTAACTAGAGACAATATCTAAACCAATCATTTGGCTATTTTATGAACTTTAACCCAACACTAGTGTTAAACCTAAAGAACACAGCTTGTAAGTTATTATGTACCTTGTGGAAATTAATAAGCGTTAACGACGTGCAGGGATGTTTAAGTACCACAATGTTCTTGAAATATTAATTAGGGTTGATACGAAGCGATGGACTATGGTCAGATTTAACACACTGAAATTTTCGAGCCCTTCGAGCCGATAACAGGGTTTGCGAGGTTGAAAAATATTTGCGTTTTCTCTTCGTACAAGACAAGCAAGCTCTATTAAATTCATTAGGTTAATTTAAAATTTGTTGAATTTGAAAGAAGCCAACGGGACAAAAGAATATTAAAATTAACAAATTATTATAATTAGCGATGCATCACTTTGAAGGAAGTAGAGCAAAACTTGTTGTAAATTTTAGAAATCTGATCATTTGATTCGGTAACTAGAATCTCCCAGTTATGCATCTTCATTAAACAGTTTTTTACATTCACGTAATTAAGAATGAATACAAATAAGCTTATTTGTTTTATCTGTAACATGTATATCTATAACGAGTATAACGTAATTTATCTTTATTATAAGATAATGTTAATAAAATAACTCGAAATTTCAATAAATGAAAATTAACATTGTACCGTAACATGCTGTTAATTAACTAGACGGTAAATGTGTATCTATTTTCAATGCGATAAATCTTAATTTACGTGTGTTGTATATTTTTTATAAAAACGTTAGGAAAAATTTATATTCGTTAAAAATAATTGATAAAAGAAATTTTTTCCCACAAACCGATGGATATTCCCTCCTGAAAGAGATTATTTTCACACTTTAGCTTTCCGCTGCATATTCCCCGTACACTTTTACCAAATCGTCCAGTACTTTTATCCGCATACAATTACAAAAAAACTAAATGCACTGAAAAAGCGCAACGAACGACGATGGAAAGCTACATTTACGTAACAATGTGAATTTCATTTATCACGTCTCTCGCGAAAACAACCGACTGGTTTGCTTCATAACAACGAATACTCGACGCGATAATGCAGTACCAGATTCGAGATTTTTCCACGAAAAACGTATCTAGCGTTGGAAAAATTGTTTGCAGCAAGCCGTGACGAGGCAAAATCGTGAGCAGCGGCTAGCAACAAGCGTGGCGAGTGCGAAACGGTCGAAATAGGTTGCATAAATTACAGGCCTGGGGCGGGAATGTGTCGTATAACGAGATAATTAATACATGGACGACTGTTCAGCGAGGCGAAAGCTCTGGCCGCGGTAGAATGCGCTTACCGACTGTTACGTTGCTTATAACCGGTCATATATTGTTCACCGGAAGCACGTGTTGCCTCTTTTGTTCCAACGGCGATCTATGCGCCGACCAAAGAACGATCCGCGAATTCGAGAAATTCAAGTGATGCCGGTTCGAATCGGCGAACAATTAGAATTCACCGGTTGGCTGGCTCCGGTTGGATGGCCTGCCCAGCTGCCTAGCTGCCTGGCTGCCTGGCTGCCTGGCTGCCTGGCTGCCTGGCTGCCTGGCTGGCCCTTCATCGACCGTGACTTTTGCCATTCCGCGCGATAGTAATGAACAAAATTACATGCCGAGTGTTGATAAGGTGACTGGGGCCCTTTCTCGTCAAAATGTGGTTCTCGTTGCGTGAAATGTAAAAAATCCAGCCGGAATTTCCATCTGAGATGAAAATTTTACGTTCATTTCGCATATTTGAACCAATAATTTTATTTTGCCTGCATACGATAGCTGATGAAAATATTAAAACGCTTGTAGAACATGTGACCAGAATTTTTACATTGAGTTTGGTGTTATTGTTCGATTGAAATGGAAATCGCACTAGCCAAAATCAACTTTTTTACGTCGCGTATGAATCATCCATTTCATAGATCTAAGTTATTCATCTTTATTCTTTATTCATATATATACATTGTAAATCATTTTTGTCAAGTTTCTACGGATCTTCGTGATAAAAACTCTTATTTGACTGTACACATTGCCATTGGTTTTTGCTAACAAGGCTTTTCATGACAAAGTCAGCCGTGAGCCGTGGCTTAATATCTAAACTAATATGTCAGTGCGTGAAATTTCAATTTAGGATATGCACAAGCAAATGGCCGGTGAAATAGTTAAGTCTGTGTCTTATGGGGAATGTAATCTATGCTAGCCGCTTCCTTAAGCTGCTTAACGTCAAAATAACTTAAAGCGTGTCCACGATGTGCCAGCGAGAACTCCAATGTTCTGTAACCCGTTGGGAATCCTTTGTCGGTAACAGAAAATTTCTACCGCGCTACTGCAATATTCTATTCGTTTTATAGATCTATATCAAGCTTTTTTGCTAATGAACTTACTCTTTTACTATCCTCAAGCTATCGTATTTAATTATTATAATCCAACCCATTGCTGTTAGTGACATCAAAATATTATATATCTATCTGGATCTATTGTTAGATTCGCACAGTGAGATATCAAGATAATGGGAGTTCAATTAAGAGAGGGTCTGTTGTATTAAAATTTTTAAAGAACTCTCTCAGCGTTGAAAGGCTGGAAAATTTAGGGACCAGTCTGGTTAGGATAATGGAATACAAATCGGGCCAAGGAAGTTCTCTTTGGCCCATCCAAAGTGTCGATCGAGATTTATCACAACTATGCGTCTTTGGAAAATTCAAAACCTCATCGAATTATCGGAATTGCTACTGCGAATTTCGAAATTAAAATATTCTAATACGTGTAACAACTCTTCAGTGATCCTTGGAAACTGTAGCGCCACAAGGTTTATGTATTCGGCAAGTCAACAAATGATAATTAGCGAGTCTTAACAAAAACGTTTGCTAACATATACAAGTGGCTACAAAAGCACCATAATTTCTGGCACAGTCTGTATAAATAACAGCTTAAACTTATCCTCAGAAACGAGCATTGTTCCGATTTCACCTATCCCACAGGTTAATAAACGCGACTCTCACAGATTGTGCGAAGGATCCAGCGACATTTACATATCCCGTAATTACTCTCTTGATATTTGCACTGGTGATAACGGTGTCGGCGATCCCGTCGAAGCGAGTAATTATCGTGAAACTTTCAGAGTTGCGGCGCGTGTCGTGCGAGAGCATAATCGTGTTTATGATTAGAATACCTCTGGTTATGTAGGGTGAATACAACAGCACACGTGCCCCGTCGCTATCAAGAGGGAACATCGATTATTATCCGCTAACACGCCGCGTTCATCTGCTTGATAATTACAATCTCGTTTGGTATTCTACTAAAACGTACGAGATACCCGAACGAAACCACTTGTAGCTTAATAACAACGCCATTACCTAAGGTAAGATGGCCCATGTAACGCTATTATTTCTGTTCCTCAGAAGCAACCAACGAATTTGTGTTCCGTTCATTCTCGTGTTCATGGAAAATACCGTCTACGAAAATCAGAGGATCAAATTCAGAACATTTGTGATACTTTTATAATCTTAATAAAAAAAAAGTTGGAAATATCAGTTCGATTTATTCAAGAGTTTTAGATGTAAGAACATGACAAAGATGATTTTCGAAATTCCGCAAGAATTTTGAACGAATACTAAATGAAAGAGATTTTACAAACTAGGGATAGAACATTTATTTCACAAATAGAAAGAAGAGACAATTTTTTACTAACATAAATGAGAATGTGTGTTTTTGTGTTTTTTATTCTATCTTTTACGCCTAATTATATCTTTGAAAATTTCCATTTTTTGTTTTATCAAGTCTTAGTGTCTATCAGATACGCTCCAAGATTAGTAAAGAACATTGAAAATTATCAATGTTACTGGAAGAATGGTGAAAAATTGTTGCCTTGTGTTAAGTGGCAGATATATTCTACACATAGATTTTATACAAGCAAGACAGTAAACGAAAATAAAATGTAAATTAAATTAACAATCAAATGATAGAACTAAAAATAAAGCAGACCAATTTATAATACAATGGTAGTCCAGCTTATAATGCAATGTCCAACACGATCTAATTCACTCATTTTATCTCACCATCTCGCTCCAACAATCTTCCGTGCTTTTCTATCGCGAAACCGTGTATCCGGATTGCAGCCCTGGCCATTAGCATCTAAACTTAAACGAACTTCCACGAACTCGTCGCCGGTGTTTTGCGGCTCGCTCGGATCCGCCCCCGGGGTGAATTTTCTTGGACCCCGTCGAACGAATCTACCCTGGGTTTTTCATCTCGCGATTCTGCCCGGTTCATTGTCAGTCCGGCGGACAACGAGGTGATTATCATCAGCAACGATTGTTCCGTGGACCCACGTCAGGATTTCGCGGCAGTCCCGCGAGTCGAATAACTCAGCGACCGTGCGGTTTGCATCCCGCCGTATAAATTCACTTTGCTTCGTTGGAATTGCGGCAACTTAGAAACACGGACACGCCGCATATCATAGCTCGCGGACGCATACTGCGCTCGTCCGCCTTGATGCACCGGCAATTT
The DNA here is from genome assembly GCF_024542735.1 of Bombus huntii. NCBI lineage: Eukaryota > Metazoa > Arthropoda > Insecta > Hymenoptera > Apidae > Bombus > Bombus huntii. The sequence continues at coordinate 10,038,643 of NC_066251.1, forward strand.
ATGGACGCCGTGGAATGCGCCGCTGCGAGGATTCGGAGGCAATTCTGTCTTCGTTTTTCATTCTCGGAACAATTTATTGGTGAAAGCATCGAGAGAAAAGAATTTTATTCTAGAGGCGGTGTTTCTAGCTCCAGGTTTCGTGACCTATAAATTGGCTTAATATTATTGTGTGTTTAGACCAAACGGCCGGATCCTCCTTCTTCCTCCGGTTTGCTAAAATTTAGTAGAGTGAGAACGAATGTTCTTTCGCCGTTTGGCGATTTCTCACCGAATCGGAAATCAAGCATGGAAATTACGATTTACGATATTTTTCACCTATGGCCCTCATATATTTGCGTATCCTGTCTCTATGATTGCCTGAGATAAGATGGAGCTATCATTTTAGTTTGAAAATAGAACCTGGACCAATTTCAACCGCTTAACACCGAGTGGAAGATGATAAATTTACGTAACAACTTTGGTCGTTTCAGTTTCTGTCGTGGTAAAATAAAATGATGTAACAGATACGGTTTTTTTTTGTTATTTAATTTGTACTTTACAATTTGTCCAGCTGGACATTTGACAAATTTTTCTAGCTTAATTGCTAAATAACATGTGGATGGCTACCCCCGGCGGGATACCATCTTCGAGTTTGACTATTTTATTTCTTTAGTGAGGTCAGTGGGATGTTTTCTTTGTAGTCTTCTTTCTATGAGAGAAACAGATACTGTGGCTACGAAAAGTAGCAACACACTGTTCTATTTATTACAACATTTACGAACTAATTGATTCGATACCATGGAATAAATCAATTAGTGCATTCTTTTGACACTATGAAAACGGAATGTATAGTAAATATATGTAATTTCATTGAAAAATAAGAAAATGCTTTTTCTATAATACTCTTCATAGCCGCTGTATTGCGTCTGATCTAACAACCATTAGCTCAGTAGCATTAGTCACCAACTCGTGGAACAATGCTATCATAAATTGTTCTCGGCTGGTTGAGACACTCGAAATTTCGATGCGTCGTGGTTATCGTTGACCGTGAAATTCGGAGAAACCCATTAGGCGTTTTGATAGGTTCGCTCGGTGGTGGATGAGTTGTATGAAGTGAATTATGATAGGCCGTGTATTGAGTTATAATAGAACGGAATTATTGTAATGTGGCATGAATGATAAACTATACGTCTACACTCTTCATCCTTTGTTTTTATTATTATTTGTGTGGAATGGCTTGACAGTACAGCGGTCTATTTAATTTAATTCGTCGAATGTAAAATTAAAAGTAAAAGATGAAATAGAAATCAAACATGAAATAGACGAAATAGAGTTGAATTTTTTTAGACTTTTTAAAAGCAACGCGTAAATTTTTTAAATCGCTGTGTTACGCCACGAGGCTTACCATAGACCGTATTCCTAACAGTCACTCGTGGCACTACAGTGTCGCAGACACATCGTCTTATACGACCGACGAAAAATATACAATGTAGCGATAAGCGTGTCACGTAAACTTGAGGGTTGGATGATAAAATAAAAAGGTTGAGCCGTAACACAAATATCAACTTTGCTTTTATTAAACTTTATTATGAATTCAGCAATCACACTGGAATACACACTGAATTAACACACATAAATCACAAATCACTCCAACAACTTTATGTAAAACTTAATTACACTGATACGTTAAGTACGCGACTGGTCTAAGGGTAGAAACTGGTAAAGATATGTTGACTATTCTAAGAATACAGAATAAGTGAAAATTTACTGACGATACTGTGTCTGAGAAAAGCTAGGGATGGGTGTGTCTAAGGACACGGGACCATCGGATTTGTTGATGACAATTTTGGTTAGAAACGTGAGGACAATAGACACCGCTTCCAATTGGATAATAAGAATGGTTGGTGGACCAGGAAGAGTTTTAGCCGCCCTCGAGAGAAAGTTGCTAACGGAAGATACCGAAAACCAACTTTCCCGTGTTAGCCCGTAGTAAACAATAAATGTAAAAGGGGCGCTTAAAAAGATACTTGTACTTTTGTACTGCTATTTTTGTACTTGATACTTGTATTACTTTTAAAAGGTACTTGTATGATCTGAAGGACCTTAACTATGAGAAATGCCATGACCTATGGTGGGTCCTTAAGACTATTGAAGGTACGCGCCAGGGATGTGTAGACATCTGGCTACCATCTTGCCCGCGGTGTGTGATCTGGTCTCTGATGTGGATTGATGTTACAAGCTCATAGTTCTCATCAAGCAGTGAGTACTAGAAACGTCGATTCGCCTTCGGTCCGTTATTTTCATCTACACAAAGAAGGTGGCATACGTGATCATAGGCGCGAACGGTGGCGTGAGCCGAGCGTAGTGAGAGTCGTCTCCGATAGAAGACAAAGAAAAAGATCGAAGGGCAACAGTATCATTTGAGGATTCAAACGGAATGCATCGAGAGGTTCAGATGATTAAAATTAGTCGTTTAGTCTAACGAATACATCAAGAGATATCATAAAGTCGGGTCGAATTATTGTAACAAACCAATTATATCATCGGTACATAAATTGTGACATGTACATTATATAACCTTAAATATTGTTAAATATACAAGTTTTATATTAACGCTGTTAATTCAGTGTTAAACTCATTGAACTACCTCTGTTATCTTAATCGAAACAGGGGAACGACTAATTCGCGGCGTCGATTATTAGAATCGTAGTGAGAATTTACGCCTCTCGCTGACGCGCTTTCCTCGTGATCGCGTCTCTCCGCGAACGGTCGTAACAGCTGTTTGATTGTATAATTTGTAGTAAACGTTCGATTCTAATAACATACAGATGGAGATTTCTACAATATTATCAAAGAAAACATGTAAATTAGAACGTTGAATTCTTAACGAGTGACTAATTGAAATAGTCATTTATGGGTTACTCAATGTAAAAATTTGAAAGAGTTTATTGCTTTGAGAATCTGAAAGAAGTATCAAACAATGGAGTATATGAACCGTATTAAGTGAAGCCCTCCAAAGTTAACTTGAAGCGTGTCTGAAGTAGTCTCTAATGCTTCCAAAAGAACTTTGGGCTTTTGATTTAAAAAAACTATTCACTTCGCTCTTAACTGCATTCTCAACTGATTCAACTCTTCTGGTACAAGAAAGTAACAAAAACGAAATTTTTCCTCATTCTCTTTTGATCGAATTCTCGTAAAACTATTGTAAAGGAGCGATTACTCTATCTAAGATTTCGAACACTCTAATTTATCTTCAGAGTAAATTGCATTAAAATGACCCTAAAAACTAAACTGTATGTAAAATGTCTCCATATAATTCCTATTTCCATTTGAAGCTACGGTTTCAACTGTAAATTTACTCGTTCTTTCACTTAATTTATACTGAAACGATGAATACACACGTAGTGTAACAAAGGCGATTAGTGATTATACTCTAAGCTTGATTTATGGCTTGTAGAATAATCTGATTACATTCTACATTCGATTGTGAATTTCCGCAATTTGCCGAATCGTACATACATGATATTGACATAGGGGAAACGACATGTAATACAATATCACTTACTATTTATTACCCTACTGTAACTAACCGTAAAGTAGAACGAGCACAATTTAATCTCCATTGCTTCATACAACTGGAAACCTGTAGATCTACGATCCTCATATATTTGATAAATAGACTTGCCTGAGTGTCCTTAAATTTGGAGGAAAGGAAGTTAAGGCTTTCCAGATCGCAGGCTAATAAAATTATGGATTCTCAGGTCTATTCGGATTTCAAAGGATCAAAATTCTATCACCTACATTAAAACACTTCTGACAATATATAGTAGCTACAAAACGTATTCGCGCATCTTTTGAAAATTTATGGACCAAAAGATTAAATTATAATACCTACACCGTAACATAAAATGGAAAGATTCTCGAACAACGAGAGATTAAAATTCAGCAACTCCGCTAAAAACATTGCAAATCGTCTAAAAAGTTGATAAAAACCAAAGAAGCAACAAAATTAATTTAACGCCTGGTAACGTAGAATCGAGGTATCCTCTAACAACGAATACTTAGCCACAAAACAACATAATAACTGCGCTTCTGTGCAAAATATTTCCGCAACAAGCAACACAGATACTACCAAGCAAAGTATGCTTTATCTTCGCTCTTTTATGCTCCCGTTTTTCGTATCTAACTACCAGCGTAGGAGCGGATTGTAAAACTAGCGAGAGCACAGCGGAAAAACGATTCAGAAACAGGAAGCAGCAATGAAGAGGAGCCGGTCTGCCGTAAAAATTCGTCTCGATCCGGACGCGACATATAAAATATCCAAGCCAGTAAATTCGTAGAAGCGAGTCGATTCAAAAAGCGACATACTCGTAGCAGCGGCGGCGGCTGCCACCCTCGACAACGGGCTGAGGGGGCGTTTATATCATACACGCTTGCACGTCGTAAAATTTGGAATGTTGCCCGACTATCTAGGTTAAGAGTGCCCACTCGGGTTGCGGCAGTACGAAGAAAAATGCTCGGCATCGTTCGTGGCCGTTGGATCGCATACTCGCCATCCTAAACTCTTTAATCGATTTTCAACCTCCAATTTCATCGACCTCCGAATCCTTGATACATCGATGCGATCGTTTGATGCTGAACAGAAGAACGAAAGAAGGAGTGGTTACCGAACGTATGATAGGCTCGATATCGATGAAACACGATTCTTCTTCTTGTTTGAATTAAGAATCACCACGGTCTTCTAGATTTCCGGATGATGAGTTGTTCTGGTTTCAGAGGCAATTCTCGCGTGTTCTTTCATTTTTGCTACATATCTCAGACTATTTTTTTTCTCCAGATTTTGAGGACTGAATAATGTCAAATGCTCTTTTATAAAAATTTGTGCTTCATTGTTCGTTATTCAAATAAAAGTGTAGCCGAATAAATGAATGTAACATGAGTGTAATCACCATGCATACGTTTATTTTTAACAGCCCTCTCTGAATAGAATAAAGCTCTTTTTACAATACACACTAAGAATTAATAGAACAGGTTTTACATTTGAAAAAGTAGTTCACCAGTGAATTGCGTCACTAGTTGATATAGTTAGACATAGAACGGTATTAATAACGACTCGCCGAGTTATATTCGTTTAAAAATCGAAGGAGTCATAGTATTATTAGGCAAGTCAATAAAATAACGAGACGAAAGAGACCTCTGTACAGGAAGAATTTGAAATTTCATTATTGGGAAAGTTTCAAATTACGTATCAAATATGAATTTGACACGAAGTCTTCGTCACCGAGCAGCTCTTGGGAAAAATAAAATAAAGTTTCGTGCCTCTCTATCATTTTTCTATATTTGAGCTAAATTTAAAAATTCCCAGTTTCAAATGAAAAACGAAGTAGCTCAGCTTAGATAGTTCGAAGCCACATGAATAGCTGGCTTAAATACTCGAAGGTGCTTGTCCGAATCGTGAGTAACAGCAGCTGCTCGTATATCAAACGTCAGTAAGCCGGATTTATTACGTTTCGAAGTTTAACAATGTCCAATGGAGTCCGGAGAGATCGGCGTGACTTTAAGGGGAGTTCACAATGAGGTTCCACTGACGAGGCCAGGTTCGATCACGGTCCAGTCGAAAGTTAGCAGCGGAGTAGTCTATTGGTACCGCGCGTTCTTCGATTTATCCGAAAAAAAGTAAAGTCCACGCCAGACGGCTCGCGAACGACCAATAAACTGTTGCGGCTCTTTCCGCACGTTTGCAACGTTATTGCTGTGCAATTTATGATTTGTATCAGGACAGATTTTAGAGTTTACGAAAATATATAACAATAGACGTTATATTGAAGATAATTTGATAAAAACGAGTCATTCACAATGGTCTTTAAGACGAATCGTCAGAGTTGATTGCTCTCCTGATGCTTCGTTTCGTTGCCGGTGCCAGCAAATGTTGACACGCTATCGTATCGTGGATTATTCGTGTAATTTACACCGATATCGCGCAACCTGACCAAAATCGATTATTTGCCACGTTTAACTTCCATCAGCACCCAACCAACCGTGTTTATGCACTCGACAGTTGTAATAGGAATTGCGTGCAATTAGACGCATACTGCAATGATACAACTTAACGCCCTGTAGGAGAATATGCTTCTCTATTGTTAGTTGCCGACAGTGCAATCACGCGGGAAATTTATTTTCCACAATGTCCGGCATACACGGTGCCCCTTTTGTACACGTATCTGTATGAAACACACCTAAGTGTTTATCTCTATAAGACACGCTGTATTTCGTTTGAAAGCGTTTCAATGTTACTAAAACTACGTTGAATATCCTTTCGTCGTGTTTTTGTTCCATAGACACACTGAATTGTAGAAAGCATCGCCAATAACTTAAATTTAAAGCGTTTTAACTTGCATTTAACATTTGTATACGTATTTAAGTAGAAATGCGCAGAAACTCAAGTAGATAATTCAAAGAGTAGAAATTCGAATAATGAAGATTCTACGGTAATTAGTTGCTTGCATGATCGAGCTTCCGCGTTAAAAACCAATGTTAGCCTTTTTCAACTGGCGAACTCGAATACCTTTCTTCATCCACTTCCCTCTAACACTCGAAACTACTCCCATTTTTTATCCTCTCTTATTGCTTCCCTGATACTCGCAACAGAATCCCTGCAATCATCTCGTAACGACAGAAAATAAGCGAGATGATCGACGAAATGCGAAAAAGCGAAACGTTAAACGACCGGCAATTAATTAAACGCGGAATTCTTGGGGGAAAAGGCGGCCACTAAGAACTGCATCGTTGCTAATTATTCGGTAGGGAATCTTCATCGTCCGAGGAAGATACAGCAGGCTGAATCACTGAAATTAGGTTGCGAAGTGGAAGACGAGTGTCATTATTATAAGAGGCGCGAAGGGCGTGAGGAGAAGGGGGTTAATCGGATTTGCCGGTCGAGCAATTCAGTCGACTCGAGAACTGGCAACATCGTTCAATTTGCATAACGATGTAATTTAACGCATATCTGCCTGGTCAAAATGCTTCTTGCCTGTGAACGTAATCATGGTTCTTGTGTTTACACAGCTTTCAAATTTTCCCGATAACCTCGTACGCTAGAATCCGTGTTTTCCGTATAATTTTAACACCCAGCTTTCGCTAGCGGCGCTCAAAATTTCAGGATTCTAGTGGAAGGGATGGTAAGTTGAGCTTTTGAATTTCTCGAAGATTTACTGTTACGTTGTTGACTTATTAAGCAAGCGATTAGTATAGTAGACAACTACATATTGGAAAATGCTTCACGTAGCGAGTGAAGTTCGCAAACTTCATAGCTCGCAAACTTCTATTATACAAGGGGAATCAAAAGTGAATACATGCCTTAAAAACAACTTACCTACGGACTTACCTATGCTTCTCACCGTTAATTTGTATTTATATATATCTTATTCTCTTTTCAATTAATTTTCAATTCTTGCCAAATGTATGTAAGAATTATTTATTAAATTTCATGCATCCAAGGTACAAATACCTTTGTAGGCAGCGTATGTGCGAATACCTTTTGTACTCAACGCGTTTCAGTAAAATATTCCTTGCAATGTAGCACGAAGAAGCGAATGAACTTATTGCACGATCTAATAAAATAACCAAAAGTAGAGAAAGAAAAAAAGATAAACTTTCGTTTCTTCATCGAACTGCAATGCTTCCCGCAATTAAGTCTGGAAGGAAGGCACGATTAGAAGGCAACCATTAAAGAAGAGGCCACGTCCACGTGTGCTGTAAAAAGAGCAAGAAACGCGCAACGAAAAGGGAGAAGAGAAACTGCTCGCTTGCACGAAGGCTTGCTTCTAATAAACCTTAATGTTCTGCTGGAGATATTAGCATCGTCGGTAACGACGGGCAACGTCGCGACGCCGGGTGTCGGCGGTTTCCACGGCAGGCGACAAAAGAGCAGCTACCCTTTCAGCGTTTTTTCTCCTGCCACAGCTAGGTCTCACTCTTTTTCACTGCTATTCTAGAAGTACCTCAGGTAAGCTCATTGCCGCTGCTTACAAAGCTTACCTACCCCTCGTCATCGTCGTCTTCTTTTTCTACCACCTCCACCTACCCTTTTTTCATCCGTGCACTACGTCTTTTTTCGCCCTTTTTCACCTAACGTCTCTTTAGCTCTTTTTGGAAACTCGACGAACGGTATCGTGTGGGTCTTTTTGGATTTCTTTTTGTTGTTGTTGTGTAGGTTCCTTGTTTCTTCGACCCGTTCATTTCAACGAGATGTAGCGGACCGTGGGGAATTTTTGGCGTTTTTACAAAATTTGTCCTTGATGGCTGGTTAGTCTTGGTGTGAACGATAGATAGAATAACGTAGATATAAATACCATTCTTTTATGAGGATGATGACAAAATTATTTTAGGTGATCGTTAGGTGTTTGTGCTTTTTTTACAATTTATCTTTTTGGTTGATCTTTACTTGATTATTAGATTATTGACAATAAACATATTGCGGGTCCATGAAAATGTTATCTATTCTGCGATCTTAAGACTATTGAGGATGTTACACGAGGCACGTAGGCTTAGGTGAAAAGAGATGTGCATGGTTGTGTGTGTTTGTATGTTACATTACACAGCGAGTGCGAGCGGATGTCTATTTGCACCTAGCAATAAAATAATAGTTCAACCTCCCGTAACAATCACCCGCTCTATCGTCCCTACAGATTTTAGTATTACTTATTGCCAATAAATTAATTTACATGTTTACAATAAATTTAAGAAATATTCTGTAGAAGATGAAGAAGAATTGTCGAAAAATTTTCATAAAATATATGTATATGAAATATTAATGAGGAAATCAGCAATGTCAACATCAAGGAAATCAACAATGTCAAATATTTCATTTTATTACGTACAAGATTTTATTTAATGCTCATGAGAAATTATTTGAGCAAGATTTCATATAATTTTTTATACATTCACGTGCTCTTATGATGAATTTTATTGCATTGCTATGGCGGACGTATTCGAGAGACTTTCCACAGCATGTAAAAGTTGTTGATTATTACTCGCACCTCGACCTGGAAACTGCATAAATCTGCCCTCGAAAAGGTAGTTAGTGCAATTAGAGGCACGCGAGCAGTTCTTTGCAAATTTCCACGATGAGCTCCGCAATTTTGCACCGCACGGATGTTCATACTTTTAAAGCCTCTACCATTGTCTACTTACCCGATTGTACAGTATATTTTTACTCTGAAGAAGAGACACGAAATAACAATAATAATAACGTACAATTATATTCAGAAACAAAAAAAGGAAAAGTTATTAACAGTACTATATTACCATTTTAAATATATATTTTGTTTTTAACATCATTCAATTAGTGCACGGTTTTATTAATTTTTAACCAGTTATGGTATTCGTATTATTTTTCTCAGTTTCCGATGTAAAATTGCAATTTAATGTACAATCGAACGTGATAGGTTTTCCTATTTAATTTGATAAATATTTTATCATTATAATCCCTGTGATACCAAATAAATCTTTATCAAGTTAACTTATAGTTAACTGAATGAAACAGTCTCCAATTTGGAAACACAAAGCGTCCGATATTAATTAAAAAAATCAGCGAAGCTATATCATGGAAAATTCGCGAAGCTTGGCAATTTTTTAACCGCTGCTGGATTTAACAATCGGAAGCCTCTGGCGATACTTTTATTGTGTCATCCACTGCGTAGATTCATGTGGCTCGAAAATCCACGTACGCAGAAGCTTTTCTCGCAACGAACAACACCGGGTGCGTTCATTCGTCGCGACGACCGCTCCTAAATCTTCAGCGAAATATGCACAACAATAGCGATGATAATAAATTCACGCGAGGACATTAATTAGCGAATGCGTTGTATGGAGATAAAATTCTCGTTTTATCGAGATGCTCATTTTGAAAACGTATCGTACTTTCGTACCTAGAGACATTTGTAAGTTTAGAACGCAGATGAAAGCATGCAGACGTATCACGGTACAGACAATCTTGGTTAATGTGTCTTAATCTCAATGATATACAGTATGCGCTGTGCACAGTAAGGAACCACGACTTTTGAACTGACTCAAATGATATGTTTATACTATACATTTTAGTTGTCTTAGGTAGTACTATATATTGAGGACTAAAAATTACTTTTACGTATAAATTATTACTGTAAAATTACTTGAAACAATATAAAAATCATATACATTCTACATTCCTGTGTTCAACGAATTTGCAATTTTTCTTTATCCTTGGTAAAACGTTAAATTTCCGAATAATTTTATTTTTCTTAATTATTTTACATAAACCTCCCCTTTCCGGTTTAAACGAACTTCCGATTTTGCATTGTATTATATTTTCTAATACTTTGATTCTTCTCAAAATCTACACTGCATGTACAACATAAAATTCATAAATATACGATGAATTTTCGAATATTTTCGTTGAAATGTCATTTTTCTTTATGCTTATAGAACTGGAATTTATACAATTTTATGCCGAGATAATAGATACAAGGCCTTTGGCAGTGTGCAAATATTAAAATTTGGGTTTTATTAAAATTTCAAACAAGTCAGAATATTTCAAAGAATTAAATAATACCTCTGCATTGGCTTTGGAATTTTAGTAATAATTGTAAATTGAAGCAAAATACGAATGCGGAAACGTTTTCTGATGCAGTTAATTTTAATAATGACGCGTACTTTATATCTGAAGCTTTGACAATTCACTTGTTTTAATTTCTACCGGAATATTTATTCCGATGAATATACATTAATGCACATTAATTACTCATTATTACAATGAAATATTTATATAAAAATATTGCCGATAATAATATTAATAATTTTAATTTTAATACAAAATTTCTTTAATATGTATATACGTACATGTTTCTTGTACTTTTCTGGAGAAACAACGCAAGCAGGATATCACGCTCGGATATAACAATATTTCTATATATAATATATATATTTTTTTTAACTTATACTTTAACTTTTAACTTATACACACACACATAGATATCTATATACAAGGTAGTTGGTAACTGGTGGTACAAGCGGAAAGGGGGTGATTCTACGCGAAAAAAGAAGCCGAAAATATAGAATAAAAATTTTTTTTTTTTTTTTTAATTTTTCCATCGAGACATATATATATATATATATGTGTGTATAATATGAATTGAAAAAGCGAGCAGAAACGACAAAGAGTCTGTCTCTTGATTCTTTTAACCGTTTAAAGCAAGAGTCTCTAACCTAGATTCGCAGTTGGGTGTAAAATTTCAGAAAGGGAAAGAAAGGAAATGATATTGTTATCTGTTTTGTGCAATACAAGGGAGACAATTTCACTAAATTTAGAACGAGGTCTGTTTTTTTCCATCACAACTATTTTCTAGTTTTCTTTTTTCCAGGAAAGACAAATTCACTATTCGATTATTGAATTAATCAATTATTCAAATTGGAAACAGCTCTCCGAAACTTCGAAATTAAATCAAAGAGAAATTATAAATGGTGAATGTTTTAAGTAATGCAAACGATGAGCGATAAACAATTTTGTTTGGCTTCCAGCATCTCCTTGTGAAACGAACGGATCATTGGAAAACAAATATGAAGATTTAAAGGGAATTATTCATACGTTTAACAGTACCTTTGAATTTATAATTTAATTTTGTGAACGAATTATTCTGAAAAGTTATTAATGGCTCTGAATTAACTATGTCGATATGGTCGTTTTAATTACGAACAAGAGATAGCGCGTATATTCTTTCCCTTTTTATATCACTTTGTATTTTATGCCGTTTCCTGTTAAAATACTTAAAAACTTAATTATATACATATAACTTATATTTATATAATGTTCATGTATATAATATCCCTTATACATAGATATACATGGTTTCTTAATAACAATTATAGATATTTAGTATCTGTATACTTACACAGTATTATAGTTTATATTCATAATATGAAAATATCGAACAGATTAAAAATAAATAAGAAAAATCATTAATAAATTCTGAACACCAAGAAAATTAAAATAGTAATATTTTATAATACGAATCAACTTTTTATTCAGAAATGATTTCTTATATTTGATCAATTAATTGATAGGGAAGTTTGTTACCATGTCAATTGCCATTTCAGCGTGTATTGTCCCACAGATTTAGTCACACCAAAACGACGCGTCACGACGTCAGCTTTCCGAATGTGACACTGTACGTATATTTGCAGAAACTGTTTAACCGTTGAGGGACTGTCAGATGTTTGAGTTTGCAAGTACTTTGTCTCCGATTACATACAAGATACCGATATTATGGTATAACGGTATTAATCCTACCTATTACGTTATTAGCTCAACTAATTTTCATGACTTTATCATAGGGTTGTGAAATTCAGTATGCACAGGAATTTTTCACCACAAGATTAATGGACGATCGATATATATACGTACGTACGTACGATATGGAATTGCTGTAGATGCTTCTAAATGCGGGATTACTTCAGATATATTTCTAAAGATTCTAATTTTTAAATTTAAAGGAAAATGAGACAGATCTGAGAATTGGAAAACGGCTTGTCAAATCTATTTAAAATTTACAATTTTTACAACGAACCCTTATGCATTTATGAGAAATTTGAAGATGTAAAAATGCACACACCGCATGCATATAATATGCGTACGTATAATTGTTGTTATATCTATATTTAGAGGTAGGATCACGTTAGTTATTACTTTATTATTTGGATGAAAAACACCACACTTCTCGGAGCCGAAAAACCTTTATTGCACACACTTGGAAGGGACACGAACGAATGAACGAAAAGAAAGTCTTAAACTGTCGATCTGGTCTATCGATCGTGTCTAGTAATATCTTCTAATTACTCCTTTTTGTAACTGGCCGTCAGCACATAGATGGCAAGCGAGAACTCACATTGTCATTTTCAACAATAATATGAGCATATGAGATATTTAAAATAGGATACTTCTTATTATGTTTAGTAAATAAAGACATTTTCTCTCTAGGTTCCATCTTTTTAACATTTTGACTGCCACGTTGGCCATGTATGACCGGCCACGGTTTCTCCTGTGGTCATTGGTGACGGGAGCGCTTAATCTTCTTACAATTGTAAAAATTGAACGAAAATTGACAGTTAGGGCATTTTGAATATAACCGGTAAATAGAAGATACTTTGAAACAAAAAGTGCCCCATTGAACAATTAAACATTTTTAATAGAACATCAATAAAAAAAAATGAGATCAAATCTTGCATCTAACGGTGCACTGTATTTGCATCCATATCACTGAGGGGTAATCTACGAATATTATTATAAACACAGCTTAGAAAATAATCGTAAATGTTGCTTTATAATCATATAATTGAAGTTAGAAGTGTGAACATACCTTACTATTATATATAGAATGAGCAAATACTGTTTACTAATATTTTCTACACGTTTCAACAATATATTCAGGACGTTTTGTTTACGACGAAATAAGGAATACGAATAATTTGTTGAAATAAACGAAGCCTTGTTATAATATATCGCTATCAACTATTACCAAGGCGCCACGGTGGTCACCCGTGACCGCCAATAAGATAAACGTCCATTGGGGAACAATGTTGTCTTACATTTATTATTATTTTGCCATTATATGCTTTGAATAATAAAAATACTCCCGTGGCGCCCTAAGCGAAACATGTGATTTCGGCGTGGCAGTCAAAGTATTAATTATATTTGCAAAAATCTGAATGTTCATAAATATCCGCAGTCTATCGATGACAAAGAATCCTATTCTTCCCATAGTATCAGAAATGAGCAACGTCAGATACTTTCAGGCTGCTGTATCTTCAAACTGTATTACATATGTAATAGTCTTCGACCATTTTCCCATTTTCTGTCGATCAGACTTGCATTAAATCGTAAATTCGGCTTGATTCCAATGCAGAAATGAATTCTGCAATTGTTAGTATTCATCGAAGATAATCATTCAATGAAATGCCAGACTGAATCGTACTTCACGAGCCTCATCGCGTAGGGTTCTACTCTCTTAATCCTCTTCGAACATCAGTTAAGCGTGAAAGATCCCATAAAAACGCGCATTAAGCGAAGATTAAGCGGTGGAAAAAATCTTCCGCCTCTCGGATTGCCCTCCTATCTTCATCTCGATGGATCTTGTAATTTAAATTCGAATAAACTATTCGTCCTTTTCTTATCCGCTACGATCGGAGGCGCGTTAACGCGCGTTACACTTTCAGTAATTAATTAAGCGCATTGTATGATTTCTTCGATCATCCTAGATCGTTGCAAGTAAAATGGCCGGATCCTTTTATAAAACTTTCAACTTTGTATAACTTTATTGAAAATAGTATTAATAAAAATATAATTCAATAGTTTCTACATATCTTGATTCAGATATAATAAAAATCTTTGATTAGCCATTATTGATAAAATTTTGGTGCATTATCGTTCATAGTCGTGTGGCGACACGGACTATGGAACTTTCCAACGGCTCCGTGATACAAAGCGCTACGCCGCCAAAGCGCAACACGACGCACTCAATCCGTCATCGATATCTTCACGCTCCTTCCGCCGAATTTCTCGGAAGAGCATACACGCGCCAGCCGCAGCGGCACTTCTAATGAACGCACGCTAGTGGGGATATCGATGGCGAACGAAGGGAAGAATCAGTTCGATCGGAAAAATAAGGACATTCGACCACGAGCCGCGAAACGCAAAAGACGAAAGTAAACGAGTCCGCTATTATCGAGGAATCGACCGAACGTCGCTATTGTTGATCGTCGTTAAGTATCAACTGTTGTTAACTGTTAATTGTTATTCGTTGTTATCAAGTTTAATAAACGTTATTGGTTAAACATAACCGAGTACATTTCAGTACCTATTACACCATTCCACCTCAGTCGTATTTTGATATTTAGATCGAAATATATTTTTGAATGCATTATCATTATTGCATTCCATTTTGTAAGGTCTAATGGTGAAATAGAATCTCGCAGATTTGCTTTGATATTTTTTTCATCGCTGCTTTCTTGTATCATCTGGTACGTAAACAAAATGTTCTGTTTTTTAGTTTTTCGATTTCTGTAGCTTTAACAAAACTGTGTTTAATATCTCGATATTACGATGGCTCGTGACAAATCTTTTCTCCTAAAATATTCCACGCAATAATTGAGGGATTAACATGGCCAATCTTCTGTAGAAATGCAGGTAAATTTGCTTCCAACCAATGTCGCGTCGTTTTATCTTTATAACCTCGTGGAGATTATCGCCGAAATGCTCGATATTTTCCAGAAAACGGAGTACGATTTAAAAGTATGTCATTTTTAGCTATTTTTATATTTTTTACTTCGACGAAACATCTGATCGAACGATCCATTTCCTCTGCCTTATTAGTAGTTCTCATCATTTACGGGCTATAATCATATAAGACGATCTGCAGCTACACGCTGAAACATCCAACAAAATGTGTTCGTGTTACCGATTATTCCTCTTGGCGAAAAATGGCATCGCCAGCTTCCTGATTCAATATGGATATTACGTTTTTACACGAAGGCTTTCGATCGGTATTTTAAAAGGTGAAAGATTGAAGAGCGCTAACACTACGTGAAACACCGTCGATTAAAAAGGAATATATGCTCGATATAGTGCTGCAGATTTTTACGGCCTTTCGAATTACATGTTTTTCCCTTTTTGTTATTTCTTTTAAAGTTTTATGTAGCTCTGGTAGAAATATAGAGCTCGTAATATTTTTAAATATCGTTGTTATTTTACTCAACATTCAAGTTTCTATGTTTTTAATTATACATAGTTCTTGTAACCGGATGTATCTGTCATTTATTCGGACGTTTAATTCGAATTGCTCATAGCCTATTGTATATTCTTATTAATTAATTGTTTTCTTAATTTTGAAATTAAAAATGTAAAAATTACTAATATTCTTGCTCGCTGCTTTCGAATGATAATATACTCAATCCTTTGTGTCCCTTCAAACGATTGCAGTTGATCGATAATTCGCAAAAATGTGGAACGCAGCAGCGACGAGAGAATCGAAATCGCAGCCCCTGTGTGTTTGTCTTGCCTAAAAGCTTGCAATGACGCGGTGATAATAAAATACCGAACGATAATTAAACCACTCGAAAACGAACAAGAGAAATGGGCGAAAGAAGCTATGGGCGCCAGTTCAAGCGCAGTGAATTCCTTTTGTTTTAAACTAGGCGCCAATGATGCGTGCGCACACGACGGTATAAATCACGTAGCCGGGCAAAAACATTTATTCGGCACACGGTAAATCCACGCGAAATCTTTTTATCAGACTTGCTTTTGTCCGATAGCGGAGATCCCCATACGCGCGTACCGAGCCACGATTATTCGTGTAATCGCGAGTTCCGCGTGTACGATACCATCGTACGCGGCCCATAGTCGTGCTCGTCGCTACGATGATAAATGGGAGAATATCTTGGCTATGTTCGATCGATAAACCGGCTACGTTATTCTCTCTTAACTCCCTCCGTATCCGAAGACGAGATTTCTTGCGATACAACGTCGTTCATGCGACTCGTATCATACTTATACCACTGTATAGATTCACATATTTACCTTAGAATACTTATATATACACTCAGTCGCGCGATTAGAGTCCCTACAATCGAAGATACTGAGAACAATAGTCAACGCCCCATGGTATGTCAGAAACGAGAATATACGCAAAGACTTAAAAGTACCAACGATCAAGGGTGAAATCGGTAGGTACGCAAAAATATACAAGGAAAGAACGGCAACACATCAAACCAGCTGGCTGCTGAAGCGAGTAAAACTCTTATAAAAAGAAGACTAAAGAGAAAACACCCCACTGACCTCGCTAAAGAAATAAAATAGACAAACTCGATGATGGTATCCCGCTGGGGGTAGGCATCCACATGTTATTTAGCAATTAAGCTAGAAAAATTTACCGAATGTCCAGCTGGACAAATTGTAAAGTACAAATTAAATAATGATAAAAAAATTGTGTGTATCTGACGTACCAAAGAAACTTAAAACGCAGTTCGTCATGAAGTTGCTTAGACTTAGAGCGACTGACGAAAGAATTTGTGCACTCATCGACGGTATCATGATTTGTAAAATTTGGAACGATTTTGAAAATGTATTCACAAGGTACACAATATTTAGAGCTGGTATATGTTTCACAGAGATCAGAAAATATTTAGGCAAACCGTTCGCGATAAGAGATCTCGGTATTCAGTAGGACCATTTTTAAATTTTATCACGTGTTTGACACGATTATTCAGGCTGTATACCAATTTTTTATATAACCGATGTTACTTTGTTTCGTCTAGTAAGTTTAACAAGTTACTTTTCGTGCTTATCTTAACTACTTTGTATTCACATTACTATATGGTGGAATAGTTCACTTCTACTCGACTACTTGTTATTTTTAGATAACATTGTTCCAATAGTAAATATTAAAATAGTCAATTCCTAATCGTAGATAAAATTCACGAAGCGAATATTTAATTCTATTTTATCAGATTAAGGGATTATAGATAGAAGTTCTGAATTAAGCGAAAAAGATAGTATTAAAGCTCTGTGACAAGCTAACCAAAACATCCGGTAATGTTCGATAATACCAGACGCACGAGAAACGCTGGAATGCAAAAATTGCAGTATTAACGGGGCATGTTGAAATTCAAAGCGAAAATCGATACGCCAATCCCACGGTGAAATAGCGCGAATCAGATGCCCGTTATTCTTGCACGAATTTGATATCTCAACAGTGACTGGACACATTCTTCTTCTGTTCGCTTGAAGTCATTGAACTGTTGCCTGATAGAAACCTTCGCTGGTCATGGTAAAATTGATGAGTGCTTTCCAAAAAAGGAACCAGAAAAAAGGGAGCATAAAAGGAGGGATGAAAGAGGGAGCTTTCGCTATGAAAACTGAATACGCGATATCGTCTTTGAAAACTGTGTCTGAGCGGTTTGTTTGAAGATTTATCAATGAATTAAGAAAGATGCAACCGTTTGCCTACTCGCTTCAGAAGCATGTGGATTTGAATTACAAGTGTACTTCGCTGAATAACTCGATTCAAACCTTGTGTTTTTCAAAGTTCAACCCTTTCACTTCCATTTCACGGCAAATTCAATTCATTAAATTAAAATTGAAAATCTGTGTATGGGTTAACACGAAGAGGCTGCAGAGGGTAAAACTACATTTTCGCAAATCTTCAAACTATCGTTAAAGTCACACCCTGTTGAGCTTGTGCAAATCTTTTGCATCTTAAAGTTTCTGTTTATAAATACAATTTATTAAATTAACATTAAAGATCTATTTAGGGGTTGATATCAAGAAACTGGAGAGAATGAAAGGAAAGTTTCGCAAATCCTCATATTATTGTTACAATCACACCCTGTCGACGTCGATCCTCTTATTTTATATCGCTAAAATCCATATATGCAGCAACTGCAATTTTAAACGATTTAATAGTTGGCGCGTGTTTCAGCAAAGTTCGCCCCCTCTCGCTCTTCGCTTTGGCGACAATTTTCCTCGCACGATAATTACTCGCGCGGCCATTATAAATGCACAGTACCGAGGAAACATTCGCGTGCTAATCACAAAGTAGGTCGAACCGAATCCCCAGGATAGCTGAACGCTCGCTGCTTATATACGACGCGATTTGCTCGCGATATGAATAATTTATCGGCATCGGATATCGGATAATAGTCTCTAAAATTGACACAGGTTGGAAAGCAGCATTTAGCGACTATTTGACGCACCTCAACGTTCCCAGGCTTCTTATCGTTACATCCTGTAACCGCTCTGCAGTTACGTCGTACGATGTTGAAAGTTTAAGATGTGACCGAGATTCAGTTGACGAAGCACATACTTAATAATGAATTATAATGTTGCCGTGTTAATGGTAACGTTCATCATGAATATCAGAATCTCCAAGGAATACATGAAATTATGTAGAATAAGATAACGATATTTATCTTAACCATAAAAGCAAATGATTAATCGAGTGAAATAATTTTTGTTTACAGAGGCACGAGCCAGAATAAGTGGCCCGTCGGATATTTACGTGAAAACCGGCAGTCTTCTCACGCTCACTTGTCTAATGTCTCAAGGACCTCACGATTTAGGCACAGTGGCTTGGTACCGTGGTAGTCAACCAGTAGTAACATCTCCGCATTCGGAAAACGACGTAAACGGCGAACCTCGCATCGCTGTCGAAACCGAGTGGAGCGATGCCCTCACGTCGAGGTATGTTTCTCTCACTTTCGTTAGTTAGTTATTTTGCTATTATAATGGCAATTGCTACTAATATGGAACGAAGAAATATATTTTCTTTCGAGATTATCAATCCTGATATTATCAATTGGTATTCCATGTATATGAGAATCACGCGTAATAGTCCGTTTTTGTTGACTTTCTGAGTTTAGGAAGATAGTTCAATTTCTATTCTATAGTTCTGTATAGTAATAAATATTTGTTGGTGTTAGAATTTAATCTCGGAATTAAGATTAATAATCTGTGAACAATGTTTGTGTTGAAATAATATTATGTGATATTTATTAAACAAAAATTACAGGAAATATAAGTGAGTGTTGTGGAATGTAGACAGTTGGCTAGTTATTCTCAGACTGACTGACTTAATGACCCATGGCTCTTGAAAAGGTTTTGAACCCCACTCTCTATGCAGTAATGAGTGTGACCTGTGTAGATGCTGTGTGGCGGCAGGTGCCACGGAACCTCCTAGCAGCTTCTCGATACAAAACGCTACGCCGTCAAGGCGCGACACCGTCGTGCCCAATGTTCCATCTATATCTTTACGCTTCTTCCGCCGAATTCTCGGAAGAGCATGCACGCGCCAGCCGCCGCGGTACATCTAAGAACGTACGCTAGTGGGGATATCGCTGGGCAACGAAGGGAAGAATCCGTTCGATCAATCACCTCATCTGTATGCGATTAATATCGTTGTATTTCAACAGTTGGAGTATCATAATTTAATCGAATTTTTAATAAATCAATCTTCGTATTGAATTTGAGATAGAAGATAGTATAATGAAAATTCATTGGATTATTAATCATTATCATGATAAATAGATAAACCGAAGATGCACTTTCTTGCTAGTGGTAGCTGGTTTCAAAATCAAAAGGATATGCGTCACTGACGCCAAAAGCAATCTGTATCCTAGTCCGAACTCAGCAACATTGCTCAGATATTGATCAATAGATTAACTGGTTGAACGCATAACCTAAACATAGATAAGCTTTCAATCTCAAAACTAGAACAAAACAACTATATTCGCTGCACTGAACCGAATTTACCTGACCGTACATCTAAATTCACTTATCGAAACTACAGTCATTATTTAACACATTCGTATACGAATCAAGTAAACTAATCACTTGCGCCAACTTTCAAAAGCGAAACAAGTATATTCATCATACGAGACGCAATACCTACCTTCAAATCTATTCCGGTTAACTACGGAGAAGGACAGTACAGCAGAACTCGTTTATCTGAACAGGTCCCTTCCATCTCTTCTTGTTAGTTCGAATAACAGGATATAACTGTTAGGATTTCAACTGCTTCTCCTTTGACAAATAAAATTTATTTTGCGTGCAAACAATAATTACATACTTCAATATATTATCCATATTCACTATGAATATATTTATTGTAAGAATATTTGAATGTATATTATGGAAATTGTGCTCAACCGTAGTTCGAATAATAAAGATTCAGCACTGACTTGTCTATATAGTCTAAACGTTCTACATACAGTACATACAGTAGAACCTTAATTACTACGAACACGCGTTACTCTGATTATCATATGGAAATCCGTTTCTTCTTAACTATTTTATAAATATTCATTAAAAAATTTGGACTAAAAATTAGGGATGCGTCACTGAGAAATAATATCCAAATACGAACTCGTTTTCAGTAGAACTGAAATTATCGGTAAGCACATTGAACCCATAAATTACAGTTTTACAGAGTCGGTATTCCGAAGCTGATCTGTGGCGTTAGCTTCGACGCCATCCGTCAAAATTATACTCGTTGATCAACTCGTAGCCGCCACGTTAGACGTGTAAATATCTGGGTGACAATTCGACACAGGGAATCTGGCTTGCCCGAGACAGGAAGAACGCGTCGCACGCAATGTCAGCCACTAGACAATTAATTTCTGCTTCTTGAGGCCGTGGCTCTGGTGGAGGTCGGCTGCAGGGTGATCCTCGTCGTAAATTCATCGACGTGAAACGCCAGCCTGACAATCGTCAATCACGTCCAAAAACAGACGCAGCCTGACTGCAATATTCCCGCGACATACAAGCGCCAGGGCTTACAAGGGTCGGCTAGAAATGCAGAGCATGCCCGATGCGTCTTCACGGTGCACAGGCTGTCTGACAAAGGACTACCCTGTTTCCTCTATCATCTGAGGACCGACTGGAATCATACCACGTGCTGAGACACGTTGTACTGCTAAGACGTAATACACACGAACAGAGGAAAAGTTATGGTCCCGGATAAAAGAGTTTCTGTCTCTCGTATTCGGCGGATTCTCTTTGGCAAGAGATTTTCGTGCGCATCGTTTGGATTAACGCACCAGTTGAGAGCCGTCTTCCTATTTTTCTTTACAAAATCGCAGACGAAATCTGTATCTTCTAAATTTGTATCTATGATACCTTATTTGTCTATTATTAGATAGATAGAAATAATCTTATGCAAAAAAGTATAACGGTCGGTACTGCACAACTTTCCTTTATATTTTATTATTATATAATTTATTTTTATCTATTATTTCTGATTATTATATAATTTAAAATTCATACCTAGCCCTTAATATGTTCGATCAAACCATCCAATATACTTTCTCGAAAGCTCTTTCTTTCTCCCTCCTCCTCTTTTTTTATTCTCTTTATTTCCCTATCTTTTTCACTCGATGCAGACATTTCCAGGCGACATTCCTAGGAGACATCCAGACATGTCTATCCAAACCCCTGGATGGCCGTACACTCTTCATTCACACCATGACCTCAGGCATTCTCATATCTGTAACACTCTGAACTACATATATCCTTATTGCCTCCTATTGCTCTGGTTTCAAACACGTTTCACTCGCTTAATAAAAATTCTATCATTCCTATGATAGTAACAATGACAAAAAGCGAATAACGTTATTGTTCATAAAATACAAACGCGAACAGAAACAGAAGTCCGGCATTAATACGTATCTTGCCGTGTAATTCTTCTCCATTACTTGAGGGAGTTTATCAAGACTAGATACAGTTTGGTCCCTGAAGCATTAAGATAATTATTTCTTAAGGCCTCTTCGATTGCAGCAACTACAACTGGGACGCTGTTAGGCAACTTTTAAACGGCCGTTATTGGCCTCGAGGGTGCGATATGTTACTATACTACACGATGAAACTGAGTAGTAAAATGCAGCAAGTAAATGATTAATCGATAATCTATTGGAAGCAAGTTGCCGAAATTTCTTTACAAGTTCCATTGTCCTATAATCCGACTACCGCACTGTGCATTTAACATGGAATTATTTGCTGTTGTTCGAAAGCGTTTCATGTCTGTGAAAGAAAGAGATAAAGCTGTTTTTATTAAAGAATTCGGCATTTTGAATACTCTTTTCATTTGTCTCTTTTTAATTCTCTTTGGTACCCAATAAAGAACAGTATTTGTTCGAACGTTTCGTTGTTTGATAGAAATTTATAACAAAAACGCGACGAATCTTTTAAACAATCTAATGCAATAAACGTTGTTAACACTTCAAATTTTGCGACTGATCCACAATTTCTCAATCGTATTAGTTAGAAGGAGATACGAAAATACGAAAATGCTTTCCCAAAGGGACTATTTATTTTACTTACAACCGACATACTGCTCCCTTAACGTCAATGCGCACCAAGGTATTATGTCGCGTCAGGGAAGTGTTTTGGGCTATTATTATTACGAGCCTGAAAAGAATGATGTACAACGCTGCCATTGGGAAACTATACTTAGGTGAACATGATTGTTGGATTTATTTTACGACGAACTTGTCTATGACGCTCCGCTGTTTCTGACAACCGTTGTATAATGATTTTCACTTATATTGTTGCCTGCTCATGCTATGTGACACCGCAAAATGTAATTTAATTTAACGTGTACAGCAAATGACGAAAATATCCGAATGCCGTGGTAGAAAATAATTCATCATGTAAAAATTGTACGATAGATTGCGATTTGTTGAAACAAATTGCGTCCGTACTATCATATATATAGTCACTAAATGTACGTAAAGTTAAAGAAAAATTCACCGTGTAAACAAATTGCACAACATTTATCACACCTAAGTACGAATAACGAAACGAAAGCATTCGAATGCTGTTTTGAAGTCCATAAAGTCCACGGTTTATAAATATAAATACATATTTGGCCAAGAGCCTAAACATAGAAAGATCTTAAAAATTTAAAAATCAAAAAATTTTCAGTATGCTACTAACAGTACTCGGGGGCAAATGGTTTGAGTTAGCTGGTTATGGTTTCGGGACAAGCAAATTCCGTCCGATTATACTTAATTTCCAAATTGCTTTGATTCTCAATATTCCATTAAAACAATTTTAACTCTTTGAATAAAAATTGTGAAATATCGAAGCAAATAGGGTTTGCTTGTTATCTTTTCTGTATACCATAAAACGATTTTCGATATACATTGACTATACATAGATATACATTTTTTAGTCAGTGTTCACTGATTCATATTTATTAATTGTTACACACTGTATTTTACTAACAATATGTTTCCTTGTTAATTGATTTTCCTTCTATTATTTAAAAAAAATGGATTGAATGTAATAAAAATCCATTTTTCTGTATATCGCTGTGTTTATTACTTTCAATAATATTATTAAATTCACCATTGTGCAAAACAAAAACGACTTTCATCTATGTTTGTTTCTCTTCCAAGGAAACGGAAGAATGCTCCACGGTATTTAATTTTTGTTCGATACATGTTAATTCTTTTTATGGAGAAATACCCACACCATCAGGCCTCTCACGGCGATAATTATAAATGTGAAGTAAAAAAATTTCTTGCAAGTAAACCTCGATGAGAAATTATATTTAAAAAAAAACAGTCGTGTACGATCTAATGACTACCAGCAGCGGAAACACGCTGCTCAAATTAATCAAATGTACTATCGTTCAAGTCATAAGCATCTAGCCAACCGAAGTTTATCATTTAGAAGCAGGAAGTACTTGTATTTGATTCACGATTTATTTCTGACTTGATGGAAAAATACTCAGTGGATTTTAACAGTAATTACGGTAGTTCGTATAGCAATGAATTACTATGAAGTAATTAAATTTTCAGTTGATGAATGGCCCGTGAAATTGAATCATGAAACGCATGTATTTTTCATACTAGAGAGGTAGGAAGTGGACACAGGGAGGAGGATTAATCGTACCGCAAGCGCTATTTATCGTCGATTAATAGCCGCTAGATCATCGATGCTTCATTGTTAATTTCGTCATCAATTATTTCATATACGTATAACCCAGCGCCGGAACCGCGTATCGATGACCACTCACGAAATTAAAGCCATTTCTATCATTCATATGCAATGGCTCGGTCAAATTTATGCGTCTGACATGTTTTTGTGTATTGGAGCGATAATTACATCGGAAGCGAATGACAGTCAAATTACGCGATTGATCGTTTGCTTGATTTGGAACTAGATACGAGTGGTTTGAGAAAAGATATTGCAGGATATTTCGTGTTATTTTTACAATTACGGTGACTGCAAATGCTGTTTGTACATACCCTTAATTTTCGATTAAGCATTCTTTTTACCAGATTCCACGTTTCATTCCCGCGCTATCAGATTTCTGTGATCATATGAAAATACTACTGCAACGTAATCAGTTCTAATCATATTATTACAGAAACTTTTTTCAAACATTTATTTCACTCACACGCAATAAAAGTGCGTATCGAGCTGTACACAATAAATATAATATATTAAGGAAAAGGAAGCAATTTCTAGCAAGTAATTTTACAGGATACATATACTGGTTACTATGTATTAATACGTAATCGTAAATGTCAGATAAGACTAATAAAGTTACAAGTTGCGCTTAATGAATAATAGAGAGCAATATTTTGCTTGAAACGAATGTTAGTTTTTCATTCTATTACAGATTGAGGATCACCCATGCAAAACCAAGCGACTCTGGGAACTACAGTTGCGTGCCCACTGTGGCAGAGAGGGCCAGCGTCAACGTACACGTTATTAATGGTGAGTCTCGTATATAAATTGCTTAGCATATTGCTCTTAATACCGTAAATTTTATTCACTGACGTGATTATATATGGATTATATATCGATCACAATTGTACCGTGTAACATTCTAACAAAGTTCACCTATGATTCTACAGTGGGTTATCATCATATGTAAAGCGCTTTTTAATATATTTTAATATATCTATTTTTTAATATATTTATTTCACTTCGAATACAAAAGAACCTGTTGAATAAAGCTTTTGAGCAGAACGTGTAAATAGTAGTATTGTAAATAGTAATTTTGGAAATATTGTTATATGTGAGGTGGTGTTAGATGTAAGGTGCCCAAGAAATACTCTCGATGTTCAACAATATAATTTATTTAACAATCAACAATCAACAACCCTCGCTTTTTGACTATGTTTGCTTCGCTGTTACACTTGACCCTTCGCACTTCGCTGTTCAAAACCGAATGAATCTTTGGACAGATTCTTTTCTTTTGTTGCCGCCCGATATCCCTACTATGCGCGTGTTCGTTAAACGTCCGAATCGTTGCCGCGTACGCGTTCTTCCGAATATTCGGCGAAAGGACCGTAGGGATATCGATGGCACATTAGGCATGCCGGCCTTATGCTTTGATGACATTATGATTGTGTCGCGAAGCTGTTGGCAAGTCGAGTGCCGCCACATATGTTATAGAACAAAAACATACATGTGTTATACATATTTCAATTTTATTATTTTTTATTCCAAGTTGTGCATATATATACATAAACTTTATATACAATAAATATTTCAGAGTTTAGCCAGAATAAGCGTGTTGAGTGTCGTTTTATTTTTACGATACGGAACACGTAGTATCCATGAAGTTCGAGGAATTCCAAAGAAAATGTGCTGCAGAAAGTCCATGATAACTATATTATAAGCAGGATTTTCATGGTTCTTTCTATCGCGTTTCAAGCATCCATCGAAAATGCCCATACGATTCCCGAAGAATCCATGGAACGAAGAGACGCTGTTCTTCGACAACCTTTTTACTGCTTCTCAAGGTTTTTAGTAGCCTATAAAGGCCGGCGGACCGTTTTCCGAAGCGATCTTCTGAAATTTGAACGTCTCATTTATGAGCCGCGTAAGAACGAACGCAGGCAGCGAGAAACGAACGAAGAAAAGTTCAATTTCGTCTAGTTACGAGAGTTTCAAATTTTTTGGTAGCTTCAGGTGGGTCGTTCGCACTATCTGGAAAAATCGAGGAATACCGAAAATGAAACGTTTTACGAGAAGATGGTGAGATAAGCTATCTAGAAAACTGTAAGGGACAAAAATTGCCAGAAGAAAGATATAACAGCCTTTCATGTTGTGCAAGGCGAGAAAACTGAAAGCGTTGAAAATTTATTATTAAAAGATTCTTCGAAATTCTATCAAAATTCTCGTCTACTTTCCAATAACACGGCGGAGGAATTCACTAAGTATAGGAAGCAAAACCGTAAATACAGAATTACGAAACATGATCAGCATTTCAGGAAAGTTGAAAAAATGGATGAAAAATGCAGGCAGAAAATTCGAACGTAACGAAGTTCTCGGATGGTTATGGATCCAATAATCATCGGTAGAACGTGCTGCGAGTTAATTAACCCGACAGCTCGTTAATTTCGCGTTGTTCCAACAGGGGAAAACCTTTTAATTACAAACAGCCCGCGAAATTCGAGACGACGACTGATCGATCAATATCAACGATCGATAAACGTGATCGGCTCGTTGGCTGTTGCACGTCGCGCCTCCATCACTCGAATCGGTGTCGCCTCGTTTCATCGTTGAACGCTCGAAACGTCCACGGATTCCTGTCGAAAATGTGGCAAACGAGCTCGAGTTTCCACGAAACTTTCCGCCAATGCGAGATTGTTATTTCGATGAATATGCGGGTTATTACGGAATGGCGAACAATTGGCCGTGGTTTGATTATGCGATATGCCCGAACGGGATCAGTTTCGATTTTCGTCAGTCCACTTCCTATAACGTTGTGTTTGATGTTGCGCACCGATTACCGATATTATCACCTTGGTACTTGGTTTCGATTTAATTGTTAATCGTAACATAGGAGAAGCGTTGTGACGCGATCATTTTTTTAGTTCCAGTCGTTTTTGCAATCGGTTCCATTCCATTAATTTACCTCAAAATAAATAAATACTATCCACATGCAGTAGCCATCATAAATATTTATGTATCATTGTATTTACGATAGCATTTACATGTTTCTGCTTAATTGAATCCAATATTAAATTCCATATTATTTGCTTGTATTAGGTTGTCCAAAAAGTTTCTTTCGTTTCATAAGGTGATAATAAATGAACAACAATTTCTGTTTTATATTATTTTCTTGATTTTCATGATCCATTTGGTAGCATTTCTACTATTATGTTCGTGCATAATTCAATAAACTAATATAAAACAAAAAACATTGTGTTTTCAAATGTCTATAAAAATTTGATACTATGAAAATGAGACACATAGAGTCTGATACGAATACGCTTGATTGGAAAATATTTGATACTTGCTCGAATACTTCTTTATAAATTAATCGAAAATCTCACGAGTAGAAATTCTTTCTAAAATTTCCATCCACTTAAATTTCATCGTACAGTACGCATCACGTACGGATTATCGGATAATATTTGGAAATCGCGCTGAAGTCTTACGAATTTGTCAACGGGAAGGAACCGTCGCTGGAGCAAAGTTGCAAACATATTGGAAAGCTTGTCATTTGCCGTTTCACCGCGAAATTATAGGCAGATCCATTAACTTTCGCAAATGAGCCCTTTGACAATGGTTAATAACATATTATTAATTGAACCAACTGATCGTAGAACTATGAAACTGTCTTAGTCACCTTTGCCCGTTGCGCGCTAACACGTTTGTGTATCCTGTTAACGTGTACCTCTCGAGTCTCGGGACAACACACGGTACAAACTGCATTCATATCGTCTCGTGTATACATTTTACCGCGTGCTAGTTGAACGTCGACGATAAGCGAGTGTTTAACTACGTGCACAAGTACGAATACGCGAAATGTTAACGCCTGAAACTTTGCCGGAAACGAGTTAGGTGGAAGAAAAATGTTGTTGCTCCATTCCTCGGTGAAAATGTCGGGGAAACGCGTAGGAATGATCTTGATATTCCTACTATGTAGAATCTAGAGTTTAGTAGATACTATTGTGTGAAAAAAATACTATGTATTAGGTTGTTCGAAAAGTTTCTTTCGTTTCATAAGGTGATAATAGATGAACAACAATTTCTGTTTTATATTATGTTATGAAATCAGGTATGATCCATTTCGTTATATTTCTATTATTATGTTCGTGCACAATTCAATAAACTAATATAAAACAAAAATCATTGTGCGTCTATTATTTCCTTATAAAACGAAAGAAACTTTTCGGACAACCTAATATTTATTTTCGATATTAAATAATGGAGATGCGTGCAAATGTGTCGGAATTATTAAAGAAACAATGGAATCACATAAAATTGAGAAAGCTATGGGTAACGAAGAAGATCAGATTACAAATTGGCGTTCAGCGTGGAAAAATACGTAAGAACTTTGTTTCCATTTTTTGCTAATCACATGTATTAATGTGAAATAATTACGTACAGAAGAATGATTTGTGTAATGTATCGTTTAATATTCTACATGAAGCTTAGTACCAATTTAGCTGATATTTTTTCTCCGATCGATTTTAATACACTTTACGTCATGCGTCTTTTGCGTAAATGGCTATGCAAATTGGAATTAACGTTGGGAACCACATGGAAATTAGACTACGGAACTAATGGGATTTAGCCTTCCGGGAAACCGGATTCCACATGATTCGTTGTGAATCTCAGCGAAGATTAGGGCATCGATTTTAACGCAATATCTGTGTTAGACTTTACTGACATTGATTAAGAAGATATTACCGCTATAAATCTCCGAGTTATAGAATACATTAAACTAAATTAAATTACACGGTACTTTTATTCGTCGATGTCGAACATTCGCGTCTGCGTTGCAAATGAACAAAAGCAATATTTGTCTCTGATGACACCTTATATGTAATATATGGAAACAAATTTATATGTATATATATAGTGAACGAAAAAACTAGAATTTTGCATAAGTTGTTGACTAATCGCCTGAAAAATTTTAAAATTGTAAAAATTATAATATAACTGCATGTATTTTATTATATTTATTTTACTAACTTTAATAAATAACTCGCGTAAAATTTAAAACTTAATTAGAGAAAAGGTTGACTATATCGTAAAAAATACGGAAATATCTTCAGTAAAAACAGAAATAGCCAATAAATAAAAAGCTACTTTCAAAATTGCGATTTTGCTGAAAAGAGAACGAGATAATGGTCAAAAGGCAGTTATAGTAATAACCACTTAGTTAATGGAAAATTCTTCAGGAAATATGAAGCCATTAATGAAATCATAAAACATAGTTCTGAAACATAAAAGTGTACTTCCGCAAAATTTACGTCAAATGATTCCAATCTTTGTTTTCCACCATTTCAGTGAAAAACCTTCAAATCATTTTTTGTTTGAATTACTTTAATGAAATATTTTCAAATGATATCTTAATCTATGTACTTTTTATCTGCATTTCAATAGAATTCGTTAATCTTGAAGTTCAACATCAAAATATGAATTATTTGAATGGCACAAATTTTTATAACGAATTATAAGAATAATTTTAAGAGAATTGCTTATAATTATGGTATCGTTTTAGATTCGAAATAGTTATATTTATTTTTTACTTTCTACAAATTTACACTGTAGCTGATTGTACCGATAGCTTTACCATGTATAATACACCGGTTCTCATCGAGTTACTTAAAATTAAGCTGCACGAGGCACAGTTGGAGCTTAAATTAAGTTTGTTGCATAAAATAAGTGTAGACGCATAATAGTATGCTTTGGCTATGCAAAGTATTCGTACACCAACCAATTTGGTCAGAAAGTTTGCAAAGCATCGTTTATTTGAAACATTTTAATAGGAAGCAATTAATATGAAATGGCAAGCTAGAAAATTCGAATTAGAAATTTTAAGGTTTTCTTTAAGAAATTAACAAATCTTATTTCCTAATTGCTGCAGCTATTAGTACTACATAAACGATATGATATCATTTACTAGTACTTTCACATAACTACGAAAGTTTTCCGCTATAAAAATAAAATGTGAAATCTGATAAAAGAACGCTTCATAAAATAAACAGAAAATGTACAAATATTTTCTGTATAGCCACTGTGTATACCAAATATAAGCAAACCGCACAAAAAATTCTACTTTCTGCGAAAACCAAATGACGAATACAATTCCGTCAATTATGCTCATTCTTTTCGATTTTCGTTATTCGTATCTTCTGCTTATTTAACAAAGAAAAGCACGAACATGGTAAAAACAGTTGCACGATAAAAGCGTATATAGGAAGGAACATTTCGTGACATGTTTTCTTTGGACATTTTCCTCTGTGGTCTTGCAAGCGTCTCGACGCCATTGATTGGACGTTGCCAGGAAGGTTTGACGAGCTCTTTGACATTACTGCGACCTCGTGGTCTCATACGATCAGCTGTATTTGACAGATTAATTAGACTACAAGCATTTTAGAATGATGTAGTGTAGGATGTTGAGATCAGAAAAAAAGGTCACAAGAAATTCTTCTTTTTCTTCTTCTATTTCGTCTTTATGCCACACACCATTTTATAGTTCTCATTTGACCTATTTTGTTCGGTTTCAAGATAAACCGTAAGATTGGTTTGTTTTTAAGCGATGATCGACTGAGAGCAGTTCACCATGAGTAGCTGATGGATCCGTGATTGAAGGCTGCCACGATACGTTCCCTCGATTGCAGTTTCTTTTGCTCGTTTTTTTGGTGTTCGAACTGCAGTGTTCTGTGAAACTTTCATGAAGGTTGATTAGAAAGGTATTTTGTGTCGTCGAAGCTTTTCATTGACGTTTATTAATAAACTTCCTATAAAAAACGAGACGATTGTCAGATATTTTTGCTTCGTACTTTACCATACTTGGTAAAAAAAAAAAGTGTTCAATCGGAAAAGTTTTTCCGGGCAAGTAGTTGATAATCGTTTGATCTAAAAATATAATGCATCGCAATGGAAAATCTGTGCAATGTGTTCACCCGACACAAGCGGTGTTTACAAAGCAGATTTTTATGAACGATAGTGTTTTTATTAATTTAGTCCAGTGAAATTATTTTCCTTTGAATCCAGTAGTCCTAGCAAGATAGTTACACCATAAGCGCTTTATGATC
This sequence comes from Bombus huntii, assembly GCF_024542735.1. Lineage (NCBI taxonomy): Eukaryota > Metazoa > Arthropoda > Insecta > Hymenoptera > Apidae > Bombus > Bombus huntii. The sequence goes on from NC_066251.1 coordinate 10,070,224, forward strand.
GTCACAGTAAATGAAGCTTGCCAAATTTTTCTGTAAAGGAAATCATACTCGTTTAGAAATCGTAAAGCCACAGAAAGAAGAAAATATCGAGGCAATCACAGTTATGGAGTCGTTTCAAAGTTCTTATCAAGTCATCCTGACGAAGCTATTAGAAAGCAAAGATGAACACAAAATTTAAGATCGCGCAAGTTTATCATCAATTGAGCAGCCAATCGAGCCGAAGGAAAATTATCGAGGCAGCAGCTTCACGAGCTAGCTACCTGATGAGTGAGTGGAAAACGAGGGCGGAGGTGAGGACGTGAACCGTCTGAAGGGTAACGAGATTAGCAGCGATCGCGAAGGCTGCAACCTTGCAAGTCACTCAGATATCTGGTTGGTAACCTTTAACCCCTCGGATGGGCCGCATATTGGCATAGCGTTCCCTGCTATCAGCTACAACCACTTCCTTATGCCTTACCGCCCTCCTCTTCGCTCTTGCAAGCCACTTCCGGCGACGTTAGAGCTGATTCCGTCAGTATCCCCCTACTTACTTCACACATGGGAATGAACGTGATTAAAGCTGTCGAGGATGATCTTGAACTTGATTTGGTCTTTGTCGCGTGAATTAGTATCACGAACTCTATGAAAATTTCTGTAACTAAAGAAACCTATAATCTCGAGTTTTATATCTGTGGAAAGATTTCAAGTTGTACGAGCTATTTCCACTTTCATATTAATGATACTGACTGAATGATATTTATCAAACAATATTGATCGAAGATTTTACTCCAAGTTCCTAGGTTATTGAGATGTAATAGATTTTTTAAATTACTAGCTTCCACTTCGTCCGCGTGGACTATTACTATTCTTTTTTACACAATTTTTAAGGAGAAAACAATTACGATTTACAGACAAAAACAATTTTTGGGCAGATGGATTTTTATGAATGAGATACCTGCATATTTTTATAACAACAGTTTTAGAAGTTACTCTTCGTAGTAAAAATGTTAAATTACGAAAAGGTTCGATTTCAGAACAAACATGACGTAAACAATAACCATCATTGCTTGTCCCTACGAAACATGGAAGCGCGTACATCCAGTGATGCCAGGCTATTTCGCAGCTTGCACAAAAGGGATCGAAATGAAACAGCCTATTTTTTTTCCTGCGCTGTAAGCTGTAGATGTAACAGAAAAAACCCATCAAAATCCGTTCAGTAGTTTTTACGTGATGCGAGTATAAACAAACGAACAAACAGAGTGGCAAAAAATCCAAAAGTTAGTTTTTGCAATCCGTAGCTTATGGTCTGTATCTCAATGACTGTCTTATTTTCTTCTTTTTCTGTTCAATGTATAGACACAATTCTTTCACTCTATTACATGTATAAATAAATAAATTTAGCACAATCAATCTTCTTTTATTTTTAGAAAATATATTTCTAAATAGTTCTGAATTTCATGACTTATTTTCGATTTCTCGAACAAATTTGTTGAAATATTATTCGAGAGTAGTCTGAGAAACGACTTTTTTCAAGAATAATCTCGAAAAAGGATTTTGGTAATCATCTGTTATTTCCAAAAATTCAAAATCGTATGGAAAGTCGTCATTTCTATACAATTGAAGTCTATGATTGACTGTACGTTGTACAGGATAAAGAGCGGGTTATTTCAAGAAATAGAGGAGATATGTCCAAGATTATATTGTTACTTATCATACAGTTTCATGCACATTTCTACAAATCAAAACGATCGTTAAAAAAGGAATACTTATTTAACAATAACCTTATTTATTACTTTTCACTAAAAAATCGTTTTAAAAAGGTACTTTTAGAAATATAATTTTATTTATTGCTTTTCGGATAAATCGACGAAAAAATTAAAAAAAAAAAAAAAGAACAAACATCGTATCATAGAAACAAGGACTAAACGCTTGTTCTACCGAACCAAAATGAAGGTTTTGTTTGTCTACCTTTTCGATTCTGTCTATCAAAGGTAGTAGCAAGAAGCAGGAACAAATGGAATAATAAATGTAAATATATTCAGCGGATATTATGCGCGATTCAGGTGCGTTTGTAAAGAATGCACACTGACGTGGATACGATTTTCCAGCGCGTATTTCTATGGTAATCGAACACAGCACAGTCGAAGGTATTTCTCGAAAGCCTCGAAAATACTTGGTAATTCGATACGTTGCGTATGTATGGAACTTGCGAGTATCCAGTGTCTACTACGATGCATTCCGATGCCTGAAACATGCTGAAGCTCTTGCATTTATGGAAACTAGCAACATAACTTTAGATAGTACCTCAGAATTGAAACTGTGCTATCCGTTACGCAGAAAAGAAGAACCAATGGTGTTAATGGAAAGATAATGAAGAGGAAAATTATTGGAACAAGCGATAAGCAGGACGAGAATTTTGACTATTTTGAGTAGAGTTTGAAGTTGAAAGTATCGCTGTTCTAGAATTTTTGGCATGGTACTGCAAAATGCTGAAACTCTAGAAGATTATTTTACGTGTCAGTTTGATTTTTATACGTAATTTTTGTTTCTGCAGATTTTCTTGATTATTACCTTAACCGAATTGTAATGTTTGAACGTTGTGTAACAAATATAAAAATCTTGCTCCAAGTTTACAAACTCGTAGCTATCTACATTATGTTACTCTGTGCCGCCAATAGTCTACTCATTAAAGGTACAACTTGTTACTCGAATAGTATTTTCTGAAAAGCTTTTAATAACTAAACGAACTTTTGTTCCCCGTCTGGTTTTCTGTATTATAATTTATTTTATATTATATTACATTTAATACAGTTTGCAATATGTTAATACGTGATTAAACTATAACTAATTATGGAAATAAAATATGACGTGGGGGTAAAATTTAGAAGCTGGAAAATCAGTAATGGAAAATTAACATATTAAATTTCATTTAATTAATATTAGAACAACAGACAGCAACGTTACTGGAAATTTGTATAAAGGGCACTGACCCTTTTATCAACGAGTGGAAATGAAAAAAATAAAATTTGAACTCAAAAACGGAAAGTTTCATTTTTCTAGTGTGTTGGAAATTTTGATATCGAGTTGTTCTAACAGAGGAAGTTCGGCAGCTTGAAAATACAAAAATATTCGTAACTTCGTACAAGTGTAGTTTATGCGACGCTAATAGCGGAACAATTCCTTTTTCCAGCTGAAAAGCGGTCGTAAGAGTGAAAATACCACCGCAAAGAAATCTTAACTTTTCATATCGCATCACGTTGATATTAGCATCACACGAACTACATTTATGCAAAATTCCAAATTTTTCCAAATTTTCCAGTTTACCAAACTTCCCTCGTAAGTAACTAAATGCTAAATGCTTAATCTTTTAGATTCAATTGATTGATAAATGATCTGCCTCAATTATTATTCTGCTTGCAATAAAAAGAAAAATTATTCTACATTTTAATTTAGTAATTTAATAATCTGTAATTGAATCTTTTACAAGAAGTGTCTATTCCCTCTCCTTCCAATCTATATTTTTCGTAATGAAATCTTGAATTTTATTGCGCTGTTCCACATGACATTATCAGAAAATTTCAGTAACCCGTCCTTCTCGCATAAATCCAGGCCGATTCGTTCGAAGAATACTAAAATAGCGGCAGTACTCGAAAGTTTCTCGCTGTACGTTTGACATTACAACCAGCTGGACGGTGTGTAAAACAAGATGCATGGAAGGTATTTTATTGCGTGGCAGTAAAATGCAACAGATTACTGTCACGAAGTGACCTATCGAACACGACACACGTTCAACGCTGACATAACGATTCCGTATCCATCAACGTTCTCAACCTACACCAGTACTCTGATTCGAATGCCAACTATGTTCCTCATCTGTCGAAGTCTTGAAATATCGAACATTTCATAAAAATATAATATTGAACGTAACATAATATAATATACATAAACATTATCAGAATGGATCGGACACTATCGAAATAGACTTTCATTCAAGCGATTATTCAAACGAATTCTTTATTTTATTTCTTATTTGCTTTGTTACTTTATCTTAAATAAGATGTATCATCGAACACTCTTCTATTATTTTTGTGATTGATCCCATAGATTGAAATAGAGCCCCGTGGGAAATCGACAAAATATCCATCGAAATGAAACGAAAATAAAATAAATAACTTGAAATCTAAACTAAAGGAAAATGAAATAAATAACTTGAAATCTGAACTAAACGAAAGTGAAATTAATGTGCACATTATTGGCGTGAACAAATCGATTTTTATGGTAGAGCCATAAAATACAGAGAAGTCATCCGCGTAAACCTGAAATAAATTACAAATAAATTTCAGGTAAACGTATCAAATGTATTATATGATTTTTTTGCTTAAATAATATTAATTGTTAATAAAAGCAGAAATGAAATTAATTTGCTGGGAACTGAAAGTAAAAATAATTAATGGAATAACAATTGGCGATAATATTCCGGTTATGTTCCTGTAATAACTTTCCAGAAAATTGAGTAAAATATCGATCTTTTTGGAATAACAATGTCACATCGAAAACATTCAATAAAAGCATTCCATTATCTTTTTTATTTCGAACGTTAAACGAAAAATCAATCAGTGAGATAATTGCCATTATTTTATTTTACATTGCTTCTTGCTAATAATGGTTTAATTATCGTGCAAAATGCCATTGCTAATGTAATTCAGTAGTACAACTCAGTAGTAATGCAGCCAACTGATACTATTACACAATCGGGGCAGTGCAACCGACTAACGTGATTTGAAATTGAGAACCAATAATGTGATTTAACGCTGAACCTTAATAGCGCAACTTGTAGCATCAGCGAATAGTAAAATTGGATGCTAAGCAAATATTTCAATTGTATGTTAGAGAAAGAGAGAAAGAGGAAAAGAATTATAATATAATTGAAAATTAACATTTTTAATGACACACACATATCATTTTTCTACAGAGACTAGTACCTTGATATTGTTAAGTTACGGTATCGACATCTTTATGTAATCAATTAATCACTCCGTAACCAACCAATCATCCCCATACAAATAGAGAAATACAATTCGGTTAAAAGGGGATGAAAGAAGGCAGCAAAGTTGAATCCCGCTATTTGTAAAATTCAGTATCCAACGTGAACTAAATAAGGAAAGAGTAACGGAAACTAATATCCCAGCCATCTTAATCGAAAGAAACAATAGAAACGAAGAAAAAAAGGAAGATTCTGATATTCGATCAGGCGATTCCGTCGAGACACGCGGAAAGCACGGAGAACGCTTTCGTAATTCGAAGGCTAGTCCGGGAAACTTCTTCCCTGGCTGATTTTCCACGGCGAGGAAACGGCGAATTCCCACGGGATCGCGGTTGGGTATCGAAATCAAATCAGGACCAAGTAGACAAGCGGCAAGCCGGGCACGTAGCTACAGGAAAGTAACGTAAACGCGTAGCGCTCGCACTTCCGCAAAGTCTGCATGGAAGGCCCTTGCATCAGCTGGAATCTCGATCGTATTAGGCCGAAAGACTCGTGAATCCGACTTCTTTTCATCAGCCGACAATATCAGCTTCTTTCTACAGACTTACTAGAAATTTCCTTTCTTCACAAGAAGATTCTAACGACACTGTATAAATACGTATTCCTACTTTTGGCTTATTGGCCCGTTTCTTCTTCTATTCTTCTTCTCCTATTCTTTGTCGATTATGTAGTCGAATAACGTAACTCTGTTTAGCTTGTGGTATGTCGGATGGATTATATCCCTTTCATTGAATCGGATACGATTGTTTGTTAGTTGGATTAATAAGTGGAACGAAGGTTTCATTGTTTAGCCAAGGAATTGGTGCAACTATATAAAAAACTACATAAAAAGCTACATAAAGAACTACATAAAAAACTGCATAAAACTACATAAGAAAGTGTTGATAAAAAAGTTTTGTAATTTTCAAGATTTTTAAATCGGCCGTTTCATGTGCGACACTAGCCTAAGATTTAATAATTTAAAATGTTATACGTGCAATTACGACCGAATCTAACGTAACTAGGAAGATAAAGATTGAAAGTGACAGGGGCAGAAAGAGGCAAACCGCTAAGTAGGTGGAAAGAACAATACGTGATAGGGAAAGCGGTTACAGAGTAGGAGAAAATTGCAAGTTACAAAGCTACCCGTAGAAGATTAGACGTATGTAGTGCCACGACGGAAGGCTCCTCTTTCTGTTGTGTTCTTACCACTTTACTTTTAAAAGTTCTTTGGTAGTTGAGAGACGGAGGCGAGTTAGGGGTAACTATGTACGTTGCTGCGATAATGAACGATCGATTCTTTGCGAAGGAACACGTATGTTCGTTTATAGAGAACGAAGCTTTTCAGGTAATTGAGAATTTCATTTAACGAAGAACGTTGGAAAAAGAAGTTGAAGCACGTTAACTGGAGAAGTAAACGGGGGTTAAAAGTATTATATAACAGCGATAAATTAGAAAATTTCATACTGTTATGATATATTATTACACGTATTGTAATATGAAAGTTTCTATTTTTAAATCCTTTGCTTTAATAAAATTGCAACCTGAATAGTTGCGTTAAAGAGAGAGGAAGAAATGATTTTCAAAAGTAGAAACTCTAGCCTGTGTGCCATTATGCTGCGATATTCGTCCATCTCTGCTGCATATGCGTTGTCTAAAGAATTCGATTGAACAATATAAATCTAAATTTAACGATATAAATGATACATATATCGTAATTTACGTTATATCGTAATATAAAAATCGAATGAAGGAATGAAACCGAACGAATCTAATCCTCACATAGGTTCAAACGGCCTCAGAATCAAACGCGAATCGAATCATCATGTTCGAATTCCAGAAAATCGTGCTCCAAATTCCGGCCGTGTCAGTGTCCTCGCAGCGGAACGCATAATTAACCGAAGACGTGTTAATTGGACGCACGAGGCGCGAACCAGCAGAAAGAAAGAGACAATGAAATATCGTCGGAGCGTCGCGTCGATGCGAAATTAATTGACGAAAAGTGAAAAGAAAAGCCATCCAACACGTGTGCACACGCGCACGAACGGCCGTTAGCATTAATTAAAAGCTGGAACATTCTATTTCAATTTCAAATACCATGGATCGGTCGCCGAGCTCCATAGCTTGTCTGTGTGATCGTGATACGACAATACCGTTCCTTCAGTTACCTCGACCGATCATCCGTATTTGCATAATTCGCTGGCCAACTTAATTTCCGGCATCTCCGGAGACGTTGTCGGAAGTCTGCGCACGCTTCTTCGACGTCGACGAGTTGTCGTTCAACGGAAACGGTTTCACGCTGACGACCTTTAATATTTGCTGTACCATGATTTTATTGGATTTTATTAGGTAGAAGTAATGAAAATTTAATTAAACGCTAATTTGTTTGATAGTTCAATGGACATTTTAAAGCGTTTGTAAAAGTATTTTTTTCGAATTCAACAGAGATATCGCGTAATTCAACACGATGCAGTAACGCTTCTTCTTCTGAATCGAATAAAAATTGTTGAATAAATTGGAAATACTAATGCAAGAAAATTGAATCCTTCTTTTGAAGAATAGATCATGAGTTTTATGTAGATCTATACAATTTTGATACCTCACACAGGTTCATACGTTCCGTTGTTTGCGTTCAAAAAAGGAAATTACACACGTGCCAAGAAATTTCAAGCAGATTACAAGTGTTTCGAATTCGCATTATGCTTGTCAAAGTGCACCTTTCGATTTCACGATTGTCAAATCAACGTTTAACCAACCCTTACGTCCATAAATTACAATCCTCTCTACTCTCGCAAAACTCCATTTCTGCCGACAAGCCGATTTTGTATAAACCGTCGTCGTGTATTTATACCAGCACATTTATACCAGTGCACTTGGTACTTCCGTGGGTTAATTCGGTCATAAATATACGGCGACATCTTTACAGCGATAATCACGAATGTGGTCACGAATGTGTATATTGTGTATACAGGGTGTCTCAACAATCACGGTATAATCGGTAATAGGATGATTCTACGTGGAAAAGCAAGACAAAAATGTTGGATAGAATATAATATTTGCTGTGGTATTTGGAGCGAGAATACAGTTTCTTCAGCTGTATTCATAAAGATATGAATTTGTGTAAATAGTCCGGTTGTTAGATAGGTTTGAGTGAACGAAAAAGCGTCATAACGATAAATCATGCGTCAAAAAGTGGATTCCTACTATTTTGCAATTCATAGCTTCAATTGCATTTAGTATTCAGTAGCAGATTGCTCGAGTTTTTTTTTTGGCTAAAATTTATTTCCAGAGAAAATGTCGTACAATTGTTTTTTACGCCGTGTTTTAATTAATTGTTAATTTGCTTTGAAAAGGAACACGGAAGAAGACGAGGATCGGCCGTTTAATTTTATTTACGAGTTCTGTTAAATTTCCCTCTGGATTATTATTAGTCGAATGTGATTTAACTCTGATTTAACCTGCGATTTAACATTTTCAATGGCAAATTAAAAAGATAACCTTCTCGACTGGTGCATCGTTGAAAACCACGGATTACGAAATATAATTTTCTGGGTTATTTCGGAGTATGTAATTAAATTTTATACTTCCATTCTGGGAAGTTTAATATCATTGGACGTTAAAAATATGATTACTACGGTTTGGAATGTTCTGTCCAATCGCTTCGTTATTTTAATACGAAGCGATTTGCCTGGCATAAAATATACATGTTTAAAATATATTTTATAAATGTAAAACGTTCCGTGCTGCAACAACTGGAACGAGTTGACTTCTTATTCCGGATTACAGCAGAAAAAACAATTCAATTTATTAAAATATGAAAATATACGTGTTATGTGTTCAATTAATTGTTTCACCTACTAAATATTATAGTAAGTATACTATACTTTGGAATTTTATATATCTTTGCGTATTACGTGTATCCTATGCACTTTGACACCATTAAATATAACATAAATGCATCAAAATTTACGATTTATTCATCAGGTTTACTTTCAAGTAATCTAATATTTATAGACCAGAGTATTCTTGGTTTGTTTTTCTTCCATAACCCATCCTTCAAGAATATTTCGAAATTTTCCAAACTTTTTGCCGATGGCGTACGTTTGATGGACACCCTGTGTACTAGGAAAGTCAGGTTCGACGTGTTTCACCAGAAACGGGGATGATCCCTGACGATAGCGTATAGAGATCCATCACGCGTGTCGCGCGCAACATACAGGTAACCCACGAATTCTAATCCCGCGCCGTGGATACGCGTATTACCATTTTCAAATGAAACGAAAATTGCGCTGGAATAGCCCAACGCGTTCGGCCCGATTGAACCGCGGTTTCGATGAATCAAATCGCGATTACGCTCGCGCTTAAGTAGCAACATTGCTCTGCTGATTGTTGTAATGACCTATTAAACCACCTAAACAGAACTATTGGCACCAAAATGAAAGAAGGGTTGTTTGTGTCAGAGGTTGCAGCGTTGGGAAGAAATAGCGATAGTGATTGGTGCGTGCAATGAATTAGGTACTTTCATGCAATTGTTATTACTATTATGGTTTTAGTGCTATTACCATGGCGAACTTTAACTTTGTCAATGAATACAATGTTAGCTTTTCGAGCAGAAATTGCCTTTTGCGCTACCAACTACGATTTTCCACATTGTTCCACGCTCCAAGTATTTTTCTTTTTTTGTTTGAATATATACTAGAACTTCGTTTGTTAAAAGGAAATTTTAATTAATGTTAGTGTTAGTAAATTTTGAATAATAAAAAATAATATCTAGGTAGCAAGGAAAATTGGTGAATTGTCGTTACACGCATACAGTTGAACCAATTGAAGAGTTGAAACAAATGGAGCTATGATACAATGAAGAGCACAGTGAGATTCTTGCTAAACGCCTGGATATACAGCGATTACAAAAAGTATTCCTACGTCGTTGTATTTATTGTAGCATTTATATACCAATTAATTAGCCCCATGGTAGTTAAAAAACTCCCAAGTGCATTACGTTTCGTATGATTTAAGATTTTCTTTTTGCCAGTGATTCTTTTTCACGAAGATTTTCCCCCATCAATTTCCTCGTAATTTGTTGCATCCGGCTCGCTTTTCCGTGCACACAGTCTATATCTCCAGGTATCGGGGCAAGTGATTCGCGCGAAACGCGGCTGAAAAATAGGTCGAAGAGCAAACAGTCGAGGAACATCGTTAACGAAACACGGAGAGAAGAGCTAATTCAGTCGAAAGGATGGCTGTTCTCCAATGGAAAACTAATATCCGGCATTATCGAGCGCGTTATTTATTTTACTTTACCGTGGAAGCTGATTAGTTTTTCGATATTTATTTCAATTGTCGTCGATTAATCGCGAATAAACAAAGGTTTGCTCCTATTGTATGGCAGGATTTTCGTTTCGATTGGTATCGTTGCAACGAATCTCGTTCCACGTATATATGCAAATCAAACGTTTTCCTTGTATAATATTCACTTTCCTTTCCTTTTCTCTATTCTTTTGCTCCTCCATCTGTTAGACTAGAGATTCGTTGTTATTTGACATAGATAGCGACGATGTAGAGATCGAGTTCGTTATTTCTCCTGCCTGTTCCTTTGTTTCCGTATCACGGGCTGGATGTATTGCAGTTTTCTTAAATTATGTGAGTACCAGTTGGTGAAATTGAACGTGCTGATTGAATACGCTCGAGCGATTCTTTTGTGCTCTATGTTCCGCTTCACTCTTTTTTCGTTCCTTCGTTTCTCGAACGGAATTGAATGTAGTTTGTTCGATGAATCTTTTACCTCACTGATTGTGAGATCTTCTTCTCTTGTTCAAGTGCAAGGGGGAGAAACTCCGTTTTCTTTTCTCTTTTCTTTTCTGCTTTATGAAGTCTATTTGCTTGTAAGAAATAATGTTCCTAAATTCTTAAGTAGACATTTTTAATCCTATGAGAAGAATAGAAATTTTAAATAAGAAATAAAATGATTATATAAGAGTATCAAACGAGATTACGCTAAAAAAATAAAGAAATATTAGAACTAGAAAACTCATCTTTTAACAGTTCGAATAGTTTGCATTGAAAAATTAGCTTTTAATTGCATTTAATTTAATTTAAAATCTAATTTTCTATAAAATACTGCTCCCTCCTCTACTAAAACGATTTTCATATGTCTAAAATTTGCTTGCTGGTACTCTGCGCATAAATGAGTTTAGTTTTCCCAATTCTCAGAGCTATTTAAGTTTCTAGTTTATTTTTCACGCTTTCTATCACTTATGGATTCGTCAACTCGATTTAGCCGTGAACTCCATTTGATTGAAAACTCGAAATCTAACTATCGTCGAAATAAAACTTCGAAACCTGCGCGGTCCCCAAAGCAGCGACGAACAAAATTTCAACCGAACAAATGTACCTATGCTATCTCTGGTCAGTTAACATTTTTCATTGCATCTACTGCTTTTACTTTTCGTTGCGTTTAAAATAATCAAATGTTTTCCGATATCCTTTCATCCAAAAAAATTAGTACGCTCGTTTTATTTTCCATCGTAAAAAAATTCTCTGTTAGCGGATCCCACTTTCACGTCAATTGCTCATCTATAAGTTGCAACCATAGAAGAATCAATAGCGTGCTACATCAGCGTTGTTAAAAAGTTGTTTCCAGCTTTACGTAAAGATAGACGTTTCAGCGAAATTTATAATTTCATTGGAAAGAGTACGTTGGGATTTCGAATATAAAGGAAAACGACTGGATAATCAAAACCGGTTAAATTCGTTTCCATCGTCTCCTTCACCTTCGTCGTCGAATATTCGACGCGCCTATTCGTTTCGTGGACGTTTGCTTGTTCAGCCGCTGGTAGTTCCGCGATGAAACGGTTTTCATAAGGCATTGTTGATTCGAGCGAATCGCGTAGGCGCGAACGCGATGCACACGTTCGTCCAATATTTGCGAAAAGTGTGTCGACGCGACTGCCGTGTGCAAATACCAGCCAGAACGTGTTTGCCGCCTACGAAAGTGTTATAATATTTAATTCGTTGTTTTGAAGTTTGTATTCGTCCGGTTGATTTGTAACCGCTGGCGTTAAGAAAAAGAGTTGAATCTAAAGAGAAGATGGGTTTCTTTTAGAAAAACAAATGAAAGAACTTCTCCGGAAAGAAGCGAATTCGTGTGTTTTAAAAAAACTTAATTTTATTAGATTAGCATATATAAGTACATATAATGTGGATTATAATTTTTAGAACCAGTCCATACATCTATTTATCAAATAAATATTTTTCTTATCTTTTTTCGATTGCTGACTACCAATACAGTCTACAAGTATTGTAAAAGAGTACTAGTGTTATCTCAAGAAAACCATCCGACTGTATGAAAATAACAAAAAAGACTGCAGCTTCTTTGCGATTCTTTAGAAAATGTGTTACGCGCAGGGAACAAGTTCCGAGGAGGAGAATGGGCAAAAGTTTCGGTTTTGCGTCATTTCGCGAAAGTTTCCTCGCAATGGGCACAAGCAATTGTAAACAATTCCACTGATTAAAAAAGCTAGAAATTTATCATTTTTCTAGAGATTGCTAGATACTGGAGGTAGAATATCTCTCTCACAACTTGTTCGTTCAAACATCTTTGTTCCTTCTTTTTTGCAATCTATGCATATCGCACAAAGAAACACGCAGAAAGTTTTGATTTAATCGTCTAAGAAATTATTTCATTGCCAATTATTAGAGATGCCATAATTCTTAGATATCCCGGGATATCTCGCGGATTACAATGATATCCGAAAAAGATTGGAATCACCCGTGATGAAGCCTTTTTGTACAATTTCCTGCTCTCCGAATTCATTAAAGCAAAGGGTTAAAGTCTGTGCCCTGGCCCAGTTACGACGAATGCTCTCGCAAGAAACGTCAGCAACAAGCTAAATTAAAAATCTCACGCTTGCGAACAGCTCGCAATACGGTATTTCGACTATCCAACATCAAAGAACCTTCAGTCTACGTACGTCATACAATCCGAACCACGTGAAACCACGAATCAAAGACGGCGAAATCCTAGGCATGCGCGTTCTCTTCCGTTTGTTTAACGAAATCAACCTCTCGGCCGTGAAAAGTGCGACAAAAAATGCTCGTGCTGAATGGCAGCGGTGAAGGCGGCTTCGCGCGAAACCCTGTGAACGTTCGTCACGGTCTAAACTTCAGACCTGAGGAAATTTAGACCAAAGCTGGTCTAGCTTCTAGCTCGAATGAAAAGGGAAAACCATCCGTGATAAGAGAAAAGCTGCCCTCAGCCTTGTACAGGCCACGCGCCTTGCCCATCTCGTGAGGATACCAAACGTCCTGCATAAAAAATGCAAGCGATACCAGCTTCCCTTTGATTGTCGCTGCGGCAAGACGATGCGATAGGCGAAGAATAAAAATGAAGACAATAACAGAGGGGCTTAAGAAATCTCGTCTCTCAAAGGAAATCATCTCGTCTAGTAGGATGAGGCTTCTTCCCCGCGAATCGTCGAGGTCGTGCCTGACCGCGTACTTGGTCTTCTTCCACCTTCCTTTTTTTCTCCCTTCCTTCATCCTCTTCGTTCCGCCGGAGACATTAAAGTCTGGGGAATTAAGAGACTACTCTACTCGAAAAGCAAAGGCTGGTTTTAATGGAACGGCGTAAAGTGAACTGGATATGGTTTTGGAATTTTTTTACATGGGATTAAAGTGGATAAAGACGAAGAACACGCAGACGAAAGGGGTTAATTGTTGGCGGTTTTTATATTTTTATGAACACGGCTAAAGAAATGAAACTTAGATATCGTTTCATCTGGTAAAAGTTGTAACAAATATTCCACTTTGGATGGTTTACATTTTCCATAAATGCATAAAAATCCGTAGTTTAATTAATATAAATATTATATTCGTTTTTAGCGATATTGGACATTGTTGAAAAGTGTTATAGGTTATAGATTAATTAACGAATTGAAAGGTTTGCAGCGAAGGATAAAAGAACGGATGACTTGAATTCCAACCAGTCAGAAAGTGAAAGACGAAGGGCAAAGTGTAGCACCGATGGAGAGAATAAATTTATTTTTCCAATGGAGTATTTTTCTTGCATTAACGTGATTAAGTTAAGTTCATTTTAAAAGCGGCTACGCGGTGTTTGCGCTCGATAGCGATGCATTTTGTCGGCGATTGAAATTGTTAAGGTAGAAAAGGGGTTGATTTTAAATGATCGATTTGCGTTTAAAATGCAAAAGGTAATTTAATTTCGATGAAAATGTTTAACACGATAAATCGAGGGAAAGGGGGACAATTCTAACGTCGTGCTAAATTAAATGCACGAAACATAATAGTCCCTACTCTGAATTTAATTGAAGTTAAATTATATGGTAAACTGGAGAAGGAGCAAAAATCTCGAAGCGAGGTGAATGTTTTTCTAACTTTATTATTATGCTTTACTGTTTATAACATTATCATGCATTAATGCGTTAGTTTTATATAAATGATTATCTTTAATTATAAATCATTTTCTTTAAGACAATTCATAGAATATGAAAGAAATAAAATAACAATGCTGTTAATGTCACTCACTAAATCTTCCGATTTAATAAATAAAGTTTAATCAAGAAAGCACGAAATACATTGCAGACTATACGATTGACATTATGATTCTCGATACATTTACTCACGAGTACGTATATAAATTAATTAAAAATAAATTAAGACCTAATGGAGATTCATATACTGTTAAGACAAATTCGCTAAAAAGTGTCGGAACAGTTATGAATGGCAATAGACATGTCATCAATATGCAACAACACTATTGTTTTTCTTGAATTAAAATGTATCGTATAACATATCTACTATATATTAAATTTTCAATATAACAATTCCATTGTATGTGATTAACGCAGCGATTCGAATGATCCATTTGTTCCCTCTATTAATTTAAATAAGGAACCTTCCAGCGGCCCTTTCGCAGAGGTGCTCGGCTGGCCTAGTTTCCAATGGCAGACGAAACGTATCTCCCCAAAGGCGGTGTTGTATTGTATCAAAAGCATGTTCTGAATCATGGCCAGAAAGCGTGGGTTCGCAAACTGAAATGACTCGGCGAATTCGCGGATTTCAATTCGCCAGCGGCTCTTAAACTGTTGAATTTGGCGATAGGGAACTCGCCCGCTCTCTCACTCTAATAATTGCACACTGCTCGCAGAGTTTCGCGTTCTTACAAACCATTTAAATGTCGCTCCGTTGGAACTGGAAAACTTTCGACCGACATCTTCGGGAAAGGACGCCGTCACGACGTTTACTCCGAGACTTACCAAGGAACCCAGCACCTCTTAGCTCTCTCTCTCTCTCTCTCTCTCTCTTTCTTGAAGCTAACAGAAATTGTCGCGAGTTTTACGACTTAACACTTCTTACGGGCCTTAAGTGTCCGTTTGAGTCAATGTCGGAACATTGCGTCTATTTAAACAGCGGAAAAATCGGATCTGAATTCCGGAGTTGTCTCAAAGAAGGAGAACAGTTGAATATTGAGCACACACATAGTACAAAACTGAAATATTTTATACTTTAATGTGACTAATGGGAAAAATTAACAAGTCAAGTTCAAAGTTCGAAGAACCCAACAATAGTTCCAAATATCCGTGTTTCGTTCATCCACGTAGCTGAATGAAACAGTCAGCCAAAAGTTAACGGGTAAGGACACCGCGAAACGGTCATGCGGAATATCATTTTCCACTTACTATCCAGAACGAGCTAAAATTCTCATCAACTCTCATTAACAACTTCCCAGAAACAAGAAATTGCAAGACAGTAACGCAGATTACACTTCCGAATATCATTTACTGACCACAAACTGTCGTTAAATCGTAAACTAGGAACGAATTGTCCCGAATTCTCGACGAATAGAGGCAAAACTAGTCGTAAAGTGTCTTCGAAACGTCAGGTTTTTCGAGTGGCTACAGAGAAATTGTCAAAAGCACGTAAGGTACGAGATCTCTGACGAATGGAAGTTTGCGAGAAACGGTACGTCGTTCGTATCGAAAAGCTGCGTGTAATCTTGTGATACACGGTTGTAATTAACGCGGCTCGATCGACCGAAAAACAGCCGGATTATCCGGCTTGTTGCTTGCCGGTGGATCGACGAGAAATTTCCAGCGACGTTTCAGCAGCGATGCTGCTATCGCTTCCGATTGATTGATTTATGAAGATAAAATGGACTATGCCAGCGAGTGATATTGCAAGCTTGATCTAATTTCGCGAGAAGCGTTTCGTTTAAATCACCGAAACTTTCAGTTCGAAGCTAAAATTGCGGCATTTATTTTGTGGCATGTGTTTTGTCGATACTCTTTCAAATTAACACTTTGACTGCCACGTTGGTCATATATGACCTACCACGGTTTCTCCTGTAACGCCACGGTGGTCATTGGTGACCGGAGCGCTTGAACTTTTTACAATTGTAAAAATTGTATGAAAATTGGCAGTTAGGGCATTTTGAATATAACCGATAAATACATTGAACAATTAAACATTTTTATTAGAACATCAATAAAAAGAAATGAGAACAAATCTTGCATCTAACGGTGCACTGTGTTTGCATCCATATCTTTGAGGGGTAATCTACGAATATTATTATAAACACATCTTAGAAAGTAATCGTAAATGCTGCTTTATAATCATATAATTGAAGTTAGAAGTGTACACAAACCTTACTATTGTATATAGAATGAGCAAATACTGTTTACTAATATCTTCTATATGTTTCAACAATATATTCTGGACGTTTTGCTTACGACGAAATAACGAATGCGAATGATTTGTTGAAATAAACGAAGCCTTGCTATAATATGTTGCTATCAACTGTTACCAAGGCGCCACGATGGTCACCCGTGACCACCAATAAGATAAACGGTCCATTGGGGAAGAATGTTGCTTACATCATCAATTTATCATTATTTTGCCATTATATGCTTTGTATAATAAAAATACTCCCGTGGCATCTTGAGCGAAACGTGTGATTTCTGCGTGGCAGTCAAAGTGTTAATACAGCGTGGATGTTTCGGTAAATTCATGTTTTCACGAATAAGTAATAGAACTTAAACAGAGACTTTCAAACCACCTTTGCCAAATTTAAATGCGCGTAGGAAAATCACACGAATATCTATCGGCACTTGTGGAAGTCATTTTAAAGATATTTTTCATCGCTGCTATTAGGAAATAAGTGGAGTCCACATAACGAGATTTCTACTGTACTAGTAGCTTCAAAACCTCGTATCTTTGCAGATTCCTGAAAGCGGTACCAAAGCAAAACTTCGAATATACCGAATTGTCAACAAATCATAATTTCCTGATATTCATTCTTGAAGCATATTCAATACAAATGTTCCCCTTTACTTTGCAAGAGAAATCGCTCGCTCAGGGTTTCAACTATTTTCGCGAATCAGCAGCTTTTTGAAAAGTCACCCTGTCATACATCCGCGAAGGTGGTCCTTTTGGAATAGTCCTATTGAGTCATAAGAGCAGCCGAACGTTCTTTGATCCGCCATTGATTTCGTAGCAGCCGGTCAAAGGCAAAGGTTTTCCACGAAAAGGAGTACGGCTTTTGGTTATCACGCGTCGTTGAATCCTGAAAAAGGGCTGCCGATTTCACCATTTCCACGTAACTTCGAACTGTCAACGAATCTGCACGAATTTCCAACGCAACTTCTTCGTTCCTTATTTTCTATTTTCCTTTTCTTAATTCTTTAAATATATGATTTAAATATTACGATTTAATATATGCGATTAAATTGATTACGATGTTTTAATCGCACCACACAGACATTCGGTCTTTCTATAGCTTTTTAATATTCTTTCTCGTTGCACATAGAATATACAATATTTCCTCGTTTATCGTTCGACGTAATAATGTAGCGGCAATAATTGTCGATTTTTTGAACGTTCGTATATGGCTTCAGTTACTATCTTCAATAACGAGTTTCTCTGTTTACAAATTCTCTTCGCACACGCATATGAATTTATAGTGTAGTCATCGCGTATGTATGTGTGTGACTTAAAAAGCCATCAGAATTGAAAATGCTTTGTTTGTAGCGGCTCCACCGCTAGTTATCAGCTAATCTTCGACAGGAAGCTGCTTGATCTTGCTCGAATTAATTTAGTAGCGAAACGTGACGACTTTGATGCATCCGCGAAATAATGCAGCAGTCACGACTTCACAGGCCGAGACTATCACACGCCACGAGTAATTAATGAAGACGAATCGACTTCTAGCTCTCTTCTTCGTTTCGAGGCGAAAAATTCGCCCTTCTACAAACTGTGTACGTTTCCTGATGAATTACACTTAATTAAGGTGACTAACGAGATCGCCGCTACTCATACGCCACTATCGTGTATCGTTCTTCGTAGGAATCTTTCATTTTTATCTCTTATTAACATTTGTAGATACTCGCCCCTTTCTTTTTCACTTTTACCGCATTATTTGTAACAATAAAAATCTTTACGTTTACGAATTGATTCTTTTATTTTGAAAAACATGACGTATAAAAAACAAGGGACGACGTAAGGAATTACTTCTGTACTTGCATCCATAAAATACATTCCTCGCAGCACGTACATATGTATCTTTCGTACGACAGCTTTTACAAAGTAAAAGTTAAAATATCTATTAAAAATTAATGATTTTTCTACTGGTTATATTAAAAGATATAATAATATAGAAGAAAATTAATCGAAATAAAATAAAGGAAAGCAATGAAATTTACTGTACCAGATACAAATCAGACAACAACTATTAAACGTTCTTACATAGAGACACAAATATAGAAGGATATCGTAAGTCATAGACAATTTTCTTTCCCATAAGTGGCTCCCTTATCATTTGTTACTCCCTATATATCATTGCCTTCCGTTCTTTTAGTTTCACCCTATCTACGTACTTGCTGGTTATCTCTGTACTTCACTCTCCCTTCCTCTATGCCCCCGACTATTTTTCTCAGCCTCCGCCCCTTTATCTTTTGGCCTTTTTCCACTCGAAAACGCGAGTAGGGGAGTGGTCAGGGGGCAGGGAGATAATTATCTTCGACGAATTACCGGTAATTGTATTTGTTAAAGGGGTATTTGAATTCATTTAATTCGGACCATTAACGAGAGAAAAATTAGAGAGCAGGCGAATAGAGAGAATTAGATTTCTTTGATGGCTAGACAGAGACACGCCACATGCGATTTCTTAAATAAAGCGTTACCGGCTCAACGAATTAAAGGGTTTACCCGTTATTTCCCTGCTATTTTGAAAATATTCAATGCCTGTTTCCACCAAAAAACATTAAATGCATAGTTAAATCCATATACTCTTATTTTCCAATGAAGAATTTCTTTATCAGAATATCCTTTAACATCTACAGATTTGTTTCACGTTTTACCGATAAAATCGTGACGGTCATTTTTCATTACCGAATTACATTGCCAAAAAAGTTTCGAGATGTTTTGTGTAAAACATACTGTAGGATCTTTACTACAATTAGTTTATTTACAATAAATGGATTAAACAGATGTTGGTTAAACAGGAAACGATGATTGTTTAACGTGAACTAATCACAATAACGTATTATAATTAAAACAACTAGATAGTTGATTTGCAACTCTCGTCACCACGGATCCAACGCTCTCTCTCACGCAGACCACACTCTCTCGACAACGCAATTCGCATTCCTTGACTTCTCGATTTACACTCTCTGACTTCTCAACTGATACTGTTAATTCGTCTTTGTCCTTAGCATCCCTTTGTCTTTTGTCTTAGCCCTACCACGCACGTGTTCCGCAACCGCTCGTGGCCGGGACCACGCAGACCTTTTCCGCGAAACTATTCGATTGAAGGACCGACGATACATTATTGGGCCCGTCGGCACTTCGGCTTTCTCGCGACATTGTTTATAGTTCGCCCGATGTCTCTTAGGCCTTTCGTCCACGATACTACAATATAATATCATGTGCTGGACAAAAGAAACAAAGAATCGGTCGACATCCGAGGCGGAAACCGATACGCAATCTCGATAAACCTGGTGCGATCCTTCGCTATCGAAAATTGCTTTTCTTACTCAATCCGTAGAAATGAGTTGCGGACTCATTTCAAACGGTAATTATCTCAAGCAAAGTGTATAAATGCATCTGTGTACCATGCTCTATGAATGCAGCGGACGCCGCGAAAGATAAATATTCAAATATTCATAACAGCCACGAAGTCAAAGAACGTTGTTACCAACTATTTCTACTGCTCGACGAATGCTGTTCCTTCGAATTCTCATCCTTTCGTTGTTCAATGTAGAAACTCTGGATACGAATTAACTGCTTTGGGGAAAAAATAGGAGCGGTAAAAACAGGTATAGCGATAAAGGGCGTGGAACGCTCATGAAAATGAGACGAACTAGAAAAGTATATGACTGTCTTGCTAGGCAAAATGTAGTAATGGAACTTTTGTTGCTGTTTCAAAAAATTATTCATCGAAATATTCGTGGCTAATCAAATGTAAATTGAACTTATTAGCTGTTATAATTCATTGGCTATTATAAAAAAAGTCGAGAATGTCATGAATGTGCGAGTCTTGCTACGTAAAATATGCTAATGAAACTTTTGTTCCTAATTCTGAAAATTCTTTATCGAAATATTAGTACACAATAAGATTGTAAATTGAATTTGTTGATTATTATACTTGGGAATTATCGCGCTACAAAAGTCTCCGAAATCTCTGCTAATTTCGCGAACCTTTGCAAGCATAGCTTTGATTTATTATTTAACGGCCATGGTTCGTGATTTATCACTTACTATGGTGTTGGTCGGCTCTCTTTTTTCCTGTCTCCCATGGCGCGCCGAAATAAAATTGCCATGTATTTTCGGCGCAGTGCCAAGGCTTGCTTTCGCTACTAATTTCAGCCCGTCATACACCTTACTTGTTGTTGCACATCACGCGCAATACGATTTACGTGACGTGGCCGGCCTCGTGACGAGCTTTCCCAGTGTTCCGTAACAAGCTGCATCCCTTTACCTGGTAATTTCCAGCGAAAATATCGCGCTACTGACTCACGGCTAATACGTTCTAAACAGAGCTTTGACGATTTTGGTTCTTCGAACAATCTGCTTCTGGAAAGAAACGATCGAGATAACGTTAGGAACGAAGATTGTTAAACAAGAACATAATGAGTGCATTTTTGACGAATTTCTTAATTTGATGTTATTTAGCGATTAAAGAAATATGATCCTACGTAATGTAGTTAATTAAGAAGAACAAAATTTTAAAAACAGAAAATTTTGATAACAAGAGAATGACTTCGATTATATCACGAAATTATGTAGGACCACGGTATATGATATTTCAGAAGTGCAAATGTATACAATCGTAGAAAAAAATATAAATCTTAGTTCTCTAAAAGAAAAAGATAAAGTTTATTAAAAGTTCTCAGGAAATGATGCAAGGGAAGAAACTAGTCGACATTATTGATTTAGCTTTAATCAACGTTTTATTTTATTTCCACACGCGACTTGCTCGTTAAATTATTCTGCAATTAGCAGAGCTACTAATTAGTATAATTACAGCAACAAATAACGTAAAGTACTGAGTTTTACGTTTCGCTATAAACTTGGAATAATTGATATAAGTCATTCAAAATTTCGTAAGCATCATGTCAAGTTCGTGAAGAAAGATTCGATGGAAGCTTAAGAATTAATTCGTTTGCCTTGTTATTTGAGTTTTGGTTTTTTGAAAATTGAAGGTTAATCGTGTAACTGGATGATAAGACTGACGAGTTTGTCTTCTGAAAGGTTCAATTGCGAGAGTAATTCCAACGCTATTGTTCAAATCGACTCCCAAAATCTCAGAATCCTGTCCCAAATACGAATCCCTCTTTTCAAGTCTACATTCAAGACTATATATCATCTGTCGACGATGATTTTTTCTAACCCAGTGAAATCAATCTTCCACGAGCTATTTCATTATCACGACGCGTAACTTGAATGTCATGTCATCTCGTCAGCAACGTAAATTCCCTTTCTCAATGGGACTTAAGACACGGAACGTTAATCGGGCTGGCCGTCAATTGCGTAGGGCGACGGGAGCCCTTTAAACCGTCACGACAGAACAGGAATTAGAGCATCGATTAGACGGTCAATTATGGAATTGCGTCGGGCAGACATCATACGAGTAATTCGACGCTTCCAGCCGGAATACTCGTGCCGGGAATGTGGATCGTTACGGGACCGGGCACCGTTCGAAATATAATTAGTTAACGTCGTGCAATTAAAAGCATTCGGTACGAGACTCACGTAGTTTCGACGCGATTTCACCGGCCTGTCGAAATGATTAAATATTCTATTATCAATGATGGAGGCACAGGTTAGATGGGCTTTTGGCGTCCATTAGAACAGGCGACCGAATATAATCGGACGCGCTGCTACCAATTGACAAATCCTTGCCGCGCGTTTTAACTCTCTGTGAAATCTATTTTTCTCTGATTCTCCTATAGAATCGCACGTGCTTCACGGTCGAGATTTTATTAGCAGATCTGTGAAATATATCTTGATAGTGATGTTCGAGCCACGTATTGTAGTCGAATTACAAATATAAAAAGAAGGTAATATTATTTCACACGAAAAGAAACATACAAATGAAACTCTGAATCGAAAGAAGTTTCATTTACTAACGTAAACTGTAAACTGAAATCAACGTTTAATTCATTATTTCAGTCAACGCGATCAATAATTCCATGTCAACGGTTATTACGTTCATTTATACAAGTGAAATCTACAGTCTAAATATTAGTAAAGCATCGTGCAACCTATAAACGACAACTAACGCGCGTGACGTACGTGTAACACGACATAATGACTGAAATATAGTTGATTTGTCATTTTATTTCGCGTAATATATCGATTTTATGCTTGCTAATTACAATGCTAAATATATACCATTTACGCATTGAAATTTTACTTTTAGATACTTATTCAAGTAACTTTTGTAGATAAACCTATTGAGAAACTCGGTCAAGAATATATCACGAACAAATTTTACTTTGAATTTTAACCGGAAATCTCTTTCGACTCGAATCAGATTGGCCGAGCGAATGCAGAATTTATTGAACTGAAGATTACCATAAGCGTTTCTGGAAGATGACTATCGAGGTAATAACGACGAAAAATGATAACAAGCTACTAAATCCTGATAATAATATACAGTGATCCTATATACAATGATCCTGAGATAATATTCTATATAGTGAAATAATATCTTATATAGGGAATAGCGGCAGGAAATTAAGTAATATTTCTTCATAATTGAAACAAGTGGCTCTTGTTCCTCCTGTTGCTGGTATCATCTGCGGTACAGTGAAGCCTGCTGCATGCAATTACTATCTAATTGCCTATACGAAATGGACATCTAATCTGGTATACATCATGGTACTCCTATAGCTGATAGCAGTAATTCTCTGGTTTATCCCGTCAACGAACGTCGTTCTAGCTTGCTGTAATTAGCGAGAAATTAATCAAGGATACGATTCTAGTGGAGAATGTGGTGCAGTTCCTCGCTTTGATATGCATATTTTATTTTTTTTCTTTTTTTTTCATTTTTCTATGGTAATATGGCAACACTCGTCTGTAAGCAACACTTATGGTTTTTATTTAAGCAAAACTAGATATATGGAAAAATTTGAGCCTTTTTTTTAAACTTTTCACGAACAATTATCTTTAATCGATACAATTTCTCACCTTTTTGCGCAATTGTTTGGTTGGTATTGATTTGTCTGAAACGCCAACTTTGTGATCGATTTGCGACCGCTTCACAAAACCACAGTGAGCACAATGAGCAACGACCACAACGCCTAAGCCGCATGTGGCTTGAATCACTATCTTTAACTTGGGTTGAGAAGTTCCGGTCGATGTATTTAGCTCTCTTTCTGAGAAAGAGAAAGAGAAAGAAATCTGAAAGTTGACAGAAAATCGTACCAAGTGTTTTGACCATCAATTTGTAATGCATTGAAAGTGATGTGGTTGAAAATGTAAAATTGATAAAAGGGCTTGAAACTTTTGCATACGTCTAATATTGGAGGGAATGAAAGATAGAACTTAAATAGAGATCAGTTTTAGCTACGAGATGTTATCATTGAGTACTTTACTCTGCATATTCTGTATATTTTTATCTTGTAAGAATTATTACCGTGAACGTGTCTGAATTATTACACAAACGTGGAGCTATCACATAAGTAAGTAACAAAGAAAGAGAAAAGTTACAATTTGAAAATAAAAGTTTCTTTTATATCGTTAAAGATAGTTCAAAACGGGACGGAAATATCTCAGAAATTAAGCCACCGTGGCTTTATATCCCTGTGAATTTTGTACTCGTTTTAAGTATCTCCACGCTCTTCGAAACTTTGTCCATTTAAGCCAGAAGCAAGCTGTTTATGTTTCATGAGTTTACGACTACCAAGACCATTTGGAAGGAACACACACAGCGTTTTTGTACGATACTTCCAGGTTTCTTATTCCTCAGTATGACCTATTTAAAGAGAGTGGTCATCTTGTTCTTGCTATAGGAAAATTCTCCGAGCAATCAGAAAACAATGACCCTGTTTTTTCAAAGTCAAAACGAAGTCGTAAGCGTTCCATCGTAAGAAAATAATCTCGAGAAGCTTGCAATCAGAATCTTAAGAGAAGGTACCCTCAAAACCCAAAGATCGTTTTAACTAAACTTGAAAAAGAAAAATAACAAACTGGTCGACCAAGCAGTCGTATTTTTAGTAATTTTCTACCTCGAATTTCCTATTTCAAATCGACGTCCTAGGAAGTTGACTTCCCATAGCTGTTATTCTCTTCCATCGAGCCGTCATCTAAAACGGTAGCTTCTGAAAGTTCTGTAAAAGATAAAATTCCGCAAAAAAATAAAAGATTTTTTTTCTTCCGTCTCGTTCTTTTTAAAATATACATTGAAATCTCCGTAAGGCCCGATGCGGTTGCTCGTAATTCGAGTAAGTATGCCCAACCTCGGAACAGAAAAAATATTAAGAGAAAAGACCCGAAACCAAAGAGAAAGAAGGTAACAACACGAGAACGTATAAAACCTTCCACTTTTTTTTCTTCTTGTACGGTGCAAACCGTGAAAAAACGAAGTGTTCCGGTTGGAACCGGAAGTGCAGGACAGACACTAATCCAGCCTTCGTTGCTCTTGTTCCAGGAGAGCATCCAGCTGCAATGCAGCACGGAAACACGGCAGCAGGTTCGCCAACATCGAAGACGGTCCTCGTGATGCTAGCTTTCCTTTTGGGTCAATTGAGATAATGTGCGTTCTCGTACGTGCCCGTGCGTGTGTCTCCGAGCTGTCTGTCTGCGTGTATACTTTCTGCACGTACTTATGTGTGTGTGGATGTGTGAGAGCGCGTATGACGGTGTGCGCGTGGCAACTTAAACGCGAACATGAATGAATATCAACGGGAGCATTAAGTGAAACTCGATGGATCGTTGGACACAATAAGACGTAGCCAACCCTTAGCCTGTTTGTACCTTGAACGAAATTAAATTGCATGCAACCGGAACGACATCGATGAAGAAGCTTTCTTACGGCCACGTGATGGACGTTTTAAGAGGAAGGTTGACTGATAAGAAAGTTTTACGTTATTTCAGCCTTTTCAGCTTAGTTTTTCGATAATCGTCGATGGCATTTCCTACTTTTAACACGTTTAGATATACACACATATAACGATGAATTTTTGAAATATTTACTGAATGTTTAGTATCGTTTTAAGAAGTAATAAATTATAAAATACAAATTATAGACAACATATACAACAAGATAATTAACGCATACATACATAAGAAACGATGCTCAAAACTATAAAAATAGAAGCGTTACAAATTAATAAATGTACTGAATTATTGTAAGTTAAAGAAAATCGATGCAAAAATTATCGTTACGAGCAAATTTTTTAAATAAATCAATTTTTGATATACATTTCCTTTTAACTTAAAATAATCGATTAAACTTCATTGACCGTAACAACTCTCGCAAGAACAGTTATGAACGACTAATTTTAATTATATTTATTTTTTGTCGTCGTGTTCGAAATTCCTTTTCAAAACATAACTTCAACCGTCAAATTCTCGAAACCATGCTCGCCAAATTTATCAGTCCAGAAGCCATTGCCCGATGAATTAATGAATTAAGTTTTACGAAAAGAAAGCTTCTTCGAGTGCAATTTCTTTTTATTGCTGCTCGTTAAAAAATGTTCAGTTCTCAGTGAAGGAAGAAACATATATCAATGAAGGAACTCTGTCACGGCCGGTTTCGCGTTGAAAATCGCGACTTTCAATGCATCCATAGGTGAAAACTGTCGAAAACGTCGTCGTAGTATCCCAGGTTCGATATGTGTAATAACTTGCAAATTTCTAGCGCGTTCTAGTGTCATCGAAATAAGGAAACCAAAATATCGAAGTAACATTGTACATGGTATATATTGTAAGCGACGATTCAATGAACAAGAAAAAAAGAAATTGTAACATGTAAGAGCGTGAACGTGTGCTCGAACATGGTAAATTCGATGTGTAAGTTTGCGAATTAGTAAGGACGATTATGTATATTGTAATTGTTACAAGACGAAAGCGATCGTTCCAATAACGAAAGAGTTCGTTCGTTCGTGGCAAAGAAAATTTTAGTGGATATTTTCATAGCTGTGCGAATCTTTGGCGAGATATAAATTTTCTCGAGAAAAGTCTCGTATTTTTCAAAGATTTGATTACTTCGTTCGAACATCGTTATCTGGATTTTTCTGCGTAACAATTCTTAAAAAATTGCGCTATGTGTTAAATATTTAATTGTTTATATAAATTCTATGTTTGCTGCTACTGTTTCTCTTTCTATGGAATTAAAACAATATATTTAATACAATATGTTTTATACATTTTTAGTGAAAGCTGGAAAAGTGAGACGACAAATACCGCGTATTAGTTAATAAATTAATATATTTCAACGTGGAATAAGGTAAAAGGGAAAGAATGTCATGTGAACAGTGAACACGTGTGTTTCATTCGCTTTTGTTCAGATATGGAGCTTTCAGCTTCCACAAAGGAGACGCCGGCATTATTTTGTAACACAGGCCAATATTGACAAGGGATTCTCTCTCACGGATGCCTCTAGTTTCAACGAAAAGAAATTCTGATATTACAACGTTGCAGGATAGCACACGTTTTCGGAGGGAAACTCGCGAATCCCGGAGCATATCGAGTTTTACGCTTCGTTGTGTGTTTCTTGAATGAGACGTGCATTATCCGGTTCCAAATGCATGATGGAGAAATGCGAATTCTTGTCGAAATCCGAGGGAAACTTGAAGGGAATGCGAGACGAGTTTAGCAACTGCAACCTATAATCATGACGATCCTGTTATTCTTATTTTACTTTGTTGAAATATTTTATGGATAGAGAGGGGGAATTTGAGAGAGTACGAGACAAAAATGAGGATAGCATTTAAAGAACTCGTGACAAAAATGAATTTTAGATAATAATGTATTTTATACATTTATGAAATTAATCGACATATAAAATATGGCGTTTCTCACATAAAATTTTAACTGACGGGTAACTTCAATATTATTCCATACACTTTCTCCACGACTATTTAGTTTCATCGCTTTCAATTTTCGAGAATTATCATTTTCAAAATTCAAAGATTTTCAAGACCCGAATATCGTGATTACCCATGTTGCTTAATAGTACAGTTTCAATGTTTTCATTGTAAATGTCATTAAAGTCATTATGTATAACAAAGTTCTTCTTCGCCAATTAGTTGACAATTGATAATATGACAATGTTTACTGGTTGATATTGGCCTGCCAAATTCAAACATTTGTAGAGATCGAACTCTTTGTATCATAATCGTATCTGGAAAAAATATTTAACATATGATGATTCTTTTAATCTTTCGTAATAAATGGAAGAAATGTAGAGAACACCGCGCGACGAGGAAGTCGAAGAATGAAAGGAAGCTGTTTTACGGCGAACATGCGTATCAACAATGTGGATTGTGAATTTTATTGCGGAAGCCTTTGGAAACATTCGACCGTGCTCCTGCGAGCAAATCCGCACGAACTGTCTTTGTGGTACAAAGAGTTTGTTTGATTGTTCTGTGGTGAAATAACTCGATCTCGGTCTAAAAGCAGAAGAAAGGACGGTTCTTAAAGAGGAGAGAACAATGAGGGTATTAACGCCTGAATTGAAGTCCACAGGATTCTTTAACCTTCAGCACGGTTTTCTTTTCCTGATTCTCTCTTTTTCGAATTTTTATTCGGTGAAAGATCTTTGAAATATTAATACGGATTTATTCGTATAATTGGCAATTATGTTGTACGCCGAATTTAGTTTCAGAATGCTATTATGTCAGAATAATTATGTCGTTTCATAAGCTTATAAAAAGATTGATAAAATATCATGGAAAATATCTCGAAGTATAAAAATTCTTTGTTACTCGATATACGAACGAACGAATTCATCCTATCGATTGTCAAAATAGTCTTCCGATCGTCAATTACCAAAGACTATTTGACAATCGCATCTAGAAACCAAATGATCGTGAAAATCACTCAAACTCAACGCATATTTAATCTAAAGACGTTTTATAATAATTTATCGATCGTTATCTGTGTTATCTTATCGTTAGATCAGCTCGACGGCTTGTATCTTAAGTAGCCAACGCTATTCGCTGTCTCTCACCATCGATATTTTTACAAACTGTTTCAGAAGCTCAAACAACTAATCACCAGAACCACAACATTTAATATAAAACAGAAACAAGCAGGATGCAAATAAAAATCACGTACCAGCGATTTATAATTTTTAAAATAAAACCCATATATAAAATGTCTAAGTTCCACACACAAGCAAGCCACAAGTGCGTAATCGCATAGTACTCGTACGATGATAAATATTAATAAAATAGATCGTTAGACGCGATCTCCACTCGATTAACGAAACAATGTTTTGTAACGTACAATTTTATGGAAAAGAGAGAAAGAGAGAGAGAGAGAGAGAGAGAGAAAGAGAGAGAGAGAGAGAGAGAGAAAGAGAAAAAACTGCGTATGTGCATAACACGTACGACACGCGCATGAGTTTGTACAGGAGAACGAAGACACACAGAAACGACGCGTGACGATGGAAAAATTACTCTGGATTCGCGTGATAAATTAAAATAGCGGAGAGACGAGACCTCTGGAGGCTTAAAGAGCCGTAAAAGAGGCCAAACGAATCTTTCTCGTCCGCGCACCAATTATTCTTTTCTATCGTCGAGTTGTTCATTTCCCTGTTGAATCCAGAAGGATTTTCATATCTTCAGGCTGCGTCATTCTCAAATGGCTCTCGATCTCGTTCGATTCCACGTGAGTGCTTTCGTTCGAATAAATTGGGAATCGATCGAGAACGAGTACCTGGTCGAATAAGAAATTTTGTATGTTCGTTTGGCGAAATATAGCGTGTTTCAATGAACGAGAATCGTAACGATTGCGATGGATCTTGATGTATCTCGTTGCGTCAATTCTTCTTCATTTGATAAAATTATATTCTAAATTAATTATTTTGTACTGAATTTTGACTTTATTTTATTTACTCACCCTTTTAATTTGCATTTATTTCAACGTTTTAACCAGTTTGAAAACTATGTTGTTCCCATTTTCGCTTTTTTTTTTTTACAAAACTATTCCAGAATCATATACATGCAATTAGAAACATGAGATTGTTACTTTTTACTGGCAATATATCGCGTAATTTTCAACGCAGTGCAATCAAAAAGCACGTCGCCTTTTGGGACAATTCGAATTTTCATCCATCCGAATACAACTTTCGATCCATGCCTAATCGTTTCGTTAATTTTCGTCTCATACTAAGTATACAAATAAAACAGAGAGTGAATGTGGTAGGATGAAAGGAAACAGAGAGAGTCTGTAAGAAGAATGTTAATTAGACGAGGAACGTATTAAAATTTCCGAACAAGAGAAGAAACTAAAAAGGCCAGACGTCGTCGTAGAAAATACGATGTCCACCGAATTATCCCCCTCCACTCCCATCTACACTCCATCTCTTGACGAAATACTTTCTACTACCGAGTAAACGTTAATATAAATGGAAATAGAAAGCGAAAAAGAAAAGAAGAAATGGGTGAAACAAAGGGGATTCACATCCCTGGACTGCCACTTCCGAACAAGTTCTCGGTGAAGCGAGACAGAGTAAAATTTGTCGTCGTCGCGAATTTTATACTGTGTGCAAATATTCGTCTGTCCCTCGTCACGATTTTAACGAATCGCCGATTTTTTAATAGTTGTTCAAAGCGTAAACACCCTGATCGAGCAACGTGGATATCGTTACGTTATCGTTATGTTCGTTTGTAGTTTATATTCCGAGCCATTGTGCTTTTACAATTTCTTTTCAATGGATGTTGTTTATTGGTTCCGATGAATTTTTTGAATTTGATAGTTGCGCGAAATATTGTCGACCGAATTTCCTAACGAGTTCGTTTTGCACGTTTTGCTAAAGCGTAGAATGGCAAAGTACAATGTTTAACAGACATGGGCATTGTTTTGGTAAAATGTTTGGAAAATTATCATATTCTATAATATGTTCAAAGTTAATCCGCAAATGGCCTGTAAATGCAAAAAGGACATCTTAATAAGAAAAGACTGAGAAAATATATAGAATAATAGAAAATTTCGTCAAAAGCTTAATATTATCCGTGTGTTCAGTAGATTGCAAGTAGTTGTTATTCCTGAAAAAAGCAAACCAAATATTAATTATAACACGAACATCAATTAATACCGCTATACGAGCAATTCCATCTCGATAAAGTGTTATTATTATGCGAGTCTCGTCCTAAATAATTCAATTAACATTTGTCTGTGTACATTACTGCGAGTATCTACTATTACTAACATTACCATGTGTAACGGACGGTTACATATATTTCAATACATTTAATAATATATAAAAAATATTTCTCCGTTTATTTCTATTATATACCAATTGTACGAATACTTTTATATATTTATTTATTTATTTACTTATTTATTTACGAGGTTATTTTAACCTGGTTCAATTAACAATAAGGTCGTACGAATACCTTTGTCTCTTGTCGTACGCTTTAAAAGATTTGTTTCCAACATGAAAAAGGAGTTCACATCTTTTT
Organism: Bombus huntii; assembly: GCF_024542735.1. Taxonomy (NCBI): domain Eukaryota; kingdom Metazoa; phylum Arthropoda; class Insecta; order Hymenoptera; family Apidae; genus Bombus; species Bombus huntii. The sequence continues at coordinate 10,101,376 of NC_066251.1, forward strand.
TCTCTGTCGAAGTTTCCCCAAACGGAACGACACGTAATTAATCACTTTTTTGTATTAAGCACGGCCCTCGTTGCTGGAGTTCAGGGTCGTAATGCTCTAACGACGACTTCGAAGCGTGGTCGAATATTCGTCGGTGGGAAAAATGATGGCAGTTCAGGGCTACGAGAACGATCAGAGGAAAGAACGAAATAAGACGTAAGAAAAAATCTCTGTGTATGTGTATACCACGTGAACTTGTATAATTTCTTACGTGAAACTAAACGCCGGTTAAAAAAAAAAAGAAAAAGACAGAAATAACGAATGAAACTGTGTTCCCTTTCCACGACCTCTCAGCATGTATTGTTTTCACACGATTCTCGACGCATTCTTGTACATAATGTTTTACTCTTGTAAATAAATTATCCATATGATCCGGACGAGTCGGTTGATTTCATCCTGTCAATAACAATTACGGTAGAACCTGAAGCATCCGAATCGATAGGAAGGCAGAACGAGGAAATTTTTGGACAGTTTTTTTTTTTGGTCGCGTCTCTTCTTATAATTTCAAAACATTTTTCGTATAATAGAGATGTAGATCGTGGCAGATTTATAGAAAACATGAAAGAAACAAAAATGTTCAACGATACGAGTGGCTCAGAGATTACATTGTCAGAAAAATGTGCGCTAATACGATATGATATCTTGCAAAAATTAAACGTTACGGTGTATAGTGCATTTCAACGTTTTACGTGTGTCAAAACATATGAAAGTTATGTGTCAACGTATTAAAATGAGAGAAGCGATTGTTCTATTACATGAAAATTCCATTATTCAGATGTTTCTGTCTGCCTAGTAATTCAAACATGGAAGGTTCTATTATGCGAATCTTTCTAGCACAACACAAAATGAGTAAATTTCAATTCGAAAGATTTGTTTCCCAAAGCGGCATTTCGACTTTAAAGGTATTTCAGAAAGAGAGAGAGAGAGAGAGAGAGAGAGAGAGAGAGAAAGAGAGAGAGAGAGAGAGAGAAAGAGAGAGAGAGAGAGAAAGAGAGAGAGAGAGAGAGAGAGAACTGATTGTGATTCGGAAGTAATGGGAATTGGAGCGAAGGCGTAGGCCAGAGGAAGATCGATAGGTCTGACCTCGATGCGCTTGAACTTTTCTTACCTTTCAGGATATTTAAGGATGCTCGACTTCGAATCACGAAGCTTTCCTTGGCACACGATCGCGAACTAACAACGATCGACCGATTAATTTTATCGTTCGCGTAAATCAGCCCGGCTCGAAACCAACGAAAAATAACGGTGATGGCGAGGTTAATTAGACGAGCTCGAATTACTCGTGAATTATATCGCTTGCACGAACGAGGATGCAGAAGTAAAAATTAACGCAACGCAATCGCGAAGCCGCTTGCAATTAATTCGTCGAAGCAGGTCATCCTTCGTTACATGATTCTTTTTGCGTTCGTTAAATTGGAAAGATGCTGCCAGTTTAAGTGGCAATGTAAATAAGTATTTGAAGAATACATTTTCTAATAAAATATCGAGACGAGTAGGTTCGAATTCTTACCGCTTTGCTTATCTACGTTAAGGTTAACAATCGAAAGAAGAAACTAACAATTTGAAAGCAATCGTTTGAGAAAGTAGGTGTCCAGTTTCAACGTGTAATCCAACTTCAACTTTCAATTACGGTCATTCGTTTGAAGGGTTGTAATGTCATAAAGCTCGTTAACGAATAGTTCAAGACAGACAAAGTATCCCTTCGTAGTAACGAAGTATTTTAATCTGAAACGTTCTTTTCGTCGACCGTCAAACGACGAAACCCATGCTCGTCTACACCTTCGCTTCGATCTTACTAAAATAGAGGGAAAAGGAGCATTCGCTCATTCGGTCTAAACTCTAAATGCACTATAACGTATCGGCTTTAAAACGTATCATCTCTTATCTCCGTGCAAACTCCACTCTATGTGACAAGGAAACAAACAAACGAATCTCGTATAATTTTTCCGTTAGCGAAGAAAGCAATGGTATAGACGGCATAAACGTATCACCACGGATGAGAAAACAGTCAAAAATTCTCAGCGTCCAAGCATCGTATTCGAACACGATTGTGTCCTTTCGTCGGCCAAGTGAAAGTAAAGTAGCCTGATTACCGTTGTTAATTAAATTCGACTGGTAAACAACAGCAGACCGGCTTGCAGTCTCTCTCGAATTTAGTATACTGGCTGGCTCGAGTGTCGGTTAATCAGCGCTACTTGTCTCTGTGTCGGCTATTTCGCGAGCTCGCGAAAAATGTTGAATTAGCATTCATCGCGGCCTGCAATAATTAAGGCTAGTCATTGTGAGCGAGAATATTTCATTGCCGGCTGCTGCTCCGTCACCATTCCTAGTGTGCCTCGCTTTTTTTTTTTTTTTTTTTTTTGTTTCTTTTCATGTTTTCCTTTCCTCTTATTGACACGATTCGTGAGAACGCGTATCCCTGTCGCCCGACTGATTCGTTCTCATCGATTCTACAGAGAGATACTGGTTTTTCCAATTGTCAAGTAAAACAGGAAATCGTGATTTAAATATTTCTTCCGAAAGGTCCAACAACGATTTTGTTCTTCTTTGCTTACGACTGGCTCTGTCACTTGAATTTTGCCAGTTGGTATTCCTGTACTCTTCGTTGGAAAAATATAGATGTAAATTTTCTTTATTTTCTATGTTTGCTATATCTACGCTTTCTTTTTTCGTTATATTTTTCGTATTTTCTGTGTTTTTTATATTTCCCTCTAATTTCTACATGTCTAAAATTTCGCAGTGTTTATGCAAGTATGTTTAAATATATATTGAATACACTTAGATTCGTTATTCATATTCCTATAAAAGTTGGTCGAAATTAGCATATAATACATCGTATAATATGTAGCACCGTAAAGCGAACGCCGGTTCGAGAGATGGATTCTGCGTGAAACGGTGCCAACACAAATTCGTTAGCGTTTTCAGGTCGCGCGTTTTAATTGGAAGTAGTGTTATAGCGTTGGATGTACATGTTTCTTTGTGTGCCAGTTGCATTAAATACAGAGTAAAACGAAGAACGCTAGTAATTTGTTGAATTTGGCTGCATCTGCTTGTTAGTTCCGTTGATTTGTAGATTTTTCCTCGCATATTAAAAGACTGTCGTGAAACTGACGTTTATTACCCCAGTGTTTCGTCGAAATTTTAATATCCATTCGATTAAAATTAACGACGTAAGTATTAACGAAGTAAAAAGCGTTATTTATATATAAATTCTTTTTCGATTACGAAACTGATGTTTAACGTGTTTAACTCAACTTCTCAGAAGTAGCGGATGTTTTGTTCCCATCATAAATTTGGTCTGTTAACCTTAACAGTAAGAGTCAGTGGTATCAGAGGTGTCAGCGGATTGAAAACTTTGGCGCACGCTGCAAGTTACACTTGAGTTTTTCCGCTAAGTTTCCAGTGAAAATTCGTCAGCTGCGGCTAGTCGACACCTGGGCGTTATAAAGCGTCTATTACTCAAAACTTACAACTTTCTTGGCTTTGTAACTCTACGCCTTTACGCCCCAAATATTAACTTTAACACACCGATGCCAGGATAATATTGATTGTTTTTCACGGTACGCTCTACGGATATAAAATCATACAACTATATGAATTATAAATTTATCAAATTACAAATCCATTCTAAAGTCACGTGTAACGACAAGTGGCGATTAATACGACTTTAACAAACTATTAAAGAAGAGGAAGAAAATGAGAAATTCCATCGAAGAGGAAGACGATTAAAAGAAAAGAACGTCCAATAATTACATCTTAACTTTTAACCGCTTACAAATCAAGATCCCCAACGGAGATTCCACGACCGACTGCTCTCCAGTTTTCTACAGCCGCGTCTTCAAGTATAAAAACCTACGAACCAGTCAATCAGATTAATAATCAAATAATAATCAGTCGCAGAAGTTGCTCGACGCCCTAACCGTTCTCATTCTCCGCTTCATTTCCCTCGTTCGACTTGCACCGATGAATTCACGCGCAAAAAGACGCTCGCTCGGTATAGAAAGCTGGTGAATTCCTCGGTGTTCGCGGCGTCGCGACGCCCTTACCTTCACGCCATTCAAAGGACTTGAGATTCGTAGCCACGCGCGCGCGAGATCACGCGTATTGCTGAATTCGTGCGAAGCGCAAACAACGAAGGAGGGAAAAAAGTCAAAAGAGCGGCGCCGAATGTCTGAACCCTGCCCTTTTCAATTTCCGTCGAAATCTTCTTTGGGTGAGGTCTCCTTCAACGTCGTAATATCTCTCATCCGCTTGATTTCTACGAGCTCGCTTCAACATTTTCTTCGGACGACATCGTGAATTAAACGTCCGTTACTTTCGATACTCTTTGTGAAGAAGAAGGTTTTCTAAACGTTTCCAGTGGGATAATAGTAGAATTTGCGAGGAAGTGGAAGTGGAGTATTATTGGATTCTTTTGTCTGCGGGATTTTTTACGGTTTAGACTCAATTAAGCGAAGTTAACTTGCCTTCGGTCGAACTCAATTTTACAATCTCGAAACCAATGTATAATTTGATCTAACGCGCAGTTGCATTCGTTATTGACGTCTTGCCATTGAACTGCGAATTGAAAATATAGGGTGTCGAGAAAGTATGAAAAGAAAAAAATAAATGACGTGAGAGTAAAAGAGATTTACGCGATCGATTAAGAAAACGTATTTGCAGGTTACTGGCGCAAAAAATATTAATACGTTCGATTCGAACCCTTTCTTCTAATTCGTCTAATTAAATCTCTGTGTTTGATACATTGAATGACAGAGTAAATGATAAGAAAGGAAAGTACGAGGAAAAATATCGCATCCAATACCAAATAACGAGTGAAATATCGCGTTTCCTGACTCCACTGGTACTTTACAAAACAGAAACGTTCGTTGACATTCCACTAAATATTCGTCAGAAATTTTACTAGCCGACTCTCTCTCTAACGGAACCTATGCTTCTGACAAACGAGCAACGTCACCAAAAACGTATACCGAATGGTAACAAACAATAAGAAATACGCGCGCCGGGATTTCTGCTGACAGCGTCAAAGCCGAACTCAAAATAACCGCAAAATCCTGCCTGTACGGGAAAATATTTTCCCGGAATTTTACGAGGCAGATCGCTTCGTGAAACGTTTTCTGAACGCAACAGTCGTACGTATACCTATCGTTCCAGGGCATTTATTAAACCCGAAAACAAATCTAACCTTTTAGTTTATCAACGTTACCCTATCGAGAGCTAACGATTCGCGTTAAACAAACAGCTTCGCGTCAGTGGCTGGCGCATAATATTCATACAAAATACGTTGGGCAAACACGTTTCGATATGGTTATCTAGGATTTCGAGAGCACGCATCGATAAAAATAAAAAGTGAGAGGATCTCTGGATGCAGGCTATACCAAACCTCGATTTACTAGTGGAACGTTGCTGGAACGCGTTCTTTCGGTACCGTGCATTGTTACGTTCCTATTGGACGATCATCAATAGTCGAACAATTTTAGTTGACAGCCATGGTCAGTCGACGGGAACTTTATCGTAATCCGGTCTACCAGAAAAATTTGAGAGCGTGAATCTAAAAACCTGATTTTGGATTTTCGATGGATTTTCTAGTTGAAAGAACGTTGCGACTCAATCAGTTCGCCGTTGAATCGAATTATTCCAGAGAAGTATCGAAAAACAAGTTTTATAGCAGGTAATGTTTAACGGGGAAATTATCGACCTACGACGTACGTACACGTAATCCTTTTAATTTCGATATTATTTAGCCTGCGCGAAAATTCATATTCTCATTAGCAATGTATATTACTGAAGACAAATATGTTTATCGTTTAGATAATTAACTCGACTAAGTACGATATCAGGTATATAGGCAAGTAAATACTCGCTGTAATAGGAATAAATTTTAGAAACGGGTCTTGGTCCCTGATATTAAGGCTAGTCTCGTTACGTGCTCGCGACCATATAAAGGTGCTTAGCTAACCGTGCGAACCACCATTCGAAATCAGCAGGGAGAATTCTCGCATACGTTGGAAACGATCCACGCGCCACTTTGATCGGCGAACCGAGACGTTCAGTGTTACGCAAGGCTCTTCTGATGTCTCCCTTCTGGAAATTAGATTATAACGACACTCGGCCATGGTGTTTAATTAAAGAGCTAGGATTTCCTTCTCCCCCGATACACGTGTCGTTTCCACGGTTCTTTAACGCTTCCGTTCTCGTTTCAGAACTACCGGATATGTACCTGGAAATTGATAATTGCACGATCAAAGTGCCAGAGGATTAATAAGAGGGAATTTCGAGGGAAGATCGTTTGTGGAATTTATTTAGATTGCTAATTTCGATCATTTGTTCCTTAACTACCAACGTGACCATGTTTCTGTCACATTATCCACGTTATTCGTAATTTTCACATTATCACGGCTATCCTCATTCAGTTTATTATCATAAACTTTGAAAGAATTACAGTTGATTTAATTGCAATATATGTAGCATTAAATTATGTATATTTTTTTAACGAAAATGTTTTATGAAAATAACATAAATTATTTTCTGATTTATAGAAAACAAATATTTATTATACACATTAAGAATGAACCACTGCTTCCTGAAAGATAATCGGTTTCTATTGAATATTTATTAGTATTATTGAATATTTATTAATATTCTGAAGGAGAGTTATACCGAAAACAATGTAAATTCAAAATGTTGTAATAAATGGCGGTAAATAAGTTGCACGCGTCAAAATATCGAAAATAAAGCGTTTGCATAAAGTGCTGCAAAAATATTTACAAGCATGCATAAATTTAACATCGCCATAAATTTAATCCAGATGTAAACGCTTTTGCAGCAAATATACATAAATTCTACTCATAATAATTATTATAAAATTCAGAAGGATGTGCATATCAATGCAAACGATGATATTTGCAAGTTGAAATTTAATATACAAATTAAAATAATTATAATAATTCAGAATTTTAATGTAAGTCAAAAGATGTTGCTTTTTCATTAACATTAAATGAAAAATATAAATTGTTACGGAAAATCAAGGGGGACAAAATTTTCCAATAAAACGAAACATTTCAGAGCGTTACTTTGAAGTTTCAACAAACAACAGAAAATTTTAGAAAATCTTGCACCATAGTTTAGTTCTGTATAATATTTTATATTCAAATTAAGACGAAAGGGTAAGAGCTAAAGGCATCGCTTTTGCAGACACAAAATCCTGGCTGATTTCAAATGTCTTTGCCTGAGTCATCCAAGGTGACGAAAAACAATTAGTTTTGGCGAATACAATAGAATTTTTCGATGGAATTTTAATACGTTGTTTATTGATGAACACTGGCAGATTGGCAATATCATCGTGCCACTCACCCTACGTGATAAATGTTTTCGCACGTTTAATCTTCCATCGATGGAATTTTAATGGTTTCCTTAGGATTAATTTTGCGATGACAAATGGAATTTTCCGCAAATATCGAGCTACGTTATGCGCGAATTTTTCTGCGAAATATTTTGCCATATCTTCAAATATTATTTTATCTTCTCCTTTTAATAGCCGACTACGCATAAATTTCTCGAATAAATTTCTCAAACGAAGAAATTCGATCGAAATATTAAATATTATAAACCTTTTGTAATATTATAAAAATTAAATATTATAAAATGATATCAATCCTACACTGTTAAAGTCAATCTTCATCTAAAAAATCAAGTATTATTCGGGAACGATTTAAGAAGAAATTAAGTTCTGACAAATAATACTCTAAGACGTCCCAAGATTCTTCTTCATTCGCTGAGAAGTACTAAATAAGTACTAACAGCTTTCCCGCTCAGATTACTTTATTTTACGTAAATAACAAAATTCTCTCGGGAAAGTTTCTAGTTTCTAATTTTCTGGAACCAAGATAAATTGTTATTCCGTTTGTGTTCCTGTACCGTTATATATCACTGTAGCGACGTTCTTTATAAAAAAATTTAATTCGCCAAGTTATATCATATATTGTAAAATATTATTCTATACAAAAGAGACGATCTTTCACGTTTCCGTAGAAAAAGTGCAAACAAATTTATCACACAAGCTAACAGTTCCTAACACTTGTAACCTTTTGGCTTCCTTTCATACACCTCTTTTATCTTTCTTCCTCCTAATCTCGCCAAATACACGAATCTAATCTCAGGACGACTCGATAAATCCGTTATCGTGTTACCATGGCCGTCAATGGAGTTAATGGACACGATTGAACTTCAAACATTGAGAAGCGAGCATGGGCATCGCCTCGCCATACTCGGCGCGACAAACAAGCCGAAGAAACATTGACAAACTCATTTTGGCATTCAACCACGCGACAAATTTGTCGATCAATCTGGACAGATTAGCGCATGACCACGCTCTAAATTCCGCACGAAACGAACATACAAACATGAGATTGATCTGCAAGATCAATCGTATGCGGGAACAGTTTTCCCTTAGTCAGACTCGAAATTATGCAGCTGTTCATACAATCGTGTTAAATGGCTACAAGACAATCGTTTCACGTTTGGTGTGCAAACAAGCTTACGCCGAAGGGGGTCGTAATACGTAAACAGCATAGTCTCTGGTTACGTTAACAGTATTCCGTTCGTGCTATACGTTTCTGACTGCGCAGCCGAGGAAACCCCGTCCAACAATGGAATTTGATTAACAGAGACGTTGTTATCTGGTTCAACACGCACCATCGTCAAATGTACCGAATTAGGATCTTTAAGCTTTTTCCTACGAATTGATCTTTGTGTCGAATTTAATATTGAGGGGTAGACAAGAAGGGGAAACTATAGAAAGACCGACTATCCTCCGATTTCGATGATCTTTGGATATGTCGTAAAACTCGATATTATGAACAACTTTTTGTGGAAAAAATTCCCAGCAGTAATACGTTCAATTCTGCCTATAGTTGTACATCTATGGTAACGTTTGCGTCAGTTTGGTTGTCTCACGCCTACCCGATAACATGACACCTTCCGATATTTTTTTATTTAACCCGAACCTAAATATAAACTAAAAAATGAAAATAAAGATCAGGTTTTGGTTAGATGTTATTTTATCCGCAATCAATATCGATGTATACGTTGGCACAGACGCGCAACTGTAGACAGAATTCACTGTAACTGTTATGATGTCGACGGTTTTTTGGTATCTCGGGAACTAAGCGAGTGCAGCCCTTATACGTATCGGAAAAAGTTGCTCAAGATATCGATTTCTACGACGTATCCAAAAATCATCGAAATCAGAGATTAGGCAGTCTTTTTACGGTTTCACCGATAAAAGTTTGTCTGAACGTCCTCTATAAAATAATCCCTACAATCTATTCAAGACCGTAGTTAACTCCTGGAATGAGTAACGAAATAGTCGAATGTGGCGAATTGGAAGGAATCCAGTTCGGTAAAATAGAATGAACAACGGAAGCGGAACGTTTACGTAAATGGAACATGAAACGAGGATGAAGTTCGTTTAATCTGCAGCCATCACCTTGCTAAATCTGTTTCGTTCTTTGAGGATCGCGGGATTTTTGGAGACTCGGATTGGTGACATGTGGTTTGAAAGAAAATTTCGAGGTGTAACTAGGGAAATTATGAACATTGTTCCATACTTATTAAAGCGGTTCTACATTTTGTGAAACCCAGCTTTATTATTTAATACATGAAAATTTAATATACAAGGGAGAAGTTATTTTTTGTGAAGGACGGTAAGTAGCTCGTAAAGAAAACCTTTAATATAAAGCAAGATCAGGAAGCAGCTTAACCCTCTGAACAGCCTTACATGCTTGGAATAAACAGTTTCCTTTAAAAGAGGTACAGATATTAAAATGATATTGATACACATTGTAACTTAATATCGACCAATTTCAGTCTTTTTACTGTAACTTGGACTGATGCAGGGAAAATTCAAATTGTAAAAATGTCAGTCATAATATGTAGATATTCTGCAATGAAGTTAACAATAGTCAGCGAGAAAATTCAATTTCGCAATAATCCGGAGAAATTTACAGGAATTAAAAAGAATTTTGCGTAGAAGTTTAGAAGCTTGGAAAATTGAAGAAAATGAACTTTTAACTTAGCTGATTAAAATATTCTCCTTCAGGAGGAATAATGTATACTAACTTAAAAAAAATGTGCTATAGACTGAAGATAAAAAAGCGATTTATTTCTCGACAAGTGAAAAGTGCAACCGCGTGTTACAGCACGAGGTTAATGTGGACGAATTAAAACTTCAGTTCTTCTAACCTTTTTCCAGCGTACTTCCTTCATAGCTTTACAATTAGAAAGTTGTAAGTTAAACTTTGTAGCGAAGTATCGGCTTATGAGAGGCCAAAGGGGAATAAATAAACGAGAAGATATTAAAACAATTTCGAGGATGTTCGCATGTAGCGTGCATTCTATCCGTATTTAAACATTCTCTTTGAGAGACGAAAAGAGGGAATAAATTAAGTAAAAGAGCTTGTCTACTCGTGTCAAAGTGTCGCGCTGCAAGTTACTTCTCGCGAATACATGTCAAAATACTAAAATTCGAATTTCATTTTCAAATCCGTTCAAAATAAAATAACCCGGTTTCTTTACGCACTGTATTAAATTATTTTATTTTTCGAATTTTCAGTGGAAAAAAAATATGGTTCTCTGATTGATTGTTTACAGTCGCGTTAATTATCACCACAGGTTATCAACAACTCAACTGAAGTTACAGTTCGAGTTTATATCATTTTTGTAATATACATTTATCTTTCATATGTCTACAATAGGTCCAACACTATGACGAAAAAAGAATTTAATTGATTACGAAACCAATGTAAAAGAACGATCTAATATTAATGTATATCGAAATAGTACTTTCACAATAGACATAAAATCAAGAAGATCATGTACGTTCAAAATGTCCGCTATAGTGTTTCTAGACAGAATAAAATCACCGGGGTCCTAGCGTTAAAACGTCGAATCACTCTCGGATTATCATACAAAAGCCCTTTAATTTCAAACGATTTTATATGACGATGATTATCAACCAGCGAATTCTCTCTCCATTAAGAACAAATTGCCACTCTGCCTTTCGATTTAGCACGATGTAACACCAGGGAATAGAGTTACGATTCGAGAGATCATCCGATAAGATCAACGCCTAGCATTCGTACTCTTCCCTAGCCAAAAGGGATTTAACAAAAAAAAAAAAAAAAAGTAAAGGAGCAAAAAAAAAACAATAATAGAAAGGAGGAAGATTATCTGACAAAGAGATCGAGCAGCTCTCCCTGGTAGGCGATCGTGCTTCCAACCGATCGCCAAAGCCCGTTTCCGGTATATTCGATTTCCTGCACGCGAGTCAAGAGGAAATTGATTCGAACGACGCGCCACCATCGTCGCTGCATTTCAAAGTTAGGCTTGAAAAACGAATTCGAAGCGAGAAAAATGTGTTCAGCCGATGAAAGTTGGCACCGGAAGTACGGCTGTCTGCACGCACCCGATGTTCTATCGTGCTTAACCCTTTCAATAGGAATATACCCGCAAAATATTGTAACAGTGATCATTAAAAGAGGTTACGTATCGAAGCTCTATTCATTCTCTCTGGTATTGAATTTTTTTTACTAACGAATTATTAGCGAATGATCCAATTATTATAAACCTATTGCCTCTGCTGTTTCGTATCATTTTTGTATCACTCTGTCGGAAACTTTAATAAAATCTATTGTTTCTGATGACTGAAGATGGCTTTCGCCAGTCTTTTATTCTACTTACTGGTTATATGAATGAGTTAACAGCAGAGATAAGTAAAAAAAGATCGTCGATACGATATTTAAAAAGGCAGCCAAACGATGCGCACTGAGAATAACCAAACCAGCTAAGAATGACCAACGGCCGAAATAAGTGTACGAAGGATAACTGTGCGAAATTTAAGGAAGAATCTTATAAAAAAAGGCCGCGAAATACCTTCCGAAAAATTCCCTAAACATGACATTTCCCAAAACATTTCTCTCTCTCTCTCTCTCTCTCTCTCTCGCCGTGCATACGCACGTTTTTTCCAGTAAAAGAAAACGTGTGCGTATAGATCAGCTGTTTCATCATTACAGACAGTAATTCGTGAAGCAGTACTTTTGGCTGTATTCCTCCCATACCTATTGACGATCTCCCTTTACTCATTACAAATTAACAGTAGTTGTTTTCTAGTACCAGTGATATATTATTTAAAGAAATTGCATTAACAACTATACATGCGTTAAACGCACACCGGAGGCGCAGAGCGTCCGTTTGATTTTATTTAAAGCTCGAATAGAAACCCCTTTAATCCACGACGGCCATTATGAATAATTCATTATAGAATTTTGTTGAAATAATTACTTCGAGAAAAACTCTACACTTTTTCTTTTGTATATCCGTAAGCTGGAGACCGCTGTTACGAAAGAATAGAATTTAATGAAGCAAAAAAATTCGAAATAAGCAGAGGTCCATATTATTGTGTCCTTGAATATAAATTTTGTTTTGGATTACAAGGTCTAGAAACAAAAGAGCTATGAGTAGATTTCTATTGTTTCTGTTTCTTGTAGCCTTCAGGTAGAACTATAATGTTAACTTTTTGGTAATGTTCTTTGCTGTAAATATACGAACTTGGTCCCTATCATAGCCCTTCTTCTATTGTATTGTAACATTGTAAGAGTGAGGATCTGGATCAGCATATATTATACTTATGCTTATGCCTAGACTTATTTCAATATATTTTTCCTATTACAAATTCATCCACTCGTTCTTCCATCAGTAAACCTCAACAAATTTGAATCGATATAACGATAGTCGAATATTAAAAAATTTGGAATATAAATCACCCGCGTGACTTTCTGCGCACGAAGATTCCTTTATTGACTGTAGCAAAACTCGTCAAACGAAGAACGTGCTACCCTTATTTCTGCTAAATGAAATTTCAGATACGGTTGACTTTACGACAGCATGGGGGAATGTTGTAAGTTGCAGACAATTTTCTACTCTATAGGTGCTCCCCCCATTATCACACCCCTCTGTCCCTTCTTGTTCTCCTCCACCTAGTAACTACACCTCTTAGCTGCATATCTATGATCCATCTCTTTTCCCCGTCATTTTTTCTAGCAGCGATAAAAGGTGATCACAGGGTAGGAAATTGCCCGCAATTTACGATGAATTTCACGAAAGTCGTGCTTGCACAAATTCGTATATAATCTCCTCGTTTACGTTCATATGCTGATAATTTAAATTTTCTCTATGAAGTAAAAAAGTTATAAAGTCTTGCAAACGTTATTACTTTCTTTTTCATGTATTATCGTTTTATTCTTTCCCCTTTCCAATATAGCATCGTACAAACTTCATTTCCATAAAACGTAACAATTCCTTCTCTTTCGCCTTACTTCTCGCTTGAAGACGAAAAAGCAGAATCGACGAACTCCTGCTCGGCGAACATGTTACAAGGAAAAAGGCAAATCTCAGGGAAACAGTCTCCACGAGCATCTTCACCTGATGATTTCACGGACGATATATCATGCCTTCACAGATATTTCTCTGTTGTAAAGCGATTACTTAACGCGGTCGGTACACATAAATCCCATCGCGATTAGCTACAGGCTGTTTGCGAAGCGATCGGTCAATCAAAGCTTCCAACTATTAATCGACGAGTACAGAGAATGAGAACAACCGGTGGAAACAGAGGAAGATAGTCGCGCCCTAATGAATATTGATTCCCGAAGGTGGCAACACTCCACCGCCAGAAGAAACTGGATCAGAACGGAGGAATTTTACTCCCCGGCGACTGTAATGGGTCAGGCTCATCGGCCAGCATCGCGTAAGTAAGATAAATGATCCTCTAATATCTGTATTCCGCAACAGTTGCTGATGAGCAGACTGGAGCCTGGTAGAGAGAGATTCGAACCGCTTTCAAATTAAAATCTCGACCATTCTCACCTCGTAATTATGCAATCGATAGATCAAAATCGATCGGTTAAGTTGATGGAAGAAAAAAGAAATAAAGCGCGTGTCTATGAAAGTTTATAAAATGATGGTCGGTTTAAGTTGGTGTACGCGTATCGTTATTGGAAAAGTACATTTTCCAGGAAATTAGATTAGATGTAAAAGAATACAGGGTGCAAATTATTAATGGAAATGTATGAAATTATTATTATAAAAAGTATATAAAATAAAACATACGTATAAATGGCACACGATAAGGATAAAAATCAAATTTTAAAAGAAATAGTCTGACACATTTGTCTCCTATATTCCAATGTAACGAACATTTTTCGAACGATTGAAATGACTTTTCAGTGATAAAATTTAATTCGTATGAGTATGTATACATACATCTCATTTTGCAACTTTCTTTTCTTTAATTCATACGTAAGCTAGAATTATATTTCGCGCCTTACCGTTATAATTTGGAAACTGTCTATATTAATGCTATTGCACATTTTGAAATATACATTAAATAAACGAGTAGAATTGCCATTGACTCGCATGCAGGATAATACAACAATAATCGTTTTATGGTACCGTTGTAAAGTCTACAGCTGAATCTGTTATCTAGGTCAAGCAGTAAAGAAATAAGTATAAACGATAAAAGCTCATGCGTACTCCGTCGAACAGAAAATGTTTAGATGAGATAGGTGGACAGAAACTCCCTTTTTGTGTCTCTCGATATATACGAGATGAAAAGCAAATAATGGAAATAAGAAGCGAAAAATATTATTCCTGATCCATTCGTGTATTCTATATTTTGGTATCATTTCTTTATCGCAATTTTTGTAGTAGTTCATTCAAGTAAAAGCATGATTTTTCGCTGGTTCATGATTCTATAGAGACTGACATAATCTATCAAGAAATATTTTCGGTAACATTTATATATATTACATTTAACGATATTCCATTTTGTATACTATATACGAAAACATAAATTATGTTAATTAATTGACAGTAATTATTATTATTAAATATAAGAATATATAATAAATATTACCATATGTTATATATATAATATAACATATATTACAATATGTTATATTACCGTACTACTGAAGTAAAAATTTTATTATTCATAGAAGAACTTACGCTGAACTTGTGGGACTGTTGCGTCCTCTCCGATTTCGATGGTTTTTGAATATGTTAAAAGAAACAACTCTTTGACAACTTTTTTCTATACATATAAACATCACTCTCACTCAATTTCTGAGATATTGGCGAAAAACTTACTTTACCAGCAAATTGAATTCTGTGTCTGTTTATAAATGAGAGTCGGGTGAGCTTAAAGGCTCCGTGCACAACGTGCATATGCGAGGCTGCAAGAAACGTCTGTTATAATATGAGTTTATATCTCAATTAAAAGTGAAAATCATCAATGTGATTTGGATTGGGTTTGGGTTAGAATTTTCAATCCAGTCACTGCGATCGTTCTATTTCGTAAAATAGTATCAATTATTCGTTCACCTATTATTTTTATAATTAATTTGTTATTATTTCACATAAGCGTAACCAAAGTCAATACATTGTCAGTCAATTTTTAAGTGAATTATAACAAATGCTCGGGACTTTTAAGCTCGCCCGGCTTTCGTTTATAAACAGAGAATAAGCGGCAACCAATACTGACGCATACACTCCTACAAACGCACAACTATAGGCGGAAATACGCTGTGTGGTACCGGCAGTTTTACGCGAATATCTAGGAAACTAAAACCGACCGACGATTATACGTACAGGAAAAAATTACTCAAAATGTGGAGTTTTACAATATATTTAAAAATCATCGAAATCGGAGAGGGCGGGTCGAGATGACAACTTCTTTGACATCGGAAAATGATATTGCTTCAATTCAAATAAGCTTTGATTAAAAACAGTACTTTTGCAATTATTTCCATAGAATTTTCGATATTGATAATAATTTAAAGTGCAGTAAGCTATAAATTTCTCGAGCTTGAATGAAATATAGACGAATACGCGTGATTCACGAATTAACACATTTCCATAAACGCCTACATCAAACCTAAAAATAAAATACAGTCATTTTATGACGTTATGATATTTGAAGTAATACAAAGAAGATATATATCGTTCTTAAACCCAGTGTCTGACGTAAAAGAAATTTTCAATCTTTAACATCTTTTAAATTATGCTCTTTAAGTGCAATAATGTTTTTAAATTTCTTTTGTAAATTAAATTTTTCTATTAAATGATAGCTACTTATTCTATTATTAGCTTTAATTAAATTATTTGGACTTCGTAAAAAAAATTCTCAATGCTAGATATCTTGCATCACTTTATATGCATCTCGTGTAAATTTCTCTCATAAAAAGTCGTCGAAATAATTATACAAACATAGAAACAAGAATGCAACATGATATCATCGATACAAATTGCAAGTGATGTCATCTCTCTAGCATGAGTTCTACATCATGCCTCGCATTTTCTATTATCTTTTCCGCATAAAACGAGAAAAGCATTTGTCAACGCGTTTGAGTCATCGTACTTGTGATAAACAAATAAATATAATTCAATGATATTTTTAAATCTTCAGTGTAAATTTACGCGTTCACTTTACTTAAAGCAACTTATTACAATAATTATTATGACTTTTATATTTCATACAAGCTAGAACCAAACTTATATGTGCTCCTTGTACCAAATTTATATTAAATGTCAGTTTATGACAAAAATAATTACATTATAGTAGCCAAACATTAAGTTAGTGGTTAAGAATTATCACGCAATGATGATGCCTGAAAATCCTAGATTTGTAGAAGTTTCCTTTCTCTAAAGTTAATGTTGCAACAGCACCGCTTACCATCCCAAAGAAAAGAGAATTTATACATTTCAATTTCTAATAACTAGAAATTTTTCGATTTTTAGGGGAAATTTTTCGCATTACGATATAATTTATCTATTAATTACCATGTAGTTCATTGCTCATCAGCGAGTACGTGTTAGATAACTCAGTGAACATCAAAGTGCCATTCATATTTTCTCCTTTCTGCTTAATTAGATTTAATTCCGTTCGATCGCTTTAAACTCATTAACAGAACTCGGGAAAAGGAAACGCGATGTCGGGAACTAAGAGTTTTCCCGTACTTTGCTCAGACGTGGATCGCCTTTTATTGCGCTTCTTCGTTTCCTTCGAGTCTGATTTCTTCTACCTAATAACGCCAGTTCAACGTTCTTCTGTCTGGTACTTAAAAAATAAAGAACCAGCTTGTTTCATATCATACTACGAAAATGTAAATGATCACTCAATATATATATACATATATAATATTTTATATTTCTCCGATAAAGGTATAGGTGTGCGATACATGTTAAAATTTCATTCGCATTGTAATGAGACATGCAAATCATAATTACATTGATATTTGAAACAAAGCTGAATACAATCACTCATCAAAATTATCGATTTAATTCGAAACCATTCATGACGTACATTCACAACCTGTCTACGGTATCCAACTATGGGGAACAGCAAGTAATTCCAACATTGAAATACTTCAACGCTTCCAATCTAAAACGCTAAGATCCATTATAAATGCACCCTGGTATGTCACCAACGAACTAATTCATCGCAACCTCGAGATACTAACAGTCAAAGAGGAAATAGCAAAATATAGAGACAAATATAGCAAAAGAGTCAACAAACACCGAAACCCCCTAATTACTGGACTACTTGTTACGTCGGACCAGATCCGCAGGTTGAAAAAACACTACCCGCTAGACCTAAACGCTAGATACAATTAGTTATCTAAAATAAGTAATATTTACTTATTTATAATACTTACTTATGAATTATACTTATCTATAATAAGTATTAACTTATTATAAATAATTAGCCATGTCACTGCACCATGCCAGAAAAAATTACTGAAAATTCTCAATGCGAGAATTGATTGTAAATTTTAATAAATAAATAAAAAAAAATTCATAACCTGTATAAGAAAAATTCTACTAATATTCTATGGAAAAAATTACAATAATTTTAGATATCATTAACAGGTATTTGTTAACAAGTAGTGTTAATACTTTATTTTTCAGTCTGCCGGCCATGAAGATGATTCGGTTTACTGAATCATACATTCCTCTGATACATATATCTACACACTCTTATTAGACTGTTTCAATTTCCCAATATTTCATTCATGAAATTAATAATCCTCTACTACCATCAATCTCGATGAAACATATGCAATGAATAACATATTATATTTATACGAATTTAATCCGCTTTACAAACAATAGGATATAAAATATCATTATACAATATTTTATAACTGACATGATACATAATCCGTGATTTTCAAATTTGTGTAAGATAATAACTTACGATATTCTTTTATCCTTTAAACCACAATGATACTCTCTTTAATTCGATTTATTTTCATAATTATTAACGTTTACTCCTACTTAAATTAGCACGCATTTCTTTCATTTCATCATAAATGTTAATTCTTAATATTCTGTCTCTTACGATTCTCTGTCAATCTTCTCGTGCGTCTCTCGCTCTGTCTCCCTATTCATATACTAATTCTATTTCTTTAATATTAAAATTTATACTTTTCTAATTTAGAAATTATTTTCACCCTTTTTGTATATTTTATCTGTCTGGGGAAAACATTTCCTTAATTTAGTAGGAAATATTCTCTAGGAATTATTCTCTAACATATGATACTCCAAAAGTAAACCAAATAATTCTACAAAAATATATCTCGGTCATTGAACTCAAGCAAATTATTCTGATGTGCCCCAGCTTTCTAGCTTTTAAAAAAATTAACAGCACCATCGTTCCATCTTGAACTTAACGAGGCCAAGAATCTTTTCTCACTTCGATTTTCCGGCTGAAAGTATGAGAAGCTATCCGTGTTGTCGGCTGATTCGACGGAAGAGGTCTCGTCTAAGATCTTCGTTTCGAATTGTTTGTCTCGACAAAATGCAAATGAAGAATAATTATCGTCTTGGATAAAGACATGTTGACGTATAATTAAACACGAAAGGATGCGTAGAACACAAATACTACTTTTTCCATCATAAATTTGATACACGGAGATAGAAGATTAGAAAACGGAACTTTTCTTAAAAACTTAGGCGTATATATTATCGAGGTTTTTTTTTATTTAATTGTTTACATTCACAATTTGTCCAATTTGGACATTTGGTAGAATTTTTTAGCTGTTAGATTATCATGTGGGTGGTTACCCCCAGTGGGATACCATCTCCGTGTAATATTATCGAGGTTCGCAGAAAAATTCCAAGCGACCAGAATATTTTATGTTATTATGTACAATAGCGTTAATATTCAAACATTACGAAAGATTTATATATAGTAATGTTATTGAGTTAGTTGTTCTTTAATATTTATGTTAAAACATCTATTACATTTAGTAGAACATTTAGGATAATTAATATTTACATACTAACCACATAAGGAAAGTACATCCTTTATTAAACTGTTAATCGCTAGTAATTGCGTCAAACAGTAAAGTCGACTATTCCGAGAACAGCTGATGGATATCGTATGCTAATTTAATTAAATTAATTCTTAATGCTTCAGGGATTTTTCATCGAGCGAATATTATAAATAAAGCGAATCTTATGAATAAATATTACGAATGGACATGCAATTGCCGTCAATTATCTTCTTTTTATCTTTCTATCACATAATTATTTTTTGGAACTCCTACGTGCTTCTCCCTCGTTAAACGACAGAATATTTTGACAAAAATGTTCAATTTTTAAGCTGATATTTTCCCTGAAAAATTTCATGGACCGTTCGGCAATAAACAACAGCATTTAACAATAAATGGAACTGGAAGAAAACAGTGAAAGAAGAACATAAATTGCAATGAACAGAATTAATTACGCGAGCGGGTGGTCGCTAGTCCTAACGATCGACCACGAAAACCACAGATTTCTGGGGCGGTGTGCGGTAATTGTGCGAGTAAAATCGCATAAAATCCACGTGCTGACCAGAACCCAAGTAACGACATGTCGACAATGTGCCTGGCACAGGCTGCAGAGATGACCAGCTTGCGTGGAGGAGACCAACGTCGTTCGAAATCAGCTCCGAAACTTAACGAGAGGATACCACGATCTGTCTGTACGTATTATAATTTTTCTATCATATTTAGACGTTATGTACGTATATACGAGGTGACACTATTTCAAGTGGTACACGCAATTATCTCCCAAAAACTATTATTCATTATGCGAAAAAACGTTTCAAGCAAAGCTTAGCTTATTTCGAGTGGGGCATCTTGCGATGATCACAAATGTTATCTAGGTAGATGTATCTTGCAAATTTCAAAGTGATCCTTGTTTTTTTTATGCATTTTTGCAGAACTGTATGTTTTTGTGCAGATAAGTGTGTAACCTATTCCGTGACGAATTCATCGATCTATAATCTCTTACTTTTCAAGGTCATTCGAGATCGTTTGTTGCCTTCGACACCATCAAGTGACTTCGTTATCTCTCCCTAGAACCAAGGATAACAGAACTCAAGCAATCGCTACGAGCCTCGCAAGCAATCGAAGCCTTGCGTTTTCAGACATCACAATCGCAAGACGTCGGGACTGCTGGCCTACCACCATGCGGGTGAGGGCTTAAATTTATGGCACCTTTAAGTGTTGACGCTTTTTCTTTCCCATAGCCGAAGGTAACGAAGAAAAGTCCGGCGGTAATTTGCGAAAGAAAGATGTTGATTCATTGATTGTTCAAGATGTTAATTTCTACAACATTTTGAAGCAGCTTACTAAATAATTACTAATTTTTGACCATCATAAAATGTCCTTCGAAATAAAGCAAGTTTTATGAATTTCAAACATTTTTTTGCATAGCGAGTATTTTAGGAGGTAATTACATGTATCACTCCAAATGGGTCACACTGTATATATTACACTACAAAATAAAAGATTAGGCGCACACATGCTGCATTGTATTTCATTAACTCCATACTTAAATGCAAACTGCAAGATTTAATATTTCATTATATTTTCATTGTGGCATCTTGTTTGGGTGATTTTATTATCTTTTCTAATGAAAACTATTGCAATGAAAACTATTCAGATGTACATCTATCATATCATAAACTATTATTATCTTGGTTCCTGTATCTGAATAGTTTTCTTTTTTTCCAAAAACAAAACCTGTGACAATTTTCACAGCTTTTCGCTCACGAGCACCACACTCTATGCTCGTTCAACAAAAATTTGATGCAATCTTTTTATATCGAAAAACGCAAACCGGAAAAACAAAAACGGGCCAGACGTCATGGCTGGAAAAACATGAGATTTTGAATCGGTATTTTAAAAAGGAAAGAGAGACGCGTTGAAAACTATTTTATGCCACTCTCGTAGTTTTATTACCTGTTTTTATTTTTCTCGTTTTATACTCTTTTTTTGTTTTTTATATACTGTTACATGATTTAAAAGAGAATTTTATTACAAATAACACTATTTCTTCTAAACTTTGTATCGGACTATTTTACATCTAAATTATTCTCCGTTTAATATGTCATTTATGAACGCTGTATAACACATCGAAAACAAATCATTAAAAAAGGAAAACTATAGGTATATTATAATAGTACCGCTACAAAAAATACTACTTATTTATTTATTCTGTCACATGTACCAGAAAACGCAAAAAGAAGAATCCTAAAATCAAAAACGCATGGAGATTGAATATTCAAATAGAAGTTTTTATACGAATTTAAAAGTAAAAATCTAAATGGCAGTAGAAGCTACACGGTATCGAATAAAAACTACGTTTTATTTCGGACTGTAGTAGTTTAAGTGACAAATGATATAAAGAAGAGATAAAAAATAATCTTTGTATTGGAAAATTGTGTACATAAATTCCACGATTTATAATTTATTTCATTTTTTAAGGATATTGCAATATAGCGTAAAATACTTAAATAAAACAGTACCTAATCTATGTACCTATTTTATATCATATGTCAAGAGCTAATCAGTCTAACACACTTTTTACCATATACATATTTCTTTCTGCTGACATTTCTCAAAGTAGAAATTATGCCATGAACTATAGAATTTATCATAGCAAATGATTAAAAGAAGCACCATTTTAAAGAGCCATGATCATCTCCATATTTAATTAAATACAACATTTTGTCAATTGCCAACTGATTAAATTTTGTTCGAAACATCTTTTTATCAGATTAAGAGAAATGCTGACAGATCATGATCATCGTTACGATGAACATCCTGCATACGCATAAAAATTAACAAACGCGTGTTTTTATCCTTCATATTTTTTATTTTCTACCTACGTAATTTATCATTCACCAACTACCACGATATAATACCTGCAATATCGCTATAACAGTTTTCCCAAAAGATATCTCGCTCGAACAAACAATTATAATCAGATAATAATCAGACAGACGAAGGACGATTCGCCGTGCTAAAGTTAGGCAAGCCAAATGAACTAATATCGAATGTTAAGAGCAAGACAAGAGCCAGGGATAGAAACACCACCAGATTTTCCACCAGCTATAATATCAGTGGTCGCGTAGTCAAGTTATTCTAGTACACGCCCACACGGTACACTGTGTATATTAGAATGTATATAGCGCCACGTGCTAATTATACCAACAAACGAACAACACGCTGCATGCTTTGTACGAGTCGATAATACAAGCGCGTTTGTCTTTTCACGATTAAAGAGACTAAGACCATGAACATACAAAGAACCGTAAACGGTAAGCAGTAAGCGGTAAGTGGTAAAATTGGCATTTGGAGCCGAGCTCGGTACCTGACTCGATTCCAGTTGTGTTATACCTGAACGTTCGCGATAAATCAATCGATGTCGACAGTGCGAACAGTTGCGAATGACACGAACCGGGAAGTTTGCCTCCCCATCGTGTTGATCAAAAATCGCAACTTTCTTTTAAAATCCACACCGGTCGTGAAGTGATTAAAGTTTCTGTTTGAATTGACTTGGGCCGCGCTAGGTAACTACTTTTAATTAAAAGAAAAGTAAGGACGCCTCTTGATCCGTGAGAAGGGAAGGCGGGAAAGAGTTCTTCATTGTTGCACGCTGATCACTGTTCAACAAGAATGGAACTCGGGGAAATTCCTTTTTTCATTTGATCAAGGATTACGACGCTACTTGTGTCCAATTTTTAATATTGAGAAAACTATCTAATTTGTTGGATTTGTTGGATAGATAGAAATTATTATTAATGATCGTTAGAAAGAATGAATCAGGAAAGCCGATCGATAGATAATTTTCATAATTGACTTTATAGATTGTTAACTAATTCTCATTCTAACGTTCTCGTCGTATTTCGTTACGTATTTGGATACTTAAATTTTATTAAATCGGATCGAATTTCAATGACAATATGTCGAGTAAAAAATGTATTGTTAATCACGATTGATAATCAAATATTTCAACATTAATTGTCGGTTATTAATTGCACTGAATAATTCCAACACTGTTTTTGGAATGTGATTTTCCTGCTCTTACGCATACGTGGGAAACCGAAATTTTGTACAATACGCACGATAACAGGATTGATTGTATGATGAAGAGAAAAGGTAATTGCTTGCGCAGAAATAAATCGAAAATGTGGGGCGACAATTTTTGCAGAAGATTGGCTGAAAGTTTGAATAATCCACCTACACATATTCGTTGACGAATATATCTTTTCGTAATTCGGCATATCTATTTAAAAAGGTTCATAAAAATTCAAACTTAATTCACTTCCTACGCAACCGTATTTTATGCGCAAAAGTAGAGGCATACAGACAGGATGATTTTATCGTTTCAACGAAGCTTCGTAAAAATCGCGAGCGCATTCGATTAAATTTATTTCGTAATTCTCAACGTAGACATACACAAGTTGGATTACAAATTGTACGACGTTTCTTCGGTGCAAACGTAAATTTATATCTGTATGTCATTACTATGCAACTCGAGGCACATGAAATGTATCAAGTATACGATTAATGGGACCGTTTTAATGTCGCTAAAAGCACCAATTTGTTTCCAGAATTAGAATGCATTTACAAAGGAAATGCATTGCCGCGGCTGTTTACCTGATAACTCTGTTACACAATGTGTCTTGATATCGTGTTTCGGTATTCATTTATTACACATCATGAAACGTAATCGTTTTTGTAATTTTGCCAACTTAAATATGTATGTAATATACGTCTCGTGATTGTTTTCGCGATACACGAATCTAGGTATCAACGCAACGGCCGTAACATTATTTTCGATACATTTGCTACGCGATATTATCGCCATTATTAGTTATTATTATTTAAATCGTTCATTTTCATGCGAATTTACCACTCGCCATTCATGAACGTTAATGTATACTTCTGGAAATGTTTCCAACATTATAACTACCTGTTATCGTTTCATTATGGAAATTTTACAACTATCGCGTCAGCAATCAACGATTTCATAGGTGTTTCTAAGATTTTTAATTGCATTTTAAATATCGTGCACCGTAATAATTGCATTTCACTGTTAGTAACTTAGGTAACTCTAGGCTTCGAAGCCTAGAAGATTTATTATCTTCTCAAACTCTATTATGTTCAATTCTCCTTGTTGTAAAAGCTGACATTATATAATTAGCTACGTGATAAATCTGTAACAAATAATCTGTGATATCGCTATATGGTTTTTTAATGCGATTTTAATTATAATTTGTAACATTGTTTGCGTAGCTTATGATTATTTCATTAGATTTATGACAATTTAAATAAATGTCCATTCTATTATTAAAAGCTAATTTCGTAAAAGTTGCGAAAATTACAGTGACGCGATTTCAATAGTTAATTTATTTTCTTAACGTATCAGAGCAGTTTATCGATATAAGAAGTGACAAAACAAGATTGACCTTTACTTACGTTTACTCGCAGATAAATGACTCAATAAATATTGCAATAGAGGAAAATCGATATTTCTTTCTGAAGAACATGAGATAATCTATTTAAGACGGGCAAACGAAACAACTTGCAGGAATGTTTGAAATTCTAAAACACAGTAAAGGCGAATCAGACCATTCTTTTACAAATTTCCGGTTTTCTATACATATAATGTATTTATAAATATATGCTTTTTTAAATGTCAGATATTATTTTCATGTGTTACGCACAAAAATATGCACTTCTACAAGAAATGTCTCGTAAAGCGGAGGAAAAGTAACGCCCTTATCAATTATTCGATTGCCCGCAACTCGTGTCATGATAAATGCGTGTGTAAACCACAAACGTCAGTCACATAATTATTGCATTACAAAACAACATATTCTATTAAAAAATAAGAAGTAGTCGGCGAAACGATAAGGTTCGGAAAATATGATAATTTTGTCGCACATATATTTCTGCAACATTTTTGAAGTTAAAAAAGAAATATAGGGGATTACCCACTTGTTATTAAATAACAAGGTCGTATTACATAATTACCAGATAAACCCTTGCATGTTTCTGCTTTATTTATAAGTCTGGCTATCGCGTTAATAATTTAAATAACATATTACTACGTATTTCATGTTTGTAGGCGAACGTTCGATGCATTTTAAGAAATTAGATAGAAAAATAGGATATACGATTATCATGTTAAAAGATAAGATTTTTCTTATCTATTGGATTAGCTTTGGATTGCATTTATTTGAGTAATATCTAATGTATCATTGAAAGTAACTGTTATGTGATATTGCTATGAATTACTATTGATTTTCAGTCTATCAGTCAGTCATCTAATACTAAGAATTTATTAGGTCGCTCGGAAAGTTCATCCCGATTTGCATTTCGATTCGATATACATTTATTGAATTATATAGGTGCCATTTTGTTCCACAACCTTTCTCCATCTTTCACGCAACCTGAATATTCCATCCATCCAGAGCCTCTCAGGTTTTTCGGCAAAAAACTTTTCAATATGATCTTTCATGTCGACTAAATTCCTTAAAGATCGAAACGAACTTCCCGGGCGACCCAATAAGAATCGTATTACGAAAATAGTACAGTTCTTATTACAGTGACTTATTCGAACAGTATCCAGGAATAAAATAGGTATTAAGTAAATAATAACCGTAATTATATTAATAAATGTGTTCCACGAGCACCCTCTCCAAATAGAAAAAATTCGATGCACACAACACGCGACGCGATTTTATCGCTTCATTACAATTCTGGAAGTTGCATGCTTATCACACAATACGTAATACCGTTCACAAATTCTATTATCGCGTTCAATAATGTATATCACGTCGTGAAGTTTCTATTCGCAAGCGACAACTGTATAATTTATCAAACTTCTGATACACAAGAAACCGTTAAATACGTAGATAGTACGGCCGAAGACAGAAACTTCGTCTTACTGATTTCATTTATCTTCGTATTTTATTTAATACGAACAATTAAACCAATAAAAATGCAAACAACCTTCCTCCACATAAAACAGAGTTTATTGAGAGTGTATTGAATAAAGGGACGCAATATCGTTCGCCGTTCACTTTCAATATATTCCTTTTTTCCTCTTCACGTGTTTAATCTGTCAACGTGACAGAAAATCCCCGTATTGATAGGAAGAAAAACTCAAGTGCTATAGAAAATTTTTCTTAAAAATATAGAAAATATATAAAGCTGATATTATTCGTAGATATAAATGCGTTTTCAGTCTTCCTATTTTATAATTGTATATTGAAAAGAACTTTAAATTTAGTAAACTGAACAGGCTGCTGTATGAGTCAGACTTTAAATTTATTCAGAAATTCAAATAAATAGTGTCCCAAATGATTATTACTTACGTACAATTTTCTCTATTATTCGTATCATACTCTTTTATTAAATTGCAAAATGTATCTACTCAGAATCTGGATATAATTTTTTAATTCTCTTCAGTTTTACATGTTGGTGTCGAACGTATTTTATTTTTTAGGATATAAATTTAGAGCAATTACGTGCATTTCCTTATCACAATTCCCAATTTCATGAAAAGTCTAGGAATGAAACATACTGATTGCCATTTACTGTGCAAAAAAAGAAGTGATTTTATCCAGTAATACTGACTTTTACCAGGCCATAATAATAGACTTCCTCCATAAATTATAACGTCATGAAAAGTTCTAATTATATGAATTCAGTTCCTCGTATGTAACGTGTTCTTATTAAACGTATTTTATCCGTATACTCGGATCATTATTAGCTTTACAAATTTTTAATTTTAGCTGTTTTTTATCACTTTGTATCACTTTTTCTAATTAACCGCTTTCACGCGAGAAGTAAAACTATACATACCAAGACTAAATAAACAAAGATTTTATCTAAACTGGAAATCATACTACAGCATCTGCCAACATTTTCCTTATTAACCAACTAAAATGCTTGTTACACGTGATTTTCATATAAATTATATTACTTTTTATATTAATCTTCCTCGATATCTTAACGCGCTATAAAATATTTCTTAATAAGCAAATAGAGAAATGTAACCGCATGTAACTCTTGTCGGAATTGTACTTAATATTTTTAGTGTCATTTTTTCTAATTTTATATTAATTAAAAAGAAATCTTCGTCTAAAATTTACAGAACTCAAAAGATTTTTCATTATATGTTATTAACAATCAAAAATATTTCGATTATTTATAATCGTTGTTCGAAACCAAAACAACTAACAATTAATATTTATAATCATTCAAGGTCCCTTTAAGATTTAGTCAAGATCACAGTCTTTTATTTAAACAAAAATTGACTTTATCTCAGTGAGTTCCATAAAAATGTTAAAAATAGCTGCTAATTCTGGATCCTGGCTCAAATACTTTTGTGAGTCATTGTACTCCATCATAACACCGCGAAACTTCAGAAGCCCGAGCCAATAGCCAAGAATGTCCGTATCCTAAGTTGTCGCGCATCAAGAACCGCGGTTGCACGCAATGCGCGAGCGATGCAACCTTATCACCTGCTCGTTGCAAATCGCTCGTATATCAGACACGTTGCAGGTACGTGCAAATCTCACGATATCTTACGACGCGATGCGTCGTTATCAGCGAAAGCGTGCGGCTACCGAGTCGAATACGAGCGAAGTCGATCGTTCGCGGTACGAGTGGGGCCCATCGTTGCGTCGCGTCGTGTGGAGAAAACTGGTAAAACAAAAGAGTAACGAAGGATAACGCGTGGAAATGAGATAAAAGTAAAGATAATGCTAGGGAGCCAAAAACGAAGGGAAACAATAGACTGTCGGAATCTGTGCGTCGAGTCAACGGTCTTTTGTCTGCGTTTCACGGCGTTCACTAAGGCGTCACGGTGAACAGAAAGAATTGAGATCCAGGAGAAAAGCGTCACGTACGCGGCAACCGCGGCGAAGAATCGTTTTTTAACGACCGATCATCGAAGTCCATCCATCGAAAGAAAGAGTAATCAAGATCCAACGGTGTAACAGCCTCCTCCACGGCGGAATTTGCGGCGGAATCGTTCTGTATTGTAAGTCTTTCCATTTATTCGGAATCTCTTTTACCGATCCTTTAGATTGTATGGTTAAATTAAACGTTGACGTGAGTTACGTTCGTTTGGCTTGGAGAATTGATCAAGTAATAAAATCGTCGCGGAAGAAGAGGTAACCGGTCTCGAATTAATTTTGAACGTGCGATTTCTGATAATTCGTGATGCGTTATTCAACGATGGATGTTTGTGCTAATTTAAATTTATAGAAATATAAGAAGTGGAGTCTAAATAGAGGTTTGTTTCACCATATGATTGTTGTAAAAAGTATTATATATATATATATATTTTTTATATATTGCATGCACTCTCCTTTTTGTGTATATTTGTATTATCATTAATCGATTACTATTAAATTTCCAGACTGTACGTTGTACGTTTGTGGATTACGTATTTAATGTTGAAATACGTACACGTATTCTTTCAATAAATAGTTCCACGTACTACATAGATAATTAAATATTTTTCCAACAATTTTCTTCTATTAAGTAGTTGGAACATCGAAAAAATGCATAATATTATTGCTCATATAACATTAACGTCATAAATGATCGTTAATCTAGAAACGTAGAAATGGAAATATTCAATTAAGGAGCCTTTGAAATCGTATCTGGTGCTCTCAATGGAACTGCATAATTTAACAACATTTATGTATTATATTTGATATTCCCTTTTACCATTAACATTTAAAATTACTTGTATAGCTTATCACCGTGCTGTTATCACTCGTTCCTTTGATATAAAGTAGAATTATTCTAATCATAATACATTCTGTGTAAAAAGTAAATTAGGCATAAAATACTTGATTCTAGTTGAGACAAAAAAGTCCTTCGTTATAATTTCATGCGATACGTACGTAGTTACAGAGCACGTGAACTTCCAACGAGTTACGCAAGCCAGTATGTAATGCAGCACAAGGGTGAATGAATTTCACAAGTGTCGGATATGAATGAGCATCTCATGCGTTCCATGTGAATGACAAGTGCAGAAGGGATTGAATGGTTGTTTATGGTTGAAATTCGGTTTCGTGCAAAATGTACATCTAAATGAACCCTAGAAACATACATAGTGCTCTTAGAATGAGAAGAAAATCTCGAGTAAACAATGTTGACATGTCCGTGCATGGTAGTTTTTATATTATATTTTTTTAATATATTATCACATAATGCAAAGGCTAATTAGTCTATCAGAATCAAAAATTCAATAAATGAGTGGCATTTAAAGCGAAAAGCATCCAGCTTGACAAAATAAAATTATTTTATCATTTGAAGTTAATTTTATTTTGTGAACAAGATGTGAACAATCGTTGATGAAACTTGACATAAATTAAATTCGTTTTAATACTCGTTAAAAAAGTAACGTTAAGAGGATTTGTTTGTAACAGTACATCATTCTGTATTTAATATCGTTAATAATTCCTCGTTCGCGAAGGAATACCTTGTGATCTAATTTTTACGCCATGAACGAGATATCTCGCATCTTAATGAAAAGGTGTGCGAGATATATCTCGTCCATAACGTCACATCATATGAACAACATTACGTCATGAAATATCTGATCGATAGGTGAAAATGATTTTTATCTTCGAATGCAAGATTAAAACTATTATATGAATCAATAGCATACGTATCGAAAGTACAAAAATGTATTCAGTTCAATACGATTGCTCGTAAAACATAGAATTGATAAGATTAAATATATTTTATCGTGAAAATTCGCAGCTTTTATCATATCTATTTCCTATTTTTTTTACTATTTACCTATATTTATTTTACGTATATGTAGACTGGATTAGAGCCGATGATCTATTGATTCATCTGCAATATTAAATGAAAAGAAATTTTTCTCCAATTTTTAAAACGATTCTTAACTCAGGATTCTCGCATTAATTGATCCCTTTTCTGCGTTTATCTCTCGTACTATGTTTGCTGATGGCACTATTACATCTGTAGGTGATAGACTGAATATTAACGAAGAGCAAACCTGTAAATCTAGAATTCGTTTTCCGATATTCTCCATCTACAGCCATTTTCCATACTGAATTCTGATGCTTCGTTTATCTTGATAGTTGTGATCTATTTAATCTTCGAAATTCTTAAGTAAAAGATCTATTTAACCGGAAACTTTAACTATATGCCGTTTTAATTTATCCGAATGATCGTACTTAATAAAGAACAGCAGGTTTCTCAGCAGTTAACCCCTTCAATCTCAACGGAAACGTACCTATGTACATACACACGTCGAGTTTCATTTCCCGTTGCCATTTTTTAATTTCAATGAAATACTCTACTTTTTTTCTACCAGCCGGGGGTAGAAAATGCACCGCTAGAGATACAGAGAGATGATCGATTTTATCATGTTTGCCGAAGCTAGGTTGAATACTAATCAACCTATCAAGGTGTTTCAATATTCCCTCGCCAACCTCCTTCTCCCTTTTTTGCTGCCGAAATCCACTTGAAAAGCAATCGTGATATTTGAACACGATGTTCATTATACCAAGTGAAGCGCTTCAGAAAAATCATCGACTTCGTTAAGACGCAATTTCTGTCGTTGCCATTTTTTCTCCCGTCGATATCTTGTTATTTCTCTTTCAAAAATATTCACATCACATCGACTACACCTAACGTATCTTTATTATCAACGACGATTACTACGAGGATGAATGATTCCTCTTTCACCACGTTTCATTCAAATTTTATAGTATCAACATTTCCTATCAGAGAGCAGATATGAAACTGTCGAACACATGCACAAATAGCGAAACCAGACTTGAATATTAACCAATACCACTGACGCGAAATGCTCCAAGCGCGTTTTAATATTTTTTACTATTTACATGGGATTTTGCTTTGCCATATATTGTAAAAAGTGAACGTGACGGCTGAGAGAAAGCTTTCAGCCGTAGTCGAAACTACAATAGATTAGTTTTATTTTACGTTGAAATTCGTGAACTCCAGGGACTTTTTTTATTTTATTTAAATTTCGATGTTTAATTAATTATTGTATTTTTCGTATCTCATTTGTGACACATTGTTCACGTTCTACTATATGATTAATCATTTCACTTGTACGTCATCATTGATATTTCTTTCACGATTATAAACTTTCAGGATAATAATATATCGAAATAAAATTATTTAAACTTTTGTAGTGATGTACAAAGATATTGTACAAAAATATTTCAAAAATCATTGTATTTTTACCATAGCAAAATAGAATACTAACAATTCAATTAAAAATATGCAAAAATAATTGAGAACTATTGCAATCAATCATAGCTACATCGTGGATTTATGTTGTAGATTTATCAACAATAATGATATAAATCATAAATAAAAAAGGCTAAATAATGTATGCATAGTAAATCTATGATATACGAAGATTTATTACAAACAATTACGAAAATGAAAAAACCATGAATAATTAATACATTCTAAATTTATCATAAACGAAGATGAGCATAAATTTGCTCAACATGATCTTACTCGAACATCTTGAAAAAGTTTCATAGATGGTACATTTGTTAGCTACAAGAAAGAAATGATAATAAATAATAGTAATATTACGTTTACTGTGCATGTTGTGGCGTATGCATTAATCTAATGACGGTAATTACCGCCCTAAACAATTATTCTTATGATATTATACGGAAACGTGTATCATGAAGGTGCATTATAATGGGAATTTAGTCGTAGAAAAAAATTCAATGCAGTGATAGTTGATCGTGCGCAATTCGCCTTCCAATTTTCTCACGTTTAAACACCGCGGAGAATTCGATAAATTCGGAACAACCAGCACGGGAGAAATTCCGCGGATAAATGAAAAACAAAAACGAACCGTGGCGAACGGATGACCCAGTTGAAACAATTTATCAGTGCTACAAAGCGTGCGGCCCGCTCTAAAAAAGGATAAATAACAGATAACGAGAGATAAGCTGCAGGCCAATTTATCGCTACCGTCAACAATTTTCCTAGAGTGCAACGTGCAAATGGAACTTTATGCAGAGGCGTCGTAACAGTCGCATAAATAAGAAGTACGATTCACGCCGATTCGTGCTAATAAATTTTACTTACAAACCAGTATTTAACAATTCATCTCATCGGGAACGATACCGATATGCGAAAACGTGAATTTCTTTTTACGCTCAACCGTCCGTTATGCAGTCACTTTCATGTTAAATACCTATGACACACGTATATCTTTAGAACACGTCGCTATGCAACACACTTTTGATTTGTTTCAACCAGTGTCTATCTGCCAATCTCAACTAGAAAATAATGTAATTGAATGTGGATCAAGTTATTTATTTCAATGATGGTTCTCATACAGGTATCTAACTATTTAAGCATCGAGTCACGAGAAATTAATGTTCGTACCGTTTAATCGCCATTTTTCATTTCGAACACGTTCAATATCTTATTATAGAATGAATATCAAATCTTTTATTGTTCGTCGAATCTCACCTTTATTATTTTACATGCACGTGAGATACTTTAAATCGAACATTTCCTAGTTTCGTTTGCAATGTTCACCAACTACTATAGTGCTAAAGTTAGATTAAAAGTAACGCTACTGTATTGAAATACGAGAAACAAATATGTACACAACCCTTTCAATTTGATTCACGTACTGTTTTAGCAAATCTACTAGAACTTCAACTTCAATTGGCAGTCTCTCCTTCACCTAATAGTGACATTAGAACCACGTGACTTAAGAACGAGTACGCAGGCGCAGATGATCGAGCAGGCGGTTTACTGCCAATTTCGCACGTGTGTTCAAATGAATTTAGTTGCGTTCCAGTAGTTTCCAGTATCTACAAAGGATTTATAGTACTGCCATCAGTTTCGGTGATCGTATCAAGAAACTCAGTGAATAATACGGAACTGCGAAACCACGTGAATCGGTGAGCGAATGTAACGAATCTAACGTTGAGTTAATGGAAACTAAATCGAAATCGAGGCTATACATGAATCGCAATCGACCCACGTGTGATGAGAATATCTGTTTTACATACGTGACACGATTCGCCGCGAGCTGATATGTAATGCGTGTTGCATAGACGTCACGGAATCGCAAAAATCCATATAACATTCAGTTTCCTTAGTGGTAGATATACCTGTCGCGAAACAAGATAGCAACTGTGTTAGATCGTCATTTTTTTTACATCGTTGTTGATGGTGGCATATCACTCGTTTTGATAAATTTCTTGTTCCCGACATTAATATTAATAAGTTTATTAAACGTGAGACTGCGTGTGTTTCATTATTTCCGATAAATATTTCCGTTGCCTTGTTCTTGGCACAGAACTTCTTTACACAAACGCCTCTGGATAAGAAAAATTGCTGCATGCGATAGGAGATTATTTTTATTTGATAAATAATTTGTAAGTCTGTCGTAGAAGGTAAGATATTATTGGATGTATTCTAAGCCATTAATCTTTTGTTCTGAAGTATTTGTGTACTGTATTGAATTTCAAGGTCGACCTTGCCGATACCATGTATAATCTTCTACTCTACGCACGTACCAAAATATCTCGCCCTTGTACAAAAACTGAGCGTTCGTTTCAAACATTTGCTAAAAGAAATCTTCGGAGACTCACAGTTTCTACGCAAATTTATACATTTTTTTATTTTTTCGAAATTTATATATTTTTAAATGATAAAATTTCTATGTTGAAGATATTATATATGTAAATAATATATATAAATTCATTGAGAACGAAAAATTAAAAAAAATATTTAATCCTTATTATTATGTGTATAATGTATATGAATCGAATTGTGTTTTTTATTAATATTCATTCATTATTAACTAACATTGATTTTGATTAATAAAATTCACGTTAATGGACTATTTTTATATTGATCCATTGAGAATATTTTGTGTTGTTATTAATAAGAAATATTATTATTTTAAATATTCTGCTTTGTGTAAATAGAAAACTATATTATATTTTTTGCAGATTATTAATTTAAGAAGATGGTATCGTCAACAATAATGGAAAATGGGAAATCCATCCCATCAAGGAAATCTACTACAGGTATTGGCCCAGGCAACTATCGTTTAGTTGGTTGGGATATGGATACTACAGGCAAAAAAGTTATAGATGAAATATGTCAAATAGCTGGGTATACACCTAGTTCTTCATATTCACAATATGTAATGCCATATAAAGATCTTAATCCTCCGGCTATAAAAAGGCATAATATGAAGATAGTAACTATTGGCAAGTTTCGTGTACTTAAAGATAGTACAACTAATAAGGTAAAAAATTTCATTAATATCAAAAAATTAGTATTTAATCTGTATTTGATTATATTACACACTATATTCTTTTACAGGCACTAAAAACTAAAAGTGAAGTGTCTGCATTAACAGATTTTCTAACATGGCTTTCCTCTATAAGAGGAGACGCAGCGGATGGTATCATATTAGTTTATCATGAACCACGTAAAGTTATTCCTGCTATGTTAATTGAATCTTTAAAGAAATATAATCTTTTGGAAAAATTTAAAGAAATTGTGAAAGGATTTGCAAATGGATTTAATGTCGCAGAAGTAAAATGTGCAAACACAGTTCGTGCATATACTCTTAGGACATTATCTCAAAGTTTATTTAATCGAGTAAGCAACATCTGTTTTATAGAATGTGTAATTATAATACATTGATGATAAGTTTTAATAATGATATAAAATCGCTATAATAATTTTAATATGAAATTGTTATTATTTAAGGAAAATCAGTTAAATAATGCAAAAGACAGAGCATGTTTGGCTTTACAAATAGTACAACACTTGAGTTCACTAGAAGTTACAAAAGGAAATGAAACAGATGGTAGTGGTGATAGTGATAGTGCCATGAAAAATACTGTTGAATTCATTAGAGAATTTGTTCAGCCAGTAGAAATGGAAGAACAAGAATATGCAGGTATATAAAATAAATTAAAATTTAAATGTTTAAATATCGATTAGAAAAAATTCTATTATATAGTATTATATATTTCAGAATTAAAAATAGTATTTGAACGTCAAAATACTTTAAGACCTATTTTCGGGGCCCTATTCCGCGTGAATCGTCGAGAACGGCAACATGCTAGTCCTTTACGTCGATTGCTCGCCGAAGCAGGCATAGAATATTCTCAATTACAAGTTTGTATAATTCAAATAAAATATTTAATATCTATAGAATTGTATTTTGAAAACTAATAAAACTAATAAGATTACTGATTTAACTTGTGTTACAGGAAGCGTGGAATAATGGAAAGAAAGAAGGCTTAGAAAAATTAATTAAGGAAAAATTAACTTCAACTGAAGAAAAGAAAATCGAAGATTTATTGATCGTCCTTGAAGATCATTTCGATCCTAATAAGAAACCCAAATTAAGAATATCAAGAGAAAAGAATCAGATAAAGATGGAAAATTCTATTATTAATGAGGATAAAGAAAATAATAACAAATGTGATTCAAGTATCGGAAGTCCGGATACCACCACTCCTAATTCGCCGCTTAAAATTAAATCCGAATCTTCTGAAAGTAGTACAATTATAGCAGAGGAATAAGAACTAAACAGTTCACTTCTTTTCTTCAGTGCCTTTTAACTAATTATAAGATCAATATTGTTATCAGTAACTGAGTTTATAACCATTCCGTTCATTCTTATCATAACGTTATTCTAGTGTGATAAAGTATGAGTGTTATTTGTTGCAGTATTGTATTTAAGTTTTTATTTTCGTTATAACAGAGTATATATTGTATCCTTGAAGGATATGTAACTCGACTTATTGCTAGTTAACAAAAACATGTACAAATAACACATTAATTATTTTTTTAGTTTATGATAAAGGAATATTTAATGTTCGTTTTTTTAACGGTTAATTTTATGCTCATTGATTTTTATTTAATCGGATTAACGTTTAACGTTGTAACAAGTGATTGTTTAGAGACTGTCGATATAGAAATATATTCGGACGCTAAAGATTTTTTGTTTTTCATCATTCTGAGATTACCATAAAATATTCTTTTTTTTACTTAATGTTAGTAAGATTTACGTATAGAGTACAGATAGTAATATTTGAAGAAAGATATAATATATTTTTGTACGCCAAAGGTTTAATAAAATGAATCATGCACCATGATGTTGCATTTAATAGTTAAATTTTGTTGTACTAAACAATTAAATAAAAATTTTGAATTACAACTTCTTATTTCGATCGTTAACACAAACTTACGGTATTTTATTTTTACTCATCTCTTTTTTTCATCTCCTTTTTTATGAGTATTACAAAGTCTTAATTTACAAATAATTAAACGTATCACGCAATATCGTTCTATGTTCCGAAACGACGGTAACGGCATGTTTAAAGGAAAAACAAGAAAAGACTCCAGCGTGACTTCTCTCTGTTATAAAGCGCATCTCGAATCGGTGCAACCATCGAGATAAAGTCAGAAATGAATTAAATATATGAATGCCTATGCAGTGGAGCGTTGTATCCGCTTATGGGGTTCCATAAAGCATGCCAAACGCCTCGAAGCGTAAACAGGCCGGTGCACCGCAAAAAAATTAGAGAAATATTTACTTGCTAAGAAAAGTATCGACGTAAATCCCTTTAGTACTAGGCAAGACTTAACTGTTCAATAAAATTTTACGAAACGTACTTGTCGCATTCATCGGAGATTTCTAGCTAACCGATAGAACACGTAATACAAAGCATATTTCTTATAATTTTATTTCAATCCACTAAACTATGACTTTCAGTATATCAAAGTTTTATCTTAGAATTAATTATCTCTCCATCATTAGCTCTATATAAAAAATTTCTAACTTACAAATGGTATTGATATATGATTAATTAAAATTTGAATGAATGCAGAAGATGACAACAGTATTTAAAAAACCATGGGTCTACCAATATTTCAATAACTATCTGTGTGTATTTTTAGCTATCGGACACTCAACTTGGCCTTATTAATTTCTTTTCATGGACGACGAACCATAAAGCACAAAATACACTTACTGCATCGTCATTACTGTAACAGGCAGCGAAAAGGAAATTGCTGTTACTGGAAGGCTCGTTAATTGAGCGCCTGTAACCGTACGAAAGTATAGCGATAATAAATAATCTGGTGATAGTGGTGTTTGTTAAATCTTTTGTTGTACAAGATCGGAATGTTAATGAGATAAGAGATCAAGAAATAAATTGAATTGCATGATATAATAAATATCAATGTCCAGTATTAATAAACGTAGAATGCTAGTTTTTGGTGTTTTCGATACATTAATTTTGTTTTACAATAATTTTCCAATATCTATCATAAATCAATATACGTAGCTAAAAATATAGGAGAAATATTCGATGTAAATAGCATATTTTAATATATTATACGACGTTTATTTGACATTTCCTTGATGTGTTAAACATATGAAACACGCGTTGAAATTGAAATGAGAAAATAAAGTTTTTTGGAGAAATTTCTTCTTCCACGTACATTTTAAAATAAACAGAAAAGGAGACATTTTCATTAAAATTTCCAATATTAAGTTCCATAAATATTTTCACAAATTACAATTAAAAACGCTTAACTAGTGAACAATTTTATATCTCGGGTTTAAATTTTTACTCTGCGGTAAAAAGAATGTACAGAATAATTATAAAAATATTAAATTTAATTTACGTAAAGTGATATGTAATAGTGCTCGAAGAATATTTGTGTTGCTCAATAATTCTTCGAAAAGCATTCACTAACGTGATACACAAATGTTTTTTACAGTTTTATAGAACCATTATTTTTCATTTTTAGCGAGTCTCGAATTTCTGCAACAGCGTAATTCTCTACTTCCGAATACCTACTGTTCATCCAGCCCGAGTTTAAGATTCATAGAACATAATTGCGTATACAATAGCGAGGAAAGCATGAAAAACGATTATGATAATGACTTAACAAATGTCGGTGATTATTTTCCCTTCTTACTTCTATATAATGTTCAAATCATATTGTAATATGCTGTAACTGAGCATAGCCATCAAAAAATGTATCTTTCTTTCAGATTTAAGTGTTTTATTGCCTCCTTAGATTAATGGAATCTTTGCATGCCTACGTTAAAAAAGTTGCACTCAGTTTTGCCTAATTATTTAATTAGAATTTACGGTTGCATCGTAGGAAAAAGACCAATCTTTCTTTCAAATTATTTGTATGTAAGTCGGTTTGGTAAAACCGTTATCTAATAATTTGAAAAACGCTGGAGAACGCTCGTGAATGTACAGTTTCAGTTTTCATCGTCAACACTTTCGTAATATGCAACTAACGGATACATTTTCCGTCTTGAAGCGTAACAAACGATAACGGTGAACGATTATTACTAAAACCTTTAGCGAGCGAGGCCACGTAACAAACGTAATTACAAAGAATACGCGCGTGCCACCGTTGAAACGGATCCCTCGTTAAGGGAGCGTGCTACGGAGAATAGAGAGACGAGAACGATTCGATTTTCATTAAAAAGCAATCGTTTCGCGGCGTACATACGGTCGTTGCCGATGATTCACTACGAGGCCTGGGCAGACAGAAAACAACGGGAGAGCAATTTTCCCGAGAATCTCGGTGCGTTCGAAACGCGTGACATAGCACTGTGCTCTATTAGTCTCAGTCAGTCAGTGACAGGTACAGTAAACCGGCACGAAAATGACGGCCAACACGACGTCATTCTCACTTTTTACGCAGGCATCTGACACAGCTGATGAAAGACACGATCCTCGATGAAAAATAAAATACTGCAACAAAACTAGAAACTTTTCATTTTTTTTTCTTTTTTTCCTTTTTTTTCCTTACATTTTATCAAAATTTATATTCGACTGTGTAGTAAGTTTATTGGTATTTCTTTGAAAGAGCATCGGAGATCATTACTTTTATATCAGGTATATTTACAATCACCGCGCATTATTTTGTTCCATTATCCTTCGCAAATGAATTAAGTAAATGAAATTAAAAATATTTTAAACGTTTGCAAAATACATCGAATTTTTCTTTACTGAAAATATTGCCACAAGGAATTATTTTTCAACATTCTGATTTGATTAAAGATTTTCGGTACTTTTAATGTAAATCATCTTTTATGTATTCTTCTTTGTCTGAATACAAACCCTAACAGTGTTCCAACATGTTTGATCGAATACTGGCATTGACCCAAAATCAACGCACCGGAAAAGTCAGCAACCGGCTAAGCAATTCGTCTTTTATGCATGTCGGAATCACGTAATGTCTCGCGATTCCGCCAGTTTACTGAGGCTTCCTAGACTGGAATGCCGCCGCGAGTAAAAGAAACCGAAATGAAATTTTGATTCGTAATAAAAATGCTTCACGCATAATGAACATTTCTATTCTTCGTTAGCGATTGCATCCTCTTCCGATAGAATCAAACGTGGAATATACATGAAATATAAACTCACCATTGGAGATAATCACCTCGATTTCTTTTATACAAATCTCCTCTATCTATGTATCATCCTTCCGTTACCTGAAAAATAAAAATGAAACGTCAGAGAGAGAGAGAGAGAGATTTACTCCTTTCAATTTTTGATCCATACTTCCGTTTAAAAAAGTTGCAAAGAAATCAGATAAGAAATCTTGCAAGGGATTCTATATAAAAGTAGACAAGTAAATCTTTAAGGATTCCACATAGAGATTGTTTCGATTGGAATGCTTTTATGCCATATTTTAGAAAAAGTAAACTGAAACATTTTCTCGAATTCCACTTTACTTCTTTCATTTTCGTATATCCCATTGTTCATAAATTATCCAAAAGAACTCAATTAAACTCAAACGTTAAGATCGAATCTACAGGGTGATTAAGTCTTCTTGGAACTAAATTTCTAAAAAAGGAAACAGAAAAGAATAAAATTAAATGCGGAAGAAAATAGGGCGAATGCTATCCCGAAGGAAGCTCGGAAAGGAGACGCGGTGTCCGTTCGAGGCCGTCACTGCTCGCGAAGAAGACGCGGTAAGGATGGTTGTTAGTGGAGGCAGCAAGCATGCATTAACAGTACTCTGGATGGGCCGGTGGTTCTCTGGTTCCTTGATTTCCGTTCCTCCCCTCCAGGAGACAGTACCCGTTGGAGGAACATCTACCACGGAGGGAGAATTCTTGCGTGGTACACGCGCCTCAGTTCATCGGGAATCTTCGTCAAAATTGCATCCCTCTCTGTGCAATTCCTTCTACCAGGAAGTGTGTTTCTCGCGTGTTTTGCGTTCACGATTAAAGAAACAAGGATAAGGAAGGGAGACACTTCGGCTGGAACATGTGGATCGTTCTGATCGCTGGATTTTGCACGGTGGGTGTCAAACTTCGGTTTTTACCTTTTTATGTGGATCCTGCGAAAGGATTCGCACGATGCTCGGAACTCCGGTGAATTTGCACTTTAAAATTATCGATCTCACGCCTGACACTTGTCGTTGATTACGTAGGGAGAATTATTTGAAATCACATTCCAAAGAGAACGAATTCTGTGATAGTATAGTAACTCGACTTTTCAACCCATTTTCCTCTTGTTCTTTCGTTTCACTTCTTACAACTTTGTCGAGCTTTTAGATGAAGGATTTATGGAATTCTATCTTTCTTTTTTTATGTGTTTCTACGTCTTGATAAATTTATAGGAAAACTTTCAAATTCTCTGTAGGGTTGGGGTGATAATGATGTTTTCATCTCGTAGCGGAGATATAAAATTTTATTTGCATAAGAAGACCGCGGGTATAATACTTAGAAGGCGTTTCACGTCGAAATGTTAACTCGGATCTTCTTAACGCGTTCGGTGCGAGCGGTATTCTATCAAACTTTTTCAATTCCGACTGTTCTTTTAAATTACTGGTTTAGAAGTCACAGATAAATGAATCGAAATCTGAAGATTACGTCCATGCAAAAAAATAGAATTTATTGAGTTACATTAGAAATACCTCTTTAATTTAATCACGTATCGCTTTGAATATATATTTTTAGTAGGACAGTCTATTTATATTAACACGTATTTTGTATATTCAGAGTTCAGGGTTAAAACAGTGTAAAAGACACTATATATAATATAAAAAACTATAATTTATGACGTGCAATAAATTAATCGCAGGAGTATAAAATATAAGTAAGACTAGTATACCAACAATATGTATATCGATACAAGAGAATATAATGAATAAACTATCCGATAATCAGATATAAATCTTTCCAAATCAGATTTCGTTAATTTATACCATCCCAAGGCCTCAACGTTCGATCGTTAGTAAATTCAAGATTTCTTCATCAACAGGCTATACAGGAAGTTATTAACTTGTATGGCATCCCATATGCGGAGACAAATCCATGTCATCCTGCCAAAAGCGCCAGTGAGAAATAAAGAATTTACGGCGCCATAAAAGAGACGGGTGCGGTTCTTTCGTAAAAAAGAATAAAACGTAAAAATGTATATAGTTATCTAGGAAGTAATCTCGAGGGAACCAGGCGCACACGAGGGCCCGTTTCACGTAACAGATTCGGCTGTTTGTCTCTTCCCGTTAACTTTCCGCGCATCAATCGAATCGGAGCGTACCGCGCACACGCGCATGTAGCACTTTACGTAAATTCTTCCACGCGTGTATTATACACCACTGCTCTGTTAATTTGCCTTTAATTTAACGACACGGTATCTACAACATACCTGCAACAAATTTAACAATTACATCTGAGATATTATAACATTTATTAATTATTTATCGATATCGATGAAATCTAATTACGTATTGGACTGAGGATTATTATGCAAATTTACACTTTTGCCAGTACAAGGAAAGAAATAGAATCTGAATAGAAATTTATAACATCTATAAAAAAAATAACGGCAAATACACTATCTTGGAAATTTGATGTATTTTTCCGTATTGTATGTATTCTACCATATTCTATTTTTACAATTCTTTATTTTTCCATTTCTTGAGATTTCGTATAAATGCACAGAAATCCGTAGTCTACTTGATCACAATTTTTCAAATTCAAGTCATTTTCACTTGTGACATACTTTACCCGTAAGCCCCTGAAATATGAAAAAATTGAGAAGGCGATACGTATACGACTGTGGAAAGTACCTTACAGTATGATAAAAAAGTGAAGTGTTACGTTCCAATTTCGATAAGCGGCGATTTATACGAAATAAACAGAAACGCAGCGATACAGCGTTCCTATTACCGCCATCGAGTTTGCCATTATTATTACGGCTACAATCGGTAGTATTATTATTCGCAGTTTCAATTGAATTTCGTGATACAGAGAACAGGATCGCGTTCGTTCATCAAACGAGACCCGACCGGTGTCGGACGATCGATCGAAAAAACATTAACGTTTCGATAAAAGTCCTATCGACCGGCAGCAATCCATAGTTTGGCATTCAATTTGAAACAAGGCTTGATCAAACTTCTATTAACTCCACAAATTGGATACCTCGACTGTCACGACCACGCAGCAACTGGGGTCCTCTTATTTTTCCCTCCCAACCGGTCGGTTTCTTCTTTAATGCGAATAGTTTCCGTTTAACGATTCGGAAATCATCGTCGGACGTTCCAATTCCATCGAAAACTTTGTGTTTCAGCGTCGTTTGCTTCACCCGTGCCCGATTAAAGTGCTGTTACAATAACAGTTTCGACGCACGCCATATCGGCCAAGTAATGGCTCAATGATTATTAACTCTTTAACCGTATCGATTTTTAAATTAGTAACTTCTTTCGGCCATGGATTTAAAATTTTGTTAAACGATCGGATCTTTTCA
This sequence comes from Bombus huntii, assembly GCF_024542735.1. NCBI lineage: Eukaryota > Metazoa > Arthropoda > Insecta > Hymenoptera > Apidae > Bombus > Bombus huntii. The sequence continues at coordinate 10,144,658 of NC_066251.1, forward strand.
TTTTTGTCTGCTCAAAAGTTTGCACTATCTTTTACTCCTTAAACAAAACAAATTTTTGAGTATAATATCTCTGAGATATAAAAACGTTATATTTTGACTTCTATTTTGAAGTATAATTAATTACAGTTTCAATGCTATGAAATATTATAATGTATGAAATATTTACCTACTTGAGGAAGTCATTATTTCTTTTGGAATTCCAATATGTTTCAAATTTTCGTGGTAGAATTATGCTAAGTAGAATTATGTACATGGGTAGTAGACAGTAGGATCCTACTTGTCGTTATTTTTACTTAATTCTACTTATACCTGAGGAAACGATTTGGATAACTGGACATCTTATAACAGGAGATCGCTGATTTTCTTCACTATCTATAATTTGTCACTGAAATAACCGGAGAGTATGTTCGAATAACTGTATTCGAACGTATGTTACCCATTCTTTTGCTTACTAACGTACGCAAAATTGTAAGCGTTCGTATAATTGGAATAAGATTCACCAATAATTCGATGTACAATAACTTACCAACCAGTAACATTAGATTCCATTGCACATTACAATCACAGGCTAAATGACTAATATTGTTAGTATGTTAACTAACTACATAGATCCTACCAGTTCTTTTGTTTATATAAGTACATAAGAAAGCTATCAATAATATGATAGATATAATATTGACACATACATCAATATAAATGTGCCTCTAGATCTTACAGAACACAGAAATAATATATTTCATATTATAATGATAAGTCTGGTATCCACATGCTTTTATTTTTTTCGAGCATCATAAAACAGTTTAGATAAAAGGGACTAAGTAATTTTCTATGTTAAAACACTTACGCAACAAGTTCAGTATCTTGTTTTTTCCAGCCAACGGATAAAAAACACAATGTCTGTGAAAACATCCTTGTGACAACTGTTTACATCCTTGTGACATCTTAATTGCTAATTAAGGTAACTGCGCGAAAAATCTATAAATTATTTATAATTCTATGTAGTTTTAATATCGTGCTATTTAATATGCATGCAGTTGACACAGATGATCCAAGGTAATTTATTAGCCCGACTTGAAATCGTTAATTACGCGGCTGCATTTGGATCACGTTTTTCCAATTTCGCCGCGAATTTTTCGTAAATCCGCTCGTTTCATATCGTCGTCCATTCAAGATTATTGATGAAAAATCAGTGAACCTGAAATAATTAATGATACGACACAGTAAATCGGTGTATTTCGATTAAATCCGATGAGATTTTGTTTAAATTAATCGCTCTTCAAGTACGTTGACTCAATTACCCTCGCTCATACCTGCCCTCAATTATACTCATTTTTTCGCGTTTAATACAAAGCTTAATAAAAGCGGGAAACAAGAGTGAATTTCTATAATATTTTTGCAGTCCGTGGATGATTATTACATTCAGTATTTAATGAATATAAACCGCGCACATTAAGCGTTTACTGTATGAACATTGATTTTGTCACATTAACTTTTATGATCATTGAATATATTCACTTTATCGATAAAAATTCGTCGAATAATCAACATCCTTAATCAGCGATAGGTCATTTTGATTTGAAATAAGCAGTTTTTAAGTACTTTTGTAATAAGTTTTTGCCTCTCATATTACTGGGCTCAGTATCTAATTATAAAAATAGTTTTAATATTTTTATTAACATTACGTAATAGTATTAATTTAATGGCGTTTGTTACTATAACGGAATATTAAATAATTATGGATCATGTAAATGAAATTGTTGATTGTACCTTCTACCGGCAAATTATTTCCCTATTTCTCAATTATGTTAATACTAGTGTGAGTTCAATGACTCTTTGGTAATTATAAAAAACAAAAGTAATTCGATAAGTTACATTGTTTATAAAAGATTTGTGTACCTGAAATTTCCCCTTCCTGGATAATAATTAATAAATAACTATAAATTTCAACATAAAACAATTCTCTACCAAGATTCCATGCTTTTAATCGTATTCGTAAAAATATGATCTTGCATAAATACTCGCTAAATTATCATATTAATAAGACATCTAGAGAGTTGACAAGGTACACCCTTTTATCGATCAGCTTATCAATCGTATCGCGGAAATCGAGCAATCCTGAAAGCTGGGTTGACCTACCTCGAAGAAATAACCATGACCTGTACTACGATTATACGCCTGGCTGACCGTACGATGAACAACCAGTATGGTACGCATACATATAACGAATAACTTAGGCGGGCACCAGAGCGTTTCTCTACACCGTTACTCGTATTGAAGTCTTTTCTCTTCGCGTGTTGGTCACCTTGTTTCGTATCGAAGTTTTATACGGCGCTGGACATCGAAGGGAATGGTAAAAAGGCGCCTTGGGCTCGATATCGAGGAAAAAGTCCAAGGCGACCCACGTTAATTAAAGAAATTACTTTATCTATAGTCGTGAGAGGTCACTCAACGCTATCCTCCAGATGTTCAGATGAAAAAACGGCCGTCTCGAGGATAGTAACACGGCTGAACAGATGTTATTTCACGGTGAAATAGTTCAAAAGTTTGTTAGTAAAGTATGTTAATGGTTAATGCACTCCTGTTACCGCGAAACGTTCGCTCAACTATGAAATTCTTCGTTGCCATGCCCGCATTGTATTTTGTATCATTAACACCGAGGTTACGGCATTCTTTCACCTCTTTTTATCTTGCTCCTCTCTGTCGCTGAATCTCATCTTTAATTACGATCAAACGTAGCGTAAACTCGTGCTGACGGTGTACGTGTGTACACTATCGCTCAAAAGTATTCAAATACTTGATCTTTATTATTCACAGGATGTATTTTAATTAAAAAAGTGCATGTTGTAAAGCTACACTATGGATATTTTGACGCATTAAATAATAAATAAATGATGAATTAAATCGTCCGAAGTAACCCAATGCCTTTGAGCGGTAGTGGCAGGCATTTATGTACATTGTACATCGTTTATAAGATCTTGTTATGGAAATATACGCGATAGATAACGGCATCAGCGGAAACTGACGTAAGAGATAATTAAAAGCGTGATTGAATTTCCATAGATAGTTTTATCTCTAAGTGTCCATGAATATTATATTTCAAGGCAATTGGAAAGGAAAAAACTACATGCAAGAAGGAAATGAATTACGTACCAGAAGGTCACGAATGTCGTTCGAGCAAACCTGTGTAGATGAATGACTGTCGTATTGTTTCAGGTTGCCGCCACCGTTGCTCAGGATTACGAGGTCTCTGACATTCAGTGCAGCGGCGCAGGATCAGCAGCCGATCTCCTGACAGCGAAGATCAAAAGACCAGTTGGCTTCAGAGGGGCGCCGCTCTTTGCCGACGACAGATCCGCCAATCCGCTTACCGACATTCACTGCCAGATCAGGCCAGATCCCAATGATCCTCAGGAAGATAACTATTTCCTGAAGGTGACTGACTTCTCGAGATGCGGCATCCTGAAGAGAAACGTGAGTCATCGATCGAAATTTTGCTTCCTGCGCTCGTTGATTGTCCGTGTCCGCGTTCTGCTACGCGCGTCGATAAACCGAAACCGATCAACTAATAAATGCTTTCGTATTATCAACTTGTCACGTAACTGATCGCAAAATTCGATTATCGATCGCTTCTTGCTCAGATCAGATGATCGATGAACACACGCGACATCTACGATTGTCTTGTATATACATCTAGGGAAGATTTTTATATATTTCTAACGAAACGTAACTACAGTATAACAATATAAATATCGTACATTGCAAACTATTCTGACATATCGTATGAATTTATATAATGCGATTGTATATTACCGTAATTGTTAAAAAATGAATATTCCAAATATTTAAATCTAGCACTTGAAAGAATCTTGAAATTTATCGTTGACATTACATATAGATATGAGCTGTTAGTTATCTAACTCGTTAAGGACTAAATAATGAAGTACATAAATAATTAAATAAAAAATACATAAAAGCTAGGAAAGAGATACGATGAACAAAATTTTATTGTCATTAGGGTTTCATTCACCTGCGAGTATGGTTTCCGGCATTTCCCGGAGTCGTCATGCTAGCCGATCAAGAATTGATCTTAATGTGCCGACCACCTGAGCCAACGTTACTCCGTCACAAAGCTGCCGGTTTCGCTGGAACCTTGTAAGTTATTGTTCCACATTGACAAGATCGTGTTTTATCTGATAACTCCTATGGAAACAGACATGAATTGCAAAGAGACTCGAATAAATATTTACTTTGCTTAAAGTTATTTATGGTATTGGTGATAATTCTCATCGTTTAATTATCTAGATCACCGACAAAAGTATACATGTATGTACATATGTATAATAAAACTTTCAGCAGTTCATTCTATAAAAAAAAATATGCGTAAACAAAAATTTTCATGTTGGCACCGTATTGCGGAAAATATTTGAAATATGTCGTGTACAAATTTTGTTTTCTAAATTTTGAAATTCTAATCTCTTTCAGTCCTCACGGGGCAAGAGTATCTGGGGTGGTCGAAGAAACACCTGGACGACTGGAGTACGAGGTAGCCCTTTACCGCGAAGCTACGGGCAACGTATCGGACGCATCGGGGTCGCAGACTGTCGATCAAGCGGTTCCCATTGGTACAAAGCTTCAGTTAAGAGCTCGAATCAGTGCAGACAGTGCATGGGGTTACATTAAACTGTTGGAAGTGACCGTTAGTCCCGATCCCGATCAGCCTCACGCACCAGGAAGTGTCGTGTTGGTGAAGGACGGCTGTAGAAATCGAGATTTCGCGTCAATAATTCCTCATCAACCAGCCCGTTATCGAGAGAGAAAGAACGAAGTTTTCCTCGATTTCGAAGCCTTTCTCCTCAGTTCCATGAGAGAACGTTCCACGCTGTGGATCCACTCGCAGATCAAGGCTTGCATGGAACCTCAGGACTGCCAACCGGTAAGGACATAATTTACGGTCCAATTTAACTTGTGGTTGACGTCTGAATGAGTGGCTATTCACCTGTTCAGCTTTGTAATTCGCTTTCTGACATAACAAAAACATTCGTCCTTTAGAGGGCTCGTGCTTAGGAGTTTGCGGTTTTTCAAATAATTATTTGCAAACATAAAAACGAGATTTACGTACTAAAATGATAAAGAAAGAATCTAAATTCATAATGGATTTGTAATTAATTCGATTGATATGTCAAATTTATACTTTTATTTTCTTAAATTACAAATTGTTAATTATTTAAAAATCTCTTTGTGATCAAGTGACAGTACAAGTGTCAATATCTAGTAACAGAAGATGGCAAAATTAATATTTTAAACGATCATAATTCAAAAGCATTAACATTTGACAAAAGTGTTTCTTCTATTTACAGAAATCGTAAGAATAAATAACATATAACAACCTATTTACAGGATTTTTGTCTCGATCTTTTTGAACCATCGGGACATGGAAAGAAGAAAAAACGATCTATCGTAGAAGGTACGAACGAATATTTTCCTAAAGTCGACCGCTTGATAAAGGAATACAACGATTCGATACCTTATACGAAATTTAAGGAAAATATCGAATACACGGTGATGATGCCTGATGGTGAGTTAAAAAAAATTCCATTCTTTAAACTCGTTAATACTAAAATAGTAATTGCTATTTTCAAGTATTTAGAACATATTTTTATTGTAATTGTTGAAGTATGTAACTTTAATAAAATGAATCTTCAAAATTCATCACCTACGTATTTTGTGATTTTTAGATATATATCAGAAAGTGACTGCTGGACTTGAAAACAGTTGCGGTAGTTTTCTTTACGTTGCAACAGGACTTGGTGCACTTCTGGTTTTATCAGCTTTTATCATGTGCTATCTTGCAACAAGACTTCACAATTTGTCGTCAACTATACCACAAAATAAATCGATCGACGAACTAGTACGAGATCGTGCTAGAAAATATTCTGAACAAACACCAGGCTACACCGGCCGATCTACGGTACAATAGCAAAATGCAAATATTATATTACATATATATTTTATTATGCTCAATCAAAATGAAACAGTAGTTTTCGTGAAATGAAATAAGAAACCAAATTAACAGAACGACTTATGGTACGGATATAAGCAAAATATCATACAAAAATAACAGAATTGTATTATAACGTAATATTTTTTTAAATATCTGTGAGCGTTAAGAGATTATATACTAAACTAAAAACACAAAGTTTAAAAAATATATGAAAGTAATATATTTAATTAATATATTTAATGTATATTATTTAAGGTAGATAAGATAGATAAAATTTGATAAGACTTGGTAGAATTACTGCAAAGATACGGATATGTTATATATTATTACATATTTGTGTATAACATAAAAAAACAAATGTAATTTACGATCTTTAGCAAATATTAAATTCTTCACTATTGCTCTTTGTAACTGATCATTCACTTTTGCACGTTTTACACAACAAATTGCACGAAAAATTTATTTTATTTCATTTCTCACATTAAATACTTATTACATAATTGCAAATCTACTTCTCCGCTATTTCAACATTTTGTTAAACGTGCAGTGCTATTACGTGACCTGAAACAGTGCGTATATAATCTTTAATAGTAAGTAATCCTAAATGAACCGTATTAATTTACTCATTATAGAATAATTTACTCATATCCGTTACGGTTGAATATAACTATAATGTATTTTCTTTTGAGGGTGATTGTGACTCAATGTACATACATACAGTAGTAGAATACTATTTGTTATTTATAAAGAAAATGTTATCATTTAAAGATACCTAACTACAAATTTCTTAATTGGTCGAATAAACGAATAGGTATAGAAATATTACAAAATATTTACTGTATTAATATGATCGCATATAAGTTATTTATTGCAAAATAAAACATCACTACATTTTTATGCATGTCACAGTTTTAGGAATATTAAATTATTGATAGAAATTAAATCGATCGCTCCATTTCGCAATATTTTATAACATGTCATTCTATTACATGTTTATGAATATAACATAGTGAGGGATGTGGTAATGCTGTGCAATCGCGCGTATATAAATTAGGATACAAGGGCGGACTAAGACTCAAATTTTTATTGTAGAAATATAAAAATGGGACCTCTTGTGTTCTTATCTAATACGCATGCACATTCGTACAATAAATATGTGTGTGTAACTCAATTAGCGAGCAGCATCAATTACGTGCCTGATTTAAACAAAAACAGAAAGGTCCTATACAGAGTTCTCTTTCAATTCCCACATCGCATCCACTTACACGCTAACATATGACTCGCGCACTCGTATCTTTATATCTCTATGAGTTTTACTGGGAGATTACAATTCTACATAGAGTGGATCCAAGTCCGTAAAACCTCTAAACCCTATTGCCTCACCGGGAATTTTCCCAAACCCCCCAATAGCTAGTCCGCCCCTGTAGATACAGTTTATAACAATCAACTTTACTTAAATAAAGTAAAGAATATAAGAAAAAAATTCTACATCAAATAGATTTCGGTCTACAGATAATAAGAGCGTAATAAGAGCAAAATAAAAACGTAGAACAGATTGCCTACTTTGTATCACGATCAAAATGTATCTTTGGTTAATATTTAGTTTCAAGTAAAAATAATGTAACATGATTATGTTACAAAATGTGGCACTTACGATTTATTTTACAATTTTAACATTTGTTTATAAATGTACATTTTCCTTGTCATATGCATAAATGCATTGTCAATTCGTATTAATTAAATGCACATGTATTTGATAATAACGATTACAAGTATTATTTCTTGTATACACAATAAGTCTACAAATACTGCACAATTAAATATTGTAAAAAAAATATCGATTGCAAATGCACAAAATTACATTTCATAGAACAATAATACTATAATAAACAATTTATTTAAATAATTATGTTACTATTATCTTTAATTATTATAATATTGTGTCTTTATGTGCTATGAAGAATATATATAGTTATTTTTCCTTCCAAATAATTATGCAAAATTATTATAGTCATACTCCAACTATATTCTAAGTTATAAGAAAAAATATTTAATGTAAAAACAGATTTAAAAATAATCATAACATTCCACAAACTAATCATTTAAGAGTTAATAAGATAGATTTAATAATTTACACTTATAAATTTATTTACTATTTCCACTTTATGTGCTATACAAAAAGAATCCAATTATAAACTAGATTTAACTAAGTGACTATGAAATTAAAAATATACATGTTTTGGTTGTAAAATGTTTATAAAATCATTTGCTTAAATTTTTAATTTCATATAGATTAATTATAGTAATAAAATAGTGCATATATTGTCAAAAAAATAAACAATGCCTTAAATATGATGATAAAATCTCTGTAAAAAAATACATAAAATATATAAGTAAAACCTAACATTGTAAAAGTTCCATTTTTATATAATATTCACATCATGATACATAATCAAAAGCTTATTAATAATATCCTAGTACCAAATTTTAATACCAGATTTATATATATGTGTGCATATTTAGACTTAGCATGTAACATAAAATAAGCTGCTCTAAACCTTCCTAATTAGAAATATTTAAGTTTACAAATATTCACAATCTTTTGCATACCTTTATCGTTGTATTTGTTTTTGTCGTTGAGTTGTTGGAAAAAAAATTGTCTATAATATGTTAATACCTTAAATATTTAACATGGTTATAAATATTTAAACCACACATATTTTCAAATAGAATTAAATAATTTAAATATTAGTGTGATATCATATTTACAAATATGTTCCATAAAATATAATTATCACACACTTTGAGTGTACAGAATAAATTATTCAGTCCTTTCTTTTTTCTGAGACTTTATGAAGGCTTCGTAAGCTGCTTGTTCTTTTTTTTCCTTCTTTAAATTCCTATTTTCAAATTCCAACCTGCAATTAAGCACTATATCAAAACATCGTGAGCCTGTCTTAAAACATTGGGATATGCAAATATGTTTTACAATCTTAATTATGATAAAATAAATAAATTATAAATTTCTTTGTAAAGAATACACACTTACACAAACTACACGTAAATAGAAATATAAGATGAATCCATGAAGTGTTTGATAGCATAAACTTGCATATCCCATTATAAAAGCATGAGTGATGAATGATATAAAATTTCAAAATAAAGTAAAGAAAAAGATGCTTATTTGAAGCTGAATGAGGAATGACAAAATGCAAGATGGCAAGATTCAACATATCAACAGTTGTTCAAGTTTTTAATTATTATTATGTTTTAACTATAATTATTATTTTATTTAATTATTATGTATTGTTTTAATTATTATATGTAGTTCATATGACCTAGGAAGACAAAATACTGCATACAGTACATCTTTTTTGTGGAATTATTTAGTAATAATAATCTTGAGTAATTTTGAGTAATATTGAATATCGACTATATTTATATTATAAAAAAAATATTATATGAAATAAAAATATTTCTATATCTTTTATTTAATGAAGTATGATAATTTTAAATGCTCATTAAAGTTACACAATCATTATTAGATATATTTAACATTTTTCTATTGAGTGATAATTTTAAAAAACAATTACATTTAAGTTTAATATAAATCTAAATATTTTGTAATATTAAAATATAATATTAAAATTAAAAATTATTTTCAACATTTATTATTACTCATGTTCATTTCCTCTAAAACAGCACAATTAATTTCAAAATTGTATTTTGTTTAGTTTTAATCTTGTATTTTAAAGTAACAATGTGTTAGTATTTAATGTATTAGATATATGCACATTATATGTAATTTTAATTTAGAATTTAACAGTAATCTTTGTAATAATTTATAAATTATTTTTAGTCATACATCCACTTATAGCATATAAAAATAACGTACCTGTGAAGAATTATGCGTTCAACAATTTTCTCTGTTGTCATGTCATTACCACTATCCAATAATTTAAATTTATTCTGCCTTTTAGGTTCAGTATATGGATCTGAACCATCCTCAGAAGGCATAATAGGAGTCTGACCATGACAAACAATAGCTACATCGAAATGTTCCATAAGATCTTTAGTAACTTCATATGGAGCCCCAATTACTACTTCATTAACATACTATATGTAAATCAAATAATAGACTTTAAATATACTGTAGCTCAACTGGTATTTTATAAGATATTTGAAATATTTTATTTCTTACTTTGCATGCCAGCACACTAAGTACTCTTTCATGAAGATTCATAATTGGATGATTACCATATTTATATCTATTAACCACTGGATCTGTATGAAGTCCAACTATAAGATAATCACCTTCTTTTTTTGCAACTTCTAGGAAATCTAAATGACCAACATGAAAAAGATCAAATGCTCCTGCTACATAAACTATTTTATCTCCAGGTTGTGGACTTTTCCCATCACTGAATTGGATAATTTTTTGTGTAGTAGGTAAGAATTGTGAACAACCTGTCCATGGACTCCGTGCTGTTCTATCTTGACCCATGCTTTTACTAGGTTCTCTATCAACACTATATTCACTATCTCCTTGTTTAAAATGTTGCCGTGTCATTAACAGCATTCGGCCTACTAGATCAGTTGTTGATACACCAGCTGTTCTTTGAACTTCCCTGTAATAATTATACTTGCTTATATTTTATTTATTCCTAACTTTTATTATTATTAACTCTCTTATATTAATTTATTTTATATATACCTATAACGACCTGCTGCTTTGACCAAATGATACGTGTCTACACCATCCGCTGTCATGGTGATATCATCACCATGAACACAAAAATCACAATTGTATTTGTCTAATGTTTCTAAAGTCGTAACATAAGGTGCTCCTTCAACTACCTCATCTACCCACTTGATACCACGAACCATTTTGTACCTAATATAAATATATTTAATTACAGAACAACCATAACTTAATTTGCTTTAATGCTAAAAGTATAATAATTTGCTTATGATATTACTTGCACAACATTAATTATTTTTTATATATTTATACATAATTAACAAAAATTGCTATAAAAGTTATTTAAAATTCAAAGTAATTCAATTGTTTTATTTGAATAAAGATATACCTTTCTTGTTCCATAAATACTGGTGGTCCCTTATGCTTAGTAATTTCTTCATCTGTATGTACACCCACAACTAGATAATCACCTAATGCCTTCGCTTGACGCAAGGAATTCGCGTGGCCAAAATGCACCATGTCATAGCTGTATTGAAAAAATAATCATTTGAAAAAAATATTTGTACATTTATAACGAAATGTACAGGTGAAAAGTTTAAATGTATTTGTTTGATAGCGGAATTCGCGTAGTTTAATATAATAAAGGTTTTATAAATTGTCTCGTACATAATACGTTAAAACGTAAAAAAAGAATGAAAACGGCAATTATAACAGTGTCACAGATATGAACTACTCAAAATTATCACTGTAATTTCTGTTATACGTATAATTTTCTATCACTGTATACATATAATTGTGTCATTCGTATCAAAACTTTATTGATCGACATCCTATTAACAAAAAGTCATAGTCATACACCAAGTGTGGACAACAAGCACGTAAAATTTAAATTAAGTATAGGACAAATATAATTTAATAAGAACTTACCATCCATCACACCATACTCTTACTTCTTTGCGATTTTCTGTCATAATGAATGAAATTGATACTTATAATACAAAACAGAAAAAATTCTTTTGCTCAATAAATAATAACCGGTAACTACAAAGCACACTACACGAAATCTTGGAGTGCACTGCGCTGACTGCGCGTATTGCCGACTCACGCGTCATTCGTCGCGTCATATACTTTTCATCAATTCATCCCCACTTCGATTATCATTAATATACATATGTGTATAATACTGTATCGGTAGTAGACGATATATATGTATAAATATATATATCTTGGATATATCTCATAAATCATCAAACTTGAAAAAATAAAATTTTTATGTTCTTTACCTTACAATTATGAGATTATTGCAATTAAGTTTTGAGGATTTTCTGATGAACATATGTCTGATTGATTTACCGATAGCACATATCTCACTTTCGCCTTCGAGCCTCCAATAATTTTTAGGTACATACTTAAGACAGGAATCCACCGGAAAATTAAGATAAACTTCCTAACTATAGTACACTACACTAAATTTAAAAATATTTGTTCCAATATGTACAGAATCATATCCATCAAAATTAAAACATAGCACGCCTTAGGAAACATTTTAGTTTTTGACGTAAATGGTTCTATATATATGTGTTGAAGCAAATATTTTTTAATTTAATACAGTGTACCATAATACAACTTCGTTTATCGGTGGATGTTTGACTTTAAGCGAAAAAGCTGAAAAGATAACTGGCAATTTACACACACTTACCTCCCTTGTTAGCATACACAACTCGGTTCCAACATGCGTCTATTATCGAGGTAATACTGTTGCTTAGCAATTGTAAATATTTAAAAATCTAATAATTGGAGTCGTTCGTAAGGTTTTTTACAATAGTAGATTTTGTATAATATATTGGAATGATATCCATATATTAAATATATAAAGTGATTTACAATTAAGTATTGTGAGCCGAAACAACTTATTTCATGTTACAGATTTTTAAATATTTCTTAATTTCGTAAGATCTACCTATATTGCTATAAATTCTATAAATTACGTAATTTGAAATTGACATATTTTTCCTATTTCACAAATTTAATGTTGCAATTAAACATAAACTGGTATAGAATTACACTAATTATGGAACAACAGCATAATGACATAATATAGCATTATTACAATGAGAATGGAATACTTCATTATTTATTAAACAACATTGTACAATATAAAAATATTACGGCAATTTCAGATCTACAAAATTTACTGTATTGATAAGACATGAATATTTTATTTTTAGAATTATGACCTAATGATTCTTTAATTTATTCAGCTAACATCAAAAAATATATTCACGCAACATCATAGAACACTAAAATATACAGATTAATATATTATACGCTAAATACTATAAAGAATGACTAATGATATTACAATGTAAATTCTATTATCGTAAAAGCAATCAGACAGGCACACATAATCGGCAGTTGTGTAACTCTATCGCAAAAGTGTAACTGTACAAGATTGTGTTGGAATGAATCAATAAACTCTGACCTGATTGCATGATTTCTGATAAATGCCACAAAGCCACTCAATAAGAAAGATATCTTTTCATGGAACAGATAGAACTGATTACTCGCAATGTCACATATTATCGTAATATTTTACTATAAGCGATGAAATAATAAATAAAAAATATTGTTTCAATGGATAAAAACCCTAGTTATTTTTTAACAAAATTTGTATATAGAATATAGTAAACTGATTGTGACATTGTTCCAAGATAATATGAGTTCCTAATTTAGTATTTTTGAATTTAATAAAAAATTTAATGAATACAATTTACCTTCCAAATAAGGAAAGTAAGCTATAATAAAATTTTATATAGAATTATCGAAATATTTTATACTTATATTATTTTATTAGATGTCTAATACTACACTGCATAGGATTTTATATCCTCTTAAGTAGAATACAATTTAATGTACTGGACGTTTGAAATAATACAGATGATCCATGCATTTACGACTTATACCGATACATTTATAAAAAACACATCTTTATAAACTAGACAACTTTAGTATAAATAGTCAGCATAAACTAAGTATATTGTTCTGAAATCATTTTTTTCATTTCTTACTATTTTTCTTTAAAGTCTCATATTTTAAAAAACATTATTTGTCAATATTTTGTATTCGATTTTCTTTTTACTTTTGTTTTACATTTCGTTTTACTTTTGTTTAATGTACCAAATACATTAGGACTTTTAAATAATTAAAGTTGTACGTGAAATATATAGTCGTATTTGCAAGTATCACATGTCAAAAATCATTAGTAACATTCTACCTAACATTACATTTGCATATACACTTTTTATCTTTTTCATTTTTTTCTTTTTTTAAGAATGATTATGAATGTCCTTAAATTGTAACCTAGCTTGCTAATACATTTAATCATATTACTTTAACGGGCCATAATATCACGTGCATTTTACTCTACTTTGTGTTTAATTGCGAGAAGCACGTTACATAAAAAAACCCGTTCTATAGAACATTCTTTAGTTTGTTTACATTTCTTTACTATATTACATAAAACATTCACTCAAAATGAATTATTTTGTAATCAATAGCCATTTTGTTGTCTATAATTACTGCCACCTCCACCTCCTCCTCCACTGCCTCCATATCCACCATTTTGACTATAACCACTGGAACCACCACCAGATCCTCCTCCATAATTGTTTTGAGAAAATGCTTTACTATTATAGTTGCCTCCTCCCACACCACCTACATAAACATAGATTATTTAATAATGTACATTAAAAAAGTAAAGTAGAAAGAAGATAGAACTCTTACAATTTTTATTTGACGTTATACTGCTATTATTACCATTCCACTTATTTCCTCGATCTCCTCCACCGCCATTAGAACGATCAAATCTGCCACCTCTCTCTCCGTCGCGACCGCCACGCGAACCACGGGAAGTGCCGCCACGGCCCCCAGAACCACGTCCTCCACCACCTCCACTACGTCCCCCATAACGACCTCCTACAATAAAAAACGTAAAACAAAGATATTAAACGCAAAATTAATTACGTCAAAGAAAAATACATACTTTTATAAATATACATACTTTTATAAATGCCTGGATTCCTCGATAATTCATATAGTTTGGGATTTACAACTTGTTTTGCTTCTTCTAAAACTTGAATTAAGTCACTAGCCTTGTGTGCGTTACCAGGAGTGAAAAATGCGTACGCAGTTCCCGTACGTTGTGAACGTCCTGTACGACCAATCCGGTGTACATAGTCTTCAGAATTGGATGGATAATCCAAATTTATCACAAACTTAACATCTTCCACATCTATATAACATTAGAAGTTATAATCATCAAAAACGAAAATTACTTGTGTCTTTGTGGTTCAATTAACTTACAAAGCGAATTAATTAAAGCATTAGTAGACATGTTATGTGCAATACAAATGGAATTAAACAGTATTTTTTTGTATACAAAATTTGATGAGATAAAACATTTTATATTGGAAATATTTATTCATTATTATTCATCACTAACTCCTCAGTCCTTAATTCCACTTATAATTTTCACATGAAATACACAAATGAGTTGACCACAAAGAGCAAATTTTTATATTATTTACCTGTGGTTGCCAAAAGCTGGAAACGTAAATACATTTTTGGAAATGTAGAGGAATCAGAGCTCAGATGGTTCTCATGGAATTCTCACTTTATGCGTTAGCGAGCTGTATATTTACTCTTAGTAACTTCACACCCTTCTCTCCCGCACCAAAGTATGGATCTGTGCTGGTCTTTCAAAATTTGGTCCTTTCGCATTGCTTCCGTGAGGTTGGAACATTGGATGAGCACCATGTGCATTCTCCGATCAACCCCACACGCATTCCATTGTATGAGTAACACCAACATTTATTTTGCACTGTTAGTTCACAAACTTTCTTTTGTACTAATGTATATTTTTAACAATTTGTAAATCGGATATACATAGATTATAAATTTAAACTAAATTTACTTTTTTTAATTTAGTGGAAATATAATTTAACAAACAGTGCAAAACAAAGTAATGCCGTTTCCTACCCTTCTAATCTAAGAAAATAAATGGTACAACATCTATCCTGTCTAGTAGTCCTTGTTTGCTAGATACCCTAACTCTATGATTTCCATACTTTGGACCGTCGCAGGTACAGAGTGAGAGTGTGTTTTTTCAAGTGGCACGGTGAGCCGAGGCACAGCGTTAGGTTAGCTTGTTGCACGGGGACAGACCAGCAGTCACGCCCCATTCAATTATATATTCCAAAGCAAGCTCTCCAGAGTTCTTATCATTGATAAAACTCCGTCGCATGTGCCTCTGAAAACACATAGAACAGCACGTTAATACCAGACTGACAAGACTTTTCTCAATCAGAGCAAAATTTAAAAACATGAATCTTCTATCATCTTACCTGTTTACCTACACTAATTTTAATGCTGAAATATTTTGACTTACTTTTAATTCCAATATTGACAATAATAATAATATAGCACTATAATCAGGAAACGAATTATGATGTTCCTCAGAACATAACTCATGTCTTAAATTAATATTAAAATATTCATTTATTAAAATTAATGAAATTTTATTAAGAAAATATTATGTTATAGAATTTATAGATTATTAGAGATTAAAAGTATGTCAAAATCCACCTAAATTGTAATAAAACTAAAATTACAAAGTATCCCTTCAGTATTGTTGTGCTGAAAAGACGAAAATAACAGCATTAACTTTCTGTTTGTGATTTTATATCATTAAGTTCCCTAAATAATGAGTTAATGGAAATCAATTAAAATATCCTAAACGAAATAGGAAAGAGACTTGAATCAGTAATTGTATTAATTGATAGTTCTCTTCTTGAACCTCTGTATTTTTTAAACAATTTCCATTCACACCAAGAAAGGACTAATGTCAATCAGTCTGGCACATGCCGTTATCCGTTGCCACATCACAATTATACAACTCTCACAAATGTGAAATAACCATCGCAGCCTGACCCTTACATCATACCCACTTGTGTGTAAACGGATTCTTACCTAATCCTCTTGCTGCAACGTCTGTAGCTACTAGAATGGCAGATCTGCTATTCCGGAACTCTGAAATAAATTCTCTAGTATTGGACAGAATATGTTTATATACATAGAATTTTACAGTTAACACTTACGATTTAATACATAATCTCTTTCTTGTTGGCTTTTATCTCCATGGATGCCAATTGCTTGCCATCCATACCTATTAATTGCACGTGTTATATCATCTACTTTCCTCTTAGTTTCAACGAAAATAATAGTTTTATTCTCTGGTTCATTTGATATTTCTTCTAAAAGTTTCATAAGTTTACCCTCTTTTTCATATTCTTCACATACATCAACAATTTGAAGAATATTATGATTAGCAGCTAATTGTAGAGAACCAATATTAATTTGTATATAGTCAGTTAAAAATTCTTCTGCAAGATTGCGAACTTCCTTTGGCCAAGTTGCTGACCACATAAGAGTTTGTCGATCAGGTCGGATTTGTTCTACAATTTTTCTAATTTGTGGCTCAAATCCCATGTCAAGCATTCTGTCAGCCTCATCAAGTACTAAGTATGTGCATCTACGTAAATTTGTTGTACCACGTTCTAGAAAATCAATAAGTCGTCCAGGTGTTGCTATGCAAATTTCAACACCTCGTTCAAGATCACGAGCTTGAGGGCCTTTTGGAGCTCCACCAAAAATACATGTATTTCTTACTTGTGACGAGATACCAAAATCTGATGCAACTTGTTGAATTTGCTGTGCAAGTTCTCTTGTTGGTGCTAAAATCAAAGCTATAGGACCATCATTTCTATTTAATCTTGGTTGATGATTTATATGTACTATTGCTGGTAAAATATATGCTAATGTTTTCCCAGACCCAGTTTGAGCAATTCCAACCATATCACGTCCAGATAAAGCAATAGGCCACCCTTGTGCCTGAATTGCAGTTGGTTCCCCAAAACCTTGTCTACGAATTTCATTTAACACATAGTCTGGAAATCCACCTTCCTCAAAAAATATATTTGGCCCTGGCACATTTGTTCCTTTTACAGTAATTTCTTTATCTGAACGATAAGCTTCAACTAAATGTGAACTTCGAGTTGTAACATTAGGATGAGGTTGATAGAAATCTTTTCTAAATGGTGGTAATGCACTCATATCCCATCTTGGTTTTCGAAGCCGTTCTCCAGGTTGCCGGTTTTTAAAATTATTGTTTCCAAAACTACTATCTCTATTGGAATTACTACCAAATCTCCCACTTCCACTACTTCCATCTCGACCACTAAAACGACCTCCTCCGCGTACTCCTCCTCCTCCTCTTCTATCACTACGTTCACGATCACGATACGCCCTTAAACATAAAGTAATTTCTATGTATTAACTAACTGTGAATACAGTGAATACAGTACACAGTTTATATACATAGATATAATTATGTGAATAGTTGTAAATGATATTATAAAAAAAATATTTTGTTTTCTAATATATCGTATATCATTTATAACATAAGTATATGTATTTAATACTATTTTAATCATATGAAGTAAAATAAATTTTAATAATGTAGCTTAAACACGTGCTGTGAATTCGTGAGATTATAATTATAGAATCAAGATCCATATATTTCATATTTATAAAAACAAATTATTAATATTAAAACTTTCCTTTAATAACTAATGTGTTACAAATAAGTTTAAAAGCCAGATATATATTAAGTATGAGCGCAAAAATTTCATTAATATAAGAACAATATGGAGTAAAGCAGTCAATCATAGACATCAAATGTCAATAAGAAATTTACAGAAAATAGGTATTTTTACGTAATGCTAATAGAAATTTCATATAACTTACATTCTAATAAAGATACTTATTACTCCAAAATTAGAATTGCGATGATTTTCCTTAATAGAAACACGTACCACTAACAAGAACCAAGCAAAAGTATGTTCTACTTTCTACTACGCGGTCTCGTTATACGATTCGAAGAGGATCTGTGAAACAAATATCATGGCGTCGTATTGTATCAGGAAATACCTCCATTTTACTTTCAATTTTATCATTTTATATATATTAATATATATTACTTTTATCATTTAAACATACTTTAACCATGTACAAAATATTTTATTTCTTTTTTTTCAACTATTAAAGTTTAAATATTAAGTATAAATATTTTATGAAATATAATTGCATAAAATACCGGAAATAATAGTATCGAGTAGGGAAAAATACATTAAAATAAAATATCGGATTGATAAGCAAACTATCAACTTATTAATGTCTTTTGTTTTTATAGCTTATAGGTAAGAACAACTCAGTTAATTTTGTTAAAAAGGATAATTTTATTAATATAACTTGAAATGCGCACGCACACACACAACATAAAAATATAACAAAATACATTTAGTTATAATTATTTAATGGGAAATTTTAGCACTTATATAACTTGTTTGATATATTCACGCAGTGAAATAAACAATTTATTTTATACATGTACCAAAATTTATTGAATAAAATTTTATCATAATAAATGAAAAATAATATATATATATATATATATATTTGTGAAAAATATTAAGTTTTAAATTTTTTGTAGTTATATTTAATGAACATCATTATATTAAATTATATTTAATAAACATCATTTAACATTCTATATGTATATGATATGTATAACAAAATATAATAAGCTAATTTCACTTAAATATTATTTTTCACAAAGCTTCCTTAATTAAAATATTTTTTACTTTAACACAAAATATTATTAACACAAAATATAGTATAGTTATAAATTATATAATAAAAACATAATATATATTTATTAACCTGAAATGTTTTTTAAAACATTTTGTATAATGAAATCTAGTTTTTAACTTTTAAAATAATACATACATATTTAACAAACATTATTTTAACCATTACTAACTATCTTTTTATTTTTTTCTTTATCATGTATATAAAATACATGATACTTTTTGGTTCTGTTTCATATTTTGTGTATTCTTTATTTTATTTATCTTAAGATTAACACAAATGTAACTATACTGTTATTAACATACTTTGATAGTAAAATTTATTTGTAATATAGTATATGTATTTTTAGTATGTTGTTCCTCTATACTGATAAGTACTTCCATAATTATCTCCTCCCCCATAACTTGGTGTTAAATTGCTCTGCCCATAAGTTCTCTGTGTATACCCATACCCTGTATTCTGATTAGTTGAATTACTTTGTCTCATATTGCTATAGCTATTGTAATCTGAATTTGAATAATTGTTTGAAGTAGATTGATAAGAATTTCCACCACGACCTCTTCCTCTCGTAGAACCACCTCTTCCTCTGGTATCAGTATTACCTCGTCTAGCATTACTTCTGTCATTGCTCATAAATCGTTTGCCACCTTTCACAAAAAATACAAAATAAATGAATTATGAACTTTATTTAAGCTTTACATGAAAATAATTTAAACACATACTTCTGCTTCCATAACTTCCTGATTTAGCTAATTCTGCCATTTCAGTAAGTCGTGGATTTATATTTTGTCCTGCTTCTCTTAATACCTCTATTAAATCTCCTGCATGTTTCATGTTATGAGTTGTAAAGAATGCATAAGCGGTACCAGTTTGTCTTCTTCGTCCAGTACGACCAATTCTATGTATGTAATCTTCTGACGATGACGGATAATCAAAGTTTATTACATATTTAACATCATCCACATCTGTGAAAAAATATTTTACAAAATATAAGAATTTTCCTAATATTTATACTTATATGTATATTGTTTGTAATAATCATCACCCCATTTGTTGAGTGTGTCAAGTTCACAGAATGATCTTCAAACTTGCAAAAGTAATTATATAGAATGCTTGAGATGAAATATATAAAATGGTTTCGAATATATTAAATTATTATAAAATTTTTAAAAGTTTTTAGCTTTTATTGAGATGGAACAATATCCCCCAATTTTCACTTAAATATATTTGTCTATAAGTCAGGTTTGAAAACCACCCACCTTTTAGTTGGAAATTCCATTTCAAAATCAGCAAAAACAGCCCCATTTACTTTTAAATGTAGGGCTATTCAGTCATGTATGATGGCCTAGAGATTAGACAGACACAGCGGTAGTGTCTGGTTTGGGATAAAGGCAGCATTTTAATGTTTAAGCCTGAATGCATTGACCTTTTTAGATTTTAAATAAT
Source organism: Bombus huntii (assembly GCF_024542735.1). NCBI lineage: Eukaryota > Metazoa > Arthropoda > Insecta > Hymenoptera > Apidae > Bombus > Bombus huntii. Next base: position 10,165,573 of record NC_066251.1, read on the forward strand.
AATTTTAACAATTAGAGGCACTAGAAAACGCTTGAGAATTGTTTGACATACTATAACAGCAAATCAATAGACAAAGATAAAAAAATAAATATAATATATACTACTTACATATATACGGTAAAACAGAATTTTTTTTTTTTAATGTATGATTACTTTATAATTATTGTATTATAAACATTTTCGATATAATCATTACTATTATTATATTATAAAATTAAAATCTGTATTAAATTCTTAAATTTAAATTCAAAAATATATAATACTATATAAGAATTTAAAAATTGAAAACACAGGCGTATGTTTAATATTTTGATATTGTTATTGATATAATACAAGCAAAGAAAAATAAAACATTCACTGTGTCTGCCCAATACTGGCAGTACACTGCGTTCACTTAGGGTACTCTGTGCCTCTGAAAAAGAAAAGCAGACAGTCTTAGTGGTAGCTTGTGTGCATTTCTTTAGAACCCTTCATATAAATTTTATTATTGAAAAAATATGTTTATTTAAATATTTATACATATAAGTAACCCTATATATTTCATTAATGATAAAAAAAATACAAACCTGTTTAAAACGTAAATCATATCATAAAGTATAAAAATAAAGTTAAAATAGAGTTTAATCTGTGTATTGTAAGGGCTCTGCTATCAAAAAATTTCAATAAATCACACATTGCTACATACATAGCTGTCCACTGGTCTTATTAATAACGCATCTGGCTAATCCAATAAGTGTTGCCAATTCCCATATTCACCCGATATTCTTGACTGTGTAAATAATCTAAGTACTATGAAGAAGTAACGCATACCTAAGCCTCTAGCAGCTACGTCTGTTGCAACTAAAATAGGAGCTCTTCCACTTTTAAATTCCTGTAATACATGATCTCTTTCTTGCTGATTTTTATCACCATGAATACTCAATGCTTGCCATCCATCTCGCCTGATATTTCTTGTAATATCATCCACTTTTCGTTTTGTTTCAACAAAAATTATTGTTTTATTTTCTTTTTCATTTCCAATTTCTTGAAGTAGTCTATATAATTTTAAATCTTTTTCAAACTCCTGGCAAACATCCACAATTTGAATAATATTATGATTAGCTGATAAAGTCAGAGAACCAATATTAAGATGTGTATAGTCAGTCAGAAAGTCTTCAGCTAATGCACGAACTTCTTTAGGCCATGTAGCTGACCACATCAAAACCTGTCTATCAGGTCGAATTTGTTCAATTATCTTTCTTATTTGAGGTTCAAAACCCATATCCAACATTCTATCAGCTTCATCTAATACTAAATATGTGCATCTAAAATAATGCATATTCAATATCATATATATTGAAAATATTTTAATTGTACATAATTTTAGTTAAAAATAATAGTTATACCTGCGTAAATTTGTAGTCCCTCTTTCCAGGAAATCAATAAGTCTACCTGGTGTAGCAATACATATTTCAACACCTCTTTCTAAATCATGTGCCTGTGGGCCTTTGGGTGCACCACCAAAGATACAGGTATTTCTTACACCTGCTGCTTCTCCGAAACAATTAGCTACTTCCTGAATCTGTTGGGCTAATTCTCTTGTAGGAGCTAAGATTAAAGCAATTGGACCATCTCCATTACCAAGACGTGGTTGATGTATGATGTGTACAATTGCTGGTAAAACATACTGAAATAAAAATATTTTAAAAGTTTATCAATTCATATAAACTCATTAAAACTTAATTTTATATACATGTATTATGTGCATATTTTAACTCTTAATAAAAAAAAAACGTCTTTACATTTCTACAAGTTAAAAATTAATGTATCTCTAATTTGGCTCACTCCTAGCGTTTTTCCAGAGCCAGTTTGTGCAATAGCAACTAAATCTCTGCCACTAAGTGCAATAGGCCATCCTTGTGCTTGAATTGCTGTAGGTTGAGAGTATCCCTGTTTATGTATTTCATCCAATACATACGGTGGGAAGTTTCCTTCCTCAAAATATTGAATAGGATTAGGTATATTGTCACCTTTTATAGTTATTTCTGCATTTTCTCTGAACTGGCATACTTCTTCTTTTGATCTAGTGTAAAGTATTGTATTGAAATTTATATTGTAGTTAAAGAAAATAATAAAGAGTAGATAAAAGGTTTTTACCTGCTTCTTACTGTAGGATGTTCAATATAAAAATCTTTGCGCAAAGGTTCTAAAGATCTCACATCCCAATTGATTTTTCTAAGAGCTCCTCCAGGTTGTTTGTTTTTTACAATACCTCTGATATTATTAGTAGTGCCTCTACCACGTATACCGCATATATTAATGCTATTACCACGAATACTATCACTACCTCCTTTATTGTTACCTCTGCCACTACCACCTCTGCGGGCTCTATTGTGATCTCTGTCTCGATTAAACCTGGATACATAATCTATTTTAATTTATAATCAGTTTATTATTATATTATAGGATACAAATTTATTAGATATATTATAGGAATTTCATATAAATTTAATATTTGTTATAATGACTGAAATATTTTAATAACTTGTTTGTTTATTTAGAGACATGATACATTCCGTAAGAAATGTATTTTTTTCATATAAGAATGTAATACTTTTTCAATAAAATTATGAGAGTAATATAAAAATTATTTTTTTATTTTAATATCTACTTTAGTCAACGATCTATTGTAGATGTACGATAATATAGACACCTATATAGAGATATGTTAAAATATACAATCATTTTTTATCATAAATTTTGATTATTGATTACCATTATCTGCAATACGATTTGGCGCTACATACTTGGTAACTACAATAAAATAAATAATTAAATGCCTATACTCTGAATTACATCCATAGAAATTTGAATACAAATGTTTATTATGTAATTTTCAATTAGGTTGTCAGATCTTACTTACATTTGGAAATTGGAATATCCTTAAATACAACGAGCAACAGATTATTCTGCTTTGCGGTCACTTTCGCGAACGCCAATCGATACTTTAGTAGAAGCGAATATTAGGAACAGTCAATAATCCTAGTTGAAAAATTATATTAAGCTTAGCGCAAGCTATGAAGTCTCTTGATGATGAGAATGCAATTGATATATTACGAATAAAATATAATCGTTGTTTTTAAACTTGCCGGTAAATTCGGCGGATCAAATTGACAAGTGAACTTCCGAAAGTAGTTCCGTATAAACTGTTTCCATGACAGCATTCGCGTAGTAGTACATAGAGAACGGATGAATTAAAACAAAAAAATATAAAATAGAATAGGATACTTATAGAACAGTTAGAAAAGATATCAAATATAAAATAAACGTAAGCAGAAATCTTCTTTTCGCGAAACTTACATTTAATTTAAAAACTTTGTAGCTAACTTATTAAATATATTTATAGTTTATTATATAATTAGTGGATTAATCTGGTTTTTGATCTTTATTACGTTCTTGTGGTAACAATAAAATTAACAAAATCTTTAGTTTAAGTAAAATTTCTAGAAACTATAAGTAGGAGCAAATAAAATTGTCAAAATTGAATATGCCGCGGCCTTATTAAATAATATATCTTAAGATGTCGCTGGACTTCAGCCTCCAGGTTCATAATTTCCTTTCTGATGATGTGTATAGCCATACAAGTTCTTTATGTTTACGATCTGCAGTATAATCATAAATATAGTTTGAAACTATTTGATAATTTTTTAAATTTAGGATGTCATCTGAAATAGCACATGTAATTTAATATATTTATATGCATATGACTGAGAAATTATAAATAGAAATGAAAATTTTATTAAGTTTATGTTATAAATTATATCATTAATACTTAACCTATCATTTACTTAGATTCATATTTACTTAGATTCATTGTGTTTTTGGTTTTTATTTTATTTTTTAAATTTTATATGGAATTCAGAAATACGTTTTTAAATATATTAATAAAAATATTTATTCTTATTAAATATATTAACGAAATTATTTATTTTAGGCCTCAGATACACTTAGAATTCTTCATTTGCCACCAGAACTTTCTGATGAACGACGTAATGAATTATTCAAAAAATATGGTGCTACTAAAACCCGAACTTTGAGGTTTTCTAAAAAGTACACTATAACTTTTGCAAAATTCCAATCTCAAGAAATAGCTACACAAGCATTGTTACGTTTACATCAATTAAATGTCAAAGGACAATATTTAACGGTTGAATTTGCTAAAAAGTCTATGTCAATAGAAAAAACAGAAAATAATGTTGATAATAACAAACTTACAAAAGAAGAAAGTAAGAAGGAATCCACAAACAGATCTAACTTTCAAACATTTCTACAGAAACTAAATAGTTGGACTATGAACCAAGTTTTTACTCAGCCACCTCCACCAAATATACAATATAAATATTCAGCACCAACAAAAGGCACTTTAATAAGAATAGCCATACAATTATTAAAAGAACCAGTATTTTATACTCAGGTGAAGAAATTAAAATATAATATAAAAGTATAATTTAATATACTATATTCTTTATTCATTCATCTTATCTTATGTTTACATAGGTTTTACATTTGATGAATAGGATGAATTTACCACCTCCTTTTGAAGAGTTAGAAGCAGAATTTCCAGCACTTAAGGAAGCTTATGATATAGAAAAGTATAATGATATTTTTATAAAAGAAAGTTTATATACTAAAGAAAATGAAGGTAATGAAATTATATTTTCTCTTCTTCTTATGTTCTTTTCTTAAGTTATATATATATATTTAATATATAATATACAATAGATATTTTCAATGAGGAAATAGAAGAAGAGGAATCGGAAATAGAGTCAAATGAGGAAGATAATGCAATACCTATGGAAATTATACCTGTAAAAAGAAAACGTCCACAACATAAAAAACGTTTAAAAATTCCAAAATTTATTAATCCAAATAAACAAATAACATCTTCAAATTCTACACAAAAAGTTGTAAAACCAGCAGATATGTTTGAGCCGGTACAACGTGGTGAAACAAAAAATCTTAAAATTGAACTGAAAATGGTGGATAAACTCTTAGATGCTTCAAATAAAGAGGAAAATACTGATTCGAACAATGCTGCAGATGGTGGCTTTGGGTTAATGTTTCCGCTTTCTAAACCCCTTGATTTTGCTGAAAATAGCGAAAATACTAAGGGTGTTGAGCAAAAAGTAATTACATCTAATCAATTAGCGAACAATAGAATTTCGGCTAATGGTAAGAATTATTATATTCTCAATAAAACATTGTATTCTTCTAAATATAACAAAACAATCAAAGAAAGAACATGTTAAATCTTTTTTTCATTATATTTTGTTCATTATAGATCAAAGATTACTTCCTGTTTTTAAAAATTACCACCCTGGAAAACCATCAAATCGTTTATATATAAAGAATCTTACAAAGCAAGTTGAAGAGAAGGATCTACATTTTATTTACCGAAAATATATAGTACCTGAATTAAAAACAGAATTTGAGTAAGCATTAAATAAGAAGCAATTTGCTTGTTATATAATTTAATAACAATTGTTTCTAATAATAATTTATTTTGTTTTAGATATGATGTGAGACTTATGCAAGAGGGCAGAATGAAGGGTCAAGCATTCATCACATTGCAAAATGTAGAACAAGCACAATTAGCTCTTAATGAAACAAATGGTTTTATTTTAAAAGATAAGCCAATGGTTGTACAGTTCGCTAAAATATCAAAAAGTTAATAAGAATTTTGTTTAATACGTTATATGTATTATATTATTTATAATCAATACTAATTTTAATAAAGATAAATTTTTTATATACCTAGAAATTTTATGTTATGATATTTTGTTTGAAACAAGATAGAACTTATTGTAATGTATACTACATATTTACATTTACGAAAACTTTAATCACATATGTATACTCTTGTAACGTGGATCTTTGGATCGATGCGGCGAAGTGATTAAATTCAATACTTTCTATACAAAAGAATGAAAAATTTATATGATACATTATTCTTCTATTATTGATAAATTATAATCGCTAATTTTATGATATTCTGATGTATCGCTATCCGTAAATGTGTTATTTAATTTCCATAGAAACTTTTGTGAATATATGAAATAAGACCTCGTTTGAGTTATTTAGTGGCATGTCACAGCCGCGTCAGCGAAGATCGGCGCCCGCCTGGCATTTAGTAATTCGAAGACCTTCCACTAGAGTGCTATGTTTTGAGTTATTCGATCTGTATCGTGTGCGTTAAGCGTTCGGTTCACCGATCACCGTCGAGTTGTAACCGTATGTGTTGTCGCCGTCACTCTATTGCCGTCCCTCATTTCCGTCGTCGGTCTCGCACACGTTGACACGTCCTTTGTATTGCCATGGACGTCAGCTTGCTGCTTCAGCATTCACAATATGCGTTACCTGTGGGTATCGTGCTTGTATGTGCAATTCTCGTTTTCGTCTTTGGTTTCAAGAAAGCCGAACAACCACCTTTTGCACAACTTTCTGTAGGCTCCGACGTGGACCGGAAATTTGCCAACAAGAAACGTAGCAAGATCAAAGAAAAGGTTAGCACGACATAAGTGAACGATTTAAACAATATATCTTTCTTTTTTTTTTTTCGAATCAACTTACAATGCAAATCTAACAATCTTTATCGTTTACCGTCCATATGGTTGTCTATTTGTTGCAAGTATTTCTACACGAACACATGGTTGATAATCAGCTGGCATCACCAGTTGAAAACGATTATTCGTTATCGTCTTTCTCAATGCGTAAAATGCAATTTAATTATGTATATGCTGTTCAGAATCAATATTATTATCCCTTTCTCTACTTTTTAAAAATATTTTATTATTCATTGTATCATAATAGACATTTATGTATCCATTTTCAAAAAATTCATAAAACTAGGACAATCTTAATTAATATAATTTTCTTTTTTGTCTGTATACAGATTATAAAAAATGAAAAATTTATGTATTCTAAATTTTCATTGAAACAATTTATGTATATTGCAGAAATCTGTTAATGGCCAAGTTACAATTGAAAAGCCAAGTCCTATTAAAAAATCTGTATCAACAAAAACGGATGCTACAAAGAAAGCTGTGTCTAAACCAGATGATATTGAAGGAAAGCTGAAAGAACGAAAACAAGAAGATAATAAAATTTCTGTAACAAAAAAAGATAAAGATCAAGTTGTAGTAAAAGTTGGTAAAGAAAACAAAGTTGAACAAGTGAAAAATAAGAAGAATATAAAGAATTTATTCCAAGAGAAGCCAGTTGACTTCGATGAAGGTAACATTCTATTAAACATTTTTAAATGACTTTTAAAATAATATTCTAGATGAACATTAATTTTATCTTTAAAATATAGGCGACTGGGAACAAGCTTATTCACGAAAAGATAAGAAAAATAAGAAAAAAGAAGAAGAATCTCCTTCAAAGAAGAACAAAAAGAATGCTAAAAAGGCTGATTTAATTAATGAAGAAGTTACAAAACAAAAAGTTTCAGAAAAAACAGAAATTAAAGATAAAGTTATTAAGGAAACAGAAAATAAAGAATTGAAAGAGAAGGAGAAAAAAGATGTGATACTTACACCTATTTCCAACGAGGAAATAAGTAAGGAAAAAGAACAACAAAAGGAAGAACAAACTAAGGTATTCTTTAAATGTTCATTTAAATGTTTATTTTCGTATATATATGCTTATATATATTATATATATATTCTTAAATATAATAATTAATGCAATTTAATTATATTTAAGAATGAAAAGGTAGAAAAAGAAGAGAAAAAGAGTGGAAAGTCAAAGAAGACTAAGAAAGTCTCTGAAAGTGAAAACACCTCTGTAGTGACCCCACCTACATCAAAAGTAGATAATAAAGTTCAAGAACAAAGAGCAAAAAAGAAGGATGAGAATACAGAAAAAGATTTAGATAATTCAGAAGGAAAAAGTCCTAAAGCTATACAAACACAAGAGAAGACTGGACCAGTGTTTGATGAACTAGGAGGTAATTTTATGCACTGTAATAAATCTAATTTTGTATTTTTGAATATCATAATAATAGTATAAATTCTTAGATCTCAAGAGTAGAAATCTTAAACGTGTTTTTAAACATATTTTAGATGTCTGGACAGAAGCCAAACCTCAAAAGAAAAGTAAAAAAAAAGCTCGTAAAGATAACTGAGGGTGATTAAGTATGATGAAAATTACGTTCCTCGTGAAAAGGAATAGAGTGAGAATCCTGCTTGGTCCAAACGACATATGTCATTTCGGACTTACCAGGTGTGTTTTAAATGACTTACCAATTAACCACCTGACCAAATTGTTCCTTCCCCTTGTACATAATGCCAATTGGACTAGGTTGTTCGATCAGTTCGATTTTACATGCTACATGACTGTAGGTGCAAAAATCGTTGTATGCAGAAAAAATCTTTGTTAACTATTGATTTTTTCAACATACTAATTATCTGCTTTAACGAAGCTGCTTTGCATTTAATGAAAGAGGCATAAGTCATAGTTTTCACTATAAAATAGTTATTATATATATATTATTCTTTTAAGGATTTTCATATATGTCTATAATGATGCATTAGTATTCCATGAGTTACAGCTACATCTCTTAATATGTATTTTTAAGAGTTTCATTTTAAGTATAAATTGTTAACAAATAGTACTTATGTCCTTTACGTTTTGTCAACAAGTCCTATGAACAATATTTTTGCTAGGTTATTTTGCAACATGTTTGCATCCACGTTAGTAATATTTTAAATATTAATTTTATGCATTATAAGTAATTCAAATGTTATAGATGCGAACGGTTGAAAGCCAAAACTTAGAAAGTATGAGATATATTTCAAAACAATAATAAAGTGCAGGACAATCTCTTATGGAGAAAAGTTTGCATTACTGATGTACATGTCATTTTCAATGTACTGAGAGAAATATTTTCTTATACTTGATAGCGGGTAATTTATTCCATCATATAGATCCAAAATTATATACTTTGTAATAATAAACTGTATGTAATATTTTATCATAAAAAGTACATCAGTAACGAATTTTAAGGATTGATATGTATTTATAAGCATATGCGAACCTGTGACAAAATTTGTGCCAAGTTATAAAGAGAAGTAAAACGAGGTACAATGAAAGTCAATATACAATTACATATGATTAATTTATTAATTAAAATAGATTGTTTTAATTGAGATAACTGAATTTTATTCATTATTTATTTGTACAATATATAATTATATATATTTTTGTTTTCGGATTTTAGTGTTTATATAATACCAGTAGGCATGTATAATACTTAAAAATATAAAAAATATTTAATTCATACCTAAAATACTTTTACCAATTATATTATGTGATTTAATAAGAATAAAATTGTGTTCTGACTTTCAAAGTGTCTCGTTATTAAATATATTTAATAGAAAAGAAGGTACTGCAAATATTATCTTTTCATGTATAAGAATAATTCTACTGAACAAAAATCTGAAGGAAGTCTTATTAACGAGTATGATCAAACGTGGATCAAATAATCAAAGTTATTATGTTGTCTTTTAATTTTTTACGAACAATCTAATCCAGCCGTTCACATTTTATGCCATGTATAAAATATAGTGAGTATATTGATTATACATTAAAGGTTTTCTCCGAATAGTCTTTTTAACTAATGTAATTTAATCGTTAATATCTACATTATATATAGTAATATCGCATATGGAAATGCAAGAGTTAAACTCTATAAGAGAAGTAATGTCTTGAAAGAAGAATTAAATATTAAGAATATCTTTAAAGAAAACATTAAAATTGAGTACTATATTCAGAGTTTTTTGGCTTCTATTTTCTGAAAAAATGAAAAGACAAAAATTTGAAATCGAAAAATGATGTTAGTTGCAATCGCGTTATCGCGATTAAATGCGTAATAATTAATATAGGAGTTGCATTGTAACGTCATTTGCTCGAAACAATTTACTAATTAGTGTTGTATGTTAATATGTAAAGATAAAGAAAGAATATTTAGGGTGTATGGCGAATGAAATATTGTGATAAGTATACTGTATACCTGAGCGTTACATGAACGTTGTAAAATAGTACTATTAAATAATATTATCATTTATAGCTTTTACTTATAAAAAGAAAATGAAAAAATATTCGTTTAAATAGCTCTCCATATTTTGTACTTTTACCCTTAATATATTTTCACAAAATATTCATTCTACCTGTATGTTTTGAGATATACATACAAGGTATTAAAGATTTTAGTATTTCACATATTTTAAAAAATTCTTTGTTATAAAATATTGATACTTTGAAAAAAGAAAGGTTTCTTTATTTAAATACAATTTTTTCGAACGAGCTTCAATTCTATATACATATAGTGTGGAACCACGGATCGTTATTATTATGTAAAATCCAATGAAATATAGTCGCTTGTATCGAGTGACCCCATCGAGTGCCAAAAGTATATGTTATACTTTACTATGGGCAACTGTTGTATAATAATTTTTGGCAATGAAAAGACTTTAATATTCATCTTTCGATTATTTATAAATATATCGTCTCTACATTTCTAATTTTATGTAGCAAGCACTCTGCATTTTTATAATTTTACTTTCCTATACGTAATTATTCAAACGAATTGTTGGAAGTACCTATTCAACTATAATTGAAGTAATAAAAAGGAAACATACGGAATGTAAAGATTTTTCTACAGGCGTTATGATCAGTGTTGAAATAACGATTTTTCTTACTAGTACGAGTTGTTACATTTCGTTGTTTAAGGTATAAACGGCACTAAAGAAAAGTAAAAAATGTAGTCTTTATTTTGTTTCTATTGCAACTATAAATGCAAACATCGCTTAAATAATTCATGTTGCGTGTATACTATCCGTATTCAGTGTTACAGCTGTATTAAACTTATATATTTAAGTGGACAATTGATCGAGTAAAGCTAAATGTAATTAATTATAGTTTTATATTATGAACGAAGGATAGTTTTATATTATGAACGAAGGATAGTTTTATATTATGAACGATTATGTAATGTTATTGTTCAACGCTGGTCGTAAAAAATGTTTATATTTACCAAATAATCATTGGTGTACTTAAGTTCAACGATTGGGACAATTTGAGTAGCTACTGAATCATGCGGTCTAGGTATTTAATATCATCATATTTTTGTATGTAATATTCTTCGGGTTACTAACTCGCGTGACGACACAATGACAAAGAGGCGAAGTTAATTCAGTTAATCAGCCTGGAAATTAAGGGAGTTTTTAAAATCATGTTGATAGAAGGATATCATATTTTGAGTAATATTTATATGCACTTTACTCGTCTATCGAGTAATTAAATATCGATGTAAAAATCACTATAAAACTGTTGCTATCGCAAGATCCTAATAAAAAAAAAGAATTACACAAAAATTAAATACTAATGATATAAGGAAGTCTTTCCAACAAAACTAAATTTAATTGTACTGATTATGATTAAAAAAATATTATCGCTATTGTATATATGTATAATATATTAATCAGCAATGTTCTTTCTAATTAAATATATACGTATGTGCAATTTTATTGTATACTGAAGTGGTAGTAGCTTGAAAAACTAGTGATTGAATAACGTGGTCTATACAAGTATGATTGTAGAGATATTTCAAAAGTGTCGATCAGTGTCCAACGAAATTAACTATATTTTTAAACATACATATATGTACTTTGATTGTAGCTTAATGAGACTACTGTAGTTACATATAGTGATTATAACGTGACGTCGATATTTTGCTTGAGCGTAGTTCAAAGTAACTGAAATATTTTTTTCTAAAGAAAGTCTTTCTCCTCATATAAATAAATGTACGATACGAAGTTAAGTTTAGTGGCCTAACGCTTGCAATATTATTAACCTGGTAGTGATGCACCTGGACTCTGATCATAATAGAAATATCGAATATAGAATAAAGGAAACCAAGTGTAGACTAGATAAAAGGATATTATTCCGTGAAACAGAAATGTCATGGTTATTCACGATGTATTTTATTCACCAAAAGTGTTAACGTAGTTACTGATATTACGATATCTATATAAATATATTTGTGTAAAATGCGTGTATTTCAGTCAGTTCAAATATTATATATAGCGTACGATTTAATGTTGAAATCGATATAAATGGAATTTTCTTTCAAAATTGATGGAAAAAACATAATTCAAGAGAAATATTTTGTTTCCAACGGCTGCATATTCTTATTTGAATTATGATATCATTATAAATTCTGAAAGTTTATATAAGTCCTTGCAATATAAATATTTCGTAGCTGTAAGTTTAAAGTACATGATCAAAGCTACTACAAAAAAAAAAAAAAAAAAAAAAAAAATCGCGCAATCGGTACAAATGCGAAAATAGAATATTTCTCGTTCCGTACTTACATTTTTGATTGTGACATTTTTGGGATAGAAGTATAAGCGAAAAAAATAATGCATTACAAAATAAAGAAGAGGTAAAAAGAGGTAAATGAAATGAGGAATAAAAATTATATTTTTCAACATTCAGTTGCAACCATTCACTGCGCCCGCCCACTAATTATCGTTACAATGAATGTTTTGTACATATTTAATTGTCATTACAGTTTTTAAATATTGTATAAGGAAGGCTAGTTTATTCCAACTTTCAAGGGACCACAGAATATAGACAAATAATAAAACGTACAGAACCTCGTTTCTCATTTTACTTTTTCATCAACTGTTCCTTCATTATTCTCTTTTAGTTTCTACTTTCTACATGAAATTATTTACATTATATAAACTTATACAGTATCTATACTTTTTTTTTTACTAATTAATCTACTCATCGTTGGGAACACAAACAATATCGTTAGAATACACACGTTTTACATTTATAATTATCATATTTCACTTTCATTATTAAAAACAATCATTTACTTAAATTCGTTTTTCTAGTTTCCCTAAATGTTACTTTCTACGCTTATTTTCGAAATCCTTTTTTAGGGTATTTGCTGCATTTCCTTTTGAATGGTTTAACAGGCTTCGAATCGCCCTCGTTCTCGATCTTGACTTTATTGCTCTTTCTTCCCAAATCAGCAGATTTCATTCCTTTGTGTCTAATTAACAATTTACTATTCTTTCTGGACGATCTGTTTTTATTCTTAATTCTTTTCTTCCTCTTGTGTTTCTTTTTACGATCCATATTAGCTATTATCGCTTCTGTGTCGGCGGACACTTTCACTTTCGGCTGCTGAATCGTAACAGTTACCCTCACAAATAGATCGTACAGAACATCGCCACAAAATTCACCAAAGCAATATTCTTCTCCACACTCAGCACACGTTTTTACGCTACTTTCGATCATACCGGCACGGTTTTTACTGCGTCTAATGGGGCTTATAATTGATCGTCGTTCTTTAGCAATTGTTTTTGCTTCTAGTTTTCCCATTTCTACCTGAGAAAGAGAACGTAATACAATATAAAATAACTATACGACCTAAAGATACTACCTAATTTTAAAAATATGGTTCCCAAAACGCTACACATAAATAATAATATTCACAGATTAAAGCTATTAATGTAGGGCAATCTACGAATCATCAAATATTCAAATTGGCTCTGATAGTTCGAAATGTTTCAAACAAAAGTTTATTGGTATAAAATGAGGGATCTACAGATGTAAAAAAATGTTTCAAAAGCTAATTTGATTGGTGTATGCGGGATTACGAGGCCTAAATAAAATAAATACCAATCTGGAAAACATTTCTTCGTCTTGTCGATACTTTGGTCTGATCGGCGTTAACATTCTCCAATCAATAGCAACCTGTTGTAACTCGTGAAGATTCAAAGCTCTCATGTCTGGAGGTATCGGATTTCCATAATTCCATTCCTTTCCAAATGCTTTCAGTTCTCTTCTGGTTGGCCTCCAGGAAAATTCTTTATCGCGCACTTTTGCATCATCTTTTTTTACCTATTACCATAATTATTCCATAATTATCAGGGAATAGAATTTTCAGATTTTGATAGTGAATTTTTTGTCATTTTATTACACCGTCAAAGGATCTTAATCGTACGCAATCGTAGAGGGACAGTTAAATTATTCGTATTACTCCAACCTTTTCCGGTTTAATTTTAAATTCAGGGCAATTTTCGAGCAGTCGCCGGAATTCTTCTTGAGAATTACAGGTTGCTTTACTTAGATCAGGTAATAAATTTGCATCCTTCTTATCTTCTTTTAGAAGATCGTCCAATTGGAAGGCCATTATTTATATCTGCAATCCAAGAAAAATATTCAGATCTCATTTTCCGATACGTAAATCATTATTCCTTCCTTATTTTATGCTGTCTGTACAAATTCGTTTTCTACAAATATAAAACGAAAGAAACGAAAATGTGAACAAAAACGCGATTGTTTGGTTTTTGTTAAAAGATCTCTGATGCAACGGGAGAGATTAGGCATCTCTCGGAATCCCATTCGATCTGTTTCATTAAAAGACCCTGCAAGATAGATTTACATATATCAATTTATGGAACACTAATATACTTAAAAGCGTCTCTATTTCGTTATACGACACGTACGTTTTTCAAGGTAGATAATTTAGATAGAATTTCTTGTCCGCACCAAATATTAGAATTGTCATTTCGTGATCCTTTATTGTCAGTATTATTAATATGAACATTGTTCAATCGAGTTTTATCACTTTGCTCGTTCCTATTCTCTTCGATAGTGATTCTCCCATTCTTGTCAGTTCTCAATGGTATGATAGAGTTCAAACTATCCATCGAGAGATCTGCGTCATAGTTGTCAACTTTTAATTTTGATCTATTTAATGTTCGAATTTTCGATTTAATATTCATAAACTTTCTTCTGTCAGGAGATGGCGATCTATCAAAAAACACAGTTGATTATCTGTTATAATATTTCTAATATAATATTTTTAATGCACGAATCGAAATATTAATAAGAATTACGTGTACCTAGAACGTTCATCGCTGGATTCAACTTGACGTCTCCTCAATCGCAATCGTCGTTGATAATGAGGATCTTTTTCGCTTTGCGTGCGATATCGAGTTCCAGGTCTAAGAAATTAACAATATTTAAACATCTTTCGTACTGCGATGAGATAAACTTTAATTAAATATTAATCTATGTTTAAACATTATTAAAAATTACCTATTAGCATTCCACTGTGGTCTAGATTCGATAGCTCTTCTAGGTTGAGGTTTCGACCGACGAAAAGTTTTTACGATAATGTCTTCCGCCAATCCAACGTTAGCAGACCTTTTAAATTAACGAAACATTGCGCATAACATTCAATACCATGCAAATGTTAGTTAGAAAATAAAATATTTGCATATTTATAAACACCCAAATATAGCGAAAGCAAGCATAACTTGTGTAATAATAAATAATGTATATACGTGCAAATAAATATACAAAAAAGATAGTAATATAAAATAAAAATAATTGTGTAATAAAGTGCGTAAAAAATAGAATTTCGAGAAACGAAATGAAATCATAATTACCGCTTCTATTTGCAAGACAGAAGAATAATATCCTCTACGACTCTTCAAGTTTTGAAGTGATTCAATGCATCATATTACGACTCACTTTTCAATGTCCCTCTTAATAGCATTCGTTGCATCCTTGCGGTCCTTCATAGAAGTATCCTTAGTGGTCAAGTCCTGCACTTTCTCCGGAAAATCCTGAACATTTTTCTCTATATCTGTTTGCGTACCGAAATCTCGGCCATTTATAGCTCTGTATTTGCTTGGCGTGAGTAATCTATTCTCTACGATCATCGATGATATCCTGGAGGAATTTGGGGTAAAGTTCGAACTGCCTATATTCTGTATGAAGGTATTCAAGCCTACAGATAAATTACTGTTCGAATTATTTTCTAATCTTCTTGGTGTTGGAGTCAACACCAAGTTGACTAATTGTAGATTTGCCTTGCTGAGTAATTCCGAATCTTCGAGTCGACCACTTAGCACAATGGCTACGTCTTTGCTAACAGGAACTTGGACTGGTTTTATGTCATCCATATTTTGTTCTGATTTGTTCATCGTATTATTGTCATCGGTATTGTCATTGTGTGTTTTGTTACTATTGTTATCAACATTATTATATTCTCCTGTATTTGATGTTTCTTTCTCGACAGTTTTGTTTTCAACATCGTCATTATTAGAAGGTAGATTCTGTTGACTTCCTGCACTCGCGCAATTTTGACCGACCTGGTTTTCATTCGAAATATTGGATTCACAGTTTTTAAGAGATGCAATGGGATTCTCTTCGCTATTTTTTTCGCACTTTCGCCGAAATTTCTTTTGTTCCTTTGCTAAACGCTCTGCTGCTTCTAACACTTCACGCATCGCCTCGGCTTGTCTTAATTTAGCCGCTTCTCGGTCTTTTAATTTTCTTTGTTCTTCCTCAAATCTAGGATAAAGATGATTTCGTATAGACTTATTGAACTAATTATACGTGTGTTTACTTGGTAGAGACACGTATAATCCGTTGTAAAAATAAACTCAATATATATTTATACCTTTCCTTCTCTTTTTCCCTTTCTCGTTTAATTCGTTCTTCCTCTAATCGTTCCTCCCTCAGACGTCGCTCCTTCTCTTCTTTCCTTTGTCGATCCTTTTCTTCAAGTTGTTTTTTAATCGCGCTCTGAAGTTCTAGAGCTTTTTGTCTTCTTACTTCTCGTTCTTGAAGAATTTGTGCATCAACAGGAATATTTTGACCACGAAGATAAGTCTTGTTATCGGATCCGATCGAGCCCACCGTTGAGCTGTCTGAACTACTCGCACTCTCGTGATTAATAACCAAAACCTTGATAAATATTAATATAAAGTTACAAGTTCTGATCATAGAAGATAATAGTTAACATGATATATATCAATAGAAGATACGATATTTGTTCTATTGATTTAAATTAGTATTAAATAGTTATCGAAATCGAGTTACAAGGTATTTCTCATAGTCATACTTGGCTCGAATGTCCCAATCTTGACAACCAAGACGGTGGTGGTGGATCTCCTCGTGTAGTCTCCTGACCCCAGACACTGCCCCATCTTGGCCTGTTAAGTTCGCCTATTCTACCATCAGATAATCTCCTCGATGGTGGTAATGAATTTTCAGGTGTTGTGTGATAAGGATTCTGCCACGTCTTTTCGGTCATGTCCGCTCCTAGTGGTTTGCAACTGGGCAACAGCGCTAGAGAATCAAACAGGAAATTACCTGTTATTTAAAAGCAAATATTTTATCGGCAAATGTGAATGCTTCTTTTTTAAAAAATCGGACATAACACTTCCACATACATATGTAAGAAACTGTAATAACTAATAATAAAAAATAAATAGCTTAAGGTAAGAACAAGATGATTCCAAAAATCGAATTCGTAGAAGACATACTCTAACGTGTCATGAACTTATGCAATACGATCTGGTACTTACTGTATGATACAATATGTTAAGCTTCTTACTCCAAAATCTACCATACGAACTTACTTCCTTTCGCTGACACGGGTACGTCTACAGAGTCGCTGGCATAACCGGAAGTTTCCCCTTCGCGTTCTTCACCTTGCGAACCGTAATGATTGTTTCTTGAATTCTCGTAACGATCGTAAAGTCGACGTTTCTCGGAATGGTAGTGTAAGCCTTCTGTAGCGAAGTCTCGTTGTTGGCCCTAAAATACGAAGCAATGAATTTGTTCTATAAAGGTAAAGATAAAATGGTTCGCGTGACGAGAGAGCAATTCCCTACTTTTTCATCAATCTGAATATCGTGTTCCCTTTAACGCACATATACATATACATATACTCATAGTTGGATATGATTACTGTACCAGTACGAGACAGGGACGACAAACGGTGATAGGGTTCTGTATCGACTTTTGAGATTTGTAGGGCCTGTTTGCTATCTTGACATAGGTTTAAGCTTAAGTGAATACGATTGCTTTGCCTTTATCGCGTTTCGTTATTTTAACGAGAACAGTTTTTATAAAATAAATGCTTTGCAGGAAAAGAATTATTTTCTATTTTAAAAGTACAGCTATATTTCCTTAAGTACTCATGTTATTTATTACGTTATTGATTGCGTTGAAGATATTTAAATTGATTTTATATAAGTATCTGTGCAAAGGCAAATCAATTTTTTAAATACTGCTATATTGTTATTTTATATGAATTTTGAAAATATTGTAACTATCTTAAATTGTATATACATATAACTCGTTATGTAGCATTGTAATTTTCTTCTAGCTGAAACTACAATAATATACATCAAATATATGTAATTGCTTCAACTTTACACATACAGTGACTTCCAAAAGTGTCGCAACACCTTTTAGACTGAATTTGGTCGTTTGGTCCAGTTTTAAAAAAGTTACTCAGTCTTAAATAGTGTTGCACCAGGTTTGGTAGTCATTGCATGTCCTATGTACATTCGATATGAAAATTGGAGTATGTACAAAGTATGTAATTTTGGTAAGAAACTTGGTCATATACAGGCAAGGAGTAGTCAAGAGGTGAGTGAACTTTGCTTGGAAGATAAGAATCGATTTGCCAGACTGCCTTACTTTTGCTTTCCCCTCACGAGTAACACACAATCACGTATAACTTTCAACACAGTCTCGAAGCGGCAATTAAAAACACGTGCTCATTTGTTATTCCGTTATCGTATAGAACGGCATTTAGAACAAATTTTACGTAATGAATATTCAAAAATAATCAATTATACACAATACATAAGCGCGGTATGTAGCGTAAAAAGTAGGACAATGTTACGAATATTCAAGCATAAAAGGAAATTACGATCATCTTAAATTCTGCATCTACATATTTTGTTGTTCGCTTACCTTTCCTATATATTTATATATTTATCGTTTTACAATATCTTTTATTTAATAAAAATCATATGTCTAATAAATAATGTATACCGTTACAATTTGTAATTTATAATTTATAATCGTTATTCCTGGTCAAAATCATTGAAAGTATTCGAATATTTTTGTGAGCCCCTGTATGTTGATATATGTTTCAGTCTCTATGTTAAGCGTATCGCACGGACGAACCTGACAATGATATTGTTGCTGATCCTTGTTATAAATCGGTGGCAAGCTCGGACTTCTGTGTCTAATCTGCGAAACTTCCGACTGCTCGTGCAGATTTATCAAGCTACCACCATTGCAATCCAGACATTTTACGCTCGTGCCGCCGTTTCCGGAACTCTCTGTCACCAGACTCTTCAGGCTGACGGTACTTCCGTAATGTCCAGTAGCACGAAAAGGTTTCGAGGGCGATTGCTTGTCTTTCGTTACCGTCAAGGACATTCTTGCGCCATTCGGATAGGTGCTGCGTTACACGTTTTATTAATACATCGTACAATAGTAATAGAAACACCTTGATTTACAATCGGATCGATGCGAGCCTGTCTGGCTAACATTGAACACGTTTATTTAATATCGCTAATCTAATGAATTAGGTACGAGTACCTTGACCTTATTCGATTGTTGATGAGTTTTTGAATAATTTAACAAAATTCTGAAGCTTTTATATAGAATTTAAGTTCATAATGCTTACTATATTAACGTATTAACCTAGAAAGACGAGTTAACTCGTCACTCGGATTGCCAATCTCTTGGATACAATAATATCTTTATTTAAACTTTCAATGTTGCAAAAACCAGAAATCCAGCTGAAACTGATTTAGCTTTGGTAACATCTGATTGTATAATTATGAAAGTTTCTGATTACAGGATAATCCGTTTAACTAATGAAATATCCTTGATCTACTCCTCCAGTGTCTAAATATTATTTTAAGCTATATACGAAAACACGAGCAATTGAAAAATAATTATACGTAATGTCTATTTGATTACTTAAATATCATCTTCTTAATAGTTTCTTACACGACTTACTCTGTACTTAGAATAAATTCAATTAAAAAATATATTTATTAAATAGCCTTGGTGTTTTTGAATGAAAATTTTAAAACAACAAAATTTATCGTGACTTTTCCATTTATTGTATTTTTGGTATTCGATACTTACCGGATATTGGTGCGGATGTTGATGTTATTTTTCAGAAGACCCCAACTTCCGCCAAGACGTGCCATTTCTTCTACAGTATCCGTATAAAGTATTAATTTGCCGCGCAATATAATCATATTTTCATGCTAATATCTCTCTGATATTTAATTCAGTTTGTATATAAATGTACATTATTTTGTATTCTCTACCGGCTACTTGTATTAAGATTTCATATGATTTGATATAATTTACATTTCCATCTAAATTTACTACGATTCCGATACGGTACACAGCACGCGATATGCTATTTTTGTATCAAATATATTATTGCAACTTCAGTTTTCATATTTTTCAATATCTACGATCATTCCGAGCAAATTTCAAGGATGCTACATTTTTTTTCAAGATTATCGAGTATAGGATCATTCGTATGATTGGAATTTCGAGACCTACCTCTCTCTCTCGCCCATTGGATCCTTTTTTGTTCCACTAATGACGTTCTCCCGATCATTGTTGGCGCGCGACACGTTTCGCGCGAAATGAAATTTGCACGTTCGGTAATGAGGGTACGGTCAAATACGTAGGGAAAAAATAAAACAGAACCTACATCAATCAGTCCTTATTTAATGCTAACGCACGGCAGTTTTACCTATTTAGCCGTTTTCGATCTCCGGGCGATGAACCATCCAATGTTTCGGTGCGCGACGACTTCCGGCGCGAATTTGAAACCCTTAGATGTCAAAAGACATTGCCCGAGTTCATCACAGGTCGTGTCAATATTTGAGACTGCGGTAGGCCTGCAAGACTGTACAAGGTTCACCTGACAAGTACACACACGTGTGGCTTATGTTAAATGCGAAAGGAACGCGCGGTCGCGATTCGATCACGCGGTACGTTTCTATGGGAACAATCGTGAATCAACCACGGAACCTCTTGCACTATTGTCAGGGTCGATAATATTGACCAGACAGGCAAGATAAGGGATAATGACCTCCAACCGTCTATTTGACGGTCAGAGATCACATCTTCGACAGTGGCATATGAACGTATGTAGGTACATCGTTGAAGAGATAAAACTGCTATAATGAATAACAACTTAAATAGCTGTACCAATGTAAAGTAAAAGATGCAATGTTTCATAGCTTTCTGCACGACTTACGAATATCAGTGACATTTCAATTTAAAATTCTATGTATCTTATTTGTTATATCAAATTTTCGTAAATGTTATCTTGTATTGAAATAGAAATAAAGATCACACGTATATTTATGTAACGAAGAAGATTTATTTTACATAAGTTTATGTAGAGCAAACAAAATCTCGTCGTTATTAATATAACAAGTACATATTTATTTAGCTAGTCAACCAATTCCATATTTCTAATTTAATTTCTCTTAGATTGGTGTACTAAATAGGTGTAATTTAAAATTATATAATTTATTTGCAATATATACGTATTGTGCTAATACAGTTTATGTATAGTTTAAATATCATCCACAGATATGCTGTTTTATAAAATTGTAAATAAAAGAACATTATTAAGTCTTTCATAAAACCAATATTTATAGGATAAATAAGTAATTTTGTTAACTGTAATTGGAACTTGTTTCATATATGCCGCTTTTAAACGATATTGCTATGAAAATACACGTTGCTACCATCTGTTATTAAAACAGTAAATCAACGATTAACAGGATTCTCTAGTGACATCTTGAAACGATAAAGTTATCAACATAAATGCACGTTCGCCCGGGAAATCTTTCTTATGAAAAATGGAACTATATTAGCATGTACATCCTTCCTGTTTGCCACAATCTTCTATTTCTAATTGTTCCCATTTGTTTAATTTGTATAGTCCTAGTTCTTAAACATAAATAAATTCTGAAAAACGTAACATCGCTGTTAAGAATTCTTACTTGAAAAATTATACTTTATTAGTTTTTTATTCAAAAGAAAATATCTAACAATACTAAAGTATTATATCGTATTTGTGAATGTCCGTATAAAAATGTGTATCAAAAATATAATTATATATTTATTTATGTGATAATTCATATTTTCAACGATAGTGGCGTGCATGATGTGATTTTATAATCGGAATTATTTGTAATCCGTTTGTTTTAAATGTATACATATGAAAGAAGTAAAACATGTCTTTAGATCAAACAGTGTGTGAAGGTAAAAATAACAGTTTAGTAATTTAAACGATTAATTTAACGCATTTGGTGAGAAATAGCAGTAATGTCATAATAGCAAATACAAGATCAGTTTTCAGGTTATATTGTGTTTGCTTGTAATTTCTAACTTTTTGTTGTTTTCAGATCTGAAAGCTTTTGAAAGACGACTTACTGAAGTAATTGCTAGTTTACAACCAGCCACTTTGCGTTGGAGAAGTATGATTTTCTATTTATCTGTGTCTGTTAT
Organism: Bombus huntii; assembly: GCF_024542735.1. Classification (NCBI taxonomy): domain Eukaryota; kingdom Metazoa; phylum Arthropoda; class Insecta; order Hymenoptera; family Apidae; genus Bombus; species Bombus huntii. The sequence goes on from NC_066251.1 coordinate 10,188,016, forward strand.
ATTTTATAAAACTCTCTTATTAGATGATAATGTAACGTTAATGTTGCTTATTCATTTTGTTACTTGATGTAAATTTATTCTATGTATATTTAATGTAACACTATTTTCAGTGTTGTTAGGTTTCATTTCTGTGTGTACTGCTATTGGTGCATGGCATTGGTTAACAGATCCAAATACACCAGCAGTATCATTTACACAAAGTCTATGTAATCATCCATTTTTTGCAATTGCTAGTATTATTTTAGGTAAGCATGATCAACATGATCTGTGTTGTTTTTGGTAACATATATATAGATATAGAAATGGATATGCTTAATTTGTTTCAGTTATATTATTTATGATGGGAGTCCATAGACGTGTAATTGCACCAAGTATCATAACTCAAAGAGCTAGAAGTGTTCTTAGTAATTTTAATATGAGTTGTGATGATACTGGAAAGCTCATTCTTAAACCAACTCGATCACGACATCATGAAACTTAAAAAATAGAAATGATGTAGATTTTACGTTAGTTTCTGAAGTGTTCATTAATACCTAAATTGCTATGCAGGGTGTCTATAAAAAATATATGTATACTATATGTATACAACACATTTTTGATACTAGTGTTAGATTTAAGATATTTTCTTGTACTTAGTATTTAAAAGATTCAAGTTAGTATCTTTTATTTTTTAAATTCTATTCATATATTAAAATTGATACACATATGAAAAATGTTGTATTTCATAAAATTATTTTAAGAATAGTAAAAAATGTTTAAATTATATATATTCCATGTACATTCATTCTAAATACTTTTAAACAATAAACTTAGTAAAAATGATTGCCAACAGATGATACAATAATTTTCATTTGTATTGAAGCAATAACAATTAATAGGTTTACAATGATTTATTTCAAAGCAGTGGTAAATGTAATTTGATATAAATTTTATTCCATGTACGTCATAACTTCCTAAATAATATAAGCTATAAACAATATAGTTCTTAAATACAAGAATATTTGTAATGTTCTTATTTATTGTGTGTATATATATACGTAAACATATGTATATGGCAAGAGATATAAATATTATATATTTATTTGATTGAAAAATGTTCGCAATGTTATGTATCTAAATTAAAAATTATATATATATACAATATTATATATATTATTTATATATATTTTGTGATTTAAAAATTTTTTAAATTTAGATATATAATATTGTGAATATTTTTCAATCAAATAAATATATAATATTTATATTTCTTCCCATATATTTGCAGAGAGTTGATACATGTTAAAATTTCTGTTTAGCATTTCATTAATATATATGACATGTATGAAGATATAAGTATAAACATAAGGTGTTGTAGTAATTTAAATTCATATATAGATAAATGATACATGTAACATCATAATTGTATATATATAAACATATATATATATATATAGAAATGTAAAATAAATTTTATTAGTATACTTTAAATAAGTAAAATTCTTTGTTATATTCATTAAATATATATGTAATGTACTATTTTAAATTTTATATGCAGATTAATTTTTATTTTTGTTGGTCATGTGTGTGTTTCTTTTTATAATAACTTTAATTACAATCAAACTATTTTAAGTCATAAACAGTACTATCATACTATAAGTAATGAAACATAGACAATAACATTGAAATATTTACCATAAAGCAAAATTATGACTATTAAATGAAACATACTATTATAACGATCAAAACATTTATTCGTATTAATATTCTGCATATTATTACAATTTTTGCAATGCACAATCACGCGATTTATTTCGTACAATATTACATATACAATATTATATATTTACGCAGATCAGTATTCATTCAAAATCAACTATAGCATTATGTATTTAAGACGCGTTTCTCAGTCCCAGTATTACATTACCTACGATATATATATACAAGGGATAATTACCAAGTATTGTAAGTGTAACATTCTAATTCTAACATTGCTAATAGCAATGTCTGGACAACTAAAAATTTTCTGTATTTGCCAATTTCTAAGTGCATATTTTTAACATATATAATATGTTTCGTTATTTCATAAATATATACTTTTCTTTTTCATTTCTATTGGAAGTTTTCAATGGAACAATTAAATTGAAAACAAAATTTCCAATTTGTATCATTTAGAACTTCAAATAATGGACATGTTTATTCATATTTTTCTTCCGTTTCATTTCTTTATAATATACTCGATTTACCAGTAATATATTTGAAAGTTATTAACTTATTAAATACTTTTTATGAATAAAATATGAAAGCAGGAACGTTGTTAATTTTGGACCAAAAGTTTTTGTTTAATTTTTCAAGATATCCTAGTAAAAATTAACTTTCATTTGCGTTTTACTTAAAACCCAAAAAACAAGAAGTAGATAGTTTACAAATGAAATCTAACATTGAAAATGACTGGCACTATAGCTTTATAAATTCTGAAATGTTATACAATTACTTGGTTCGTTTGCTTTATTCATATTACTAAAATATTTCGTAAAACGATCCTGTGATATTCATTTATCAGTACCTTTCTTTGTAATTACATGCGAGGATCAATATTTAATGTATTAAATATTGAAGAGTAGAAAGTTATAATATAAGATATATTTCATCACAAAAACCAAGCTAACATAGCATGGTTGCATTTATTTATGCATGGAACTAAAAAATAATTCAACAATCGTGTTTTCTAAACTCACGTGCTAGTGCATAGAAAACAGATCACCAGCTGAAGGAAGTGGTGCCAATCCGCCCGTAACATCAGGTAATTGTGTCAAATCAGGTAAATTGGAAATGTGTGATTTTACCTCAGATCGGACAGCGCATACTTTTTTAAGTTTTTCTTTATAATCCTGTAACATTATTAAATTTTATATTATATGTATATATATTTAAAATTATATAAAAAGTATTAAAAGTATATATATATTTTTTATTTATATATATATATATTTTTTAAATAGATATTTGTGATTTATTTTCTAAAAAGAGTACAATCGTACTTCTAATGTTGCTTGTGCCTGTTGAAGTAATTGCCTTTGTGCCAAAGTGTAATCTCTGAGCATAGTTAGCAATCTCCTTCTGTCTTCCATTTCTGCTTGGAGTCGTCCGTTATAATCTGCTAACAATGCAGCAGCTTCATTTACTGCAACACTTAATTGATCTGCAGCTGCTCTATCTGCTAAATTCGCAAGAAGCGAAACTTCAGAAACTTCTGGTGGTAAAGAGGCAATACGTTCTCTAACACCAGCATCTGAGGATGCTGTGTTTTCCAAATCCTGAAATAGAGAAGGCATTCTTTAATAATTGCCTTCAATATGTTTATGTATATATACATGTTTAATGTATTTGTCTTATACTATTTACGTGATCATATGAATGGATCATTTAAGAGGGTAAGGTATTCTTTTACATAGAACTACGTTTTATTAAATAAGAATATTACTTCTAAAAGACTAAAAAGGCTATATATGTAAATTTTAAATAAATCCAATGTTACTATTTTATTATTTATGCAATAAATAAATAAAAATTTTTTAGTAACACAAAAAGAAAATGTATTGCGAAGTAGATTAAGAATAAAAAAGATGGTTATGAAATGATTAAAATTTCTATTGGGGATGGAAATATCAAACTGTAAATATGCTTGCCAATATGCCTTATGGATTCAACATATATTTTTCTATATATAAGATAGTTTATTGCTAACGATACATATTCCGAATTTTTGTTGTTTTTATAAATGGTATTAACCATTAAGGCTTTGATGAGTTCCTCTGTTTCCGGTGGGTCTCCAGCAGGAGTACGAGGACTTAGTGTTACATGTAGCTCCTTGGTTCCATCCACTTCAACCTCAGTCTCTGATTTCTTTCTCTCCTTTTTATCTTTCTGCAATGTATGATATACATAACATAATTAGAAATATTATACTTAACATCATCTGAAATCAGTGTTTTATGTTACCTTTACTTTTTCTATGTCATTCTTCAATTTCTTTTTTGGAGGTGGTGTTCCAGGATCTTTTGAGGTATCTGTAAAAGCAGCCTTAAACTCTGCAATTTGTGCTTTATCATAAACTCCTCTCTCTTCCCAAATTTGAAGTAGCCTATTTAATCTCTCCCTTGTCTTTTCATCAAATCCCTTCATATGTTCAAAAGCTTTCGGTAAAACTGTCTCAAATTCTTTTCCAAACTCTGGTCCTTTCTTTTTACTATTTTGAATAACATCATTTGCCAAATACATAAACATCAGCTTACGATTATCCTTCACTGTAAAAATATGTTAATAATAATAATATTTGATAAAGTATAAATTCATCAATTTTATAAATCAATTATATATAAAAAAAAATAAACTAATTTGCATTTTTTCTGTTAAAATTGAAATTGTAACAAAATGTAATATGTGAGAAAAGTTGTAATTATACAGTAAATCAGATTTAATATAATACTTTATTATAAAATAAATTATGACACTTATGAAATAATTAGTTCAAACATATATTATGTAATATAATTACAATGTGACAAGTGAGCAATTAACATGTAAAAAGTGGAGAAATATTTTTAAAAATCTCTAAATAATGATGTCATTTATATAAAGTATTAATAACAATTGCATTGTATATGTGAAAGCATATTATGTACTGAATTTTACTTTTACATTGAAAATTATAATATCATGTAAAATGTAACATATTCTGATTGTATTAAATAAATACTAACGATATAAATACAATTTTGCAGTTGACATACTGTTACGAAAAGTATGTTCATAATTACGTAGCGAAAATCTAACTTATAAGTTAACCTAGACATTTTTCGAAAATTATTTCACATGCATTCGATTTGTAATACTTTTTTGCAATAATTCAATAAGAAAATAATATTCGACCACGTGTCTAAAGTTTTAAATATAAAATAAATAGCAAAGATATACTTACGACAAGCGTCACGTACCTTTACACATCTCTTTAAACCAGACTTTCACGATGGTCGGATGATGTTTTCTGTGGTGAATTAACCAAAGAGAAAGTGTTTGAATGCTTTGTTGAGAGGGATTTAAGTCCATTAATCTTTTCACAAGTGCACTTTCTGTAAACCCTGTCATTTTTAAATTAGAACGTTTGTTTTGTCAGCAAAAGATGTATAAAACCGTACGTATCCCAACTCACGAGCCGCACAACTGTACGACTCAACAGCTGAAATACAAACATGAACGGCGTATAAAACGTTGCACTTTACCGCATATTATTTTCGTCATTTCAACAACCAGCGCCACCTTTCCGAGATATTTTCGAACTACATCGCATTGCGTTGTTAATTTCATGATCGATAATTCAAATATTACAGTACAGATAAAATGCTATTCGTATTTTCTGGTAGTCGATGACAGTTATTATCGTATTATGTCCATGTGACAGAATTTTTTACATTATTTTACTTGAAGAAGAAACAATTCATAATATTAGTAAGTATACGCTATCAAAGCAAAGTATATCCTAATTTCATTTTACATATATAAGAGGTATTAAAGGTTTTTTAAATGAGACAAATCAATAAGTATAGACAAAAGAAATATAAATGCATATATACATATTAAAGAATAAAATTACAAATTCTTTTTTATCGACTGTGCATGGTTTTGGTAAGAATCACGAGTAGAGGGTACTGGATCGCCTTGAATAGAGCGCAGCGGTGATTTCCAGAGACCGCCAGAGATCAGTGCGTCGTCGCAGTCGAGGGGTGAAAAAGGGATTATGTATCGTTGGGTTAGTTTGTTCTTCGAACCTGCCAATTCGTATTTCGTGTTTCGTTGCGCGTGAGACTTGTGCGATCCTCGAGCGAGGCTCATCGTAATGGCCGCGACCTGACTCGGGTGGTGTGCATGCGAGCTACCGTGTTCGCGTTACGTGAAGTAAACGAGCAGAAGAGGAGATAGAGTAAAAAAAATACAAGGAACGAGAAAATACGACGGAGTTTAGGGTTACGCGATTTCTGTGTATATCGTGAGTGCATGTGGGTGGGCGAGGTGGGTTGAGGTCGCAAAAAGTCTGGAGGACGGCAAATCATGAGCGAGGATAGGAACGAAGAGGATCCCCTAATGGATCTCTGGTACAGCAATTGGGAACAACAGTGCGTTGAGGCGCTGGAAACAGAACCGGATTACGAAACGCAACTGCATAACGAAAAGGAACTCTATTCCCAGCAGATGTGGACGAGTTTTCAGACGACAGCGTCGGCCATCGCCCAGCTGTACAAAGGCAAGTTAATTCAACGATAATACCGATCGCCGCTCCTGTCCTCCTTTTTGCTCATCTTCAGAACGAGTTCTATACGATGTTTACGTGTAGCAAAACGTCTTGCTACCTCGCTGTAGTTACCATTTTGCGTGACATCCATTTTGTGCGACGTACGAGAGGATACGCCACTGTTCTCGCTTCTCGTTTGCTTCGATTCCCTTTTTTCGCCGCGTGTTGCATATCGATCTGATCGTGTAACCAGTTCCTTTCGGCTTTGCTCTTTTACAGATCGTACGCAGGGTGTCTCTCTATGGCTACCCTTTCAGACTGCCGCAGGCACCGTCACGTCGTTGTACAAAGGTGCGTGCACTTCCTTGGTCTCTCTTGTCAACAATGTGAGCAAGATAAACCTACAATCTGTCTTTCTTTCTCGTGATCTTTCCTTCTTTCGTTACGATATTATTTTTTTTGTGTCAGCTTTTCTTTTCTCTTTTTTTATCTACAGTTTTACTATTCGGTCATCCTTTTGCACGGCCGTCATCCACACACGTACACACATCACATTCATACACTTTGATAATGTGTTTGCATGTACATGTGCGTCAGAAAGCTTTGCACAGCTGACCAATACTGAAGGTCAGCTGTTAATTGACGCAAACTTTCAGGACTATTACGAATATTTATAGAAAACAGAAGTACATTCCTATCATTTCCTGAAAATTAGATCATTCTTGCAGATAATTATGAGTCATATAATAAAATAATATCAAATGTTCATCAGTACAAGTTTTACATGTGTTGACTATGATGCTTGTTTTATAGGTAATTATTGATATTTTTGAATTGTTTATTTTGGAATAAATTTAATGGTTCTTTATGTTAAAATTTTGATTTGTTCTATCCTATTGTAATTTAAAGAAAGCTAATATTGACATTTTTAAATTATTATTTTAATTTCTAATAATTCTTTCAAAATGTTAATTGTTTTTATGAACATTAAATTTAAGTTTATGACCATATTACAAAAGATTTTAATTTTATTTCAATTATTCATTGATTATGTCTTTTATTAATAATCTTAATAACGTGGATTTCTATTTATTTCAAATATCTATTTAACTATAACTGTTTACGGATAACAATTTTTCCTTTTTTCTTTAGTTACTTATGCTGATAATCATATAAGTTATATATTTAACAAAGTTTGGTATATAAGTGTAACACACATTTCTACAGATTCAATGGATAGCATACGTCGCTGCAGTGAATTAGGTGTAGAAATGGGACGACAAAAACGTTGTAAAGAAATAATGAATTGGGCTAGGAAAAAGAGACGTATGATTCGTAGAGAAGACCTGTTAGCATATCTTGCTGGAAAACCACCTCCACCTCGATCACATTCGCACAGGTATCGTATCAATACCTTTAATAATATTTAATGTACAAATAAATGTGTTTTCTATAGTTTTTGTACAAATAAATTCCAGAAGCTGGGAGAAGCATTAATGTCATGTTATTGTATTTTACTATGCAAAAAATCTTTTAAATGTTTTATTTTATAGGACCAATAACTTTTATAAGGTTTGTCTTATTAATGAAAGTAACACAGATGTAAAATGAGCATTAATAAATTTGCAGAAGTTCACCTAAGCCAAGAATGATGGTATGTAGTTCGCCTTCATCAGGAAGTTCAGCACCAAATATGGTCGTTGCACCAACACCGCTACCTGGTAATGATCCTGATCCTGAATTACATACATTTAGAGAAGCAATTGCATTATCTGGTAAGAATTGTTGCAATATAGTAGTAAATGTAAAAAAAAATTAAGCTTACCATGAATTATTGAAATCATTTTGTGTTAGTTATAATGATGGAAAGATCTTTATGTTGATGTTCAAATTCTGTTCACTGTAATTAATATTGTCTTTAAATAATCAAAATCTCTTTTTAAAAATTGTGTGTAGGTTCACCAATATCTCGGCGCACTGGGAGACAAACCGAATTGTCAGCCTTTATTAGTAGCGAATTCGCTCGACATCATAAACGGCCTGCTTCGCACGATGTGGATATGGGATCTCCCACGCACAAACGCTCGCGTTTCATGTAACGGCGCGCGATGTATAAAGTAGCCTCGCTCCCTTGTTCCCCATTAATTAATCAATTGATAAATTAATTATTAACGGTTCAACTCCCCTACATAGTTCTCGGTTAAACATAATCACTTCAAGAAGATGGCAGTGACTTGCATTGCCATATGAAACACGTTCGTATATCTCGACTGTTATAATATTTGTCAAGTTACATTATTATTTTTTATTAATATCAACTTTAAAGTTTTGGTCCTATTATTAATGATTGGAGCAGTTAATTTAGCTTTAAATAATTAATTTAATTGTGAGGAGCAATTAAGGTATCGAAATTACTGTGTCATTGTTTGAAGAAATATTAATTTGTTAACTTAAGTTTTTAAAATTACTACAAAAAAAATGGTTAGAATTTATTTGAAAATTATTTATTTATTTATTTATATACATATATATATATATAATATATATATATAAGTTGTGAAGTAATGAAAACGTGTTACAAAATACCATTCAAAGTGCCCATACGGAGTGAATGTCATTGTTTCTTGTGCAAAAATCTGTATATGTGATTATTAGTTGATCAATTTATAAACCAAGAGTATATACCTTGCCAAACATACTATGAGATATTAAAAGCTGCAACTAACATGCTTTACACATAATTAATGTGTATCTTGAAATTAGCAGCTAATATTTCGTGATATTTTTTAGTCACTTCATAATATACTGTAATTTGTTCGAGTGCGATGTTTGACAAGTGATGAATTGGTGATCTAGTATTTTGTAATTATATTACTGTCCATGATTGTAATTTTATAGGAAAAAAAGGGAACGGGGAGAAAATGACTGTAGATTGTTCTTTCACAATCCAAAGGATCGCTTTTCTGATTATAATATTGTTATGATTATTAAATGATCATAGGTAATTCGTACTTGGATGCTTTTGTGAATAAAATGATCACGTTTTATACGACTTTTGTTGGTGATATAAGGGAAATATGTGATGGGAGAAAGAATAAGAACATAAGTGAAAGCAATGAAAAACAATGTGTTCATGAATTGGTTTCTGTAATTCTGTAATTTTTATTTATCATGTAAAAACAAGGGATCTACATTTTCTGTTGTATGACCTCTATATGATGTAGAGGAATCATAAAAATGTCTTTTGGATAATATATTTAATTGTTTCTGCAATCCGTCTTGTTTGTAATTGTACATCTGCTTTATTTGTTTTGTGTGCGATCCCTTGGAAGCAATCGAAAAGTGTTTACTACCATGTTTTACGCGTCATGACATCCACGCCTAAGTTTTAAATAACATGAGATCGAGTTTAGAAGCAAGGTTCAAGGAAAATGCTGAAAAATGATGTTCACGTCTTATTCTTTCCATATGTGTCGCGGGTGCTCATAATTGTGTAACTAATTGATAAAAGGTTCTCAAATAGACTTTGTGTAGTTATAAATCTTAAGCAAGTTAGGATAAACAATGCTTATATCAAACAGAATCGACAGATAAAATTAGCGGATCGGTGGAAAGGCTCTATAAAAAGTTTCTTCCAATCTTCTTGTATTTGACATCAATAATGGAAGATTATCATAGTATCGAAGTTGATTTTTATTTTTTTGTGTATTTGTTACAAGCAAAGGGTTGAGCAGTGTGTAGTGAAGATGTGTTTCATGGAAAGTCAGTATGAAAACCGTGCAATGTAAAGGTATCTACTTTTCCACAATTTCTAGTATGGATTTAATCAATAAAGGAGCTTTCCGTCTTAGATGTAGCCATTGTCGGAGAGACACAGGCAGCTCTTTGCTGTATATGCACATACACATATACACATGTAATGTATATATGTGTATTTGTACGTATACGTGCATATTTTATAAGAATCATTATGTTCAAAGAGAGAAGTTGGAATAGAGTGATTCATCACTCGGATTATAAGGTCACTGTACATGTATATTATTTCTAGTGTTGTGTCTTGTAACTGCTTCTACTTGAATTTTGAAGATCATCAATTATAGGAAATTCGAAAATGTTTTAACCGAACTGCCTATAAATTTATTTAAGAACAAAGTTCATTCTTCCTATTCACGTTTCGAATTTCCTTTCATTCGTTCTTCGAAAATCACTTAGGAGTAAACTTGTTTCTGTTTGTTTCCTTCTCCTTCATATCGTTTGAGCACCGTTCCGGAAACAAGCGAAAAATTGTTATTCAGTTGTAAATATAGCGTACGTTTATAATGATAACGATAAACAATAGCCTTAGGGGTATTGCTAATATTATCATTATTGATATCGACACCTATGCGATAGCTTTAATAATATTTATCATATGATCGGCAATTAATAAAACTCCAAGGATTCCACTTGACTCAATTTTCCTGACCACTTTGGTTACGCAGGGTCACGTTTTTGAAATTTCTGAAAGTTCAATTCAAACGAAAAGTATAATACTATATCGAGAAGTATCTTTGTACGTAAAAAATTTAGTCGCATTATTTGTTTTTAAGTTTTTCAGACGATAATATTCTATTGATCTGATTCATTTCTTGGTAGATTTTCGTACAAAGGTAATTCTACTTAAACATTTAAATAGAAGAAAGTAACACGCTGAAGATGCCATACTTAGGAATACGTTATTGATAAGAAAATAATAGTCAATGATGGAACATCGAGTCATTTTGTACAGGCATTGTCATCTTTATTTTCCCTTTCTTAGTAAAGAGACATTTTCGATTTATATTTGAGAAGTTTGATTTTGATCGTAAGAAAATCGATATTTGTTTATAATCTAATAACGTGTTACTTGTTCGACTATTTGCAAGAATTTGTTACTGTATTTGACATTTTCCTACCTTGTATAATGCAAGACTATTCATATACGTGAGACGACACCGAGATCAGCAAATTAAGTTTTCCCACATATATAGTGAGCTTTCCTTTTCTCATAGGAAGTTAATCTTGTTAGTAATCTATGTTGTCTTTTATACTGATACAATATTTTTTATTTATACAGTCAGTGCAAAATATTGTGCACAGTTTCAAAAGAAAATATACGGGTTTATTAAAATTTCTTATCATTTATAATGAAAACTGCTAGAAGGCGATATTTTTTGTAGGTAAATATTTTGAGATTGTAAATGAATAGGAAGCGATATGAATATCATATCTTTTATGAAGAAATTAAATTTTACGTTATAAATAATCTTTTTGTGAATCGATGACTTCCGTGTTTCTTTAATGAAATTTGTCATTCATATTTGCTGCCAAAAGGAGTTTTCAATGAAATTGCCATTATGCAAAACCGACTGTTGTGTATAGAAACAGAAGACATAGCTTATAGGGCTCTGAAATTAATCGATTAATAGTAAAAATAAATTAATCCGTTTTTATATTAATAAATTGATAGTACTCTAGAATAATCGGACAAGTTAAACATCAATATTTATTATTCATTAATCGATTAATCGGGCAGCCTTAGTAGGTGAGATCGCGAGAATCACTTCTGTATCATATCTTTTTCACAGTAATGGTAGTTCGTACGCTAATCATACAGGTGCGTAGAAACGCGTACGTGTCACAAACACAGGGCACCAACAAATTTTCTACAAACCATTTTTTTTATTCTGATGCACATTAATTGCAACGTGATGTACTTTTTTGTCAACAAATGTATCACCAAATTCTACTTGCACGAACACGGAAAAACCGTAAGAGAACATGAAATGTCTGTTCGCGGCGAGGCGAGAAATGGTGCTGTAATTTTTTGCGACTATAAGAAGCTTGTATATTTTTGCGTCTCTTGTTTGTAAGATAATCATTTACAAATAAAATTACAAAGAAAAAAATATTATATTGTTAGTATTTGCCTTTTGTGTACAAATTATTAACATATTTTTTACAAAATAAGACTATTTTATAAAATGTTTTTGATATTTATTCGTATCATATTTACATGTTTTAGCTTTATGCGATTTGTACACTTTGTATATTGTATTTATATGACCAATAAGAAAAAATTAATTTCACTTATCCTATTGTCTAAAGAATGTATAAAGATACATTCTATTAAATTGGCATTTACATTCTCATTTACATTGATTAACTTAGTAATGTATTCTATTGTTTTAAGGCACCGTACAAGCAAAAAATTAGGATTTTTGCATGATGAAATAGTATTTCAACATGTCGTTCATACAGTGAATTACCAATTTATACTTTTATGGCTTGTAATTTTTTCCGGAAATGAGTAGATTTTTTGTAGTACATTAATTATAAGGAAAATGGCAAGGAGCGATACATCGCGTCTTATGATTTGATTATAGCAAAAAAATAATGTAATCTTATAACACCTACACATCCGTGTAATTAAAATAACTTTAATCATACAATCACGCGAAATTTTATATGAACTATAATTAAAACGTAAGTGCAACTGTTCGTATTGATTTTTTATACGTTGTATACAATTTAGTTTTGTGTTAGAAATTAGTTGTATAATTTTTTAGTAGGCACTTAAGCAGTTTATTAGGCAAGATTAAAATATTCGAAAATAAAGCTAATATTCTTTTGTTTCCTCAATAATATTTCAAGTTTCACAGTCTACTATCTTTAATGACATTTTCTGGAGCATCTAATGCTCTTTTCCTGTTAGCTATTGCATTCATTAATTTCCTTTTAGGTCCAAGTGGAAGTTTAAGTGCCGCTATATCAGTTTCAGTTAGTAGCATTAGGGCTTCTAGATCAATTTGTTCTGATTCTAAAACCGGATGTACCGATGAAAGATTATTGGCAACTAAAAATCTTTGCAATGGTGTCCATTCCTCATCGGTTTCTTCCTCTATAATTATATATGATTTTATATCAATTATTAGTATTTAAGATAAAAATTTAACAGACATATAAATATATTAACAATTTGCAATAGAATTTAGCAATATAAAGGATTTTACCTGAAAGTAAATCATCATCCCACATACTTTGTCGGCGAGCTAAACTACCTGCGCTTCCTATGCTGATTTCTTCGTTGTGCCCATTTGAGTTGGTTCTATGACCATTTATAGATCCGTTTACAGAACCATTCACGCAAGAGTTACCGTTTTGTTCATGTGCATCCACTTGCGAGACTGGTAGATTATCGAAAGTAGTTGTTATCTAAAGTTAGAAAACAGCAGTCTTCTATACACTGCTTTAAATAAAATCATTATATTTGAGACATTTCAATAATATTAATGAGCTATTATTCTATTATCTATCCATTGTAATATTAACAAATTTTTTAGATGAATATATTAATATCTTTCGTTGTTAATTTTGCATTTGAAATGCATTACGAATTCAATGTCTTTAATATCGTTGAAGAAATGAGTAATATAATCAAATTGGGTGGAATGTAACTATTTAAAACAATTATCGTGAGCAGTGACCGTGTAATCATTTAATTTTACAGCTATGTATGTCATTATAACATTAATAAGTGTTGTGAAGTAAAATAATCACAAAAATAGACCATGCTAAGGTAAATTCTGCATTCTGTGAATGGTCGTTATAAGGAACGTTTCGCAATAAAAATTTTATATGTTCGTGAAATCATAATTTGAATTAATTAAAATGTCCCGTAGTCATATAAGATATCATAAAATATCACGCTACAACATTTAAATTAATTAATAGGCATTTCTCGTTTAATCTCTTTTACCATGCAAAAATATAATACATAAACTTACCGCTCTTCGAAATGCTACCGATCCAAAACCAGGTCGATTGAAGATACTTGCCGGTTCTTGCAGCAAAACGTTATCTCCTACGCCATCCATGTCTTCTCTATCATCTTGTTCGGTATCTTCGTCAAAGGATCGATCGCCCAAGAGATCAGGAGTACTTTGTGCTTTGCTTAGTGTACCCCAAACGTCAGAGATTTTTCCTCTCCTTCCTGCTTGTTGAGTTTGCGTTTCGTAAGTTCCTACGTACATTACTTCAGAATCTCTTCTAAGACCAGTGAGACTACGTATCGATTTTTTTCCATTTACTTCAATCTAAAAATTTTTAATCAGAAAGAACAGAGCTTAATTCTCTTTGATAAAAGAAATATTATACATAAAAATAAAATAGATTCAATGTTGATTTTTAATTATATTATTGAATTATGTTCAAAGAAACACTAATAAACTTATTTGCTAGTATTAAAATTCGTTTCTTAGTTATTTACAAGCATGTTTAAAAAATATGTAAGTTTAAATATTTATTTTACCTCTACTACTTTGAAATCATCAACGGCTTTTCTCGCTAAAGCTTTTCTGCATACTGCACTGCCTTGTTTCTTTACAGTAGTGCCAACGATATCGCTGAATGTTGGTGAAGGCTTCACTCGACCTTTGAAGGTCAACATACTGGGTTTGTGAGGTAGAATGCCGGTTTCGTTAACCGTAGCTAAATCCAATTTCGTTCGATCTTTCGATAACTTTTTCTGTTCCTTTTCAGCTCTGATTTCCGCCATCTTCTGTTTTTTCATATATTCTTTTAATCTGTTTTATACATAATTGATGATGATAAAAATTGAAAGTGGAAGTTGTATCAGTGTTGAGGTATAACATTTTTTTACTATATTCTTTTACATATTCTTATATCTATATACTCCTTTTGCACATATTTAAATAATTGTATAAATACCGTTTTTCAGCATCTTTTTCTGCCTTTTCTCGAAGTAAACGACTCTTTTTGCGATTATTTAATTCTTGATCAGCTTGAGCAAGATCTAGAAACTGAAGAGTCATCTCTCTACCATTTATAGCAGCCAAGTCTCTAGCTGAATGCCTGTCGATATCCAATGACCAAATATTGCAGCCGAATTTCACGAGGAACTTGACGCAATATTCATGACCTCTTGCCGCTGCCAGGTGAAGGGCCGTATTACCAAAATAATCGGTTTTGTCAGGATCTCCCCTACAAAGAAAATCGTTAAAATACAAATTATTCCACATCTGCTACTTGTTACTCGACGCATATATTCACAAGGATGAAGTTGCGAGTTCATTTCCACATTGCTTTTGCAAATATCTTCATTAACTTTTAATTTTAAAGTTTTGAAGTACAAGGGACTATGTAGAATGGAATGTAGTTAAAATAATATAGCTTGTATAATATGTGATGTCATTATTTTCCTATTGACAAATTTGAACGACGTAGTAATAGTTTGCATTTTTACAATCGTCGTTAAAAACATATATTTTTACCCTAGGGGATTTGACCTTCGAAAACGAATGGAGGGAATAAATGAGTTCTGTAGCATCACATCCTGTCACGCAATGACACACGAGCGGAACAAAGTTCCGGAAAGATACCGGGTCTTATATCGAATTTCTATCGTTCGTCGACCACACTGAAGCCAGTCGAACGACATATGATCTTATTCATAATAGGGCACGTGCTGTCTTTCAGCTTTTATATCAGCTCTTCACGGATCGTCGCTGATCCTATGAAATAATGTACAGTCGTAAGGTAGTTTCAAAGATCCCATACGAATTATCATCCAAAATAAATCTTGAGAAATAGAACATTTGTGAAATTGAAACAAATAATAGAAGACACCTGAATAGAAAAATTATAGTAATATTCTATTAAATGCATTTACCCTTTTATACATATTATGTTATTAAATGATACTGTATACACTACATTAAACCGTGTACTATCTGTATATAATAATGTAAGTAACAGTAAGTGCAATACGTGTAAGAAATGTGACTATTTTATATTATACTAGATTTTATATCTTTTATCGTAGTGATCAAACATTACTCTTTTTATGTATGATCGTATTAATATCAGTGATTGAATTATTGAATGTTTCTGTTACTTCAAGAATAAGTTAGAATTTCTGCATCTTATTTTGTCTACAAAATGGGTAAGTAAATATTTTAACTAGAGAAGGTTAACGTCCAACAACGATTTTAAATGATTACATGAATGGCAATTCCTTGTTCCCCTGTTCCATTTCATTCCGTTCCCCTGCGTTTTGTTCCGTTCGTATTGTTTCCCACTCCGATTCGATTGTTTTCCATCGGTGCTTGCTTGGCCGTAATTTCCGTTCGTGGGGTCGATAGATGCCAGATTATAGCATATATTTCCGGTTTCGCACATCTGTCATCGTTTAATACAAAACTCTCGTGTATATTCATACATGTACGTACTTAAAGGAAAAAGGAAACCACGAATATTTTATATTAGAGGTACGTTTTAAAAGTAATCTATGTTTCAGCGATTAATGCAATTTTTTTCATGTTTTGTGAATGTTATTCATATGGAGTATTGTTAAAGTTTCTGCGTTCACTAACCATAACGGCCTCGTACTTAATTTACATGTGACTTTCAAGGTTAACTAAAGATACATACGTATAAGCTTCAATTTTGTGTATTACATGTTGATAAGTCTACTTTTTTAAGTAATAAATTTACAAGATGCCATAAATAGAAATTGTTAAAAAAATCGGTAATACAATATAGTAGGATCATACAATATAGCAGTAGGAGGAAATTCGTTGTAATGAGATTTTTGAATATTTTAATTGAACTATTTGTTTCAAAATATAGTGTTTATATTTAATTTATCTTATCTAATATTTATATCTCATATTTATTAAGAAATCTACATTTTCGAAGTAAAATATTTTGTGTAAAAAATTACATCAAAAGTATCGTCTGTGCACGCGTGAGCAGTTACATTTTACCGCGAATCTTTTTTTAGTGCGCAGATGCAGAAATAGGAATGTAACCAGAAATAAGAAATGTTTGACGATAAAACTGTTCATCCAAGAATCGAGAGGTATTACATCGTTTCTGTTTAAGGATTCTATTTTCCACGAGCTATTGCAAGTGATATGGTAAATTAATATAAACATGCACATGCAGCGATAAAGTCTTCTTTTGAAATAAATTAGTTATTAATTGTAACTCGTAAAAGAGTATAGTATAGTATAGTATAGTTTCGTAGAAACCCTGTGATGCGTATGGATGTTTCTCGAATGTATTTATAAGTAAATAGTTTTGTGAGTATACCCTCTGGCGACGAGCAGTCTCAGAGCATCTATATGACCTTCAAAGGCTGCCCATAATGTAGGGGTCATTCCACCGTCATCCCGCGCGTTACAATCCTTTTTTGTTGCTTCTTTTAAGATGTCTAAGGCGCCATCGCGTGCAGCTCTATAGAGAAAACAATTATTTTCAAATAATCACTGATCACATATAACCGCTAAAGAATTCTGTTATATTTGATATAGTATGTTTTTTAAAAGATAAATATTTCAATTATATGATTTTATATCTAATGATATTTGATGCAAAAATATTCTGATTTTTTAATGACAGACATTAATAATCAAGATTAAAAATTTTATAATAAACGAAGTTACCTCTTTCGACATATAATACAATTAGAATTACAAAAAAGTCGTATTCTACTAAAAGATCATTGAGTCTTTAAATAATTAGTATCTTTTGTTGTAGGAGCACTTCCCGCTATACATGTATTTAGAAGTAATAGATATTTCATTACTATATAGTTATCTCGTTTCTTGATAATTTCCTAGCTCTACTTATGAATTAAACTGCATATCTTGTGTCATGATAATGTGACATAGCACGTCATCGTTTTCTCCTTCGCTCGAGTTTTCTTCTTTTAATTAGTCTTTCTCTAATTAAGAATTATTATACAAAATTTTACATTCGTATATATATGTATGTATACAATGAAATTTAACGTTTAAAGTTTACTTTCACTTTTTAACACTTCGATTATTTGACGTTACTCTATTTTGTTTCATATATATATTTAAAGATGTATGAGTCTATTTGTAATATGAAAAAAAGAAATGAGAAAAGAGTCCTAAATGAAAAATATGAGCGAAGATGTCAGAGAAAGCACGTACAAAGTTCTAACGAGCTCCTTGCATGATAATTTTCTCTATGTTACAAATCATTAACCATGAATACATCTTGACACGTATTGATTTTACTTAAATGAAAGTATGTAGAAGTGTTGTAAGACAAATGATTACTTTTATTAAATTAGATGAGATTCCTAATTGTTATTTTTAAAAATCATAATAATTGTATATAATTATGTATAAAATTTTATAAGAAAATATAATGTGTCCTACGAACTCTGTCCACCTGAAATATCTTTATTTCAAACAATACGCGAAAATGTTTCTAAAATGAACAAATGTATCAAAAGCACAACAGTACCATTTTGTATGTCTATTATTTGTTTACATTTGAAGTATTACATACATCTTCCAGCATGACTCATAACGAAAGTAAAAAGATGAACATAATCAAATATCTCAGAAATGGCAAGGTGTGGGATAAATGTACCTTCCTTTTATACCCAGAATCCGCTATGGTATCGAACTCAAGTATGAAAAATTGGATATTGCATTTAAAAAAATAAAATTGATCTCCTTATCTTTCCTGTGCATTTACCTGTAAAGAAACCATTATCTGTTACCATATGTATGTATTTCTTTAAATCCTACAACTTTAATTCGTAATACTTTCGCATATTGTTTGAAATAACAAAGATATTTCAGATGAACAGAGTTCGTGGGACGCAACTGTATATGCGTTATTCATTAGAAAGAGCATTGACGATTTACATTTTATGTTCTCTAAATAATGATTTAGTTTATTAAGTATTTCTATTTGAAGAGTAAATTATTGCGCCTTTTAATTAAATGGATACTTTTTTCAGTGAAAGGTGATATTCAGAAGTGGAGTATACATTATACAATTGGTGCTCGTAGAAGTGGGCTGGATGATAAATCTTCCTGCTGAATCAAATAAAAGCAAAGGTGTTCTCATGCATAAATTCCGCACGCGTGCTATGATGTACATATACCGATGAGATAGTACTTACATGATCATAGCCATTGTACAGTTCTGGGTAAGTAGGTATGCTTCAAATTTTTTAAATTCTTTCATTCAGTTATACTGCACGTATCACTTATATTAAATGATGCAGTATTGTTACCAAAATTTTGTTATTAAATCAATTAATATCCGTGTTCTATCTTTGAACGTACTAGTTAATTTATATTAATAAAAGACCCGCTTTTTATAATTGTCGCAAAAAAGAAAAACAGAAATATCTACACCTATATATGAAACTAGAAATTAAAAATAGGTGAATTTTGAATTGTGATGTCGCAGTGATTATGAAACAATAAATTTCTTCGATTGATTTCTTATCGAATTGTAGTTGGTGGTCAAGATTTCAAAGTGCAATACTTCGTTCTCATGGTTAACCAGGCATGTCATTTTTTCACTCTAGCCAGAGACAAGAACCTGGCTCCACGACATTTCTCTGCTTCCTGGATCTTAGATAGATATCTTGTTGTAGTATATTAAAGCGTACCGCGTACCATTGGTAGAGAAACAAAAACATGAAAACTCAGAAAGGTATGCACAAAGTTTGTTGCTCGTATAAAAGGAAATTCACCTGTGAAATCGTTCGGACGTCATTCTGTTCCTCTATCCTTTTAGGAAGTTTCGTTACCGATGGCAAAACATCCCTGCTGGAGGCAGAACTTTTGGCACTTTTTCTATGAGATGCACTTTAAATAACAACAAATGCAAGTATCATAGATCCTGCATATTTTGAGCAAAGTGAAACAACCACACGCGCTGAGTATGGCGTCCAGCAGTGTACTGCTCAAACGAACGAAGGTATTATACTCTTACTGTATTACTTGGACCGTGTTCTGTGGTCCCTCACCAAGTCTATCTTACTTTCGACCGTTACATTGATAAGTCCTCTCTCGCTCTTTTACCAGTTCCCGCCGTTGCTTACCTGTCTGGTACCACCATAGGAATACTTTCCGCCACCTAGTGTTCAGTATTCCGTTACGTACGTGTGCAATCTATTTCTACTCTACCGACAAACTTTCATACTGCTTTTTAAAAATTAATCTGCTATAGCACTGTCAACACTGGCGTATTTTCTATAATAGCTATGCAATTTGATCTAATATATTTTAATTATGTAGAAATTTGAAAGTGTTTTTATAGATTAATTGTATATTTGAGACAATAGAAATTTACAGTGTTAAGTTCTTATTTGCCGTTTATTTATTATGTGCGCATTTACATTCTTTATATTTTGTTGGTTTTATATATATGATTATAGTTAGGAAACATTTAATAACTTATAATAAAAACTTATGTATATACATGATAAAGAAATTCTTTTGCATGTTATAGATAAGGAAGATGTAGTATGATGACTTATATTAACGATTGTTGGATTAGTCGGATTCCTTTCATCAGAAATAAACGGAGAAAAGTTGTAGTTATGAAAGTTACCAACATGAAGATAGAATGCTGCGCCGCAATCGGTAAGTAGGTATTTTAAAAAGATAAATGATTCACGCCTAGTATGCAATCGCTTCTATATCTCTTAAGTAATAATTTATGTACAAATTATGTTTTCGAAGTTGTTTTATTGAGACGTTACAACAATCAGCATGCAAAGATTACATTGAGTCCAGAATCTTACAATATTCATTTGTTTCAATATACTTGCTAAATATACAATTGGCTTGCAACAAAACCACTTGTGTCAAGCAAAGAACATTGTTAGTGCTGCAAAAGATACCCTTGAGTACAGATTTTGTGCACATTCAATTGCCAATCGGAGATTCCTTTGATATGTTTCTTTATTGCTTTACAACATGGACGTAAAATAATGATTCTTTAAGAATTACATTTTTTAAACAAGTTGTTTATATTGCACATTTATTGCCTTCATTTGATTTTAATACAGACATTTAGGAATAATGTTACATGTAATATAAAGAAAGATTAAGTATTCGTCATACGTAGTTCTTAATTCTGTAAAAAATAGTCTTTAATTTAAACAAAATGTTTTAAATTACAAACAAACTAAATACGTTATTATTAAACTTTTAAGAAATTGATCTTTTTACACATTTTCAAATTTCATAGTAATAAATATATAAATTGACATTACTCATGTATTTCATGAGTATCTTTAAGTCGTTAATAATACAATCCGCTTTTCTTAAGTTCAATTGTATATCTTGAAATCTTGCACCGAATTTGCAACACTAACGATAATACCAAGCAATCCTTCCTATTGTTATTAACCCTTATTTACTTACAATTTCATCACAGCTTGATTATGTTTTTATTGTTAATTGTTAACTATGTATTTCGTATATTTACATGTTATCAGTATGAATAATTAACAGAGCAACGCCAGTATTGAATGCATCATTTTGAAATTTCACTGCACTTCATCGTGTATATGAAATTATACTTCAAAAGTTAACATTTCTTATTATGTAAATTAAAAAAAGCGATATAAATATTTTGTTCCTTCAAAGTTATGCTTCTAATAATTTTATTCATAAAAATTAAAAAAAATTATTTTATTATACGAAAAAATGTTCAACAATATTTCAGTTTTGTAACATGTACGCAATTAAAAATTTTAATAAATTTTAGCTTTTAACGTATATACACAAAATATTTAACAAAGATTTCCCTAAGTAAGTACATTGGGTGGGACATATTAGCCCAGAGAAATAATATTCCAAATATTACCGGAGATTTATCATTCTTATATGTATATTTCTTTAACCATTGGTCCATTCAAACTCGAATAATAAACAACTTTTTGTTTTCTGAACAAACTCAATTCGTCTCTTCTCGTTTTATTCCGTTTACCAAGAAAATGTTCCTCAGCAGTTTTATCACCAAATTTTAGTACAAAATATCGAATAAAAATAAACGAAGAAATTTCTCTGCACGTACAAATGCTGTTTTACTGATTTCATATGTATATTATTCGTACTAAAAATAAACTAAACTACAGAATGCTGTTTTTTTATTATATGCTGATTTAATATGTTCAATTGTGTTTTATCAATGTCATCATTTTATCGTACGAGAGATATAAAAATAGATTTTTATATTCATTTGGCTAAGCCTCTGTTTTTAAAAAACAACATATATACGGTATATCACTCGACGTCAATGGATTGTCATTTTTGCTACATTTCTTTTCTTTTACACTCGATTCGAGTATACCTACAAAATTCATTTAATTCCTTCGTTCTTATTATATCATCCAAGGAAAAGTATTTTTTCATGGAATTTAAGAACGATTTTGATATTTTATGCAGGTATAATGAAATAGGCCTCAACTCGTGAAACGTTTAACAATAGAACAAGAAAGATTTTGACAGTTAATTCTTTTCGAATTACTGCACCTTCACAAATGTGTTACAAGGGACAGCTCAACGCTGTGTAAATATAACATTGTACGTCATACGTATTTAAACGATACGATACGATATGATATGATACGATATGACAAAATCGTGTCATATATAAATGTCATAAATACATTGATTTCTCCTTTATATTATTTAATATATTGTTTATCGTTTCAATTTAAGAAATATGTTGTTTGAAATTCCAACGCATTCTTTTATATATATATGTATTGTATATATTTTTTTGTAGCAGTCATTTAATAGCTAATATAGATTGAGGAATGGTAATACGATTTATCATATGTGTTAAAAATTGGAAAATACATTTTTAGTAAAGTTTCGCTACAAATACATATCAACAATTTTTTCGAAATATTTGAAATGCATTTATGTATTTACGTTAAATATTTTTCAAGCGACTTGAAGGGCTTTTTATACATTGCCAAATATAAAATCACGTGAATAATTTTCAACATTTTCGTTTTGCAACTGTCATTGTCTTTTCGCTTTATTTTTCGTATCATAGACATTGAGAAAATTGTATAACGTAAAAAGAATATAGCGTAAAAGATTTGTATGATTATTCTCGGTAGAAATATGTATCGTAATTTCAACATAACTTTTATGTACCTTCGTTATAGGTAAACGTTAATTTTGTACAGATTGATCGATCACTTTTAAGAGGGTATATTATTTGTCATCATCGCGGCAAGCTTTTATGTTTATCATGTTTCTTTCGTTAAGAAAATAATGTTCTTCTGAAAATGATTGTCTTGCAACAGAACGCAATTTGTGAAAAGCCCTATTAGCTTCACTTATACTATGTTTTGAGATCATTGAGCACACATTATGTTACTATATATTGTAGTTCGGAATTGAAAGATAGAATATTTAATTATATAATGAATCATAAAATAAGATACAGTGAAACAACGTAAGATTCGGAGTGAGTTCGTTATTATTAGGCAAAATATTTATCTTTCATAAAGCAATTATTCTAATTTTAATAGTCAATACACTTATTCTTGATTCAAATTTTGTCTAAATTACAAGTATAAATAGGATCGTAACAAACTTGCACGTAAAACTATATCTAGACTTGTAAGTTTATCTTGCCTAAACGTGGCTGTAATTTTACTAACTCGCGCAATGTTCCATTAAACTTACATATTCAATATTATGAATATTTACCTTTCTAAGGAATATGTTATCAAATAACAAGTGACTGTATCAACCTTTTACAACAAACAATTTCACAATATCCTACTAAACGTGTATCTAACGTGGAAAATGCGAACCTATTCTCACTCAAAACTTGGGGATTCATTCGTGTAAATTTGTTCACAGTCAGCCTTTACATTTCTCATTTTTACCTGTTGCGAAGCTTTTTTTCTTTCAATCATTCGAAGTAATCGTATATCTCTTAAATCTCTCAATCCAATTATTTTTTTATAGGTAATTAGTCCATTAATTGAGAGTATCGTTTCTTCAAACTTCATCATCCTCTATGTACAAAGTAGTTCCTTTGCTTTTTACAAAATCATGCAATATCGCATCATCACTATGAATATTCTTTTTCTGTTCTTGTTCCTTCGATACTTGATTATTATATATCAAATTTTCGGTTATTAATGAAATTTCATTGCGTGTTTCAGTCTCGTCCAATTCGTCCCTCGGCGTTTCTATCTCTATCTCCGGGACATTTTCTAATTCAGGTTCCTCAAGTAAGGCATCAACTTCAGTCGGTCCATCGGACGATACATTCGCGGCGATAGGTTCATCGACATCGATCGCATGACTATCGTCAGAATTGTCCGCTCGACTTTCTTCAGTGTCGAGAGATGCTGCCGTGAAGTACTTGAACTCAGATTCGGAACCGCCACTTTCGATAACAGCTTGCGTGTTCAAAGAGTATCTGCTCGATTGCGCGTCTTTCTGCTGTTTCTCGAAAGATGCTCTCTTATTGTCGTCCGACCTAGAATGGTGCAGTTTCGCTTGTCGTTGTCGTTTTAGATTTTCACCACTGCTTGCCCTTGACCTCATTTCCACCTCGTCAGATAGGTATTTTGTGCAATCAATGGAGAATCTGTCCACTGACAATTTTCTAGGAAAAATTCATTAAATAGTTTAGAATCTCCCTTTTGTTCATTTTTTACTTGATATAAAATTAACACGTGGTGGTCTGTGATGATCATCAAAGACGAAAAATGCTAAAATACTAGGTAGAAAATATAGAAAGGATATTTTTTTAATAAATGAAAATTGTATTAAGTTTTAATTTATTGTATTGTTGTAAGTTTTAATTTAAAGGTTTATTTTAATAAACATTTAATGTGCATTTTGAACTTTGTTTCGTTTTCTAAGTTCCGTAACAACTTTTGGTATTTGTACGATACGAAACATGTTATTAAATAATTCTTAATGTTACCTATAATCCCCTCTGCGAAAATCGGGACTCTTCCTGAACTCCAGACTAGCTTTACGTTGGCCCATCATTCTTTCAATTCTACGTTCGCTTCCAGCTTTGTCAAATGACATTTTATGGAAGCTCGGCGAGGAGATTTTGCGGAAGTCTCTGGGGGATATTTTTGTAAGATCTTTCGACGCGGTCAATTCCTCAAATAATCTTATGTCTATCGAGTTTCTTTTTCTCGGTACAAAATCGTCTGGGTATTTGCTGTAGGCACCTGCAAAGAAAAATAACCGAACATTCATAATAAATGTCATAAATCTATTACAAGTCAACGTTACGCGAATGTGATATTTCATTTGCAATGTTGATTATAAAAATGAATTCTAAGAATTCATTTGTATTTATAGCATTATGATACTTTTATTTTTAGAAATTGCTTTTATGTTTGAAAGTATTTATTATTCGAATATATTTCGTAATAATATTGCATTTGCGCATTATTTCTTTGATTGGTCCTTGATTGGTTAATATTAAAAAGTTCATTACTGTCGGCTGATCTTTTTACTTCACAGTTTCCAACTGACCTGATAACTTAGGCGAATAACCACGACCCGTCGGAGATTTAACTGCTTCCTCAACTTCTTCGACATAATCAACTTTCGTTTGTCGAAGCAGTTGATGACGTCTCGCAGTATCCGATCTATCTTTAACTTTCAACGTAACTGGACCTTTATTAGGAATGTGCAAATCCATTGCCATTGAAACTTGGCTGCCTCCCATTTTTTGTTGATCCAAACTTTCCCTGCTGACCTATTCAAAAAGTTACGTTAGCTATATCCAATCTTATAATAAACTCTCATGACAAAAACGGTCTTCGTCAAAATTTTTCAATTTATAGATATTAAAAATATTAAGTTAAATTGTACACGTAGGTCCCGGCAAAAGACAAATATGAACAAGGGTCATTTTTGTTATGAGTTTAATTGTTTATTAACAAAGAATATACGGCTATTATATTCTTGTTATACCTGATGAGGACTGTAGCTTGGATTATCAACAGAAAGAGCATGCCTCTGTAACAATTCTGGATTTAATAACGCGCATCCAGCGTATTTTGGCGTTCTTTTACGAGGTGATTTCTTCTCAATTAACGTTGGTGCACTGGGGCTTTTCTTAATCGAGTGCCCAGTCTGTTTCTCGCTTAGTTCTTTAGAGAATTGCAAGAACTCCGCGGTCAATTGTTTCCTAGAGACTTCGTGTATGCTTGGACTTGGACTTCTGTTTACTTTGAACACACCGAGTTGGTGATCCCATTTGGTTGTTTGACTAGATGTAGACCTACGATTCCGTTGATTTCTCGTATTTTTTATTGTCGACGTTTGATTAAAGCGAAAACGGGCCGGCACCACTTTGGCAGCGTTATCACGAGCCTCGAAGGTCATTACACAGGCTGCTACTACGATAAAACCTGTGAGATTTCATCGTGTTATTTGTAGATCGCGCTTTAGTAAAATTGTATACCTAATTCGGCAGTTCTTAATGATACTTAACTATCAACGTTAAAAAGAAAGTTAATTGTGATTTTTTATTAACATAGCGCACTTCGAATGATTGAAGAAATTTTTTTAGATTTGATCGAAAATTGAAAGGAACGTTACAGAATATGCTGATAATTAGTTCTTTTTAAATTATTCTTCTGTGAAGAAAAAAATCAATTCGTGAAGCGAATGGGAGAACAAAACAATAATAGATGGATAAGTGGTGCGATAAGGCTTTGGAACATTTATCCGTAATGTCGGATGTCGAGAGGAAGCATTTATATGTGTTAATTTAGGAATATATTTCAACTTGTATCATATTTTATATTAAATAAAATTGTGAGACAATATTAGTAATGACCTTGCATATACATATCAATACAGACAATTATTTAATTTAAATAAAAATTTGTTATAGTTATTTTATTAATTCCAAAGTAGGAAATTTAAATTTTAATCATAACACATATGTGTACAAATATTAAAGAAAAAGTTATTTAATTATTTCAAATTTAAAGAGAAATTGTTTTATATTATGTTATATTTGCATAAATAATAATTAATTTGTGTTGAAGTTTTTATATATATTTTATACATTTTTAATAAATGTATAAAGAATCATGTAAGGAGTTCTCAAGACGTTCGTAATCGTCAAGCCTCCATAGCTCAGGGGTTAGAGCACTGGTCTTGTAAACCAGGGGTCGAGAGTTCAAATCTCTCTGGGGGCAAATATTTTTTTTCACTTTTTTCCAAAAAACTAATATTATGTACAATGTACAAGCATTGTTTCAGTCACGATCAAACATTATTTAAATATATTGAAGTTTTAATAATATATAATCTATCCCATTTGCTATCATATTCTACAATATTCTAGATCACTTGTCTTTTATAATTCTTTTTTAGAGATATATATAGCTGTGATTGATAAATTGTTAAACGATATATTAAAAATTTTATATTCTTTGACATAATTTTATTCGTAGTTTGTAATTTCGCTGAAACTTGTTTATCTTTGCATTTGAAATTAAATACTTGTGAATAATAGAACTGTTTGAAATAGTCGTTTTGAAACAGGGACGTAGTTTTTGACGTATAGAATTTAAACAGGGGATAATATCATTCAAAAGTTTTTATAAAATGTTATCATTACCTCCTACTCCCATTACGATCGGTCCAGCATAACTGAGGTTATTTAGATGGAATCCACGTGATTCATTCTTCACTCTTATCGTTAGATTACCTCTGATTTCTTGTGCCACGGACAGTTGATCTGCGAAGTACCCTGTACGATGTACAAATACAGATTTTTTAAATTTTATTTTTAAAAAGAAACGGAGCTATATCAATACATTATCTGGCTTTGTATGTAAAATGTGGCATTTTATTTGAATTATGAATATATTTGCTTATTAATATAATATAATCTCAACTTGTGCTCTTAATAATTCGCAATATTATTAGTTAATGTTAAATAAGTTGGACGTGGTTCTTGATTAGTAATATCCTAGAGTTCTTTTTGCACATACTGAGCAGTAATCAAAAATTCGCGTGTGATATATGTATTATGTCTGTATAATTGTGTATTGCTTTATGCAGATGTTTTAAAATAATTACACGCATTGAGCAAGCAGGAAATTATTAATCAATACCATGCAGCTATCTTAGTGTTTTGTTTTTCATCTATTTTAAGAAACAACGATGGCACTCGTGATTGTTTACTGTTTCATAACCCTTTCGCTACTATAGCGTCATAGCTCAAAGCGTTTTTGGTATACAGACTAAAACAGTATTTTTTAATACAGGAAAATTATGCATATAAATATTTATAACGTATCATATAAACATAAAAAAATATGATACAACAAATATAAGTAAATATAATAAGATAAATATAAATATAATAAATGCAAATAGATATAATATAATGAATACATATATACATCTATCGTAGCAAAAGCGTTAATAAGTACGAAGTTTTAAAACGAATGTGTGATATTATATAAAGATTAATTTATTTCGACCAACTATCTCTAATTATTCAGATAATCTGTAGTAATAATTACATCAATTGAAATTTATTAGTCTTCATAAATCTACTCACCTATGGTCGCCATGCAAGCTCCTAAAACCATTAGTAGTAGACCAATTCCGAGAGCTTTGCAGGCGTACCACAAACACCGCGTTGTCACTTTGCCTCTCACCACCTATTCGATTTAATTGCTTTCGTTAACAGTTAATAACCTGGACGATGTCCAATAACTTACTGGGCACATTCATCGACGCTTCATCATTTCACTTTACCTAGTTCTATGATCTGCTAAAACGATCACATCGATTCGTTCGTCACATTTTATTATCTTCTCTGTGTGATTTAAAGTACACAATACAATAAATAATAAACACAAATAATTAAAACGTATAAATCGATTCTATGTAATAATTTAAAAATTGGAGGAAATTGTGAGAAAAGTACTAAAAAGAACATAAATCTGGTGAAACTAAATTTTGATATAAGAGAAAAATCTTATCGAATGCATGCTTTATCTAATGTTCAAGTTTATTTAGCTACGTGTTAATTATCAAAGATATAAAACACGACTAAACTTATTCGGATTACTTTTTCCTTTACAAAATATAATTTCATCGAGCTTTAGGGAACACAGACTGCGACTTTTATTTGCACGAAATTCTTACCTCGTTAATGTATTGCTTCTCGTATTGCAAATATAGATACCGTAGTCGAGTTTATATGCACAAGAGAGCTTCTGTTTGCATATACTACGGAATAATATCGCAAATCAAATACGTGTTTCAGTTTTGAAATTATATGTGTATGAAGATTATTCAAGTAACAATCTTCCAAAGAGAAAGACATACTGTTCATGTTTATTAATGTATTTCTTGTTGAATATTTCAGTTAATAGTCGAACTGTGCCAACATTTTTTATGGTTACAAATAAGAAAAGAATATTTGTTTGAAACAGAAAACGTTTGGATCATAACTCTATATTCTACTTTTAACGTAATGCCCTGTATAAAAAATATAGTACTTAAAAGTTTTTAAAAATATTGAATTAGTAATAGTGCTATTGTATTTACATATTTATTTTCTTAATACTTATAGTACTATTATTATATGTATACAATAATAAATGTTATAATAATATACAGTAGAACTTCATATATCCGGATCTCGTTTATACGCATAAATAATTATTTAGCGTCAATTATATAAACTCATAACTGGGCCTCTATCATCCGAACTACGATCCATTGTACTTTACAGTTATATGAACATATATTCTCAAGTAATACACGTTCGATACCCAACTGAATGTTGGGTCAGAATTGTTGTTGAACCTCAGTTGTCCGAAGGTTATCAGCTATCGGACCTAATAAGAGGAATTAGTGGAGTAGCTAGTGAAACTTTATTATCGGAATTTGTCTGTTATCCCAACAACCTTGTCCTCCATGTTCGAATAAACAAAGTTCTACTACAATTAAATTAACTATAATTGTATAATATATTATAATAATACTATAATAATAAATATTAGTTAAATCGATAATATTCCTAATTGAATTATATGTTAATAATTTAACAATTCTCTCACAAATTATATTTCAATATCTTATTATAAGAAACATTGGTTACTTTTGCAAAACTTCTTTTATTAAGTTTACGAAGGGCATTATGTATTTTCTATTACACTGTTTTATATCTTCGATATTTTCGTAATAAATTTATTTATTTCTACATTTGTTTAATATTTATTCTTAGAAAATATGTATCAGCATATCTCAACTTTGCGCCAATTTATACACAAGTCGTGCCTATATTACTATATACGCTCTATTTATATGATATATATCTATAACACGACATAATCGATCAAACAAAAGTGAATGAATTTTATTTCTATAAAAAAAAGCATTTACGTAATTCGATGACTGAACATACATTATACAATAAAATTCTATTTTATTCATTATGATCGGAAACTTATTTTCATTCATTTATAAATAAAAATATTGCGATATCTATAATATTAATACTGGAGAAAAATTTTTGAAAAGATGCAGGTCCAATGAAGTAATAAATTACAAAAAAAAAAATTAACACGTAACGTTGTAAATTTCGTATTTATAAATGATAGAAGGTGATTTTGTTTCGAATAAATTCTTAGCGATATATATTAATGTATTAATATTAATATTAATTAGAGGTTCTAGTTGGAAGTTTGAAATATACCTGGACATTCCAGTGAGCTCCTGGACCGCAGGCTCTTCTCTGCGTCCCTTGCCAGTGAATGCTTCCTTGGGGCATTTTGCGTTCCTGAAGTTGAATAAATCCTGCATTATTAACAGAAGTTGGTGGTGCAACAAATTTAATAAAAGATACTGTTCTAACAGAGAAGTTAAAGTGAAAACCTAGTTGCGAAGTTAAAATTAACTGAGTTGAAACAAGATAAAACGGAAACACGAAACATTTATCACAGATTTATGTGGTTTGAGATATTTTCACCGTTGTTGCAACACTCAAACGTTTACAGAGTTTAATTAATTTGATTTAAATGTATTTTGAAAGTAGGTATATTGGTTTTCAATAAAAGTATTTTGGTTCTGGACTGTCGGTAGAATATAGATTGATAGTTCAATTCGAAGATCATTTTTGACTTTTATACATCTAATTTTTATAGAACTGAGAATTTTGCATAGATTCATTGTTTTTTTACTTTACTTCAGTACTTTGTGTAAAATCGATAGACCGGTTATTCCTTTTTTAATTTTCAAAGTACCAACTTAAGGTTATAGTTATTAATTACGGTATCCAACTTTTATACTTTAAGAGTACAAGCATTAAAAGTTTAAAGAAGAATCAATACTTTTAAGCTATTTGGTGTAATAAATTTGGTTGAAAAACTGTGCTATCTTTAAATCAATATTGTCTTTAAATTTTTAATAGTTTGATAACGTTATAAAAGTACAGTAATCTATCCATAACAAGACTTTCAGAACTATCTCAAAATCGTTACAGAAAGCAACTAACGTCTTCCTCGTGGGTACTATGGTTATATCGAATTTAACACTCGTAGCAAACGTTTCCGGTAAACAAGTTACGGCTGTAACTTGTTCGCACGAAAATAGAGTACTAGCTCACTCAGTGCCTCATTTCATTTAACAGAAGGCGTAACTTCTTGCTCGGCATTCGCTTTAATTCAACTTCGCGTTATGTATATAGTACTTGCCTCAGCTTTCACCACCCTCTCATGCTCATTCACTTTTACATAAGGGTAGGTAGACATAGCCCAGGCGCGCACAATACGTCCGTGTAAAATTATCTGTCAGTCTTCGATCTATATATGTGCTATGCTCGCATACTACACGCGCATAACAACTAGAAGCATTGTTTGGGTCTGTTTCCTATCTTTTCTGCATCTTTCACCGTAGAAAGTTCCCATTTCGTATCGATCCAAATCCTTCTTTAAGGTTTCTTTCGCAATCTCTGTTTACAACCCGAAAACTTGTCTATTTTCTCTTTCACGGGTTTACTCCGGATTCGAGACCCATTCGAGCTCGATTGCGGTTTCAATCGCGTCTCGAGAGCCTCCGCCAATATATTGCTACCTTTTGAGTTTCACTGCTCCAAGTAATCGCGAAATATTTCACGAGAAATATCTATATTAGAACCGTTAAAAAGATATTAATAATCTAATGCGAATTGAATCGCTAACGAGGAAACTTGGATATACTAATTGTTTTACAATACTATAATCAACATAACATTTCAGTACATGTAATTGAGATCTAAATGTGGAAAATTGAAAAATATTATACAGTTTGTTGAACAGAAGGACCTAATATTTTAAACGTTAATTATTGATTATAAAACTCTGAGAAAGTTGATTATAGATTTTACGTTGATCAAACGTAGAACTACGCACTGCCAGCTCTTAAAGTTTTCAATTTGTATTTTTTAACGTTCTATGGATATATTGAAATCTGATTTTAACAGGACGTACAAAAACACAGAAGAAGGTTCCTCTAAAAACACAAGAGTTCAGAAAATACAGTTGATATTGTAACATCTGATTTCTTGTTTTTTATTCGTATCGTATCGTGTAACTCGTTCCTAAAAAAGTTCTTTACTGCTTCTATGCTACGTTCGAGCACAATGTTCACAGAGAGGAGTCTTCATTGTAGGTCAAACATAAGCTCCATTGTGCATAAAGTGAGAACTTCCAAGCATAAAAAGATTCATTACAATTATGGCGATTAAAGTTCGACACGTTTCGGGCTTTTAAATCCTTTTTGACGATTGTTATCTTCTTTATAAGACGATAAATTTTTCAGATGCAACGTTCAATCGTATTTTTTCATCTTTTGATATAAATGAGAAATTTATTTAATACGATCATAACACACTGTTATCTTATTGTATATTTACATTTGAGAAGAACAGAGGACGTTTCATCTGAATTTATGGGAATAAAATTGAAAAATGTAAGTAGAAAGAAAAAGCAAAGTTGTGTTGACGCAACATTTTATATGTAATTTCTTTCTATTCTTTTCTATTCTAATTCTTTTTAATGAATTCACATTCACATTGAATTCATGTTGTGATTATGAAAACGAATTTCAATAATTTCTCGATACTTTTCTTTGTTGCTATTTCTCTTCTTCTATCTGGATCCTACGATTTTATCAAATTTGAAAAAATTCAAGTACTTTATAGTGTTATGATGAACTATATTTTTTTCAAATCATAAAATTTCTTTTTATGATTACCTGATGAAACAACAACTTTATTCGTGTCCGTTCAATAATATTGCGTTTACGCAATTTCTCTATATATTACTTTACTGCTCAACATGAATAAAAAATAAATAAATTCTACTTTAGTACTGGATACCGCAAAATGAAATACAATATAGAATGAAAGTTTAAATAAAGTTCGAATATACATTCGCCACAACAACTTTAGGCGGATAGTGTAAAACATAGTTAAAATAAATGACGAATTCCATCCGTTGTGGAGTATTAGTTGCTGTAACGATCGAACCGAGCCATTTTCATTTGCATAACCGCAACCTTTGACTACGTTTCAATGTTCTCCTTTGTTCAATTCGACCACGGGTGCAAGTAACAGAATGGTTCTTTTGAATAATTCATGGAAAAAGAATTTGGTATCCTTGTAACTTTCTCTCCGTGTTCTCGAATATTTCATCGTTAAAAGAAGATGTTCCTTCCATTTATGAGATTATTTGTGATAGTCGAACATTCTCGGGAACACGAGCAAAAGCATTCGGCTTTTAAGTTCGCCCTCGAGCAGTGTTTTAATATGCAGAAAGTAGGATTGCTTTTGTGATTAAACTTAGTCCTATGGAAGCGTTTCTTTGAAACGGTACTTACACAGAAACCGTTCACGTGGAACGTAAAATAAGAAATTTCAAGAGAGATAATGTAAGCTCTGATTCATGCTACTATTTCTTAGTTTTAAGCGTTTTAAAAAATTTTATGTATAAGGTTTTGGCGAACTGCTGGTAGAATTCAAGTGAAGTTAACATTCGGATTGAGAATCTCTTAGATAAAATAATTTCTTTATTTAAGGATTTTCCGTTTTTCTGAAAGTAAATTATATCATATCTACATTTGCAAGGATTAAGATCGGCACAAGCGGGATTTATTTGTTTCTATTCACTTTTATTTCGAAATTACGAAAATTTCTGATTTAGAAATGACGTTAAATACAGAAGGAAAAATAAATTCCTTTTTTCTTTACTCACCTTCCTGCCTTTTCGGATTTGTTATCGCAGCATCCTCTTCTATTTTTTCTTTTAACGACCAATGTGTTTGCGTGTCTCTTGTACCATTTTCTCTCTTCGAAACTCCGTTGAAATTTATCGTACAACGAAATAGTCTGTATGTCATAAATTTTAAAAGAAATGTGAACGGCACTATAAGTCGCGTGGTTATGTTCAATCGCGATCACAGATATATGTTTATATATATATAGAACGTATGAACATCAAAGTACAATCAACTATTGTGAATTCACGGGGTGATAGTTGGCGGACTCGTACCGACGGGACTGCGCTTTATTTTTATTCCAGCACGTGGTATAGGTATGCGAATTACCCCGGGCGAGAAACCTCGGCTCGGAGACGAGTATAAAATGTACTTAGACCGTAGTTCTTGAACCGCGTTTGTCATTTCAACGAGCTCTCTTTACGATGTCTCCTTAATTCCGTAATTAACGTGGCTGTGTGGAGCCACCGAGCAAACGCCAATTAGCTTCCATGTAAATTCCATTCATGAAACAACTCCACTCGTCGATCTATCCGTGATATCGTCGCGTATCTTTTGTCTCGTTCCTTTCAACAGTTTCTTCTTTCCAACATCTCCCTTCGCAATTTTGGGAGTATCGATTCGAGTTCGCGTTACAGGATAATTTTGTAACTGGCACAACCGGATGAACTTTTGAAAAATACCCTCGAATGTTTTCCTCAGTCACTCGTCTGGACCTGCTTTGAAACGTCTCTTCTGTTTGATATTTTTAATGGATGCACACCGTTCTCGTCTGCATACCAGTAAATGATTCTAATTACGTTGCAGCGCGATGTTTTCACAGATCGAACATGTATTTTCTGCGAAAGAACAACTCAGATGTCATATCGTGTTTGGTCGAGGGAAAAGTTTCATTGAGAGCTAATTCATCAATAACTTATGCAAGTGTTATCTCGATCATTTCTACGATTCCTTTCTTACGAATATAACTTTTCTTTTTTCGAATTTGATTCAACAGAGCTGCGTCCATTAAATGTTTTTATAGGAATTTTGTTGTATTTTCTTACAGTATGCAAATTTTTCTCATGAGTATTACAATGAAAGTTCGTCTTTTTTTTATTATTAACTAGCTTCCTATAGCTACTTACTTAGCTAATACTTAGACACGTCGATCTTATTTAGCAATTTATCGTAGATTAAATTACACGGGAATTTCGTTACATTATAATATAATCAAATAAACCAGAGTCATTTCGCAATAGCGATCGATTGCTCCAATTTTGCATGTTCATTCCGAATTTCCAGATGCTGTTTATTTGCATCGATTGTATCTGCATTATTTATCGCTTCGCACTGTTTATGCCCACTATATTTATTTATTCATTATACGTATGAATATTCTGTACATATTTTTGTTTCACACTTGGTTCCATAGAATTCTTATATCTTAATTTAATAGTTTAATTTAATAGCTTGAAGATTTTAGAAAGGAATTTTGATATTTGACATCAATTTATTCCTTTGTATAAAATCTACGAAGGTGGAAGAAAATTGTTTGTTCGTGGTTTAATAAGAATGCAGAAACATGATTTATATGTGTTTTTGAAAACGATATTCGACTAATAATTCTACGATAAATTTTGTGAGAGACAGTTATTTATCTCGTAGAAATGCTGAGAAATGTCATAAGAAATCTTTCAAGATATAAATATCCTGCAGGTTTCTTTCCTCGATGAGTTGTTTATAATCTTCATATTCATTCAAATTCTTAAACTCTCATAAAATACGAGACAAAATTGCAAAATATAAGCTTCACTTTTTCATCGATATTGCAATATCGAATCTTTATTCCGTCTATTTTGCAGCACTATTTTGCAGTCATGTTTCTCTTTATTTTTATTATTTTGCGGTTTTACTATGTTCGAGTAATCAACAAATGGAAGTGTTTTATTCGGCTAACTCCCATTCCCTTAAAACGAGTCCAATGGAATTAAATTTTATGGTCCGCTTAACTCCTGCCTTTTCTCACACGATTCTGCGTTTCATCGCGGAAGGAAGCCACTAAATCTGCACTGGATCATCGTCGGATCGTAACTCTTCTCTGTCCCACCATCGGAAAACGATTCCCACCCTTTCAACCACCTTACAAGACACGCGTTGCTCACAACTTTTGAACTTCGTCGTAGAAAGCACGAGGTGGAAAGCGCGATCACTAGGTGTTTCTAAAGCGGTCAAGCAGAGTAGATATTTGTCGGTTTATCGAAGGTTGATCCTTCTGGCGGTATATTCAGTGTCTCCTAAGGTATCACAGAGTGCTTGACAGAAAGTCTTACGTATAAACTGAAATAAATAGAAAGGAAAGAAAACACCGAACCGATGGAAACTGAATCGTTCACTAAATCATCGCGCGATGATTGAAGACGCGACGCTGATCGTCAATGTTTCAACCGCCACGATTTTCTTCTCTGTTCATCGTTTCCTGCGTCTCTTTAACGAAATCCGGTCCCCCAGCCTTGTCCTCGTTCACCCTGGATGGGTGCTGGCTGTTCGCCGGAGAAGGAAAAACGGCTGGAAACGCTACTAAATCACCGTCAGGATCAGGACTCGGGGGACGACGATCAACGATGCCGCTTGAGGGAGTGTCTCTACTCCTCCAGCATCACCTGTTGGTATCGTATCCCGGTCACGGGCTATACAGGGTGGCAAGGGGAAAATCTGCTCGAGCTAGACGCCGAAAACACGCTTGCGCGAACGCAGATCGATGTGTTATATCGCAAGCTCTCTTATACGGATCCTCTGCTCTAGCTCTGTCTCCTTCTTCTGAACGTTTGTTGCGAATGAGACGTGACGCGACGTCGACGCTTATCGTCGATTTGACGAGTGCTGTTGTGTTTATCGGACATTGATTTGTATCTTCCTTTCTTTTGCTTCTCTTCCTTTTTTGGCTACAGCTCGATAAAACCTTTATGTTCTTCTTTGGTCCTCGTTTCGAGCTGAAGTTGGAATTCGATGATTAAACCAGATTGATGACTTTTGGGAAAATTTTGGTATTAGTACTGTAATTTGGTTTGTTTTATTGATTCAGTTATTTGAAAATGTTTTATTATTAAATAATTTCAGTTATGTTGTGATTTTTCTGCTACGTTGCTACTTTACCATATTATTCCATTCGTTTTCAATCCAACCGTGTTTTTCTGTTTCAAAGCTTTCCAAAGTTTCAGAAGAATATGATAGATATAATTGATTTCATGTTTCAATTTTATTCTATTTTGCTGGAGCATTAAAACTCTTTGTTTATTGAACCAAGAACGAGATTGAGAGTAAATTTCAAAAACTGTATATTCAGTCCGAAACGAAATGCCACGATACATTATACGTTTTTAAACCACAATTAAAGTCGGAGTTAAAGTTGAAAGAAACCAAACTTTGGTAAAAATTCAATTTAATATATAATATATAATATAATTACTAGATACACATAGTATTTTTGTTAGTATAGATTTTTTTTAGTTCAACACGTTTCGAAATTATTCTTTTATCAAATGTTTTTTAAGGTATGCAAAGAACTGTATATTCTTTAACTAATCGATTTTCCGTTATCGATTCTTATATTTTTCTTTGCGCTTCCTTTCAGAGACGGATGACTTCTTTCGACAAGAAATTGTTGATCAAGTCCATTGGCTCGTAAAAGCTTAGCATGCTACTACTACGTATACTTACTTTTTATCCCTTTAACAGTTTCGATATGTTAGTACTATTTATACGACATTTATTAGACTCAAAAAGATTTGGTTTTAAGAAAATTTTATAAAAGATTAAGCGAGAAGAATTCAATATGCATCAATCGTATAACGTTAATATTATACGTTTAACGAATTATTGTTTCGTATTTATGAATTGTCAGGGAGAGAAATGAAAAAATTCTTTTGTCACTGTATCGACTAGTTTTGTAAATAATGTTTATTAGATAATGCGTGCTTACGAGTATTAGGTAACATAATGTATTCTACGGTCCTTCATAGAAGGTGTACAAATCATTGTTCCAGCAATGTCTTCTAGATTAACATAGATAAAATCATCATCGTTGTCATCGCTATCGCCTTTGTCCTTGTTCGATTCGTTAAATCTATTTCTCTCGCCTGAGTTTGTTACCGTGCGAGCCATTTATCTTGATCGACACTTAAAATCGAATCTGTTTGTCAAACTCCGAGACCATTACTCGCTCTTTTGTTGAATTCTCAGAAATTTTTCCCGCATCTCACGGCAAATATCTTAAAATATCGAAGCGTCAACGGATAGTAAAAAATGTTTCGCGAAGTCAGTAAAGCCGACATGTGCGTGTGGGAAAAGATATTCTTCTGGATGGATCTTTATCTGTTTATTTAAGTACGAGGTTTATTCTTCAGGTTTGTAGTATCTTTTACTTCAAAGAGTTAGAACTTTAATCTAGTTTAACTCATGTTCTAAGAAAAAAACTATTAAACAAGATCGACTACATCGTGCAACGTGATGAATCACTTTGTTGAACCGAATGGTGTGCTCTTCCTCAAAATCAAGCTGATCAAATAAATATTCGGGCGCGATAGAAACGCGCAGTTGGCCTCCGATTTCTAATAAACATCATTCGATTTTAGTGTTCCGTTACACGAGTCCACGATGATCGATTCAACATTCCCGCGAGTCTTTCAACATCAAACAAACCGAAGTCCCTAAAATTATAATAGCTTATACACGATCTAGGGTTCACCACTTTGGGTATAACTAAAACTGTTGATAAATAACGTATCACTTTTGGATGTTTTCTTTTTCTAAATTCGTCAGGGCCATTCGGAGCGTATATAGCTCGTGAAAAATTGGCCTGACGATTCTTTTAAAAAATGCTCGATTTCTTTCATTTCCCTTTACGTTCGCTCAGTCACTTTTCTCCCTCATTCACATTCTGCATTCATCCTTTATTTCTATATATATATCTATATTTGTTTTGTTTTATTTATATAATATATATAATATATATTTTTATGTAGGTAATAGCAAGTAACTTAGTCTTATGTGTCCGTTTCACGTTCGTAATTATAGCAATCTCGAGTCGAATGGAGATTAATTTATTTACGCACGGGATTCTGCATATTCTCACCATTTCATGTTCATAGGATTGTATGCCGTGTACGTGTACATGTATGCGTGCGTATTCCCCAATGATTGTATAAGATCGTGTGAATGTTTGTTGTATTGTATACATGCTTGTAAACGTACTATTTTCCTTAGGTAGTAGGTATCAATAGTGTCTCTTGCTTGTAGCGTTAATAATTAATTTATTAAAACTTTCTATATCATTTTAATCCTCATAGTCTCTTTAATAATCGCCTATACATTCCATCTCGCTCTCTCCCTTTTCTCTCCCTTCCTTATCATCATACGTCTCCTTTACAATCTCTCTCTCTCTCTCTCCCTCTCTCGCTCTCTCGTAAATAGCTGCCCTTTTATTTCGTAAACTCTCTCTTTTATTAGTTTAAATTCATCTAAAAAGATTTTCGCGTGCAGTGTTTGTCGAATAGCTCGAGAATCGGTTTTATCATAACAACAAACTTGTATACTTCCATTTATTTAAAAAATGTTTATTTCAAAATTCGTCTACTTGATAATTTTCTATTTAAAAAAGTATAATTCAATCGTAACAAACAACTAGTTGAGTTAATGAAAATAATAAACATGATATAAACAAAATTGCTTTATTGATGGTTTAAACAGGATAGATTGCCGCAAGTCGAAAAAAAGAAAGATAAAAAATATTTGTAGGATACATTTTTAATATTGGAAAACGTATGTTTCTATATGGATTGGGCTGATCTAAGTTTAGCTTTTTTTCTCATCTATATTGCATCCTGATCTGATTGCATCGAAGCATTATTAAACAATCTAAAATCATCGAATCTTATACACTTTTCTCGAGCGTTCGACATTATAACAGTTTAAATTTAAGTAGACAAGTGAACGAAGTATCAGCATTATGTTTTCTAAGTATTTAATCGATTCCAAGTCTAAAAGTGGCAATTGTTGAGAGTTTAAACATTAAATATTAATTTGAATTTTTATTAAAAGTAAGTTATAAATCTTCAAACACTAAAACTCGCGAAGGAGAAAGCTGGGATGAAGCAACTTTAAGGGAAAAGGAAACGTTAGAGAGGAGAAAATATCTAGAAAAGAAAGCAGCCTACAAATTCAATCATTTAGGTAATAGTTTATAAATATCTAAATTATCTAACGATTATTATCTTTACCGAATAAATAGGGAAAACACAATTCTGCAACTTCGTTCAATTTATCTCTTCATACGTACATTGGCTACAAAATTTTTCGCCACGAATGGTCGTAAGTATTACATTCTCGAGGAATAAAGTGAAAAATTGTAGCCAAGATCAGACAGAAACGGCTTCAAGTTTTCTCAAGTTTCGGTTTTTGAAACTGGTTCTCTTGCACATCCCCTGTTATATACATCTGTGGATTACACGTCGATATATCCTATTTACATGCGCGTGTCTCGTCTTGCCAAACTTGCCCTTTTGTGCGTTTGGACATGTCGGTTGTAATTGTATATAATATAGTAAGTTACAATATTATTAATCTGAGTTTCTAGGCAGTTGTGTGTTGTTTATGTTATGTACGTTAAGATTTATCTCTAAGGTTCTTCTGTTTCTCTTTCTCACACTCTCTCACACTGTTTCTCTCTCTGTTCAAACGTTTTACTTTCGCCCTTTACACGAACAATTGATTTTGGCCTCTGTTTTCTTGCTAAATCGGTTCAGAAAAGAAAAGTTCATCTACGCATGCGTGCTTGATCGTTTCGCTACTTAATTCATAGAAAATGAACACGTTGAACAGTTTTCGTTCGACGTTCGAGCCTTTTAAAAAGATCTTTCAGCGTATTGATACTCGACTCACAAAAGAAAATCATCGATAAATAAAATTTGCAAAAATAAAAGAATTCGACTTGATTCTCACGCGAGAATAAAAAAATGTAAACAAATGTTTGCCTTTATCTTCTTGAAATGCTCGAAACATCGATTTCCTTCAACTCGTTCGATATTTCTCTTGATTATTATACGATGATTTATTTCAACCGTATCCATTTCTCATTCTTCCACTTGCACTCATGTACTCACGCACGCTCGCAATGATTATCTAGAGTTTCCTCCCTCACGAGTCGATTTGAAATTAATTTCTTTTCGGCATCTCACGCGACTTCGAAACCCATCTTCGGCAATTTTTTTTTCGCCTCGAAGGAAAAACGTGATCTCTTCTTCCCCCTTATTTTTTCTCCCCATTTTTTTCTTTATACAAAGAATACACCGTTGCGGCTATACGAAACTAGAACGGTATCATTTTGTCTACATGTGAATAATTCCATGAGTCGTGTGGTTGTAACGCTATCGTAAACACAAGAGTGAGTCTTGTTTCCATCTCCATGTCCCGATCAATGGTATTGAGCAATGTACTGCCGTCGAATCAATCGTTTGAGAAATATACTTCGTCTCCCTCGAACATCGATCATGAAAAATTTTGAACAGCTATAAATAATGTACCATCGTTGATAGAATGTCGGAATCAAAGAAGCGAATCAAATACGAATATCCTTTTCTTTTTTAGCATTCGAAGAATTTATTGTTCTCGACGCCAAGTATTTCTCAAAGAATCGATCCAATCAATATTTTTAACGTGCTAGACTTACTCTTTACGAATTAGAAATCGTAAATATCGTCCTATTGGTCTTTTACACTACTTAATCGTTCACTACGTGGCGGTTATCAGTGTTATTGCTGCTAAGAGTTCGTTCAACAGGATCCTGCTGTCTCGCTAAGGTTATTTTATCGGTAGACAATAAATTCTGCTTGTCGATTTGAAATTGTTATCCTTGTCAACGCCGAGGAAAACGCAAGCGTACGTATTTTTACTTCGAGGAAAAAAGCTTCCACTAACGATCGTACTCAAGACCTTTCGCTTCGTGTAAAGTAATTAACGATCATTCGCTGTATAAACCGATAGCCTTTAACGCAATTGTTGTTCTCGACGTCCTTTGCATTTCGTGATATTGTGCATATTTGAGGGACTCAGTGAAAAAGTGGTACAAGCGAATTTTTTTCGGCACTAAATAGGACAGAAATATGAAGAAATGATATCTGCGTTTATGATGAACGTAGAAGATTTTGCTATGAATAATCAAACCTTTATAGGTATAATAACGAGTATTGTTATTGTGTATAGTTGAAAGAATAGGAGTAGCAGAGATTTGTTTTAGCTAATACGTATTATAACAAGTGATAGTACAAGTACTTTGGGTATTTTATATACTTTTTATATATTAAATGTATTCTATCC
This sequence comes from Bombus huntii, assembly GCF_024542735.1. Lineage (NCBI taxonomy): Eukaryota > Metazoa > Arthropoda > Insecta > Hymenoptera > Apidae > Bombus > Bombus huntii. The sequence continues at coordinate 10,230,772 of NC_066251.1, forward strand.
ATTTTTGCATCTTTAAATTTCTCATAAATGCATAAAAATCCGCAATCTAACGACGTGTCTTAATTAGAAGCATATGCATTTCTCTATTAGAATTTAATTTTATTTATAGTTTTCTTAATTGAGAATTTTTTCGTTCGTACTAGTTTTCCTCTGAACCCTTCTTTTAATCCTGTCGAATCTATAGACGATATATCTCTTAAAATTTTCTTTTGTACAAAACGATACTTAGTTGTATTAGATCGTTCAATAAGTTTGTACAGCGATCCGTGTTTACTTTTCGCGATGTATTTTATGTACGTATTGGGTAAGCGATTAGAATGACTAATCTTGTGGCATAGAGTTGAAGAAAAGATATGAAGAAAATAAATGATAAGTACTACCCAATAGTGCAATAAGTTTTTGATCAAATGCGATGATATTAAGCTAACTAGAAATACTAATGTTTTTGAGATGTAAAACGTTATAAATACGAGACACAGGAATCTCAACAAAAAGTAAAGATTTAATTAATGACGTTAATTGACGACGAATTAAACACGCAAGATATATCGTCCAGTGTTGCAGAAGCGTCGTATGGCGAGATATTTTGTCCTTAAATGCGTCTGTGGATACAAATGGGTTGATACAGAACGAATTTTTGTTAATTCCTTCACCATGGATTAATCTTCTACCAGAGTCGTAGAATGGTGCTGCGAGTTGTCGAAGGCGCCTTGGTTTCTTTTATATAATATATGTATATAATATATATATATGTATAGTCGTTAACAATGTTAATTACAGGTACCTAAAAATTTCTCGCACGCGTTCCCCACGTCGGAAAAAAGTAAGAAAAGTCGAAATGTTCGTACAAGCTAGGACAGTCTACGCTAGTTTTCGGTATCATTCGCATCTTTTGATTCGCAGTGCGTTTTTTGCCTTTCTTCTTTGTGTCTTATTTTCACAATCGAGCGTTCCGTTTGCTATCTACCGGTGATACTTATCGTGATATTACAAAGTCGATAATGGAAAAACGTCGTTACGAAAAAATCAAAGACGCTTGCGAGAATTTCGTCGAGTAAACGCTAGGGAAATCGGTGTAATATTTGATGTATGCGAGCACGACGTTATATATATTTACAGTGTCTGCAATAATAGTAATTGATCCGATATTATTTCCCAATGTTTCACAACGCGTTTCACTTCGCAGCTCAGCTTTTGCCTCGTTCAAAATTTTCGCATCCTTCTCTTCTTGATCCTCAGCGCGTATCGTAGATTTTCGGATGACTTAGGACAATGTCCGAGAGCGATTGGCAAACCAGATGAAATATTTGTTTAGTACTTGCTCACTGTCTCTAATTTAAGTTACATCCCAAAAGAAGTTCCCTTTTCTAGATATGTAGAAGTATTTTCTACGTGTTCTCATTCCCGAGTCCTCGGTTTTATTTTACGATTTATCGACTAAAAAGTTTATTGCTACGTCTCGACTACTATATCGAAAAGGGATTTCGGCAATTATAGTTTCTCATGTCATAATGGTTCAGTATAAATTGGCTTGGCAGTGTTTCATATTGGTGAGCATAATAAATAGACCTGCCAATTTATCCGGATTTTTAATGCTTGATCTAATTTAGATAATATTCAAGTATCCAACATTAACGTCATTACGCCAAAATGACCAAGCTAAATAGAGATTTGATTAAAAATTTCATATTTAATTTAATCTTCTATCGAAAAAGGAAATTTTAGATACAAAAGCATTTAGTATAATTTAATTCTATTCGGTTATTAGTTGAATTTTCTACTTAATTTTCTAGTTAAAGAAAGGCGCCTGTTACAAGGATGTTTCATATAGATTGAAAATTATCCACTTTAATTGGAATCTAAAGAATTTAGAAGAATTTAGTTATTTAAAATTCAAATGTAACACTACTATAACAAGGTAATTATCTCATGTGTGTTTTTAATAACGCACAGTATGCATATACATATGTATGCAAATCTAAATAATGATAATTGAATAGCGCAGTTGATTCTATGAAATATTCAGTTTTTTATATAAATATTAATTGAATATTCGAATATTATCGATATCCGGATATTCGCAGTCCTAACAAGGTATTTCGTTTACAAATGAACCAGCAGTTGCGTCAAATAATTGCGTCATGCATGCGTAATAGAAGCCTCGTTATAACAAACGTTATAAGAACATTTTTAAGGATTTCAGTCGGAGGTTGGAAACATTTAATAAGTGACGAACAAGTCTTTCCTCTTAATGGTCTTTGGTGACGAACTCTAAATGACAAAAATTCTTTGTCATTTGTAAATATAGAAACTCTAAAAGCTTTAAACAATCGTATATACGTAAATATTGGTTTCTGTGATCTGGTTTCAAAATTTCTAATTAAATGTTATAAAAGTTTCATTATTTTCTCGCCGGTTTTTCTAGTTCTTCGTTTTTTTTTCTTTTTTGGTTTTTCTTTAATTCCTTGGTCTTAAGCGCACTTGTTAAGTTGACAAGGAGCAAGCATTCAAATGATTATCTGCGTCTTTAAGGGTATAATCTTCATATCATTCGTATTAAAAAAGAAAGTATATCAAGGATAGGTATAATATTTGGGAGATTCGTCTATTTTATATAGTAGTTATTTCGAATATATCCTAATTGCTCCTCTATGTCAAGGATATTATCATGCAGTTGTAAATTAGAAAATAAAATTTATCAAATCATTCAACGTTAAATCATGATTAATAGATCTTTTCTTTGATTGACATTTGAACGCGTGCCACCTAGTATCCATCGCTTGAGATCTTATATAATTATTCCAAGGTAGAAGTATCGAAAAACATTTATTGGATTTCTGTCAGGATAATACCGAGGGAACGTTTCTTAAAGAGTATCCTCGTTCGAAAGAAATTCTTCCTAGCAAGCATTTTTGGCCGCCTCGATTGTCCGCATCATTACACGCTATTCATTCAGGAACGCTTTTTCTTACGCTTATAAGTATTCATCTATGAATATCTTCAGGACGAGCTCAGATTTCTGTATAAAATTTCTATGTAGATGAACATGCTAATAAATACGGTTTATGCTATAAATAAATTTGCCGTTGAATATATTTATGTTCCTATAAATTTTCAGTTCCTATAAATTAACAGTTTCAGTGTTAACACTTTTATAAACGAAATAAAACAAATGTTCGCGGTTTCTCGGTAAAATTCCTTTGGGAGGTAATACAGGCGCAGTGTGTATCAAAAAGCTGATTTCCGTAGATGCAATCGATACAGGGAAACAAATAAAAAGTTCTCAATAATTATATATCTGCTTGATAGTATGGACGGACGTATCCAGCTATTAAAATAGCAGCAAATTAACCATTATACGTTATACAGATATGTTCTTTCAGCGAAGTGCGATAACAATATGAGGAACAAGATAGTTTGTTCATAAAGTTAGTCAAAAATGGCAAAAAAAAAAAAAAAAATACAATCGCATAATTCATGGCGGCGCGGCGTGTGAATGAGAGGAGAAAAAGATAAGGAAGGAAATTGAACTTGTCCTGAAGATGATCGTTCAACACATGGTCTCGATCTTATCAATTTTCACAGATGGAACGTACGTTCTTGTTCAATTTTTCATCTTTCATAAGGCGCGATCGAGTTCCCCGGAGAACTCAAAAAGATGTTTTCAGGGAAAAACGATCTTTCAGCTGATCCAGTCCGCACGTTTACAGGGTCCTATAGTTCCATGAAACGTGTCGAATCTTCGGCGATCGTAGAAAATCGAGGAATCCTGCTGTGAATGTCCTCAAAGAAGATCAAGACGCTCCGTAGACGCATGCGGAGTTGTCAGGTGGACTGATTTTCTCCACTGGCAATACTGCCGCTCTGTGCCATTCGTCGCGCACCTAAAATTCCATTTTTTTAAAATCCATAGAGTTAATAGCTAAGAACGTACGGCAATATACATAAATATCGATAGAATTTAAATAATAATCTCGCGTAGAAGGCAAATTTTAATTGCTTTGGAATCTTTGAATTATTCAACGTTTTATAAGTAACAAACTCGAGGTTATAACTTTTTGAATATTTTATGATAAGGACATTTTGTTTATCTTAGAGTCCTTATTATTTTAGCTAGTTTTGTTTTTAAAATTTTAGTTGGTTGTTACAACAAATTTTATCCGGTAAATCTTATAAATCGTAATAAACAAATAAAGATAATTTCCATGTTATATTCGGAATACGAATTTTTAATATAAATTTATATTATATGTACTGTAGTATAAACTTATCCATTCCATCTATTCCTCTTGAACAAGTATATCTCCTATACAATTAGCACAAATCCTATTTTACTCTTTGATTATATCCATTTTAATTAATTGGCAAGAAATATAACTCACCTGCTCGACCTTAGCGAATACCCTCAATAAATTGAGGCCAGCTAGCTTTTTAATGTCTTCCTCCGTCCACGTTGGATCCTCCAGCAGAGTAGCCAACAATTGCGGATACCTCGAAACATCCTCCAAGCCGGTAGGAGTGCTGAAAAGCGCATCGATAATCGCAGTGTCGGTTTATTTGATTCATAATGACCTCTATCATTCAGAGAATAGATGTTCGACACTAAAATTCGTTTCAGCAGTCTCGTATCAATGGAAGCAATTTTACGATTTACGCGTTCGCCTAAGTGTTCATTGTGTGTGCCAGTGAAATGTTGGCAAACTCCCTCCCCATAGATACAACAGTAATTGCTTCATTGAGCCGAGTATCGATAATGATTATTCTCTGAATGCGCGTTGTTGCGCCGAGGATACTCGAAAGATAATTACAAATTTATCCCGTCGAAACCGGCTCCTATTCCAACGTGATCGATCCCCGCCACCTTTCGAATGTGATTGATGTGTGCTGAAACAGCATGGTCGTCCTTAATAAACTTGGTCGTGCCGTGGCATTTGAAATGTGGATTTTATTATTTTCAACCTGCACCGTCATTACTGTACTCCATTTGAACAAAATGCGTTTCTGCTTGATTGTTAATTGGTCCCGGCGCGCGTGTTAATCAGTTTCACATTAATTTACGTGAACGCGATCGAACAGAAGAAACGAATCATTGTTCAGCTCGAATATAAATGTGTTTTATCAACATAGTAGAAGTCAATCCATTCTTATATTTATTGTTTTATACCATTCTTCTCGATAGGAATGTCGCGTGTTCATTTCGCTGAAGTTCGGACTGGAGAGATTTCCGAGGTAATTTTTCGGAATTTCAAGGATTCTAAGTTCCAATTATTTTTGAATTCTCAGCTCCTACACAGAGCACGGTGATCTCAATCTTTCAGTCAACAGCCCAGTTATAAATTATATTATCTTGCGTACTTCGCAAATCAGTTCACAATCGATGTTGAATTTTAATCTTTACTTTTTAGAAATATCCATATTTTCAGTATTTGCAAAGGTTTGACAACATTTATCGAAATAATAAATTCAGTATTCGAAATTAAATGTTTTTATATCAAACAATCGTGATTTGTAAAATGGACCATGTTATTGCGTAGTGGAAAGGATTTCAAAGCTAATAATTGCAATGCAGTTTCTCCTACAGCCGACTATTGCTTTAAGTAAGAATAAAATAACATATCGATGATGCTTTACGTACCAATAACGTCTTTTATGGTGGCTGTACTGTTGCACGTTATGAAGTATGTATAAAACGGAACCATTGCTACACCGCCATTTTTAGCCTGCGAACAGATGTATTAACCTGAGATATGCCAAAATTGTACAGCTCTGAATATTATTCGCGCAAAGAGAAGCGATTGTAAAATGGTGCGGAGAAGAATAAAGCGGTTATTTCATTTTCTGCGAATATACAAAGGCATTGGATTTTTATTGTGTTTTCAAAAAATTCTTCTCATTCCTGCAGTATACATATGGACTGTTTCAAAAGATGAATATAGGTAAAAAATTTAGAAAGCTGCTGGTAGTTTGTAAAATTCATAAATAGAGTCGACAAAAAGCTATCAATTTCAGAGTATGTGATAACTCTTGAGGTCAGTTTGTGGAAAATGCGCATATCGTTCGTAATTCAATTCGTTATTTATGTAGGATAACAGCTTTCGGATAAATTTAGTAATTTACCTTGACGTACTGTATTACGTAATTTACAAAATGTATCTACAGAACGCAATAGCGCACAATTAACGAAATCTTTAAACAAAAATTACATAGATCGTTCGAATAAAGTATTCGAATCTGTAAATTCAATTCTCTAATTGTCAAATCTGAAAAGCACAAGATGCTATGATAAAGTATTCGCGTGACACGCAAGCTTTTGGAAGCTACAGAAAGTAACGGTTTACATCGATTCGTAGTTTACGATTTCTCCGCTTCAATCTACGATTCGAATGTTCTACGCTGTTGGACGATATTAAAAAAGTTGCGATTCGAGACGGCATACTTTCTGAAATGCGACTGGGAAACGCACGTTGAAATTCGATGAGCTGGTCGCTTGTTCAAATCTGGGACGCATTCGTAGCTTTCCATATTGATTTCGTCCAGAGTCCTTTTTCAAAAGACAAACGGAAACGACTTTGGCTACCATCAGAATCATCTGTTTCCACTTGCTTTTATGTTCCTGTTCTTATAGCGTTGGTAAAGGGGACATCTGAAGATCTGCACGCAATCGATATTATAGGGTAACAAAGAAATCGGTGGTTATGTTGCAAAAAGTTTACGCGTTTGTTCTTTCTCCGGAAGTTTTATTTACTATCTAGTATAACTACGTTAGATTGTAAAAGGAACAACTTCCTCGTTGTTAGATGACAGAGTCATTGATAATTTTCTATTTCAAGCCGACTTTTTGAAGCATTTAATTTCTTTAGTTGTGTGATTTTTTCAGTAGACCGGTGGTATGGGTCTTGCGGTCAGCTCTTGAATTGCTCGCCAATAAAATTCGAAGAGATCGTAAAGTTACTCCAGAGGAATGCAATTTCACTTCCATTCCGCGGAGACGGTACACATTGCATTGAAATTTTAATACCACCAACTGCTATAAATCATATTCCTCGCTTACTAGGATTTTTGAACAATTGATTCGGAATTCCATGAAACATTTAATATCCACGACGCGACGTGTCCGCGCGTCGTGTCATCGGAAATCGCCGTGTTTCCCGATACAAAATTTTGCTTTTTCGAATTTTGCCATAGTACAATGAAAACGTTTCTCTCGCTTGACGTTATAAAGTTCGTTCACCAATGCTTGTCGCGCTTAAATTTAGCATGAGGTTGCTTTACTCCTTTCCGATGATATTTAGATGAATATTCATTTGATCTATCCAATTTTAATTTGCGCCATTAACCAATAATTTAGCAGCTTAAGCGGAATTTATAAGTGGAATTTACGTTACTCGCATATGTTAAGATTAGCATTACGAGAAATTATTTAAAGCTACTCTGCAGATTCTCTTATCAATTTGCATGATAGAGATTTTACGGATTTTACGGTACAGTAATCGATACACTCTAATTAAAAAGAAAAGTTAGCTATAGACATAGAATCGGTACGAAAGAAGCGCGATAAACTACTTTAATTTCCTCCATTTAGCTGACCTCTATATTCCTCGTTCAACTTAACTTTATAATCCGGTCCAAGATAGCAACGCAGCTACATCTGGCCGATTCGTCAATGCCGAACTTTTGATGAAAATCTAAAGAATCTCCTAAAGTACCGGACCGATTTTTATCCGTTTCGGTTAACACGAAATGCTTGAAGCTAGTGCGCCATGGCCATCCAGTTTTATCAGGACCTTTTTATCTCTACCTCCTATCGACAATTACTGAATGTGCCAATCGAGAGAAGAGACAATGCCCTCCCGTCTAGTCGATACCTGACCTGACTTAAACTATGAAGTAGCCAGCGTTAATTGGGGCAGCAGTGTGGCACAGCTAATAACATGTTACCAGACAGGCCATCGTTCGGCCTCTGATTGGTGTAACTCATCCCCTTGTCGCTTCGTCATGATCGAGCCAGTATTGATTGTACCGGTGAAGCAAATAAGAAACACATATTGATTCTCTCTTGTAAAGATACAATTAGCAGGGATTTTAATCAAACTAATTGGATTAGTAGATATTGCTTGCCTCTTAATATCCGACTGTGATTTGATTTTCATATAATTCAAATTTTATTTTAAGAATATTTATATAATGTTTCACTGTTTCTTTTTAAATTCTTTGTCAAGTTCACATTAAAAATTCGCGCGCCTATTACGAATTTTATACAAAAAGATTTTCCATATACAAAAAAGAATTAATAATTGCCAGTCGAGTGCACGAACGCATGGTTAAATGGAATTTAAGGCATTGTTGTCGTCTTCTCAAATTTAATCCGATAGATTAACTTGAAGCATCGACACAGGGTAATTGTCATTTCGACGTCAGTGATTGGCAGGCGCAGCGATAGGATTAAATTTTAATCGAGCTTTGCACGCGAGACTTAATCACTTACAATCAGTTTACCCAATGTTGTGTCGTTAATGTGAAATCACTTACGAATCCAATAATTGTGGAAGCTTGGCCACACGCTACAGCGTAAATTACTGCGAGAACTTTGTGCTTCGAATGAAAGATCATCGCGATTCGAGTTTCTTCTGACTTAGAATCCTGATGATTTATTTCTTCGGCTTTCTAACTTTCGTACGCGAACTCGACGAAAAACCGTGGAGAGTATTACTGTCCGAAAAGGAAAGTTTAACGCACGTAGAGGGTCGTAAATATTTAGATAATTATTTAGCCCGAGTGTTTATGATGCATGGGAACGTTTTAAAAACAGATTGTACATTCTCATTGGCCAGTTGACTTCCTTGTCGGATAAATCATGTACCTTCACGTATTGTAATCCCAATTTAATCCTACAGAATTCTCTGCAGAACCATTTTTTGCCAGCCTCATTGACCCAGCTCGTATATTATTTTATACGAGTATCCCGTGTGACTTTTTTCCACCATTATCCCAAGCGCGAATTCCGCGCCACGTTGAACATGTACTTTCTGCCCTGAATATATCCTCTTGGTCGTTTCGAACTCGCTTCGAATTTCCCTCTTTTTTCATCCCCTATGCTTTTTTCTCGATTCGTTTGCACGGATCTGACACATTCAACGGACGAATTCACCCCCTTTTCCTTGTTGTTCAGCTGACGTTTCAACCGCTCGACTGGTTTCGAATTTCAGACAAGAAGACAGAGGAAGAAATAGATAGATAGATAGATAGATACGATACGATAGATAGATAGGTAGATAGATACACGGAGAGAGAGGACAGAGAGAGAGAGAGAGAGAGAGAGAGAGAAAGAGAGAGTAGGAGAGGCACGTAATGCGTTTTCATCAAATCCTAGAACGAGGCTGGACCGGGCCAACCCTGAACTTTTCGAAACACCCGACCTGGTTCTAGTCGCGTGTTTACTGACCTAAAACCAAATAATCTCTTCGTTGGCCAACGTTTGCGAACAGTTGGTCAAAACGGATGGAAGGGTTAGGAATACTCGTATGTATTTTTGTACACATATACTTTCGAACTATAAGTAAGTTAATCACTCGAAGCAAGAAGTGATAGCCGATGATAGAGGAAACATTTTGATCTAGTGACTACAAAGTTTAGCTTCAACTATTAGACTTATTGCTGGGCTATTTACGAATGTATATATATATATATATCGTGGGAAATATAAATGTGCATAAATGGACAAAATGTATAATTAGGATTTAAAATTCATATTTATATTCAATATCAATTTCAACGCCAAAATTAATATTAATATTAACTATTAATTTTTGCATTAAATATTAATATTAATTTTGACATTAAACATTAAAGGTTTACATTGAACATTTATAATTTATTATTTGATGTTAAATTTTATAGCTTCCATTACTATAGAACGAAAGCAGATTGAACGTAAGTTTACTAAACGCAAAATATTTCCTTTATGTTTTTCAATCTTACTCGACCGATGTGCAATTTTAAAGTATCTCATGTCCTTGACATTATAACTAACGTTACTATGTCCACATATTTCATTAACTTTAAAAATTATATCGCTGTAATTGATTTCCAGAGTTCGCGCACGCTTTTCAAAATTTGTTATTTAACATTAGAATGCCATGAACTTTAAGTATATATTATCTGAAAGGGGATTAAACTTAATGTCGGTTCACTAACTTTCAATGTAGCAGTTGGAAAACTGTAACTAAAACGTTAAAATTTATCGAGCGACCCAAAAAGCTACGACGACGCGACGGTCGGTAGTGGGTTAAGCATGGATTACATCATAAATGCTCACTAACAATTTTATCTGCTACCGTATTTACGCTCAAACTGAATTATTTTCTCCTGCTTTTTTGCGTACAAAGACCATCATTTTGGGCGGACCAACGAGATTGCTTGGAGATTTTAACAACGCTGAGCTTGTAAAAGATACGCGACAACTAGATTAGTTAGTGCTTTAGTTTATTTTTCAAAATGTGGTATTAATATTTATAAATTTTTTATTTTCTGGAAGAAGTATTCGAACGATTATCTATTTACCCCTGTCCAGCCTGGAAATTAGTTAAATTCAAATATACTTGACAAATTCTCGAACTCGATTTTCTCGAAAATCAAGCCTGGAACGAAAAAGATTTATGCTATACATTCGTTTCTTATTTTTTCGCAAGGAATCACCCGAGAAACATGTTATACATGTTATTCGGCTGCACTTTATGTGTTATATAATGAAGTTAATTATTGAATATTTTATGACCCTGAAACAGATAAAATAAAATTGTCTTTGAAAAGCGACACTTATTATTGCTACAACCAAATAATTACTGTCTGTTAAGTTCAACAGTCGCCGTTGGCTTTGCCCTAGAAATTCAAAATGCAAAATATGAGGTTACCTTATTTATGACTTGATATATTTCTACTGGCGCGCTTAACGATAATTTACCAGAAATTTTTCAGAATTATACGACGTTGCATATTTCAGAGCAATCAAGAGTAGGAAAACATTGATGACTGTATTTTCCACGACTCTACGGCTTGGTCCAGAACAAATTCATTGGTCTTAATAAAATATCTACTTAGCTCCTCCGAGACGTAGAAAAACTCGTAACCGTAATGTTAGGATTTTTATGTTGGTTCCTATCTCCTATATCCGGTTAATAGTTTCTACGCGGAAAATGTACATAGACATGTGCATACAGTGTTAATCATGCGAGCAAACTTTATACATGTTACTTTAAGAATCGCAATAGATTGAAATATACTATACCATAACAATAAATTTTCGCAAAATATTATATTCTATTCGCACACTTTTTCTCCCGCAATGTTGTCTTTGGCATTCACATTGTTGAACATTTCTTTAGTCCATGAAATTTATCTTGTTTTAATGATTTTAAAAAGTTTAATAAAGCGCGGTTTAACAAATCATCAGTGATTACCGTGACAGTCAACGTGTGAACAATTGAGTAACATAAAAAGTAGAAAATCAAGAGAAGTGGACTTATCGAGTAAATGGATGAAAGTAGATAGTGAAAACACATTTTCGACCATCCATCGCACATTTTCTATAGCTGGTCAAACTTGCTCCCTTCGTATGCAACACGCGGCACCCTGCTGCACTCATTGCATCACTTTGTGCAGGCGTCGAGTGCTCTTGGCGGTTCAACTCTTACACCGCGTCGCGGCGCCTTCAGATGAACTTGCGAACGTGTAAGTCGATTTTTCTCCTTCCATTTTAATTCTTACCCCCTCTCCATCTACCTTCCCTTGGTTTACAACAACATTCTGCGCGACGTTCCCTTTTTTCGTCCACGTTCGTTTCCGATAAAAAGGATATAACCTAACAAACACGAAGATGGTACCCCGCTGGGGCTAGCCACCCACATGTTATATTATTATACCACTAAACTATAATATTTTACCAAATGTCCTACTGGACAAATTGTAAAATTTAAATAAATAAATAAAAAAAAAAACGTTCGTTTCCGCAACCAAATACTTGGCTTTTTACGACGTCGTTTCTTCTGCTTTGTCCTTTTCTATAGGTTCCTTTGCTAATTGATATACAGTGTTTCTCCTATCATTTGATACTTCTGTTAAATGATACTGTGTTTATCGAGTTATTGTCGGTTTGTAGCGAAATCGAAGAATTTCAAAGTAATATATTTATATAAAAATAGCAGTTTCTATAGTAAACATTTTTTAAAATGTATACGCTAGTCAATATCGAACTATCTTATTATTCAGCGCAATATATATTATTACATTTAAAGAATAAGAAGTTTGGAGTTGAATATTCCAGCTTCATCAATACGTAAAATTTAACATTGTCTTGTTGTATTTAATTATTTTTATGCTTGTCGTATTTAATAGTTTCTATTCTATTTTACATATATATATTTTTTTTATTAATTTTTTATTGAACGCTTTGGCAGTCTTTCGATACTACGTTTTATTGTCTAAAGGTTACGGTTGAAAAGAATTGAATTCTACTGGAAACAAGGATTTATGCAGTGTCCAATTCATGGAAAGGGAAGCGCATAACGTTCGTCTGATCGAGTATCGAAATTGGCTTAACCTTGCCGCACTATCCTATCGCATTTCCATGCACTCCTAACTTTTCCATGTCGATGTGGTTGCACGGGAACTTACCAGATTTCTAAGCACGTCGTCTGGCACGTTTCTAGTGGAATTGCAAAGTGCCCTGGCAGCACTGTGAGAGAAAATCACCGGTGCCCTCGTCGTCTGCAGGGCCGCCCTCATAGTCCTTGTTGAGACATGAGAGAGATCCACAAGCATTCCCAGTCTGTTTAGTTCCCTGACAACTGCCTGAAAAATAATAAGATATAAGTATGCATATTTCATGCTTAATTTTTGTTAACCCTTACTCTGTAATCGTCGACCCTTTCTTTTGAATAAAAAATTGCATTTTCTGCAGTCATTGCAAAAATTATTGTACGAATACAAATACTTCTATACAGAGAGTTTTCACACTTTTATATACTTCGAGTCCTTTGAACTTCATAAAATGATAAGAACTAGACGGACGAAAAAAGTAGCGACGAGAAAATTGACTAATCTCTTTCATAGAAGATTACTCACTTTCATAACCACACCGTGAGAAAAACAATACAATAATGGCAAAAGAAATTTCAAGCGAAATGTTACGTTAACACAACGTTGACCTTTAATTAAATCAGCACATCACTGTGACACTACTGTATAATTTCAAGAATAATTTCAAGGAATTATCGCGTACGTTATCACCGCCCACGTGACTGTATTAACTCTTGGCTCTAGGTAGGATAAATACCGTCGACTGTTAAACGTGCCGATGACGTGGCCAAATAATTGTCACGTATTTAAAGATCGACAGAGGTTGGCTTTCGATACGTGGATTTGGTCGAACCGCGTGTAATTCCATGAACACGGTTAGAATGCAAATTTTCATGCTGACCACCGCCGCCAAAGAGATTACATGATTTTACAGTTTGCATTACCTTCAGCCACGGCGAACTTTATTCGTACGCAAAACGACTCGAATTTCGTTTCAGCAGCCTAGTTTTCGAGCAGCCACGTGTTCCTGTTTTGCATTCGCCGCTGCCACGGACATTATAGAAATTAACTGACATAACGGATGGCCGTGTATTCTGTCATGATGCATACGTATACATGCTCTTTAATTAACAGAACGAAACTCACAGAGCGCAACATTGACCGTACAAGGTTGCGTTGCTCTAACAATCTTTTTTTCACCCTCTCCAGTATCCGCCACCCTAGCGAACCTTTTTCTTCTTTCCATGCACCGTGCTTTTCTGTTTCATACCGCAGCCCGGTTAGCGTATAAAACTTAATTGCCCGTGAATCGTGAGCAACTCGAAAACGAAAATATACACGCACTGGCCATACGCTACATACACTGCATTTTAAACGTATTATTCTGCGTCGATTTTTTCATCTCTGGCGCGGCCGCTGTGTTTTTTCAGTAAGATCGAAAACCAAAGTGTACACTGTTGCTCATGAATACGTGGACATTTTGGTCGATTTGTATTAACGGTACACGAACGTTCACTGCAAACAAACGATCGAAAACAATACTCGCTTTTTTCTTATGAAATTACACATTCTACATACGCGTAGAGAAAGGGAACGGGATTAATCGAACGATTTCGTAATCAGAATTTGTACAATTCAAAAATTATTGGCGACCAAAGTGGGGACGTCGTAGTGCTGAAAATTACTACGCCCTCTTTGCTCCTTAATGCCGCGGTAAAGTAATATGGGAGCCCGGCAATCTCGCACAATTACAAGACGTGCCACTTGGAGGCAATTACTCTGAAACGCCGGAAGGGTCAGTATATATGTACGTGTGCATGGACTTAAGAGATACCTTTAATTCGGCGCGATTTCACAGGGCGTTGATTAAGAAAGATGATCGGAGTTTCTCGTAACACGAGAGACGGGATGGTCCTGAGGTATTACGTGCGAGAGAAGGAGGAAAGAGAGGAGAAGAGGAAAATTCAGAGATCGTGAGGGTGAAGGATGAGAGGGGATGGATGGTGGTAAGGTTGAAAAATAGCGTAGAGGACGAAGAAACGTCGACATTTCGACTGGCGAACATTAGTCGATGGCGTAAGCAAGCCGCCTCTCCTATCGCGCGAAAATAGAAGAAAAAAGCTGCTGCGGTGCATAGACCGGGACGTCGATACGAGAGAAAGGAAAAGAAGGAACACAATGGGCGCTGTCTTTTTTTTGCGAGCGTACTCTCGCTCTAACAAGAAGCCAGTGATGTTCGTTTTTCTCGGTATGCGCGATTTTGTACAGACAACGGGGACGAGGTGTTTCCATCGATTTAAGCTACCTTTCCGCGCAGCCATTCCTTCTTCATAACGAATATTTAAACGTTCGCGCGTTCTCAGATAACGAGATTCTATTAGCGAGGTTGCTGGAAATAATTTGACTTTGCGGAAGCTATAATTTTCAGGCGTAATTCTAGAGAATATTCTACCGTAGACCTTTGAAAAGATGGATTATTTTCTGGCATTATCAAATGGCATATCAAAAGGATATGGCTTAAAAAATATATTTGCCAAAACTTTTGCAAAAAAAACTATGGTGTATGTATGGTGTATGTCCATACGAATTTCATTGATCGATTTGGGCAATGAAGTAACAACGAATACAAGATATTCTTTCAAAAATTAATGTAACGTATTTCCTTGAATTTTTAAGCTTATCGCGAAGAATCGTGCTCTAGCTGAACTATACCGCGTTTCGCAGTGTATGTATTCTATAAAGAAAAGCGTGCACGTGCTTACGCGAAGCAACGAAGGAGAATACCATGGGTGTGCAATACGAGTGTTAGGTAATCGAAGAAGGAAATAGAAAAGGAACAAGGAAAATATCGTAAATATCGTGTACTAGTGTACATACACATCGAAACGAAATCTTTTCTTGAAATATATTTGGTCCACAAGGTACAGAGATGCAGTTTCGTATTTAAATGAGAAAAATATTCCGTGCAAAAGTTACGCGGCTCACGAGGACAAATAAATATGTAAATACGAAGCTGATCGTAGGATTTCCAGCTGTCAGTTTCTTTTATTTTTGCATCTGTTTGCGATCACTTTTCTAACGAAACGCGCCGCTGTTTGTTTTCAGCTTTTTCGTTCGCCTTCATGCGGGTCGGCAAACTTCGAACTGGTGGATATTTTTTTCAATATTATCTTATTTTGTTCAAGAGAATATTCATATCTTATGCTATATAAATGACGATAATAGACAAATATTTAAGACTTTAAAGTATCCTGATATTTATTCTTAGTGAAAAAAGCGTTTAATATTATAAATATGAAATTCGTAAAAATACCCAGTTTGAATCTTCCTCTTTTAGAATTAATCAAAATATGCACGTACTTGAAATATTTATATTGTACGCGAGGAAAGTAATTTCCTTCGATATTATAAGTGTTAATAATATTATCATTTTACGAAAAATGTTTAGCTCGATATGTCAGTTTTCTTCCTCAAAAGTTTGTACCATCGAATAATATAGACAACGCAATTTCCTCGCGAGCGGCGTGGAACGAAATATTAGATTATTTTCCAGCGATTTATACGAAAGATTCGCGTCGTCGCCGGATGCTTACGTAATGTCACACAGTGGTATTGAAAGCAACTCGAATTCAATATCGAAAGAAACAAACGCGAGGAAAATCCTTTCGGGAACTCGGTTACATCACGAAATTATTTACAGTCTGTATCGTAACAGCGGGTCGAGGCGAGGGTGCAGCAAGAGAGAGAAGCAAGACAACCGGGAATAGCTTTGAAATCCTCGGATTAGTGGAATTTTGTAGTAAATTGTCTAGCAAGGTTGCCATGTGGTACCTTCGCAATAACGATTTTGTACCGACGTTGTTTCAATATAGTCGATGGTGTGCTTGAACAATCGAGCTATGTCTGGCAATGTAGTTTGCACACGAACACAATGGAAACCGTGGTCCACGGTGGTGCGCATGTAAATGAGAGGGAAAAGAGGCAAAGAAGAAGAAAGAACGGGGAGTAACAAAGAGAAAACGGTGGAAAGGGCAGCATCCAGTAGAACGAGACGAGAATTCGAAGGGGAGAGATTAGCGAAGGAGGGATGGAAATACTGAAAAGCAAAGGTGGTGGGGAAGATAGCAGAGATGGCTTATTTGATTTACGTTCTCGCTTGCATCTCTTCCGCTTCCAACCCCTTTCTTTCTTCTTTTTTTTTATCACGCGACAGAGACTACCACCGAGAGAGTGCAAATTCCGCAAGATCGATAAAAAATGCTCCATCTCGTCCCCATCTCTGTTCACAAAAAAATT
The DNA here is from genome assembly GCF_024542735.1 of Bombus huntii. Taxonomy (NCBI): domain Eukaryota; kingdom Metazoa; phylum Arthropoda; class Insecta; order Hymenoptera; family Apidae; genus Bombus; species Bombus huntii. Next base: position 10,247,641 of record NC_066251.1, read on the forward strand.
CACCAGTGTTTCTTTTTCTCTTTCTTTATTTCTTTTATCTTTGTCGTCGGTATATCGAGATTCGTGCAACGAATTTCGGCTGGAAAATTTTCCCCATTCCGTTTTAACGATTGAAACTTCTCCGCGAGATTCTATTCAAATAGGTCACGCGCTTATAACTTCAGGAAGAATGAAGAAACGTGGCGTAAATAGAACGCGCATCGTCATTGATTGCTTTTCATTGATTATTATTTACCTTCGTTCATCGAGAGTACTACGGTTACTTATAAATATAGCGTTTATCGCTCGGAGACGATCGATCGATCGTTCTTTAATATTTGCCCGCCTACCTGTTTTCAATACGCTGTAGAAACTGTTCCCAGCGAAATGTTAAATGAGATGGAATATCTTTTCAAGAAAACATTTTCATGTACTACCTTGGTCGTTGATGGCACAGTTATTAATATAATCGCCGTACAGCTTATGTTTTAACGAGTATAATTAACGTAGTTTAGATATAATATTTCGCGCAATTGATTTATAAATTCAAGCAATGTATTGATATTTATCCCAATAGAATTAAAATTCAATGGAATTTGATTTAAAATTGCTTGCTCATTATGACGTACGAAGACAGCAAGAGGGATTGTTTATTGACAGTTTATTCGACTTAAAAATTATTTTTTTGTAAAGCAGGGAACAGTGACTTATCATTTCTCTCCCTTGTTGCCTGCATATGCATGTATATGGTGACTTCGTTTGTTAACTTACCTTTCCAAACTCACTGAGGCCTGGTGTCGAATCCTGGGTACTGTTCGTCTCGCCAACTGAACAGACTGCCCTGCCAAGAAAATGTCTGTTAGAATTTCTTTCTTCTTTTGCGTAAAGACGCCGGAAGGTTTAATAATTTTTTAATATACACGCTTTCTGTCTGTTCACTCGGTAAACATGGATTTCTCACGGGTTAATTTTTCATTTGCCAATGGAAAAATTTCATTTATCCAGACGAAGGAAATGCCAGGTCGAAATCCTACGAATCGTTTTAAAATCGAGAAATAATTTATCACCACGCGGAAAAGCAATTTCTGATCGTAAGAACAGTTCGGCAGAGGCGTAGAATCGTTCGGGGGTGGTCGCAGTTCAGAAGGTAAAAGATCGAAAGATCGTCGGAGACTTGCGAAGCCATAGAAAATTTAATCCGAGCCACGAAAGCCGGTAATCTTTCTTCTCCGGTCGATTTTCACCTCGATGCCGATGTCACCGCGGAAACGTTTTCAGAGGAAGGAGGGTCGACAGCTCGTCGTCATCGAGAACCGCGGGAAATCCAATCGTCTTGGCAATCCCCCGTTCCCACGAGGAAATAGCGGACGAAGACAAAGGAGAACGTGAGAAAAAGATGGAGAGACGGAGGTCAAGGATTAGAGATCGATTAGGCCTACCTAACATTTTCTGTAAAGCGATTCCGGTATCGTCGTAAGAAAACGATTGTTTGATAATAATTAGGGACGAGACCAGGTTCAATGAAAACAGAGTGGCTGACGAAAATATTGGGACACTTAGAGAAATTTTTCATGGATATATTATGTGTGTTATGGAAAATATTTTGAAATTTCGTTAGCACGGTACCGAGACATGGTTTACACGATTACATTGGTCAAATTTGAAACTAATCTGTAAGTAATTAGTTCGGATAATCGAACTACTTACTTCCCTACTTGCTGTACTTTTGTTTAGTCTCGACTGATCCCTAATTTTTCAGCCAGTTACAATATCTACACGAATTCGTTGTACACGGAGGCTGAATTCCATTAGATAGAATTTTCTCGACATGTTTCCCTCACATACGTATCTACTTTTCCTTATCCGTGACACCTTGCGGCGAAGCACGGCGCATTAGGCCTGTAGAAGAGAAAAATATGTAGCATCGAAACAGAGATTTGTTCGAGGACAACGTGACTCTGGTTCTTATTTACAGCGCCGCCAGCCACGACGTCGAGGGACTCGTAAAGTAGGCAAGGATTGAAAAGCAGGCTGTGAATCGGGTCGACGCGGCGGCTATTGTCGTCTGATACTTTGGACTCGAACTGTTAGTTACGGGCAACGATATCGGCCATCGAGTAGTACATTTTGCATTCACGATCATAGACGAATACATAGCCGGCTCGCTCCTCGTTGCAAACTCTCGAGGGTATAAATTCCAGCTTTGTGACAGGAATTATTCTATCTTAATGGTGAGCTTTCGGTGTGGAAAGTATGTAGGTCGTGTTGTGGATACGCTTTAAGGTCTGTAGCTTCGCGAAGTGTTCTCTGCAAAATTGATGCTCAATAGCGGCGTATCTGCTATTTGAAAGGAACTTGTTATTCCGTTGCTCCTATCCGCCGCGTTCGATACGTTTTTCGGGCATCTATCTATCGAGGTTTCAACCATTCCACCCGTTGTTCTACCGGTAAGATAATTTTGTTAGTTTTTGTCAGATATTTGAGTGGTATTTGTTCGTGAATCGTACCGGAAAAAATTTATCAACACTGGGATACAAATTTAATAATCAAAGTAGTCAAATTCATGTAAATTCATGTTTATGGACGCTGTTAAACAAATGGAGCCGGAGATTTATGGTACCTAACTTGGATTTAGACCCAATGGAGCAATGATTTGTTTCACACCTTAAACATCATAATTAAGATTTAATTTTTAAAATTTTATGTATTTTTTCAAATTATGTTTCTTATAAATGCTTAAAAATCTACAATCTACTCGTTATTGAGCAAACAGAACTGTAAAAAGTTCCATATAAAACGCACGATATATCTATAAAAGACTTTTTACGTTGAATTTTCGTAAGTCACCGTATCTCAGAACTACACGACTCGCAGGAACAAGGATTTAAAATGTTTACCTCGCCGTTCGCCAGGGTAAAACTCGACAGAATTGAAGAGATGCATGAAGAAAAGCTTTATTTACAACGGAGCCCGGTACAGAGCGTGGGGTATCGTGGGACGCATAAAACTTGCCTGTACGATTGATGTCCTCAAGGAACTCACATTTCTAGCTCGTTTCGACATTATTCTAGTAGCAATCCCATGTTTCTGGAAAGTCCGAGCGCGACGATTTCGGGATTCTCGCGAACAGAGAGAAAATAATAAGAAACTTTGCGGGCTGTAAATGCGGGAACCCAGATCGGGTCTCCGGAGATTGAACCGTATAGCGAACCCCGGGAATTTCGTTGAAATATAGCGACTGAAAAGGAAACCGCACGAAACTTGTTCGATGCAGGGGGGAATCGATGCTGAAAGAAATTCCTGCGAAGGATCAACTTCTCGTAAAAGGAATCGGTTATTGGACGTACGGGAATCTGTGGACTCATTGAGGCATCTTTCGATCCATTCACTGCTTAGTTAGGATCGAATAAATATAAGAAGGAACTTTTGCATGAATTTTCGTCTCTAAACACAAGGAACGTTTTTATGAATTTTCATGCGAGTAATTCCTATATGTGCTATGTATTATTAACGAGTCTACTTTACTCTGGACGATTTGGTTAATTTACAGTAATAACATGTGAAATTTGTCAAAACGTAAGTGCCTTACCAAAGATTTGACAAATTTCTATGAAATCTTTCTATGAGAATGAAATGTATAGAATCTGATAAAAAACGCTGCATCGGAAAATAAGAGAACGAGTAGTTTTTGTCGCCATTGTAAAGTTTTAATTTGAATTGAATATGTAATGTAATATAAATATAAATGAATATGTAGTATTTGAACATCATCTTTTCTTTATATAGTCGGGATCAAGAAATGTCCTAATATCGATGAAAGGGGATGTACTTTGCTGTGTATTGAGACAGAATTGTCGATCCGAATCAAAGTTCCTTTGTTTCCTTTCGAAACAAGCTTCTTTTGACCGTTCATTTCTTCGAACGTAAGACGCGAATGGAGGTTTTTGGCAGGGTACTGAAATCGCTGAGATGGAGGAAATTTTCTGTGCGCCAAGGTTTCAGATTGCGTCGAGCTCTTTCAGGTTGATCGGCCATGGCATAGGTTTTTCTTCGGCGATGGATCACGGTATAAAGCGGGGCCGAACGACCTGGTAAAAAGTACTCCTAGTAGTCGTATTTGACGAAAGAGCGGGACGAAAGAAGTTTCACTGGCCGATTAATTGAAATGGAAAAGGGTCCTTTGGTTGAGAAATGTTTTGTACGGAATCAATTCAATGTGCGATTTCGGTCTGCTTTCGGGACTTCCTTTTTTCTCACCGAGCCGAAAGAATACCATTTCTCTTTTGTACGTTTCTTTCACGATCCCATTATATTTCTACGGGGTATATTTTGTACTCGGTAGCATAATTAAGAACAAAATTAAAAGAATTGGCATACGAATAGAATGGTCGACTAATATTGGCAGCAATAAACTTTTTCCATTGAATACTAATGCGCTCCTTTCGCTATTATTATAAGTATTCCATTGAATACTTACACTCCGAAAATTTGTACGATCAATCTTTTACAGTAAAAATTTATAAAACCGAAACAAGAATTGTAACTTAAATGTTTTATTCATTTTTATATTCATATTTATCATTTTTACATTTTATCCTTTGTTATGCCACTCATTGCGGTTTTGCAGATGTATGTACGTACGTACAAAGACCTGAATTAAATCACTTGGTCGACTTCATGACAACATTTCGATATGAAATTGCGTGTATTGTAATTCAATCGTTAATTAAATTGCTCGTAGATTCTGGTTTCTCGAATTGATTATCGATTTATCGCAACGTGAATTGTACCGAGTATATTTTGATACGTAATTAATGGACTGATATTATAGAAAATGATACGGAGACAGTTAAAGGTCTATCAGGTCAATTAGGCAGTTTGGAAGTCTATACACGGAATATTGAAATACTAAAATAAATTTGGAATCCAACTTATCTTGTTCGTTAAGTTTAACACCAAATGTTGGAAACTGAAAATTTAATCCTGTTCGATCGTAGCTGTTGATTTATGCATATAATACCATAGCGAAAACATTTGCCTCCGCTCCTACCCAAACTTTATTTAGAAGTTTGACTATAAATTTTTTTAGATCTTTCGAAAGTGGTATGGAATGTACTCACCAGGAAGTATCGCAAGCATGCGTTAAGGTAAGGTATCTCGCGCCCAGGCCGTAAAATGTCCTGAGAACACCTAAGGAATTCCCCAGGGAGTGACCACCTTCCACCCCGATAAGACTTGCGATTTTGCCTTCTCGATGCGCTTCGATAAGACCTACACAATACGAAAAAGTACCACTTTGTTTAGTACGTTTATTGCATCCGTATATTTGAAATTGTCCACATTTTTTCATCAGGAAAAGATAGGTTATGCTCGTTGAGAAAAATAAACACGTTATCGATGTATCCACTTAATCGTGATTGAAAGAGCAGAATAATAATAAAGAACAGAATAATTTGAAGATATGCCGACAGTTAGAAAAATATGTATTTTTAATCTCTGTTCCAATAAAATCCTCTTTTTCCCCTCAAATATTCTCTCAAACTCGTTCTCTACTTCAATAAAAACCATGGTAAAATTATTTTTGTCCTTTTTGTCGGTTTTTTTAATGTTGTCCGCAAATTTCTAAAAGGGCGGGAAAGTGGGTGGGATTTCCATAGAAAAATTCTTATCACCGTAGACCAATCAGGTATCAAGGAATTGCTTGGAACGAGTTGAACAAGACCCAGTGTTCTCATACTAGATTATTCAAATCGAGTGAAGAATACGTAAGTACGCAAATAATTCGCTGCTTGTTCGTTTTAATGGTTACAGAATTGTAGTTTCTTCCTGAATGGAGGAGGCTCTTTATTTTCTGATTTTTTATTTATCCAGCATCAGTTGTCCTATGTGGTTGTCAGCAGTTATCGTTGCCTATTTTTAAACAATGGAAATACAGAATAAAATCGTTTTGTTACATACACGTGACGTAAACTGGTCGAAACTCACGTGAATCTTATCTGACCTTTTTTTTAAATTTTTCACTCACTAAACAATTTATAATTTTTTAATTTTATCATTTATTTGGATTTTGTTTGTATCTGATTTGTTGTATCGTTATGAGATTAGGTGATCGTTACGTACTATTCGACCATCGATTCTCTTCAGCCAATGATAAGTATCCATATAAGTATGAATTTAATAAGTCGATCAGTCATACGAGGCATTGCAGAGTTTAACCACCAGTTTCTCTACAAATCACCTTCTTTTCCACCTACTGCCCTTTTCCTTCCACGACCTTGTTTCGGTTTCTCACTTGGCGGAGCTTCTCAAACTTATGAAAATGGTTGACAGCTTTCTGGAGCAGGTTACTTGTGAGAAGTTTTACAAGGCGTTTGCTATACTTCGCTCGACTCCGACTGTCGCACTTGCCTTACGTCCTCCTCTCATTTTTCTGCAACGGCGCATGCATAACGTGACCTTTGCTTTACGTTTGTTGCACCGTGAGTACGCACTGCAATTCCAACTGACAAAATTCTGTCGACGACTCTTTGCATCTAACCTTCCGAGTTACTTGCAATGACAGAAATTGAAATGACAATTATTTTAGAACTTGCACTATTTTCCGCACTATTTCACATTGTCGAGTGAAATAAAGGTAAAATAAGTTGTAAAGTAAATTTTATAAAGTAAAGAAGCTTCATTATGCAAACATTTTTGTCTTTCTATTAGTTCGGATATGGGAGGCTCTATTATCATCTAATATATATGTATATACTTGCGACCATAATATATGTAAGTCAATAATAAATTGACATATGTAACTCAGTTAAAAACGTTAACACGAGTACAACGTCCATTTCTATTTTATTTGAACTTCAAATACGAACTTCGAGATGTAGGTCACAAACTTCAAATACGAGTGCGAAATTCTAAGAATCTAGTGCAAGTTTAAAATAGGTCATACAATTGGAAGTTATGCTAACGTACTGACCATTCATCGAAGATAAATTCTCTTTCCAAAGTACTCGAAGAATTTTGTTCACCCCATAGTGATAAAAAATGGGGTCATAAAGTATTCAACGGGAATATTAGGGTGGTTCTTTTGCAAAGAAAAAGCGTGGGCGTAGAAACCGCATTTGACACGATACTAAGTTGCAAATTGATATTACAACACTCTGATAGGATTTGTTACGAAGCTTCGTATTTTGTTAAGTATCCTGGTTTAAAATTTTTCGTGCGTCGAATTTAGGTTATACTGTCTCATACTGTATAGGAAATACTAACGTCCATATCATAAACTTTAGATCAAGAGCAAATTAAGACTGGTTTTACGATCATCTTCAGGTTTCAACTATGAAAAAGAAGATTATCTCGAACCAGGACTGTGGTTAAAATTTCAATTGTAGGGATTCTGTGTTATAAACATAACTTGTCAAGAAGTTTCCTACGGGGCTTCTGGTTTTATTTAATTTCGTATGTTTCCGTTACGTTACCCTGGTAATGGTTTTCGCGTGGAACTGTCTGGCTTCGTTGAGAATTCAAGGAAAATGCATGTAGAGGCTCAAAAGACAAGTGAAAAGTTCTATTCCTGACTTTCCGTTGGATGTTCCTTTTGCGACCCCGATTCGGTTTCCTAGTTGCCAGAGTTTCTTGAGCTTATGAAAATGGCTGACAGCTTTCCGACGTGGGTTACTTGTCGCCGAAACTTTTGCAAATTTCCTCGCGCAGGTTATAGACTCCTTCGTTTTTGTTTTTCTTCCTTATCATTCTCTCTCGTCCTTCCCTGTGGTAATTTTCCAAACTCTTTGCCAGAGGAATAACTTTGCGTTTTTAAAAGTCCGAAACTTGCGTATTGTTTGACCGAACAGAGCTGGATGAGAGAGGAAAATGTCTTTGGCGGCAAATAGGATTTTATCATATTTTTAATAGAATCGTCGCTGTCGACGAATGGATTGGACTTTATTATGATATTTGAAAATTTTAATTTAGAGTTGGGAGTTCGCGAAAGAATATTCGGCGTATTTCTGGCAAAGCCATATTTCACAAAATACAAGTGCGTCAGAATTTTGACGTCAATCTACGCAGTAATGAACGAAACTAAATTTGCTTTTAAAAAACGTGTAATAATTGTTTGTTCTATTTGTGAAATTGTTTGATTTAAACAAGCAAATAGGATATTTTCGTGGAAACAAAGCCGCGAGTTACAGTGTATTTTTGCACTACTTTATTCGTTAACTCAGTGAGAAAATATAGGAAAGAGTAGAAGAGACGTGAAAATTTGCATGAAGGCAATTTTATCGATTAACTAGCCGCCGATAAGCAAACATTTTTCTCAACCGTCGGTAAAGCTACGACAATATGAAACGGTGCTACCAAGTTGGAACCAATAATTACTTTCCTCTTGAATGATACTGCTTCAGAGAAATCGAGCAATTAATACTAGTTTCCTTTGTCCTCTTGAGTTTCCTCGAGAGCAAACTTCCTACCCGGCTCTGTCGTTTCTGTTGCATCCATTGTTACTTGCAGTTGGTACGCGATTCTAGCAATCTAATTATCAGTAGAACAAGTAGCAACATCTTAAACTTGAAAATCTGTTTTGTTACTGCTTATTGACTGTTATTGTACCAAGTTCCTCAAAATTATTAATTTCCATCGCTTGTATAAACTTCGCAAGGTAATTATAGAAACTTATAATTGCATTATACTTTGTTCAATTCGTTGAATATCTTTCATTTTATACGAGAGGCAACTCGTTTCAACAGCTCTCTAACCATTAACATACACACTGCTACTAAAATATGGCTATTCATCTTCAGGAGCTGCACAGTTTGTTCATCAAAAATATCTTTAGCTTCAATGAGTCATTAAATTTTTGTAAATTAAAATGATTGTAAAAATCATACGTCTATTTACGTAGCATTGATTTTTAATTTTATTGATTTCGAATTATATGCAAAACTGTTACAACGTAATTGTACATCTTGTAAATCACTTGGAAAATATTACATACAAAAATGAGTTTTCATATTATTTGAAAGAACAAAGAAGAGATTTGTTTACTGCACTTAGTTCCTATTTTTTTATTATATTACATTTTCATCTTCCAAAGTAACTTTTACGAATTGTTAGAATTGTTAAAATAGTACCTTCTCGTACATATAATTTAGCCTGAATAATAATTAAATAAGGACCAAACAACATCGGAGTTCCATTCCACGATGCAATTTCTGCTGTAGTAAAATAGAGAATTGTAAATCTTTCGAAATCCGTGGTAATGCATTGTTCGTTCGTAGAACGTAAGTCTCGCTCCTTTTCTGTTTCTCAGTGCTATGAAGCTGCATTTTTTATTTCTGTAGCAACCTTAGGGAATCGTACCTGATAAATATTGCCTACACCATTACGTACACCTTGATATTCTGTGCACCAATCTTCCTCAAGACGCTCTTATCTCTTCTTCGTAAGTTGAATCGAACAAACTCTAAATCTCATATCTTGCACTGTGAAATAAAAACTGTTATATAGTTTAATATTTGAAGGAATAATTTCAATTATATTAAATGTATGCAGCTCTATATATGTAGATCTTGAAGCTTCGGTAAAATATAATCAAAGTAGTAGAATTAGTGTGATCAACAATTTTATTCGCATAGCAATTTTATTAATGTACTTTTCATGTATTACTTGGGTCAATGATTATTAAATCAAAATACTATTTAATAATTTAAAATATTCATGTTTTAAAAAAAAAGATCCATGTTTCCATCCTTTTCGAGATCAATGTTTTGCAATTAAAAACTGATCGTGAATTGAAGTTTCGAAGCTCACCTTTGACGGAGGTAACCAAAGTTAAATGTTGAGCATTCATCTCGGCGAGCCGGCGGATCACGTCGATCTGTTCCAAGGAAAGTTGAACCGCATTCAACTGTGCTGCACCGCATGGAACGTAGGCAGACCAAAACTGAAAACAATTAAAGCAAATGTTACGAATAGTTTACAACCTTACTTCTATGAGAGATTACTAAAAACACACGTATAACTCTTAACCTTTTCTAAAATACTTTAATAATTCTAAAATATTAAATTGTGAGAAATATAAGCCGAAGATGAGAGGCGACAAGTTCTTGATAGAAACATTTTTAATAAACCATGCTTTCTACTTATTTCCCATATTCATGACATACATATTTAACGCTTGTCGTATTGAGTAGGATCGAAGACTTTGATAAAGTAAAGTGGATTCGGATGGATTATTATTGATATTGTCCACGCATTTGCATGGTTTCGGTATTGTGTGCCGCTAGTTAGCCACTGATTGTAGCGGGTAATACGTCCATAATCATAACACTTGAGAACACTTAGCACTGGACGATAGACAGTTAATTAACACTTGTCGTTGTACGAGCCGAATTACATTCACGTGCTCGCGTGGAGTGCTCCTCCCTACTTTGAAAATTATTGTGCACAGACAATTAATCAACTCGTACATTAACGCTAATTTCGTTTCGTGTCAAACAACGAAAATATAATATCGCGAAAAAAAAATAATCGTAAAAATTGAATTATTAGGTATGTACTATAATATACCAAATTACCATTTTATTCATTATAGATGCTTTTTTATAAATATTATTTTATTCAATAGGTAAATGGGGTGTAACACGTTGACGAGCGTATTTCTCAATTAGGAATGATTTCCGAGTACTATTAAATGATAAAAGAAACCAGTTAATAGATCTTGTCGATATTAAATGCTGTTATAATTTTAGATTAAAGATTATAATATATTGTGGCGTAAAGAGAATTGTCGAAAGAGATTATCGGTTAAAGCTATGCGATACCTAAATGTTGTTAAGGCTGTACACGAAACGGTACCTAGTGATGAATAAAAAGTTTTCTGGAACAGAAGGGGACAAAGCAAAGAGCAATGAGGCGCGCCTCTGCATTTCACTAGGTTCCGCTTTGAGAAGCAACGTTACCAATTACTCAGCGGTCTGATTACCGTAGAGTTTCTGTGTCAGTGTAAATATTGAATTTCGGCTCTCGTCTAACCCGATTGGCATCCCTGATTCCCATGATGCAGCTGCCATGACGTCAACGTTATTATACTAATCGCGTGGCGATATAACGTCGGCGGTGGCAACATGAAATTTTATGGAAAACAAATCACCTTTTAAACAAAGGGGAATGATTAAGTGAAATACACGCCGTGAGTTCGGCGGTGGCTCCTTTGTTAATTTTACCCGCTCAGCATATTTTATACGATATTCCTTAATTTTCGTTTAACTTAATTTTAACGAGAGTGGTATAAGAGAGGAAAAAGAATTTCAATCTTCAACGAGAGTGGACAAAGGGATGTCTTATTAAATCAATCAAAATTACAGGTTTGAAAAAGTTCGAATATTCATTTAAATGTCGCTTAGTAAATCCGAATCGACTTTGAAATTTCCATTAATCGTTTGATTTTCATTGGAATTTATATTTTTTTACCACAGGATTCAATTTTTCGAATTTTATCCACCGATTACTATTTGCAATCTTCGTAATGAAACGTTTATCTCTCGTACTCAATTTTTTATCAACTTTCGTGGCAATGAATTCGGGGGAGAGAGAGAGAGAGAGAGAGAGAGAGATACAAAATTGTAATATTTGTAATACTTAACAGTATCTTCAATATTTTCGTAACGTATATTTATAAAACTTTAGTAAAACCATTGTACAAACTAGTGCTTGTAATCCCTATAACATATAGTACAAAAATAGTATTATCTTCTTATTCTACGTAACGCAATTGTAAATCGATCGTAATTATAACGTTAATGCAGCTTTAACGCGATTTAAACGTTTCCAAAGCTGGGGGTAATGCTGAAAGCCAGGTAATGAGAAGATGGAAACAGCAAATACAAGTTACACAAGGCTTCATTTTACTTTAACTTATGCGCTCCACGTTCCGTAATTTAAATCGGCTTCGCGTAATTATTTAAATCTACTAGATTTTAATGAGAGTCTTTTATCACTGAACACGATGCCCCTTTTGAAGTCACCTGTTATTAATTAGTCGGTTACAAATTAACCGGCCGTCGTTGGTTTTCCCTTTTTTATAACCAGAATGTTTCCGATGTGAATATAAGGAAAATGGCTTCTCCATCTCGAGCTGGAAAAACGGATTAAATATGAAGCGAGACAACGTTCCATGGTTGGCTTTTTACACCTCGTACTCAGAGAAAATAATTGAGTTGTTGCCGCGTTGCTGAAACTTTCACGGTAAATTGGGTATTTTCCCAACTATAAAATGACAGGATCCAGCTAAAAGGCGCGACGCTGGATATTCTCGGAACGCAGTTATGTGCGTAAAAATGAAAAATCTAACAGGAGTTTGTATATCGCGCGTAAAATGTTTTATGAACGTATCAAATAGAAATTCTTTTCTTTGCTATATACGTTCATCTGAGATAGCTAAATTTGCTTATCTACATGCACTATATGCTTTCACTCGTATACTTACAATTTTAAGATCGAAAGGTCTGACATTGCTTACTGATCGAGTCAACGTTTCAACCAGTCAGCGAAGCGAGTCTGATAAGTCTATCTCTTCCCTGACACCCGGTACAGTAAGTAGTAACACACACTAAGCGTGCATACACAGGTAGTGGAAATCGCGGTTAATAAGCGGACAGGAGATAAAGCCGTCTGACTGGAAAGAGACGCGCGTTCTTCCAGAAGGGAAGCAGATAATACGGTAGTAACGTAGTACGTAGGTAGTTCGGCTAGCTTATTTTATTCAAAACACGAATTCACCGTCAGGGAAATATGCTTTCGATAGAAAAAAGGAAAAAAGGACAGGGAAAATGCAATCAAGCCGGTGACGATTTCAAAGCAACTTGCTCGTTGAGTCTCGTACAGCAGTTCGTGTTCCGTCAAGTTAACGTTCGATAGGAAACAATTTGTTCCTTCTCGCGTGGCCAACGTCGGAAAGCGTCGCGCGGCAATTAAAATTCTTTTGGTTTTCATCGCGGCCGAGTTTTCAGCGAGAAAGCAATTTCGGACGTCATCGCGAAAGTAGAAATTAAAAAGTCTCGTTAATTCAATTACCGATTGAAAGTTTCCTCGGCCGTGTTAATTAAAAGCGAGACACGCGATGTGATTCCTCTGCTTTGTTTTTCGTATCGAACAGTAGGTTGTCGTTTTTTCTTGTCTGCTTTTGTGTGAAATTAGTTCGAACGTTTTCAGGCTATTATCCTTAGCGGCACAATAACTGGACTAACGACGTTTGCTTAACGTCTTATTGATGTATTAAGCGCGTGTCTACCTTATTTTGCGCAGTTAGAATATCTGATACGCCAGAACTCCATCTATGTCAACTGCATTTATCTGAACGAAATTTTAATTAATGCTCGATTAACTGAGCTTTTGCTGGTTGGATTCATTTATCTGAACCTGAGCTCTTATTATATGAATGAAAAATAGTAGGTAGTGGGGATAATTGCTCCAATTACATAAACTGTTTGCCCTCTGACAAGTTCAGATAAATGGAGTTCCAACGTAAATGGAGTTCTACTGTACTGAAAATTAGCGTCGTTATTTCTCAAAATATGTCGAAATATGGAATTTAGATAAATGCGGCTCTATTGTACATACTACGCTAAACATCGGGCGCGTTTAATAAGAAAATGATACCAGTGCCAAAAATGATTCTGTTGTAGCCACTGTTGTCACTTTAAGACTCCAAGATATCGCGAGTAATTTCGAGAAAGTCATAAAAGGCCCGGTTTGCTCAATATTCTTAAAACCAGTCGTTTAGTCCGATCCCCTTTCTTCTCTTACGGTAACTAACAGAATGAAAAGTTCCTTTGATAGCGAGGAGCCGTAATAATGGTGGTTATTTACGTTATAACGAAATTCTTTATAGGAAACAGCTCACGAAAGACCGCTGTAAAGGGTGCGTTTACACGACACTGGGTTTCTTCGCGTATTTCCTTTTTGTGCCATTCGTTGTTATGTTTCCTTCCGTTCCCTTCTGTCCTCTCTACCGTCGAACAGCAGTTTCGCCACCAAGAAAATGACTTTCTTGCCTGCCTCCTGGTTTTACGCGTTATCTCGTCTGTTCGAAATAACGGAGTATTACTCGAGGTAAACGATCAACGATAGTCGTCGATTATTGCCGGTGGCTCGTCAAATTCAGTTCACGGTGTGTGTCTACGTATTGTCGATTATCTTTCGCCAGTGGTTTTCCATACGTTTTCGAGGGAAATCGATAAGAAAAGAGAAAACGGAGCGAGTCGATTTGTGTTTTCGTGCTTTTGAGGATGAAATTTCGTTATTTCTCCATTGTCCGAGGATCCTTCGTGGACCAAACTCGGTAAACAGGATAATTCTCGCGAGATATTTATCGACGCTCGTGCATTCTCTCTTTTATCGGTGGGCGCTTCCGGTAATCGGCTCTTTTATTGGCTTCCACGGCTTCCTTCTTGACTTTCCCGAGGTTCGACCGCGATCTTCCGACTAACCCGAATGGAAATAGAAATTCTCTGATCTGTTTCGCGTGGAAAGATTTTTTATCAAGCAGAAATTTAGTTCTTCCAAGGAGAAATTCGTTTTTTTCTTCTTTTACAAATTTGAAGTATCGATTCTTGCATTTCATAGCTGCAAAGATAGTCCACTTTTTCTGTCGCGCACATGCAACAAATCGTGTTAGCTGGTCGCGCAAAATGTTTTCATATTCCTATGATGGTTTCACGGGAGAAAGAGCTTTACCCTTCTCTGTGATCTACATCCAAACAACTCGAGGGGACATCGAAAGTGCGTTAACACGCAAAAGAAATCTGCATCGACAAAGTTCGCTGCACGCGGGCACTTATGCATAGATAAAGACTCGCGGAGGATACGCGGAGAGTAGTGTGATGGAATCTTGTTTCCATTCTAACTCCGACGAAAACTCGAAGAAAGCGCAGTAATCGTAAAAAGAGAATCAGCCAGGACACTCTGCTACATCATTTCCGATGTTCGGTTCGACGAAACAACCGCGGCAACTTTCGGATGCCACAACGCAAAACTTAACTAACTGTGCTCTGAGCGGAAAACAAGTTAATTTAAGCGAATTGAAAATCGTTAGTGAGTTATGCACTGTTAGTTTCCGCGGGATATACTTTTCCAAATGAGAATGAGTCGTATCCCTTTAATAGAGCCGCGGAACTGGTGGGGAAAGTACGTGCCGAGAAATTTGATTTAATACGATTAGACCGTGGATAGTTATGCAAATTCATGTTTCTATGAAAGCAACTGAAGAAATGGAATTTGAATAGAAATTTGTCTCGTTTACTAAATACCATAACGAGTATTTTACTTTGAATATTTTACATATCTTTAGATCTTTGAGTATCGTTGTATTATGTGTTCTGTAAACATCTTTAAAACGCAATATGCATATACAATCTAAGTATGATTTGATAATTTGATAGAATATAGATTTAATCTTCGTAATGATTTTCATACATATTTACGTGAAATAAAAGTAAGGCAAATATTCAATAATAACGTAACTTTAGGAATGTAATATAAAAACGTAGAATGATACAATACGGTTCTATCTTTTTCGTCAATTTAATATTTTAGTGCTCAGCGTAATTCTCTTTTATGGAAGTAAGAATTTTTTACGTACGCAGACGTAATCGTAGTGAAATTTCCGCGGGCTGCAGCAATTTATATCGCGAGGCAAGGAAGCGTGATTTAAATTGTCTTCTATAGGAATGTGTCGCGTAATTAATAATTGAATACAGACAATGACACAGAAGTAACAGCAATTGTTAGACTGCAACGTTCGCGTCTAAAAGCTCGTATAATTACACCAACGGTCACGAATACATCAACGAACCTTGAAATCAATTTTTAAAACGAATATAGGAACGAATTTGCAAATAATTTTACAAATTTGCAAATAGGATATCCCAGTAATCGTAATCGTATAATTGACAAGAAAGCAAGTTTTCGTGAAAAAATAAAACGCGTATTGGCATGTAAATATACTTAAATAATTTTGTGATAAAGTGTTTAGTTTCCTTGGTAAGTTAGATACACAAAATTAGGTAGATGTATGTATGCTTTCGTGACTGACTGTAGGTACACGAAGAGTAACCAGTGATCAATATTGTTCGTTATATTTGACGTTAGCCTGCGGCATGGTGTCAATTCATTACAACGATGGTGGAACGAAAGCCATACAGAGCGGTAGGGTCATAATACGGGGGAAGGAAAATGATCCTTTAGGAAACCAATTCGGATCGAATCTTCCCCAGAAGCCGTAAAACATACTGCTCCCCCAATTTTTGTTGCTCTCTCGCAAGGGTGAGAACAAATCCATACTTGTTCTTTACTTCTGCGAACGGCCCTATTACTTTTCCTCGGTTGATCATCGTATTCCTTCCTTCTCTTTTTTTCGTCTCCGACTTTGTGCTCCGTCCTTGTTTTTCAGGACCAACATAAAATCCACGATCGCATATTAAACCTTCACCCTTGTATTCTTAGTTATATTTGTAAAAATATGAATTTGCAAAAATATCTGCAATCTAATCACTGTAAAGTTCAACATTAGATTTGCTTATAAATATCGAGTAATCGTTAAGTGGAAACTGGCTGCAAGCTAATGTTCTTACGCCATCGGCAAAAAAATACGAGAGTGAACACAACACGTCGTAAACCAATCCTGCCTTTAAAAGCATGAATTTCCGGTTCCTCGATTTTCTGTGCGAACGTTGTATTGCCTGTTTACATTATTAACGAAATAACGGATGATGCTTTTTTCTCTTGAAAATTGCAAGTTGGAAGCTCACGACTCGTGCATCTTCCCGTAGTTAGCAAAGTCGTTTACCAGTTAGAATCCAGGTCAGGGAAATGGTTTCGCATCCCACTTCCGATCGGCTCTCCATTTTCTTGGTAGGCCTTTATCTATTCTTTCGCTATTCATAGACAGTCGCGAACAGGGTTCACTGGATACGATTCTCGTCGTTGGTCCGTCGTTAATACGATATGGATTCATTTTCAAGTAGCTACGATCGATTTATCGGCGTGAAAGTGATTCCTTCGGGAAACCTTAGAGACGTCGCGTCGTTTCCATGGGAAAGTACTCAATTGGATTATCGGATGACTTGGCTTTAGACCTTTTCCTACACTTGCCTTCTTTATTTTCACCTTAATACTATTGTTTTTACTTAATTGTTTCGCTTCAGAGAACGTTATTATCTTACGATCAATTTTCTTAATCTCTCTCTCCCTCTCTCTCTCTCTCTCTCTCTCTCGAAAAAAGAACAGAGTATTTACCAAGCAGTGCAATACAGGGACTTAGAATCTGCAATTTAAAGCGAATGAAAGAAATTTATGCGTTGAAGAAACAACAGAACATCCGCAACGAGAATTTCCTTCTCTTGTATGCGCTGCTCGTGTTCGATCAATTTACAGGGGTCCGCACTTTTCCGAGTAGTTTCCACTCTCACGTAACCCTACCTTGTTAGACGTCAAAGTCAATATGCAAACGAAGAAGCGGCGAAGTGCTGGAAGCGCGCCGAGGCCGCCGGTCTTATCGAGTTTTAATATTTATTCGTGCCGCGGGACTGCATTTTCTCGAAGAAACTAAAAAATTGAATTCCCCTGGAGTAGGCGCTTACCATCGATGACAATGGAATCGCCACCCTCTTGGAATTGAGTCTCGATAATCAAATTACAAATCGCCAATAGCACGACAGGGGATTCTTTGCCCTGGCTTTCCTCACTGACCCTCCAATAAACGCAATCGGAATTTCAGATCCCGATTACCTGCATTTTTCGCGCTTATGCTCGCGTCCATTCTATCTACATTTGCATTTCGCTGCTTTCTCCCTGTTTGTTTTCTTCTTTTTACCTTGTTTACTCTTTCTCCATCAAACTTTTATTTCTTCTCCTGTTCGATTTCTCCTGTTTCTCCTGTTTCGATTCGGATAAGAGCGCCACTATTTCTCTGTAAATCTTATTTTTGAGTTTTATCACAGTATTACTTTATGATATTATTTTATCATATTTGCATACCGTTGCATTTACTATAGCATTTGCATACTAATCGATTAGGTCCAAATATATTAAATTTACTATTATGTTATTCCATTTATTATTATTAATTTACTAAATTCCGACCGTGAATAAATAATTGCCATGAAAATTTCAGATCCAGACTACTCACGTCTTTCGTCCTTATGTTCGTTTTCTTTCAACTTTCATTTGCATCTCGCTGCTTTTTTCAATGTTTGTTTCGTTCCTTTTACCTTGTTTAATCTTGCTCCACCAGTTTCTCATTCCTTTACCCATCCCTTCGATTTTCTTACCCTCGTCACGGTTTCCCTATCTCTCATCCTCCTACTTTCCCTCCCCCCGTTCCTTTTTTCGAGTAAATTTAAAGCTACCCCATTGCCCGAGGAAACGCCCTGTCGATTTATCAGTGAAACTCAGGTTAAGTAGAGAGGAAGGAAAACGAGACCGAGAGACGAGGGAGGAAACGCGAACGAAAATTGGCGGATGTATTAGTGTTTGCGTTAGCTGGCCGGAAGAGCCGCTGGTGTACCCAAACGTATCCAAAGAGAATAGAAACTACCCTCGTGTTAGTGGGAGAAGAGAAATTTTGTTGGGCGCTCGAGTACTCTTCTTGGCTTCGTCTAATATGATGTATTTAAGGCGTGCTTAAAACATTTACAACTGTTAACTAGGATACCGTTTATTACGGAGCTCGAGGATCTTATTTTACGAGTCGCACTAAATTGTTTTACATTCTACGTTTTCTTCTTTAACAAGATTTTACGTGTGTAGCGTACGCATACAGTTGCTTCAAAAAATGGTTCTACACATCTTTTTTTTTTAACGAAGTGCTTTCTTATTAGGTTGTATATATCATTTCCATGGTACGAAATTGCAGTTGTACAAATATAAAATGATACGAAAATTAATACACCGTGGGTCTAAATTCGTGGTACAAACGAAATCAAGGAAATTCTGTGGTTCGAAATAAGGCGAAAATCAAGAATCAATTCGATAGAAGCGTGGTGGTGGAAGCTTCGTTTTCGAGAGAAACCAACTTGAAACCCCGTCAAATATACGTGTACTTGACCAATTGTCGATAAAGGTGATGCATTAATCTTTGGTCCATCCGAAATGAATCTTCGACACGGTGCGGTTCGTTGTTAATTACTGAAATAACTTTCTAGAGCGCGTTTGCGAATTCCTGTTAACCTTCCCGCATAACCATGGTTCGCATGCGCTTCGTATTTATCGCGTGGAACGCACGCAGGTATTCATTTCCAAGTATCCGGCAGAACGTTCGTGTGCTCTGGATCGTTATGCTCGTGTTTAATTTTGTGGTACACACCAGTGTATGCAGATGAATCTCATATGCGAGTGTGAGTATATCATTTATCGAGCATTTTCTGCATTCTTTGCAATATTCCACTCTATATAAATCATAAAGATTACGATGGGTACTCGCGATTTTGTAACGAGATTAAATCTTGTAAATAATAAACAAATCGTGGAATATTTTTATGCGGCAATGTACGCCGATGCATATTTTAAAAAATTGTGAAATCGAGTAAACGAAGTATGTGGGAGTATTGCAAAATGAATTAATAAAGAAGTTACGTAGTACGTTTGCAACCATCAGGATGAATTATGATTATCTCTGAAAACAACTCTCGAAAATAGCGAGCAGTGGTGAGATTACAATTGGACAAATCCTCTCTGTTCGAATTATATAAAATTTCCATCGATGAAGGAGCTCGTCGAACGTTAGCTCGTAGAAGTTCAATTCCTTCGAAATGCTGAATATTAAATAGAATGCAACACAGTTTTATGAAACTCGCTGTTAAACGATGCATACAAAACGAACTCGTTTTTACGTAATATTATGCAAATACACTTTCCAAGAAAGTTAATCCGCTCGAAAACTTAGGTGGTGCGTTTCAAAACACTCAAAAACGCATATTCAAGTAATAACATGGCAGGCTAAGAATTGTGGTGATGTAAGTCAAAGTTTCGAGAATTCAAGTTTAATCGTGTGGTTCAGCTTTTAAGGATGCCGACAGTTTAGTTTCTTATCCGGCGAATTACAATTTATAATTTCATTCTATGGCAAAATTATAAGTGGTGTATTGGACTTCTGAATTATATTTCTATTATTGCATAATTTGTTTTTTTATAAATTGAAAAGCTACAGATTCAATGCCATGAACAGATAATTTTCGTCAGGTTTACCTATTACTGAAATGATTTTTAAAATTAGATACTTTAAACCTATAATCTGCTAGTTGTATAAGAAGATATTAAGTACTCTTTCTAGTTATCTACTGCTTTTCTACTGATTCTTATACTTTGATAAAATTCACATTATGATTAAAACTGATCTCAGATACAGGATCCATGTGAAAAGATAAAAAGGAAATGCCTTCGAAGTCTGTTAGAGATATCCAACGCGTCAATACCAATTCGCGATATCGAGTTGAAACTTGAAAAACAAAAAAGAAAGTAAATTAAAAGATTGGATGGCTGGGGTTGTTTACCGAAGTACAATATCTCGATAGAAAAGGATGTTTCGTAACACTAGACGAACAAAAAGGAACGATGGGTCATACGCGAATAGATCGGAATAAACGGTAGGCGCAGCCAGGGTGGGAAAAAAGAAAGTAGCCTGCAGGCTGTGAGCCCTCTTTTTACGAGTTTGCATCTCGAAGGATGTTTGCGAATGCCGAACTAACGTTGAAGAAAACAAACACTTGAAATGAACTAACGCAACTGCCGAGAAGTTTGCAAATGCGAGCATCTCACGCATACATAGATATATGTAAGATGGATGCATCTTTGAATTACGAATGATCCATCTGCGAACTTCCAGGGAGAAGTTTCACGAATTTCCGTGAAAACATCCGCGAACGAAAGATGTGTCTCAAATTTTTCACGTGAGTCGCCTTCGTGATTTTAATAAATCTCTTCTGTTGCTGTTCCCACATGCGTACGCTTGTGTGCGTGCCTGTGCATATATGCATGGAATATCTGTTATGCTACGAACGCGTATTCTATTCTTCGCGTCAAAATTCCGCAGTTCTAAAAAAGAATACAGATCACAGTGGTCTTAATATTTCCTTTTTTCTTCACAAACAGAAACGATATTCCCATGACAGTCTTAGATCTGTGCGTTTTTCAGTGAAGTTTTATACGGTGTATTACTATTTTTACACAATTTCAGGTTTTATATAACTTTAGGATCTGAAGTTGGCGTGATTTGATTGCTACGGTGTTTAGTTTGACATTGTAAGAATACGCAGGCGAACTTAAACTTGCAAAGTATTAAACGAAAACTATGTTTAATAATGAAATTATTAACTTAACATTAACAGCGAATCGTCTGATTCTTAAAATTGTCCAAAACTGACGCATTTCGTGAAGAATAGAAATTGAAATGCCTGAAATCGAAGATTTTGTAAGCTACTGTACATAATATACTGTACTACAGCTTTTCTCTTCTTCTTGATATCGTAAAGGTAGTGATGAGTAAAAAGTGTCAGGGCTTATTTCTTTTCTTTTATTACGTTTTCATAATTTAAAAGTCAATCAGAGCAAGTCATCCTTATTGCAGAACAGGAAATTAAGCTTTTGGCGAGCAGCCTATGCAATCAATACTTCTCATGAACAGCATGCAATAAAACACACCTCTCGTTATTAGCACCCGTTGAATTTTGTCGAGCCATTTCTTACACGAGAAAAATGGTCCAAAACGGTTCGATAAATTTTACTTCAAAGGATTGAACGTAGCATTGTCTCGATAATACATTGCACGAAATCGATTCGAAAATACACGCATAAAATTGTAGTGGTATGAAATCAGGCGACATTGCGGGTCTAAATATTGTCCTTTTCATATTTTATATTTTTGTCATAACTTTTTAATGAAGCTTAGAACGATCTATGTTTATATAACTATGTTTATATTTTTTCTTATTTATATCCATAGAATATCCCAAACAAGTTTGGCCCGATAAAACTGGGTTACTATATATATACCTATTTATTTTCATGCTATCACTTTAATTCTGTTCGCTTCGCTTCGTCAGTTTAATTCTGGTCATCCATAACACATATTTAGATGCACGTTACAGGTACGTAGTTTCAAACAGACGTTTCTATCGAATCATAGCATCTTCTTACGAAGCAAGAATTTATCTCGTTTCGATGTGTACCAACTATAATCAGTGCTCCTTTTCCACTGTTTTAATTACGTTCGGTCGAATTCACAGTACGTTTGCCTAGAAACATGCCGCATGAAAGAATTTTCCATTCCTCTGTACGCGATTCGTTTGCTTGTAACCAACACCGGGGGTTCGTCGGTTTCGTTCAAATAAAGAACCCAATGAAATCCTCTCGTTAAGTAGCAGAGGAGTGCGTTTACTCTTTGAAAATGGCTGCGTGCATCAGGACTGGCTGGTATGACCTAATTATGATAGCGGTACGCCAGCCAGAGTGCCATGCACCTACTATAAATGGATGCCCGTAAACCAGTCCTGCATGTGCTGCATCACGATTATACCCTCTCGTAATAACAACCAATCCGTCTCACCCTTCCCAGCCACCGCCATAAATGACGAGGAGAGGTGCATGTGCGGAAGTAACGTTTTGTGAGCCGCATCTCCGTAACTCCGGCGAAGTGATTGACATATCGACAAACGCAACCACCCCTTTGCCCGATTTTATCAGCCCTTCATAAAACTCTGATTCGTTGTTTAACGATTAATCGTTAACGAGGACAATCAACCACGCTCCACTTTTCACGGAAATTTCATTCAGAGTTTTTTGATTCGATTCCAACAGATGGAGAAAATTCTTCTTCCTTCGGGTTTGATATAGATGAAAACATTGGAATTTCATTGTACAGGGTGATGGAGAAGTTGGAGGAGCTCGTATGCATAAGCTGCGTTCATCGATCGTTCTTTGTTCGTTGATTATTTTCGAGTAACGGCGATGTACGCGAGGGAAATTCCTTTTGTCGAAGGAAGGTGCTGTTTTATGTCGAAGATAGAGGAAGAAACGTCGAAATCAACTTTCTCGTATAGGTATTTTTTAAGAACAAGTTTCAACCCTTATGCTGCCAGTCACAAAAATCTTATATCTATATAAAATCTGCGTTCCTAAAAATTGTAAATGTTTAAAATTTGTCTAACATTTGGTCGGTTCGTTTTGACTGATCCATTGATTTGTTTTATTTTTCACGCGAATATTCTCCACGTTCGTTCAGTCAGTGCCTATAGGATAAGTGGAAGAATTAATTTCAACGTGTGATAATTAACAATGACGGGTAATAATTTAACCCGATGCTCGTAAGTGACATTTTCGGTAGTTTATCGTCGCGCGGAATATATATAATTGAATAATTTAAACGTTCGAGCAGAATTTTGTTCGCGTTGCGTCAGTCGCAGTGGCGTGTAAGCACAGAAAGCCCGCATGATGGTGATGCTTCTGTTCGTAGGTGAACAAGAGGCAAAAAGAGGATGTGTGTTATGCAGGGTGGATTCCAATGATTTTCATAGTGATTGACGTATCGACACGTGCCATCTCTTTCACCTGGTTTTCTCGTCACTCGTACAATGAAATTTCAGCTTTTTCTATTTGTGACTTTCAATGTTGAATTAACGAACCTCGAATGGATACGCGTTTCAAGCGAAATTAGTTCCCTTCACGAATCGAATTCGTTGATTTCGTTCGAAACGTGTAGGTTAAATTAACAAGACGAATTTCTACGTAAAAGTTTGAATAAATGTTTTAACACGTACGCTGATTCACGAAACTATAATGGATATATCGTATATATCATAGAGAACTTTTGGAAATTTCATTCGCGCAATTTTACCACAACTTTGTGTCGATTTCGTTATCTTCAATCGTGATGTATCGACGTTACCGAACTATGGAACATTACTCATTAGTAATCTGTGTGGTTGGATCGTTAGAGGGCAATCCTTTGAGTCCAACACAAAACCAGTTTACGTATGAATTTGGTGATTAGAAACTATTGATTAGAGCTTGGTAATTACGTGAGACGCCAGTCGTACGATGCTGGAATTTAGATGCGGCTCTTGCTAATCGGTGTGATAGATACATTTTGAATTCGTCATCAGTCCTGAGAATCAGGAACAGAACATATCAAATATTTAAAATTTACAAAAGCTATATAATACCGCTTGACATAAGTCGTAATGAGTTCGTAAGAAACAGGATCATCATAACGCATATCTCCAATGAGCGAACAAAAGAATAGAACTTTTAAAATCAGATATACGTTAAAAAAGATATAACGTCTATGAAGAGTTGTTAAAATCATACTACTTGACTCTGCTTTAATAGACTCTTCCATAGGTTATAACCGCAGTAGTTATAACCATAAAATATCACATTCTTCGGAATTCAGCCGATAGAAATGCGAAATTGAACTATTAAGACGGTGAGTAGTAGGTGATCCGCGCGAGGTAACTAAGCCCGCGTAATTATCGTGTCAATAATCGAAGGGCAAAGTTTCTCTTGAAGCTTCCCGGCCCATTGACACTGGCAGAGTCGTTAGCAAGCCTTCTTCCTGCTCCGCCAAGTCCAAATAGTACCCGGTGCAAACTTGTCGAAGTTTCGAATGCACCACAACCCAGCCCGAATACGTAATGAGTACGTGGCCTCTTGGCTTTGGACCATTATGCAAGCCGGACCATTATGACTAATCGCTTGGAATGCTTTGCTATCGGGGCCAAGCAAACATTTTGCGACGAGAATGATCGGCTGAGCCTTCCCACCCTGACGAGAAGAATGAAAATTGCTCGATCGTTAACTTCGATTTACGTCAAGTTCCTGTTGATTTCAAACCTGTTCGTTATATCGTACCAATTATGAGATGCTTTCTGCAATGGAAAAAAACGTCATAGAAACGAAGGAATATCGTAGGTACGAATGGTAGGTCGTTAAAGTTTTGATACTTTTTCCGTTGATTATACTCTGAGTTTCATTGAGAGATTTACCGATTCTGTAATACATTTGCAGTAGATTAATTATCTGATTGGTCTCTTTAATGGTAATATGGCGCTATTATGAAAGAAAGTACAGCATGCTATTAAAAAGAAAGATAAAGGTGATCTGAAAATCTTCGAAAGCCCTCTACTTCAGCTTTTGTAAGCGAACTTTCCATATTTAAAAAATAATTAATAGACAAATAATTAAAGAAACGATAGGATACAATCAAGTATTTCTTTGTTCATCTTGCGTACAAAGAATCATATTCGGTCGTTTCTCGATTTCTTGAAATACCTTTTGTCAGGAAATTTCTTAACTTCACAATATCGGTTTTTCTTAACAAAATTTCCTCTGCTCGTGACGTAGCTTCCCTAAGGAGGCAGACTCACTTGACACGACACAGCGTCATCTAATCTATGACCTAATCTCAAACGCAAGTACAGTTCAGCTGGTCCAGCGGGAGCGCCGGAGAGGGAAAGAGAGATGACGATATGTGATTAAGTATACGAGTATGTACATGTTGCCACGAAATTGGAGCAATAGAGACGGACATGAAAGCTGTGGTACTGAGAAGGACAGTGATAAATATATATATAGAGAGAGAAAACGGGCCAGAGAGAACAAGATGGAGGAAGAGAGAGGGAAATGGACGTTCAGGCATTGGCAGCACCGTATTAGTGCACCGATTGCCCGCAGCAGGTCTGGGCTAAGTGAATGGGTCTGCGGAGGGCTTTGCTGATTATGGTGTCGTCATTGATCCAGATCGAAATTGGCTTGCTTCTGTCATGGAACGCGCCCAGAGGACCATTAATATCCTCCTGGGGGCCTGGATGGAAGCAGAGAAATAGCCAGGAGAAAATGGAAAGGGGTGGATGGTCACAAATTTTGCGGTATACGAAGACTTCGCGCGACCCTGTCACCATGAATCTATTCCGTAATTAGACTATTAATTTTGGATCGGGATCACTTTCGCTCTGACTCTGGCTTTTTATGAGGTTTCTGGAAAGACTTATAGGCAACCTCTAGTGATTCTGGCATTGGTTTAATGATTTTTTCATTGATTTCTCCCGTTTGCATTTTTCGGGAAGACGAGTGAACTCAAACGTGTGAATTGTCAATCTTTTTGTCAGGATATTTTTAATTACGGATCCCGTACTTTTTACACTTTTACACGGTAATAAATTGTATAAAATAATTTTACAGAAATTTATAAATAATTATATAAGGATCTTCGTATCACGAGATTGTATCGTCTAGTATGATATTTAATAATAGCAAATTAACTTGGCAACATCTTTCAAGTAACGTCGATTCGACTGAAATTTCTATAGAATCACACACAAATAGAACGAGCTCTATGGTCTGGAGCAAGCACGGAAAGAAGAATGGAAGGAAAGGAAAAAAAAGGAGTGATTACAATGGTGAATCCATCGAGTGTCTGCATTCAATTCGTGAGATTGAATTGGTTTTCTGAACGAGTTTGTGCAAGATATACTGGTTCGATAATGTACGTTGACGGACTTCATAATTAGGGGAGAAGTCAATTATATGGAAATGTGGCGCTTTCCTTTGTCGGACTCGCTCGGAATTCTTGCAGGTTCTTCTTGTACGGTATTGTACATTCGGTCTTTCGAAAACTATCATTGTACCATCTGCGAATTACGAATGAGAGCAGCTTTGCTATTACCATTTTAAATTACGACCATTTTATCCTATAATATTTATCCTTCTGTGCTCGTTTTGGTAATCGATTCATCGAGACAATCGACAAACAATCTAACGGGCCAACATGCATCCGATAAACAAGCTGTCCATGGTCGAAAAGAACACATTTGCCATCTTTTCAGCAGCACAAAAGCGACGATTTCTTTCCTCCTTAACTCCCACCCTCTATCAGATTTCGAGATCAAAGGATTAATTACAAGCCTGTCTCCAATTCGACGCGATAGAAAGTCCCTTAATTTCGAATTTCCAGTGTGTCACGCCGGTTCGCGAGAACAAAGGTTATAACTGATAACAGTGAACGCGAAACCGATATCCTGTCGAAGATATATAGTCTTTCCAATCTGTTGGCAAAGTGGAAGTTATAGTTGGGCTTTTGCGGCTGGACAACGCACGAAGGGTAACTGGAAACGTCAAGTCAAAAGAGAGGTACTTCCATGACAGACTTTTAGGATTGTCGAAAGATTGTGCGGCTCTATATCCTGCTCTATTGAGTAATTGAAGATCCCAAGGAAGATACCTACTGGCTATCTCTCGAATCAGATTAAAAGCTGTCTCGTTACGCGAGATCAAAGGAATCCATTTTCTAGTGGTCGGGTAAAATACTCGTTTCAAGTTGCACTAATGTCGATCGCCGTTCCGGTTGGGTCGCAAAGGAAGACGCACGTAGATGGTAGTAGCCTTCGTGGCCGATCATTGCTCTTTTTTCATTGCCTCTTTCTCTTACTCCCCAACCCCTCGTTTATCTGCCCCTTGTTCACGGCCTACCTATCCATATCTGTCCATTGCCAATATCTTGCGAAGATGGTAAGAACCGACGCGACGATACAAACAGGATCTCTAGGTCAGATAAGAGTTGGTGCTCACTTGTTGACCCGTTTCAATGGTCGTAATTTATCGAGATACGCGAGACGGGCTGGAGGTGTGGCCAGTTGCTGAAAGATCTGGACTTATTACTGATTTATCGGGGGAAAAAGTAGGATTAATGGTGTACACCATCGGTCGAAAGCATTCGCTTGGTTGGTTTTCACAGAATGTAATTTTATTACAGAATTGTTGATAAAATAATCGCAGATTATTTTGTTGCTTATAATTAGATTGCGATCTTTTATGCATCTACGGGGAATTAGAAAGTGAAAAAATGTACACAATGCATGTAATACTGTTGAAGTAATTACTTCAAGGAAAGCTCTACATCTTTACTTTCGTATATCCATGACCTGGATACCGCTGTTACAAAGAGAATAGAATTTAGTGAACAAATTCAAAATAAGGAGAGGTCTATATTATTGTGCCCTTGAATATAAATTTTGTTTTGGACTACAAGGTTTAGAAACAAAAGAGTTATAAGTAGATTTCTATTGCTGCTTCCTGTAGCCTTCAGATAGAACTACAAGGTTAACTTTTTAATAATGTCCTTTGCTATAAATATATGAGCGTGCTCCCTATCATAGCTTTTTCTATTGTATTGTATTGTAACACTGTAAGAGTGAGGATCTGGATCAGCATACACTATACCTGAACTTATATTTATACTTATACTTACCATATACCTTTACTTATTTCAATATATTTTTCTATTACAAATTCATCCACTCGTTCCTCTATCAGTCAATCTCAACAAATACAAATATATACGAAATGTCCAAATATATTTTAACATATATTTGTATAAATATATTTTAATATAATAATATTTATTATAATTTGTAATGAAACTACATAATGTTCCATTTCTTTAATTATATTCATGAGAATATAGAGACGCATAAAAGTTCGTCTATTTACAAACGTTATAGCTCTGTTCCGTATACAAATATACGTATGCAAATAACGCATAGGACGAAATGTTTGTAGCTATCATTTACTTAAAAATTTCGCCAAATGCAATTACAAACGCCCTAATTAATTTGCATTTATTATCGATCTACCGATATTTATGACATACATATACCAATCAACAATTTGTATTATTAATTAAACGTTAAATTACCTCGTGCAATTAAGTACAAACAACAAAATTACCAATTACGTGTTATTCCTTGCATTGATATATTCACGTATGTGCGTTATATATAACAACAATGAAAAAGATTCTAATGACTAACGAACACGTTGTTCCGTCTCTTGAAAAATTTAATTCCAAATATTTTTATTAAATCATTTGGAAATTAAATAATCCCCGATGTTCGATCCCAATTAAAATGCACTACTAGATTGAACACACATTTACCAATTAATCGTATTCGGGTATTTAATTAAACACGAAACCATTATCGGAATTTTTCGATCGACACTGCTGTAGTAATGTATTCGACTCGTACTTAACATTCCGTGATTTCATGCACTGTCTGTAAGCAAACGTTGCACAACCAATTTCTATTTCCTCCAGTTCGACAGGTTCTCTCCGAATTTAATTGAGCGCTCTTGGATTACTCCCGAAGGGTTTAGGCATAAACTTGCTTGGGATTTACCGATACGTTCCTTCTGAAGCCAGTCGAATAGTTTCAATCGAAAGTTAGCAGGTTTCGGTGCCATTAAACGGTAAGTAATCATTCCCACCAAAATTGTCCCCGAAGTGAAATTCGAAATGACTAGGAATTTCCAACTGCGTGAGCCAAGTTGCGATGATAATATCGTTCAAATTTTCCACAATAATTTATATGTTTTATGATCCCACGCTTTACTATTTATTATAGTTATTGGTCTACATAGTAGTTTCTATTTTATATATTATCAATTTTCTCTTTATTACAGAACGTCTACAATAATTCTCTAAAGTTTCATTTCACGTGTTCATTTTAAAACAGAGGAGTCGAGTGTCGTTCACTGGGCTACAATAATATTTGTACGGAAAGTCTCTTTAGACGGTAGGTCGAAGACAGTTGTTCAAACAGAAACCGCACGATCGAGGGTCGACAAGGTGCTCGTAAAGTTTGTTTAAAACGCAAAACAATAACGTTAAGTTGGATTGAAGTAATTAAACGCGGATATCTCGTCACGTTGGCAAAGTTGAAATTGTAATTAGAGATGACTGAAAAAGCTACCAGGGACCGGGTTGGGATCTGTGTTATTTTACGCTCACCTGTGCACCGACGAGACCAGCACGTAATCTAGGAATGTCTGTGTGACTCCAGTCTGATCTAGCCCAAGGATCAACTCTGCCGAGATCGCTGCTCAGATTGACCTCGCCGAGTTGATTGTGTACGAACTTTCTGACGTTCCAGGGCAAATCGTTGTGCCTGGGGAACAAAGCCGTGGAAAACGCTTCGTCAAGAATTACTTAATACAAATCGCTCGCTAACTATATTGCTAGATAGGTAAACTATATTGCTACATCTTTTTACGTAGATTATCCTTATGTACTATCCAGGGCCCTTTTATACGATAATTTACCAACTAACAATATTCGTAAATCGATACACTACTACTTATGAACTCCTTTTTTATAATTTTACAACTTTATACCCAACAGAATAATAAGTTGTACAATTTGTAATTTGTACAATTTACCTGTACAATTTTAGTTTTTTACCTAGCTCGTCATCGGTAGTTTGTAATTTGTAAAATTTCGCTAATGATTTTAATTCAATCGTGCAAGAAGGCCTGGACGAAAGAGAGAAAGTAAAATGTAATAGATATTCAAATAGTAATTGGAAATCATTAGAACCTGTGAATTATTAATTCGTTTATGTCATAGAATAAATGGTACTCGTAGATGAATGCAAAAACTGGAAGGCTGATTTCACTCGAATTTCGATCGATACCTCCGTTAGCTTTCTGTGACGCGATTCTTCCGTGAATGCACGAGCTTACCCGTCGATCAGAGGCACTTCAGTGAGGATCCTCCTGATCACGTCCAGCCTCTGCTGATGCGTGACAGGCGCGGATTGTAGAAGAAATGGTAGACAAAGCCCTCCGAGAAGCAGACCCATCACTAGGAGCAAAATGGGCGCCAATACTCGGCATCTTCTGCGAGGACTCTCTTCCCTGCGGTCTTTGCTGCTGCCGCTACTTGGGGAATCCTCGCACGGCGGTGGCAGTCGCACTGTGCCGTTGCACGGTGCCACGTCTGGCAGTTCTGTTAGGCACGTCGTCTGCAAGCCAGAAATAATTTCTGAATGTTTTTGGGACAAAAACTCAATGGAAATAAGGAAAACTAAAATAATTCACACATAGAATTTCGAACTTAAAATAGACTTTAAACTTTCACGTTAATTCGATCGGACATTTGTGGCCCTCCGGGTTTCAAAGTTGTTTTGATCGAGAGATCATGTATGTTAGAAAATGTTATTTATGCGTTTAAGATATTTTTTTCGTCAATAATATGATTGCCTTGTATGCCATCAGAGGCAAAAATCAAATAACGGAGTTATATTTCAGATACAACTAATTTATATACACATTTGTAATAATATGGAACGGTCCAAATATTCATGGACGGCAGTGTACAAATAATGCATAGTTAAATATGAAGAGGGAATAAAACTGACCCAACTGTAGAAAAGGACAATGATATTAACTGAATTAATTATGTTATTAATTGGCGATCAAATGAACAATTGTAACTACATTTCCATATTTAATTCCAAGCCGATTTATCTAAATTGCTGTATTCTTTTAATTTTATTGTGAAATGTGAAACTGTAATACAGTTAAACAAATTTGTGTCCATTGAAACCAGTCATTAACGAGCATTTAATTGTCTTTTCGAAAATATCGTAACAGGTCATCGTTGGCTAATTCGCAGCTGAATGAATGGCAACCATAACCTGTTCGTATAAAAAGATAACAACCAGAGCTACACCGACACGTAACCGAGGAGATATCCTCCAGAGCTACCGACTCGCATTGCAGACACCGTGGAACTTCTCTTCACACTTATCCTAACTCCTATAAAGTAGAGTAAGACTGAGACCGGTTTTCCACGCGTGTCTTCAAATCCTTCTACCATCTACTAACACCCTGAGCACCGATGAAACTTTTATTGGGCTGACACGAAACAGAGGATTCTTTCTCCCCGTATAATAACAAGTTCGCAACGACTTCGGGCCGATGTTGAATTTATATGATGATTTTATGCTTCGATTGATGTTATTGAAACGTAGCTTACCTCTGTACTTTACATGGTAAGGATAATTAACGTTATTCATAAAAAGTTTAATGTATAAAACGTATATAATTAAATAAGATAAGATATTTGATCCATCTTAAATTTAAGGCTCAATGAGACACAACGTCTCAATGTGAAATTTTTGTCGATATGTTTTTGTCTACACATCATTAAATAGGTAAACACGACGTTTTATATGTACTGAGCTAATACAATAGTTCTTTCTCGGGGGAAATTTCAGTTCTTCCGTATTTATGAGACAGTGTTTTAACCGAGCTGCTGCATAATCCTATCTCATTGAGAAGGCTAACGGATCATCGAGTTCCATGCGCTAATTGTCGGTCCTTTCACCGTATAGGTAATTCCGTCCGTAACTCTGGCAGTTTAGGGCAGCATTGTGCACCATGGAAAGCAAGGGAAATCCCAGTTTCATTCGGATTCCTCTCGTTCCGCGATTCTCGGGTTTCTTCTATATACACATGCGATATCCACTAGAAACTTCGCATCCCGGTGCATCCGCATTATTGTGCGCCATAAATACAGGAAACTCGCCGCTGCCGTCTACACACGACCAAAGAGAGACACAGAGTTGTACGTCAGCCAGATAAAAGTTTCGCCGATGCTCGAAGTGCCAGCTTCTTTCAACTTCCTCGCTTCCGCAGTATAAAAACGTTATATCCAGCGTCAACGAGGCGGATTGCGGATGCGGACGAGAAGACCGTTGAAAATTGCTAAAGCGCGATCATCGTCGATCGAAATAAGAAGCCAGATTCGTGGAAACGTTACGTATGATGGATATTAGGTAGCTGTATAATGAACATACGATATATGAAATATCGTTTCGAGATAAGTACCTTTTAGTAAGCGTAATTTAAACTTAAAATTACAGTACTCTTATTTGTAACCCGTGATCTTGGAAAACATTTGATAAAGCTGAACGTAAATTGGGGTTTTACAGGGATTACCGGCTAATGGGAAAATTGGATTCATTTAGGCGAAACACACGACCACCTAACGCGTTCGTTCGTGCGAAATTTAATTTTCCTTTTAATTGATCGATACTATTTGGAATTCGTATTCGAATTTCAGTTTTAATTAGAATAGATCTACGATGCATTGGTGTAATGTTCGTATAAACTATTGGGCTGCGTGGCGTTACGGTACGTTAACAAGGAATTTCGTGCTGGTTAAATGTTATTAATGTTACACGCGGTTCTGTCGAAACTTCTCGTAAATAAGCGTTTAATTACACGCGATCGTTGTTTGATATGCGCGGTTTGAAACATGTCGTAACCGACCGTATCTTCCGCATCGATGGATTCGAAGTTTGTGGTCCACATTAATTGATGCATTTGTATCAAGGTTCCAATTCGTTACGATGTTTTTCAAACGTAAGGCCGTTTGTATTTCCTGTAATTATTTCACTTCGAACTTAGTTATAACACGATATTTATGTTATACAAAATTTATATACGTATTTACATACTCAATTACATATAATTTTAAATATAATAAAACTCATATGTTATTCCATTAAAAATGTATCGTGAATAATATTGAAAAGTTATTCACACACGCGCGCACGCACGCATGCACGCACACACTCACTCACACCTTGTTTGAAGCTGCGTAAGTAGTATGGTCTACGCTTAGTCCGCGCATAACGCCTTGTTCTACTGACAACTTATACGCTGTCATAATGAAACAACCGCTGTCTATCTCATCCCAAGTGAGCCCAAAGAATTGATTACTCTCTGAATATCTCAGAGTGTATAATAGTCAGGTGATGCTGTCAGAGTACTGTGATAATGCGCTCATTCTAAAATCTTTCGGGGCCAAAGCCGCGAACTGTCGTTCGACTTTCGAACTTCCGAACGTTCCCATGCACTGCCTAGTTGTCTCTGTTCGTCACTTCATCGCGTCCTTCTTCTTCTTCGTGTATTCTCCTCTGAGATTCCATTTTCTGTCCTCCTGCTTCCTCCTTCCTCGTTACTGGCACATCGCCACGCGTTAACGAGAGAACAAGATGAAACTTCGCCGACAGATATTCCTTAGCAACGGAATTCTCCGTGCACGCTTTGGGAACCGAAATACTCAGCATTGATGTGGCATCACGTACACCCCGAGTTCCGGGTTTTCTGTGCGGTCGAACAGTCCTGCTCCTCTGTTCAAGGCCATTCAACCGATCAGTGTCGCCGGATGCCCATGTTTCGTTACAGAATAGAAATTGTCTTCCAATGCAGATAGTGGTTTGATGGATTGCTTACCACTCCTCCGACGACGTTTGCGTTCGTTTGGGCGTCACGTTTCAATTCGTATCATAATTTTGAAGCTGAAATTTACTGCGTGTATAAGCATTCACTTAAACATCTATCGCACCAAGAATGGAGAAAAGTATTCGATACGTATTTCGGATATATCGTCAAAAAGAGATTCGTGAAATACGTTAAAAGTACGCTCACCCATATGTGGAGCGACTTTAGAGAAACCATTCTTGATATCTCGCAACTTCATGCTCTTCAGAGAGACCCAGAATTCCATTTTACCGTTCGTTCGGATTTTATCTCGTTTCACAAAGTGTGTCAACATTTTCTACCCATTCAAAGCAATCGAGCAAAGCCAAAATAATTGCCGCACAATAATTGTTCACACTTGTAACTTCGCCTCGTTTGCCAAAGCGGTGCGCTGCAAACTAAACGCACGCGGTAGCTGTCAGAAAGTTCTTGTGATCATCTAGCGCGTTGAATTCATTGTACAGTAATAATTATCGTCCGTTCGCACGCATCTGTTCGCTCTTGACCGGAATAAAAAGAACGAAAATTGGAGTGCGCGACACTTTCGTGACCGTGGTAATTGTTTGAAAGTTTTTCAGTTGAGCTCGTCAGACTCCTTACATTAAGGAAGCACGTTAATTGTGGCGACTGAAAATGAAGCGACGAGATAATGTCGTTAGGGGAAACGTAACGGTTTTTTTTTATTGTAGTTTCCTTCGCGACTCGACCGCGTCCTCGATAAATCAGAATTATTACGCAATGCGGAACCAATTTCGATATCTATCCTCGGGGCGAAATTGCCAATTCATTTCACAGGCTTCCTCGAAAAATTACGATCGTACGGGATAAAAAGTAATTGAAATTTCGGGAATTCTCGCGATGAAGCACCGATCGAGTTTCGAGTTTTATCTCGATTAAGTTTACACGTTTTACGTTGGACTAAAAAAGTAAATTTTTCAAGAAATCCTTTTCGTCTCTAATCACGCATACTGTCTTAGACCGTTTTATCCATTAAATATCATAATAAACATTATACTCTACATATTTCCTATATTTTTGCATATTACCTGTATGTATTTTGAGCGTTTTCGCAATTTTAAATTTTCCATAAACGCATAAAAACTCGCGAAAGAAATACTTGCTTTAATTACTAAGTAACATAAAAAACATAAAATCAACAGAAACCGACCAATCGTACCTTTTGCATGCGGCCTTCGTTTATCTTCTACCATGAAAATGAGTGGATTTCCTATTTCGAACATTAAAGTAGACAATTAAAGATCGCGTCTTTAATGGAGCATTCTCTACAATTGAGTTTTACCAGGTGGTTCGACATAATTATTCGGTCGGAGGGTTGCTTAAGGCGCCTTGCTCAATTGCAAAATCGATTGCCGCCGTAATTTTCCGTTGTTCTGTCGCCTTCCGTTTACGTACTCCTTGCCGTCGTTTTTTGGCCATCGTCTGTTCTAGTAATTAAGGAACGCTCGACGGCGAAGTCGTAAATGGTTATTAAAGGCCGCGTGTTACGGTCGTTATAGAGTTTCTACGAAGGTGGCTTCATTAATTAAAAATTCTTTAAAACTAGTTCCTATGGTTGAGCTTGTGCGATACCCGCGAGACATCTCCCGTGGACTTTGCCGTGGAAAGAACGGACCTCGACGCACAAAGTGACTCTTCTCTTTTCTTTTTTTTCTTTTTTTTTTTTTGTTTCTTTTTCTGCATGGAGGAAACTTGTCGGCCAACGAACTTCGCCTAACGTCTGATTTTTTTACGAGTTTCTTAATTTCTCCCGTGAAAATTGCACAGCCCTGAGATGCCGTAAATTAGCGGCTCTCTTTGGATTGAATTTAATTAAATGAATTCCTCGACACATAATTAAAATTCAAGCCTCAGGGCCGCGTCGCTGCGTTTTGTTACAAACACGTATACACGCGTGCGTTTCGTGATCTGCTTTGGGATCACCGCTTGTGTACAATTACATGCTTTGTGCTGGTTTCGCGAAATTCTCAAGGCGTTAACATTTTGTCGAAAATATACAATGCAATCGGTTTAGACGAATATATTGGAAACTAAAGAATCGTAGCTATTTATTTGCTGGTTAGTTGAAATGATTTTTACTTGAAGTTTGTCGATAAACAGTAGCTATTTATTTTTGTCGAAATCGAAATATTAATCTCCGATTAAGCAAGTTCGTTAAAGTGACGAGAAGATCCGTTTAATCCAAGAATGTACCAAGCAGAAAAGCAATGAGCATTACGGAATGCAGGTAAATCGATATATTACTGCGTGAAACGCGAAGCGTGAAGTGTTTATCGAATTAACGGGCATCAACGTTACGGGATTTATGCTGGTAATCAGATTCGTAGTTTGCAAAGCAGATAGCGATTCCGTCGTTTCTACTGAAGTTGCAAATCCATGAATATCATCGAATTCCTGAAGAGAGCCTTCTGTTGTCCTTCGGAGAGGTAATATTATGGAAAGTAGAGCAAAGATTAAAGTGTCTGGACTGGGGTAAGGGTTAGGCAAGGATATGAGAGGCGATCTTATTCGAGTGTCTGCAATTCGCACAAAGAAAAGGAGGGTCAGACTGTGCTGAAAGGTGCCTGCCAGTTAATGGAACTAAGAACCATGCGAATCTGTTACGTCTGGCAAAGGCTTTTCGCTTTGATCCGTCAGCTGCATGTACTTCCGTCTTTAGTCGTCTGAATGCCTCGTCTGGCACTTGATGCGCACTCGTATCTGCATTCGCGCGTTGTTCATTTGTCGTTATCTTTTTCGCCTGTGATATTAAAATCCAAAGCTAACGGACGCTGTTGAACGACTTTCAGTGGAGAGCTTATGATGTTATATGATATTTTCTATCGTATCGGTTTAGCTGGGAATAAACAATGACAGTCGTGCAGGATGGCATATCAACTCTCTGTCCACGTCAGCTATATCTATTATTTCAACTAACAAACGGAAACATTACGGACAAAAGGTGTATGATTCCGCAAGAAACACATAACGCGATGACGATAGTTTCTGTTGAAAGGCGAACTTGCTGGCCATACCCGATGGTCAACACGGTGGGCTAAAAATATACCTAAGTCAGATATACAATTTTAATCGATCGAATTGCGTTTTGTCGTAGGTAAGCAAGTATACTTTAGTACGATAGTATAACTGTCGCTTCTGGACTAGTATTCATCATCGAACTTTATCTTTAATTACACTTTCATATCTCTGAAACCATGCGAAAGCGCATATCTCCGCCGTAAAGCAGCTCCGTCGAACACGTACCGCTCCCGAAATACTAAATCAAACGCTTCCCTTCGGAAAAGTTTCGAGAGTCGAGCAAACTGTTTCAAACTATCGACAGCGCGATAGTTTTCATTGAGGACAGTCGCGCAGTTTCTCAGATCCTACCACGTCGACCTCAGGAAGCTCTCACATCGAGGATGACATCGCCCTTCTACATCGTGAACGATGTTCTCCACAATGCTTCGAAGACTATAACTCACGCGTCTTCATCATTTGATCGATTTGACCTCTTAACGTCTGAGTTATGAAGATAAAATTTTGCGAGTATTCTGTTGGCGAGAAAGTAATATCAGTTTTGTGCATATAAAGTGCATTATCTTACGGTGTTATTTTTTTATTTAATCAGTTATATTCTATCCGTTGTTTCCTACGACTATCCCACCAGTTTCGGAACTTCTGCATGGCACCTTCGAAAAAGAAACTGATTTTCATTGAAAAAATGAACTGATTGTATCGCGTCCATTGAAATGATCTCGCAATGCCTCGAAAGAGCGGAAGTCCTTTTGTGCCATATCAGGAGAATAGGTAGAATGAGAAAGAATTTCATATAACTTACATCTTTTTTTTAAATTTGCGTATAATTGATAGCAGTCAGACTTTTGTCAGGTTCCATGTTTACTTGTCAGAACTACGTATTCGAAAATGAGCAGTAGCGTACAGAGTGGCTATAATTACTACAATTATAATTTTTACCAGGTTACACGATATTTCATGGTGCATATATATTTTTTATAGCCACTCTAACACATACCAGGCGCTAAGAAGCTTAATACACGACGCATGGTCTAAGACCAACGTCTTGTTTCTTCGCTAGGTTCAGAACCTTTCCTTTGTCGTGTACGATCTCGTACACACGGTCTTCGTAAGGATATGTATATATACATATGTGTGTACGTATGTAAAAGAGGATAGGAGGGAGGAAGGGCCAGAAGAGGACTTGAAAGCCAGCGAACTCAGTCCGAGCATTGTCAAGTTTTCGTATAAATTTCTCCTCGACGTAAATTCAAAGGCCGCCGTTGGTGCACAAAGCCAGCTCGAACGGGGTAGCTGAGACAGAGCTGGTGTAGTTAGAAGGGGTTGAACGAAGAGAAAAGAGAGGAGCCGAGCCAGGACGCAACTGGGGTACTTTCAAGTCTCTCTCCTTACTCCACCTACGCTACCTTCCTCATCCTTCTGCTCGTTCTTCTCCTCTTCCACCATCGTCTTTATCTCCGGCTGCCTGCTCGTTCTCTTAATTCTGCAGCGATTAACGATCCATGCCGGCGAGAAATTAGTCCTGCTTGTTTTCATCCCCTTCCGCATCCGCCTGCTCATCTTCGTCAATGTCCTTTCCTTCTCTAAACACCTTACTTTTTGCTCTTCCCAGTAATTATTATTTGCAGATTTGAACGTCCCTTTTGTAGAACTTTTCCAATTCGTTCTCCGGAATTTCCTTCAAGTTTCATAAATTAAGCATCGGTATTTCTCGTAGTGGTTTAATCTTACAAGATAACGCCAGGAGACGCAGTGCGACGTACACGACGAGAATCGCGACCGAAAGATACAGTGGAACGGCTCTGTTTATTGCCCACTTCGCTCGATAATTTCAAATAACAGTCGCTGGTTCTTTCCCCGTTGGTATGGAGCTCGGTTTTATTGCGGGAATTCTGTTTGGAAATTCTATTTTGTCGGTTAATCCGTCTCAACTTCCGCATCGATTATTGCCCCCTCGATGGGGTTTCGCGGAATTAAACGAATGTGGGTGTAACTGCGTTTTACGAAGAGGTCGTCTTTTATTTTAAATTAACAGGTAGATACAGTAACATAACAGGCAATTGATTGCATTTATCTGTGTATGTCTTCCATTGATAATATTACCAGTTGCTCTGTTTTCTCTCCATTCGATGTACTTCGTAGAATTAAACCAATATACGATGGATGATTAAATTGTTATAATCATCCCGTAGCCATCGGCGATTACACTCAGAATCTTCGACAGTATGTCATACGACATACTTCGACGTCATCGATATCGGTAAGACGTGCCCTATTTTGCATAATTACCCGAAAATACGTACGTATATGTAATAAAAATTCCTATGCTCTATTTACTAGATCGTCATAACAGCGTCTGTCAGTACGACGAAACGTAATTTTATCTTACCTATACTACCGCAGGACCATATTCCGTGACATATTACTTTATAATCCGTACGCATTTACAGAGGCTGACATTTCCCTACTGGTAGCTGGTAATGAGACAAATCGCGTTCGACTGCTCGTCGATGTTTTATTTCGACGGCCACACGTTTCCCGTTGTTTGCTGTGGCCAGAGAACGGCGTGTGTAGCTGTTTCATGTTAATTAGTTTAGTTGGACGGCGTTTGTGTGCGTATCGCCGAACGAGCCGTGAACCCGAACGATTTTCTGGACGTTGAACAATGCGTCCTCCGCCCGCCTCCTATTTACGCATAAAATAAGTTTAAACATGGCCAAAATTTGGCCCGCCATGCCAGCTGGAAATCGCTTCAATTTACATCGTCATGGGAGAACGTTTGCGCTTGTTCGTAAACAAGCTTGGTCGATTTTCGAAGATTATTTGGATGCATAATTCTCGCATACTGGATCCATTCAACCCAGACTTTACAATTTATATTTTTCGTTCCCCATGTATTGAATAATCCGCTCGAGGAATAATGAGTATTATAAATATCGATCATGTACGGAGTGTTTTGTATAACGCGTGCAACGTATTTCAGCAGTGGTCAGAGGATACAAAAAGTGCTTTACCTGGTTCATAATTACAGTTCTCAATATGTCACAGGAATATTATGTTTATTCGCTGCAGTTTAGACACATAATATTCTATAATATTCTTCAAAATGCAACGTAGAGAGGTGAACAAATTCATTAAATAGCAACCTAATAGGAACTTTTATTAGGCTACCTTCAAATTGTCAATTGCACCGTAATTACTGGAGCATTCCGCACATTACTTTTTGTTTCCATTTTTAGCTCCACGATTCCAAGTACCATTGCTTGAGGAAATTAGAATTGAACGGAATTAGGGTGAAAAGAGTAACACGATGCGAAAAACGAATATTCTTGCTCCTTTTACGAGACCTTTCAGACAAGCGTCGCGACCCGGTGAAACAGTGTGACGAAATAAGCGTCTATTTCTTAGTGAAAGGTAAATATTTCACTAGCAGTGCGCGCTTAAGTGGACCACGGTCAAACCAAGCAACACGACCAAACAACGCCGCGTGGCCTAACTTCTCGTTGACTTAATTTAAATGCATTCGTGGTCGGTGGAAATTTTACAAAAGTGTACGGGCCTGTGTAGGAGACACTAAGAGGAAACATCCTGTACTAAGTAAAAAGTTTGCGAGCAAAGTTGCTCGCCCTTGCAGGGCATGTCCTATTTCATTTGTTCGTTGTGGAAATACGCTTGAGCGTTGGAGGGCTGATGTCTTTCTCGCAGATGTAAATATTATACTTAGCATGAAACAATTAGAAAACGAGAAACGTAGCTTTTGGATACCTCTGAAGAATACGTGAGATAAATGAGATATGATGATATTCTTAGCGGAGCCTTCAAATTTTCCAAGTGCGAAGAAGTTAAGATATCGATCGTGAACAGGTAATTGTTAAATAGTCTCATCTTGATCATAATTATCGTCGTATAGATATAATTAAACGTATAATAAAACGGCTTTCAACCATCACTTAACAAATTAATTTAATTATTTCCTTCAATTATATTCCGAATAGTTTGTTACAAATAACGAATTATATTATTCGTAATTGTGCCTATTGTTAAAATAAATCACGTTCGTTACTTCATACCAACCACCGTACTTTCTTGCCGATCAGGTTTGGAGTCGTAGACAATTTATAGCGATAGTGTGCAATTATAAACAAACGGTATTTCTGGACAGTTCATGAGATTAAAGGGCTATTCATGACCTGATCGTACAATTTAACGATGCGGTTATTTTCGCCATGCTAATGGTACCAGTGGTGTCGTATTTACAGTAATGAGAGAAAGCTATTATCACTTTCGAGTATGCATTAGAACATCGGTGTAGCGTGAACGTGCGTTGCCATCAAATGGGAGGAATGCAATATGCTGTACACTGTTTCATATACGATCCGTGGAATGCAAATAAAGTTTGCGTATGGTGCACTTCATTATCCTTCATTTTGCATCCTGTCCGTTATTTAAGTGTACATAAAAGCTTGTAACATAGCGGACGAAGGTGCGTTCTTTGTTTAAGTAGAAGTATATTCTTGTTTCAATAAAAAATTGCCAGCATCTTTGGAATAACAATATTTTCCAATTACGCTGATTATTTTACTCTTTTCGCAACGGCTAGGTAGACAATGTTCGAACAGCTGTGAGACAGTAGCGGCAAAGAAGAACGTGATATAACGTAATCAGAAAATAATTGGAGCGAAAAGAAACGTTGCCTGGAAGGTTTTCACGTTTAATTTTCTATAGCATTGCGTTATAAAGATTATAACATCACATGATGAATATTTCAAAGATAAACGAATGACTAGTCATCTCAGTGTTCTTTCAAATGACCACGACAACTGTGCAGCAAATATATTTTACGTTACGTAAGCAGAAATTGTTAAGTTGATTGATTTAATATCGGGTACTCAAAATGTGATTGCAAGGAAATTTTCAATGACTGCATGAAAACATGTGAATGTAAACACTTAGTTTGTTTTCAGTTACTTTGTTAATGTAATAATCGATAAAGTGAAATAATTACGGGAAGGAGTGTAAACATTCGGCGATTCAAAGTGCGGCCATTAAAATTGCATTCGAAGGTATTCCATGGAAATGACAGAAAACGGATTAAAATGATTAAACGGAGGCCGCTCTGATTGCATTCGAAAGTTGCATTTAATAACATTTTTGATTACCTATAACCATCTTTGCTATCTCGCGGAAATAGCGGCCC
The DNA here is from genome assembly GCF_024542735.1 of Bombus huntii. Taxonomy (NCBI): domain Eukaryota; kingdom Metazoa; phylum Arthropoda; class Insecta; order Hymenoptera; family Apidae; genus Bombus; species Bombus huntii. Next base: position 10,290,005 of record NC_066251.1, read on the forward strand.
GTTAATCAACGATATCCGATTAAGTTCTGACTGTCTTTGCGTTTGCGAAATTTAATAAACAAAAAACTAAGCGGCTGCCTTGAAATAAAACTATTATACCGATCGGATAACGTACCGATATGGTTTCTTTCCTGTCTCGAGATTCGATTTCAAGCAATATCGGTCGATCGCTCAAGCTGCAAAAATACCCTGCAATTTATATTTCGAACAAAGTTTCGTTTTAGAGCGAATGGAATTTGAAAATTTATTAAAATTTTCTCGACTGAACTTTCTATAATACGAGGCCTTAAGGGGTTAAGTCACCTACAATCGGTTAAATTTACTACAATCTTCCGCAATCTTGTCTTTTAAGATGATAAAATCAAGGAAAAATGTGGAATACAACCATTATTATACAAGAAATAAGAATCTCAAGAAATAATTCTGTACTTTTTTTTTTTACCTTTTTTTTACGAAATAGTTAGACTGCGATCTTATTAATGCAGTATAAATTCTTCGCGGTGGAGTAGATTACGGCGCTACGGTTTGAGCTAAAGAATAAAGCCAAATATTTTTAGTTTTTGCGTAATATTTAATACAGAAGTACGTAGGACTTAAACAAATGTTGATTTTTGTGGAAACTGTGCACTTTTAAATAAAAAGTTTCATTTTTCACACTTTAAAGCATATGTTTACAAGATATGACTTTTAAAACGAGTGGCGTAAGTTTCTTCTACAATTTTTATCCGATTCACTTCAAATTTTAACACGATTTTCCTTTTTACATAATCTAGGAAAGTACGTATGGTTTTTGCAAAATATTTAAAGCTTTCTTCGCTACAGATATTTTTATAATGAATTTTTCCATGAAAAATGAAACTCATCGTTCAAGCGTTTTCACAAAAGCCAACATTTTATTCAAGTCCTATGTACTTCCGTATGTTACGCAGGAGCTAAAAGTATCCGGTTGTATTCCTTAACCATCTACCCCACCGCGAACAATTTGTGTTGCGTTAATAAGATTCTAGTCTAACTTTTATGTAAAAAAGTTATTTCTTAAGATTCCTATTTCTTGTATAATAATGGCTGTATTCCAAATTTTTCTTTAACGTCGCTCTTTTACCAGACAGAATTGCCAAAGGTTGTAAGAGATTCAATCAACTCAAGGTAACCTGAACCCTTAAAATTGTATTCTACACTTTCTACTTCTTTTCGTAAGTAGTATAATGTAAAATGATCTTCTATCAGTCGTTTACTTCTGTTTAGTTGTTAAATTTGTGAAAAATACTAAAAGAATGCGTATGATGATAATCATTAATACCTTTCTGTCGATTATCTCTCATTATCAGGCTAAAACCGAGTAGAGCAGTAGTCGAAATCAATAGTTGGAAGAAAGTCCTAGAAACGACCACAATAGTCAACAGGAATAATTTTGGGCAAAGTGACAGTTAGTGACCACCGACAAACCACAAAGTGGACATCATCTCAGGTAGGTAGAGCATCAAGAGTTAGTTGATAATGTGCTGCAGTTTCAGACATTCTAATGTACGTAAAAATGGAAGATTAATTGACTTAATTGAAAATAAAATTAATATCAAAATTAAAAATTTCAATTAGAATTTCAGACGTGACAAATGCGTAGTTGCATGTCATTTTATGACGTACCTATGCACTGTCGTTCGTAAGTATCCCGACACCTTGGCCGATTTAGCTCATAACTTTTGATTTTGAGTTACACACACTGTAGAAATTAATAATGTATCAACAATGATATTTGTATCTTTTTATTGTTAAAATATCAAGGAAGTAAACTGATCCACTAGTTGAATTTCAAAGACAGCGGCATTTTATAAATTACATTTCGCGCTAGCGATTCTCGGTCACGTAAACGATCTTTCGTCCAGTGGAACAATACGGACCAGAGGGAACGAGTTTCTTGCTTTGCTTTGAAACAAAGTGTCCATTTCGTTTATTTTCTAAGGCACTCGGTTCTATGTCACAACTCCGAGAAGCTTCCTCGCCCAGTAATCAATCAATTTACTTCTAGATCAAGTTTCCTGCCCGATCCGGCAAAAATGCGAACGGATTAAAAAGCGAGAACTACGTTCATCTTTGACGGATATTTTTATGTGCCATCGGCTTCTTTCGGTTAATAACTTTATGTTCAGTTACCTTTCTCCCTTTTCTTCTTTTTTTAGCTTTCTTTAGACATCTTTCTTTACATAACTGCAATATTATATTCTTAGATATTACAAGAATATTAAACATTTTTTGCATATCGAAGTAAATCGACAAAGAAATGAAAAATAAATAAGATAATGTTGACTACGGTAACCAAATGGCCCGATTCAACTTCGACTATATTTGCCGGTATAAATAAAGTCGGATAAACGTATGTTTTATTTTAGAAGGTTACTTTTTCAATTTTGGTGAGTAACGCAAAACACTATTTAATTGCATTAATCGACAGCCACTCGATTATCTGATTTATTACCGCGATATACTCTTCTCATTGACCACAATTGTTATCGATCTCACCTATTGCGATTATTATAAATGGCTAATTTCTTCCAACCGACAGGGAATAATATCATTGATTTTGCATAATTGATATTTTAAAACTGTACTAGATAAGCCGTTTATTAATTTAAACTATAAAATATAATATCACAGAATAAAATGAAAATATTAGAGAGTATAATAAAAAGAATAAAAAGATATAGTGGAAGAAATTTTGTGAAACGATCGATAGTATCAAAAGAAATGAAAATTAATCCATAACTTCACAACTTTCAACTAATATTTAATTTCTCGAGGCTCTCACTTAAGAGCCATTGTGACGTGGATCAGCTAAATTGCTGCGATTCGCAGTCGATTATCGCCAGACGAGTTTTATCGTCGACCCGAGCGTAAATCGTAGCTCGAACCGATCTCTTTGAAATCGGACTTTCGAAATAATGCAGCACCGCTCTAGAAACTGGGGCAGCGAATCGAAAGGGGCCAGAGTCGAAGGAAAAGCCTGTTCACGGCTGGGCGTAGTTGGAAGTTCGCGTGAATTCCCGGCTTTCCTGTGTTTCCCGAGCGAAGCCGTAATACCAACGAGCCGCGACCGTGACTTTTGTTCTCGAATAAAAGGAAAACTTTGATCTACGCGAAGATCAACGCGAAGAAAACTTGAACAACCGCGAAGCTACCGCGAATGAAAGATGCATAAAACATTATCGACGTTCTATTAGACTTCGCGACGTTCGTCCTATTGAAAAGCTATCTTCGTTCAGCTCACGGTGTTCCTTGTGATGGCGTCTACTTCCGCAAGGATGCTGCGACGCGACGTTTATGAAAAATAGCTGTAGAAAGTAAATCGATACCCAATTTCTCCTTATAGCCTCGCTCGGATAAGATTGGATAGTTCAAAAAAAACGTTTATGGCGAACTTTCAGAAAAATTTTACAGTGCTGTATCTGTTTACTTTGGCGTTTTACCGAAGCCAAGTCAGTCCACGCTCAATTGAGATTAGATTTAATCTAAGTCTAACAAAAAATTAACCCAGCGAATTTGAATTAAATGTCGTATTTTGAATTTATTTGAATCTGTACTTAGATTGAAAACAATCTAACAATCTCGTGCAAATATGAAATTACAAATAGAACTATTTCAAGTCATTCATGATTTTATAAATTTAGAATCGTTAAAGATAGATTCAAATTAGGATCCTTTAAATTCTATGTGAAAATTAAGATATCGGGATGTATTCGTTGGTGAAAAGAGTACGAAAATTGAATAAAGAAAAGAAAGTTAATGAAATAATTAAATTTTTAATAATTTCGTGTAATTCACCTATTTATTTTTAACATTTTACGTGCAGAACTCAAGCTAAATCGATAATGAGATAGCCATATTCACCCTCGTCAATTCCCTACTCTTTAATTCCACTAGATTTCGCACCATTGCGAGCTTTTTATTTTCTGTCGTTTCTTTCCCCGTCACTTTTTACTCTTCAATTTCTCTGATATTACGTTTGCCCGGTTCTTTACCACTTTACGCGCTAGTTCAACACGATTTTTTTCTCCCGATGAAGTCTAGCCACCCCGGCTCGCATTACTTCCATTTTCGGTTCATTGTTCTATGCCGCTTCCACCCCGCGCCACGTCCCTACGCTTCGTTCAGCTTTGCTCATCTTCTTTTTACCGCATTTACCTCCGCTATATCATCGATTCTACCTTTATCTCGTCTTTATCGCCGCCACTTCCACCTCTATTATTTCTTTCACCCTTCGCTTGATCTTTAGGTCTAAGACGGCGTCGTTCCACTACCTCTTAAGGGTTGAAACTTTAACGTCTGGCTAACGTTTAACTTTACACTGCAAACGTATTTGGTTATATCGAACGCAGTCTCCTTATTTTCTGTTCCATTCGAATTTTCTTCGGTTCCTTTGAAAATTTGTATTTTGCATTAAAAAATTTGCCACAGGTGAATGATAAATACAGTTACTCACATTGATATTCTGACACGGTACTATTTATGTATTTATCGCTTTGTATCAGAGAGAATGATTTCAAATATCGTGTTGCCGATTCGACAGGAATATGTATTATCGTAGCCTGAAAGTACATAAACAGTTGCTTCCTAAATAATTTCTTTCATTTTTTTTTTTTTTTTCGTCGATTCTACGTTTTTCATCAGTTACATTTTGTAATTTGACCGTTGCGTAGCAATTTGCATGGTAATACGTTATAGATATTAACAACGCTTGGTAACGATCGATATTATTAATTAATTTTGTTAAAATGCCGAATCAAAGCGGCGATTTATGCTGCAAGGGTAACTGATTGAATAGGATAAGTTATTATTGAAATACAATTATCAGATTAATTACTGTGGCTTAATTTAAAGATGAGTCGAATCATTATTAAAAAAAAATCTATTCTATAATTAATTCATTCTCTAGAGATAACAATTAATTAGTCTTTAGTTATTAACAACTGTACAACTCGTCAACCGTAGTTTACTGGGAATAAAAGTTAACGTTTATTATCACTATTTTTAAAATCCAAGCAAACGCGTAAAAACGTCATCTCAACCTTCCATCGCGAAACGCCAAAACACCCAAGACGGCTACATCATAACGAACACCTCGTGTTCCGTATTTCAGTCATTGATCACGCAACTGATACTTCTCCGTTTGTCTTCTTACAGTCATCCAATATCGATCAAAAACGACGAACGTGAAAGAGAATCATTTTAGTCGCCGAGTAAAAATGCCGATCGGTTTGAAGAAACGCAATTACGGCATTCCGCATGAAAGCATCAGAGAATGAGCTTGCTATATACATGTATACAGTACCGTGGAAAACGCTAGCTGCCGGAAATCCATTTTGCGCGGCGCTGTCGTTGGAATTTCTAACAGGTCAGCCTCGCGGATACATTTTGGTGCACAGCTGGGTTGATATCCTCGATGTTATTAGAGGAAAGAAGAACCAGGAAGGAGCAAAGAGAATGGAAGCTGTGTGCCAGACTGATTGCAAACGAAAGCACAAACGTGAGTCGAAGTAATATTTGCTTTCTTTTTTTAGTATTTGTTTTGAAGAAGTTTACATGGGTTGACGAGAGCCGATTGGATTTCATGGTGACTACCATTGACCCGCTTTTTTCTCTTTTTATTCTTCCTTTCGAGAGGGAAAATCGACGTTCATTGTTACGGAAACTGGAATTGCATCGTGAAGGCAATTTGTGGAGCGTGTAACGCTATTGTGATTAATTCTGGCTGTTCTGGCTGTCAGAGAATTCAATTGGAACGTAAAAGTATGAAACTGATACTAAATGAATGAACGGTCATGGTGAATTCGCGAAACGCCTGTTTTATCACCATTTTATCGGGGAATTTTCGTGAATTTTATTGCACAATTCGCATTCAGTTCTCTTTCGGAGTGTAATTAGGGTGTCGTGTCCAGTCATTTCTGTCGTGGGACGTGTATAGGATGTCGATCGTATATTTCGGCAGATTTTATGAGCTGCTTTCTATTGTTGTAAAGTCGAAATGTTCTAACAATCACATATATACGAAATAATTGGTATTGTAGAATATCGTTAATTATTCGATGTTTAATTATAATTTATTATAATTTAATATAGTACATCATTGTTGGACCAATATTTCTAATTTTCTGCTTTATACAAATGATAAAAAATGAAAAGCAATTTCTAAAATTGTAGATGGAGAAACGTATGATGTGAAAAATATAACTAGTCATTGTATTTTTAAATTGTAATTCAGATTCAGTCGCTCGTGTTATCGTGTTATGTGATCAATACCTCGCTGCTCTCGCCCCCGTAGCGAGTACACTCGGTTCGCAATGAACCGTTGAACGACGTCCAGATGACTGACTTTTCCCCGAACGACACACGTTCAAGGACTTGCAATTTCGTGGCACCGAAGTGTCGTGATACCTTGAAACGTCCTCGTAAAACAAGCGATTTTCCAGGAAACTGTGAATTCGCTACTAGCGATATAAAAAGTTGTCTGATAACGCTTCCAGTCGATCTCTGTATCGTTCCTGTTTTCTTTCTCTTGAAACGTATGGCCGTATCCACAAAGGAAAAAAATTTATGATTTACATTTTTTTATAAAAGGGACGCGACGATTCTAGACTCGATGTTGTAACAAAGAACACTACCAAATACTGTTGCTGTTTTAACGTGTTTTAATATTTAATATCGTTTCCTATGCTGGAGTTGGACGTTATATGGAGCATCGGAAGGCTTTGTCGGCGAGCCAGGCGAGGGTTGGACAAGGAAAAGCTCATCTGACAATTTTTTAATAAACTCACTTTTTGCTGTCTACTATCCTACTATCTTTCTATCTACTATTTTCTACTATAAAACATTTTTAATCTGTCGCTTTGTTAACAAAATCATAAAAAATATATTAATCGAATTTCCGCGATTGATTTCTCCTTTTGGTGTTAAAATATAGTTTAAAAAGAAAAAGTGCGGATTAAATAGTCAAACATGGGAAAAATCATTACACTGCGTACTTATTACCTGTTTTTGTAGGAAATAATTTTCAGAAATAATTTTTCTAATGAATTTTAATCTCCACTTTTCACTTCAAATGGTCACATTTTCAATCGATTTTTTTTCTCTACTGATACCCATTCAGATGAATATTGCAAAAGCTTGTTCCGTGGGCAATTCTCTGGTTGTATAAATAATCTAATAGTATAAACTCGCCGCAGTACATCTGCGGCTGGTTTGTGTAATCTGAGGGCAGTTATCCCCGCGGGAATCTCCCTTTACGTGTTCAATCCTATATAAACAGATTCGTAGTTCCCATGTAGCATAAATCTCGTCTAAACAAACCCTTTGTAATACTTTTTAACATTATTTGATAAGCTAAATAGTTTCTACTTTTCAATTTTCTTTACAACGGAAGTTCGCAGGGAGTATTGCTTTTTTGAGAAATTCCATCTTGTTTCATTAAGAATGAAATTATTAAGAAAAGGTAAAAGTGACTTGCGATTAGTGTTTCTTAGTTCTTTCATTTTAATTTCCTGATCCAATTTAAAAAATTACTTGTTCGCCCAAGCGATGTAATTTTGAAATTTAAACTTATAATTTTTGAGACGGTTTTCTTTTTAATTAGTCATAAACGTATATTATTTTTCACATCATTCGGCATAGAGTAAACGTGGTAAACCAGAGGGAAATTATTTTATCTAGAATTTCTCAAATTGCTAAGCACGTTCATAAAGTTCTTTCAAAGTTATCCCCAATGAAGTGAACTTTTTTGCTTTAGTAATTTCGCAGAGGGAAATTATATCTCGTGGAAATGAAAACTCACGAACGAAGCTACTTAAAAATCGATGTACCCATTACAACGGGTGGATCTACTTTGATGCCTTCGGTGCATCGGGACATCATCTCCCACTCGTATCCGCGTACTCGTAAATTCATTTCATGCTATACGTGTGTTTTTCGGTCACCAGGACCGTTCCATTTCTTGACTCGACAGGAAGGTCTTTGGTATTAGGAAAATGGTATTTTCCTTCATCGAATACACAGAATATTTAAAAAACTTGAAATCGAATTTCAAGTATCTACATTTATCAATATATTTCTGCTTTTTTTCGATGCTCCCGAGGGTTTGATCTAAACTTTCTGAAACGCCCTGTAGAAAGAAACAGAAGAACAACATAAGATCTGATGAATTTTTTTCTTCCCATTCGTCTTCTTCGTCTCCTTTCTCTCGACCTTAAATACGCGTTCTTCTACACACGGACCACCCAAGCGTTTTTATACGAGACAATTGGACGACAAAGGAATTAAAAGCGGGCCACATTACGTAACCGCCAGGCTGCTGTTTGCTTCGTTAAGAAACTAAGCGGCATGCTTTAAGAGGCTCTCGCCTTTAAATAGCCTGCCGGGTATGATGAGATGGACAGAGATAGAAGAAACTGGAATGAGAGAGTATCTGGAAAACCGTGGGGCACTTTAGCAGTTAGGACGCTCCTGTTTTCTGTCTTTTCACTCTCGTGTCCTCTTTATTCGTCTCTTTCTGCCTTTTCCCCCCTTTCTTCTTCTTTCCTTTGCCTCTGTTCTTTTCGTACTCCACCCACCCGGCCAACCATCCACGCAAACACGAGCACATCTCTTTCTGTCACCTGATTCTTTTGTGAAATATACACTACCGCTCATACGTATACGGACGCTTTGATCGATCTGTAGTATCAGAATGCGAGTTCTAACAAACTATGCGCACTGACATTTTAACGTATGTATATGGGAGACAAACACACGAAAGAAATCTTATACAGGGACAAGATACCATGCTTATGTTTTTAATTAATTCAAAAAATCCTTCAAACATTTGGCAGTCACTTTTCACCATGCTCTGAGAAGTCACATAATCTAAGACTTACATTATCTACCTATTAAATAGTATAACGAGATCTCTGCTTTGTATATTTTTACACCTTTGAATTTCTCGTAAATTACACAGCAGCAGTCTGTTGATCATATAATTGATAATAAAATTGGGAAATTTACAAAACACGAAATTCATCAATTTTCGAGAAACAGCTTCTGAGAGATACTATATACGATTTGTATCAAATATCTGCTTTGTATCAAGAGATTTGTAATACTGATACGGCTTACTATGTGTGTTATACGCTATGTATCGTATTCATGTTATAACTGTATATCATCCCGCAGCAATTATGTAAATGCCTGCTGTATCGGTATTTATTATAAACTGTGATTTTCTAATCATTTCATAGAATATTATTTTCACATAATTCAGGTTTTAAAAGGGTAATGGAATTAATGTTTCGATTTATATTTATTATATTCGTAGACAGTTAGACGATTTAAGAAATCGTGGCCGTAAAGAATTCAGATAATTGCAGATGTTTTTATCGCAGAATTGTATAATTACATCACGTGCAGTTCAAAAAATAAACAAATGTGTAGATACTCTTGAGAGATAGTGTATCTCGGTGGACTCAAAGGAGAAGACTTTCTTTTTTGCAACCCGTTTTTCAAGTGACGACCAGGTTTTATCCTCGTTACTGTACTAGGCCTGCAAATCTCTTCTCTTCCTTCCTGTCTTCTTTTCTTTCTCTCTATGTGTCACCTTTTTTCTCTCTTTCTATGCGCTCACAAAATTCTATGGGATCTGGGGATTAACTCGGTCTCGAATGTGATTTCGGTGAAGTGTTTAATCGCGTTTCTCTTCATTTCTTTCTTCGGTTCTCTTATTTCCCTTTTGAATCCTTCTTCCCGTCGAATAGGAAACCTGGGCGTTCACGCGGCGCTCCACGCGAGAAACCGAATTAACTCGAGCAGCGCGGCATTAACGTAAATAATGCTGTTCACTAGATGTATGCAAATTAAACTTGCGACAGATTTAATTGCGTAATGGCTTCATTAAGATTTATACGTGCACCGGCTCGAGTGTGCTTCCGGCATATCGAGACGGAGACAATTTGTTCGAGTGTGGCTCTAATTAATCTTGAAAAATAAGAGATTCTTAGGAATTAGTCTTGAAAAAATAAAAGATTCTCATGTACGAAGAGAATCGGAGAATTCTTAAATATTCAAAATCTAAGGGACAAAAATCGTCTTCTCGCGCGTTGCCTTTAAAAAATATTAGAACATCTAATATTTATTATATACAAAATGTAATAACTGATTTAAGTTAGCAAAGTATGATTAGACGAAAATTATACGTTTCTTGCAAGACAACGACCGAAAAGTAGACGGTAGATTAAGAGAACTCGAAAACCTGAGAAAATCGAACTCTTCGTTAAGCTGTAAATGCTAGAGAAAATTCCAAAATTTATCGTGAATGGTCAGTGTGAATACGTACCTATGCGACTTTAGTTTCACACAATAGTCTTTATAGAGGATTTGTAACAGAGTAGAATTATTGGAAATCGATAAATTCGGTCCGTCACCGAACTGATATCTATGGAATATAGTTATTTGCACGTTTGCACCTAGATACCACCGAGTCTTTAATAAATCCAGACTTCTGTATCACGGTTGAATTAATCGGTCTACCCAGTTATTTGTTTCAAGTTCCACAAATCGTGTCATCTATTTATCGTTCAAATCCTTCTCTAATCAAAGTATCAGAATCTTACTACTGGCCATCATGGTTGAGATGACATATCAGAAGAAGAGAACACCTAAGATAAAAGAAATACCAGAGAAAGAAATGTTATTTAATTAATTTCTAATGTTATTTTACAATTCTACTGTTCTTCCACTTTATTTTACCGAAAGTTCATCCATTTCATTTGCAATAAGTACCAGCAATGCGTACAAAACGAAATCCAGCTCGTTAAAACAAACAGTTCGAGTAGTTAAAATAAATCGTTCGTGATAAATGATTAAAATAAATAGTTAGAAGAGAAAAAGCGGAAAGCGATCGAGAGATTCTTCGTCGTTACACTTTAATTCGTTATAGATCAGCGACACCCTTTTAAACGCGACGCGCAACGGAGCGTAAAGTTGATCCTAAACACAGCAAGAAAACGTACTTTGGATGGGATCGGTTTCTCCGCTGGTGTAACAACATTTGTTCAGCGAAAGCATGCGATCCACTACGTGTTTGCTATTCTTCGGCCGCCTTCGTGTAGCGTGATGCTGCCTGTCTCTCTCATCCTACCTAACCGGTGCTTGGATCCCTTTTAGAGTTATCGGTTGTTCCACAGACGAGCGATTTCCCGTTAAATCGGCCGCCAGGCAAACTGAATGAGAACGAGTTTTCGACGATGTAATAGGGTTGTCTTCTTTCGTCTCCCCAGGCTTGGCCTATCGTTCGGATTAACGGAGGGTAATGGACATCAGAAAAGTTCTCTGAGACCTGCGTTCACCCTGGTACCACGGGGCTACGCTCCATTTTTGTCTCCGTCCGGCTATCTCGTCGCGCGAAAGGAGCCATGCATAAAAGCCGTCGGCAAAGCAACCTGCCGACACATTATGTAACGACGTTTAAGCTTGACGAGGCGTGAAGCGTAACCTTCCGCCTTCGTCGTCGCTCCTGGTCAGTTCAACCGATCTCTCAGGATTTAATGCAGTCACAGGTGAGCAGTCTGTGATGGTAGACAGCCCTGCACCACGCCGTTTCCAACGCTACCTCGAAGGTCAATGATCTTACGCCGTCGTCTGTGAAACGCCTTCGGGTATGTTAAGAGCTTCAGGCATTCGATTTTGCGATAGCTACATACGTGTTTGGAATATGCTCTTGTGAAATTTTTAGACTGAATAGAATTTAGACTGGAGCGTAACTACGTCCTTATTCGAAAATTTCAGATATTGCCAGTTTAGGGATTAATTTGATTCTTTCGGTGCAAAAATGATGCAAAATGTCAAAATGTGGACTAATGTTGTAGATTGTGTCGTTCGTCTCCTCGTTTTATATTGTACATCTAACGATTTTCATCTAACAATGTGTTATGTTTATTAACACATTGTTATACCACCGGTTATATTGTTATATTATATTATAACAATATAACACAATCGTGTATATATTGTACATCTAACAATTACTTCACGATGTTCCTTTGTTTATAAAAATTGTATAAAAACCTTTCAAAAGACACGACATTTTACGGAGCTTGCATGATACAACGAATGAGCTAACATTAAAAGTCATTGTTCTAAGCAAGCTCCGTGACAATACAAACCGCGTTTGATATTGTACATCAAAAGCGAGTCCGAGCGGCACCGTTACACAACCGAGAACAAGGCTCTCATTACAATTGTTGCTTCCTGCACATAGCCAGACCAGCGAATTTCTACCAACAAAATGTAATCGGCGTTCTATTTAAGAAAATAGAAGTCATCGTCATTAGTTCAGAACTCGTGGCCACGTATAAGGTTCAAAAGGTGCGAAATAAAAAATAACGACATGTAGAAAAGGCCAGAAACATTGAGTTATCTACTTGACTCGAGATTGATTAAAATTTCATCTCAGAAATTGGATAAATTTTTAGTTCAAAGACAGGCCAAAATTTCAATGTAGAAATTTTGTCGAAAAAAAAATTATTTTTCTTTTTTTTATTTGATTTATTCCCTCCCCCCCCCCAAAATAATTTTTCACTTCTTTGAATTCACTCGATTTCGTGAAAATTGAGTATTTGAGCTACACACTGGAAATTGGAGTATTTTATTCCCTTTCCTCGTAGCAATAAGTCGAAGGAAAAAAGGAAAAAAATTTTGGCAATTCGTCCGAAGCGAGTCCGGATTAAATGTTTGAAGAAACGTGGCTCGCATTCCGCTTGTTTAAGTTATGAATAGGTTCCGTAGGAAATCTCATCAGAAAGTTTTCATAGAAAAGTGCAATCGCGTTTGCGCTGCACGCCATGCTGTTTCCTTTCGTGTTACTCCGGAATTTTGCCGGTACTTACACCTACGAAAGGAAAGAGTAGAGTTTCATCCGGGAAACAAATAAGTAAGACGTATCTTCTTCAAAATAGAGTCTTATTATTAATGTGTGTTGCAGCTGGAGGCAGCAGTTTGTATTCTAAGAGGCTCATGCACGTTTTTCACAGGTAAAACCACGGGGAATGAATAGGAAAATACCGTGATTTCGTGCTTTAATATTTTAAATGTATTTCATTTACTTTGTTCCTTTCCTTTTTTTTCTTGTTCTTGTAGTAGTGTTTCTTGAACCGTTTAAATATTTTAAATATTTCATAATAGAAGGTTCAATTTCTTTTTATATATATTTAACGTCGCGTCGATTACGGGGTCGTTAACGGCGACGTTAGGCTCAAACTGATTAGATTTTAGTGCACGTATTTTTATTTCTTTGAGGAAATTTAATGCGTTTGATAAGTGATCTTGCAGTGTTAAGCCTGTGCCACGTACCATTCCATGCCTCTGTCTTTGCGTTTTTGTATATCTACATTGATAGAGTATGTGAGTGGCTTAATTGTTGATTACGGTAAGTTCTAGTTGTTCTTGCGAGCTTGATGTATGTTATTTGCAGTGTATTTTTTTATAAGAGAGAAGCAACTAAATATTCTGCATTTTTTGGATTGTTGCAAATTTTATAAAATAAAAATAAAAATACATTTATTTATGTCTGCAAGAAAGAAACGTTTCATTGGAAAATAAGAGCATATGCGGATAGTTTTTGCAGTTACCGAACATTGCCTGTAAATTATTCTTTCTCGCTACGACTTTCCCGAACAATCCGTTATTTTCGATACACTTCGATTTTGATTTATCGACATTCCTATCACTGTGGCCTAGTTTTTTACACCGATCATTAATTTATCACGAGTTAATTGACACTCTGCTTTAATTATGAATCGTCTAAATTAACTCTATCTCAATTTTCGCCTGATTCTGCGTTCAGCTGATTCTCGGCTATAATGTTGTTTCGAAGCGAGCCGTACACGCATTCCAAACGCTATATTCGCAATATTTCGAGTTTCGATTAATTGCTTTGCCGTAGGCCCGTGCCCCGTATTGTTCTAAAATCGTTCACTTAATAGTAATGCACCCCCAATATTCGGTTTTCGCGAGAACGTGCACAATGCTGCAAATTAAATCGCGAATTGCCGTTTTCGTCCCGGGCGGAAATTAAAGTGCATTGTAGAGCAGACCGATACCAGTCACTATTTTCATTAAATCTGTGCGATCTGTTTATTGTAAATATCAATATCGTGAATGGGATTCGATGGCCGTTTCGTTGCTTATCGTTATGAGAGAAATTTCAAGTAATTAGTTTAATACGCAGAGTTCGGTGTTTTGTGTGCATTCCAGTGGTTATAAGATATCATGACAAGTATACTAAATAGATCGCGTGTTTCTACACAGATTTATATTTTCTTTATATTTTATATTATCTATACCATTGTATTAGGTTTACCGAAAAGTTTCTTTCGTTTTATGAGGAAATAATAGACGCACAACATTTTTTGTTTTATATTATTTTGTCGAATTACGTACGATCCATTTTGTTCTGTTGAGATAAACACCGCGACGTTTCACAGACTTGGTTTCACGTTTCTATGAAGGTGCATTGTTGTAAAAAACATGTTTGCGAAAGGAAGACATTTTTCGGACAACCTAATATATATATATAACATTTATATATTATATTTATATTATTCTATTGTATATCATTATATTTACTGTTACATGGGACAGAGCTGAAGCAATACAAATTATTATAGGCAAACTTGTCATTAATCAATCAGATTTTTTATACTCAAATTGAAATATAGAAATGTTAATACCAAAACATTTATTTCTATCTCTCCTATGATTTTCATCTAGCATTCTATAATGAAGTTCCACACAAAACGCGCTGTCTAGAATCGTATCGGGCTGGGAGATTAAATCAGTCGTCCGAAGAAATATGTTGGTGGAAAATATAAAGGAAAAACGTGAAGGTGAGTGGGACCTGGATACGATGGAGTAGAATAGAAACGAAAACGTGACAAAAGGTAGCACACGTGGCAATCACCTCGTTAGCGCGCCATTCGCCTGGAAAGGCGCTTTTTCAAGTAGTTAGGGTTCGGGATTTCACGGGAATGGAAAAGACGGGAAAAGAAAATTGTGGGTAAGGTCTTTGTGCGCGCGAAATCATGGCTCTCGAACTTCTCACATCTCGAGGACGCTATTGTGTCCGCCTATTGGCTGGATCGTACGCGATTTTTCACCCTTCCTTCAACAGGGACCCCTTCTTCAGACGCGTTTCTCCTTTCGCGATTTCTTTAAAGTTTCTCTGCTGCTACCACAGCAGATGATTTATTAGTCATGTTGAAAAGAATCGTTAATGGCTTGGCATTTCGTATCAGCAACGAAGAATAAAGTAAGTGTTATAATACGTAATATAGCGTGAGTTTACGCTACGCTTGAGTGAATTTTATTTGAGGTAAAGATAACAAATAACGTCTTGAAAATAACATGTCAGTTTCAGTATTGCGTCGATCAATCCAAAATTTGTTAATGTAAAAAGGACAATGATTTCATATCGGACTAACTCTTGAACATTTTGAAGTAAGAGAGATATAATAGATTACACTTTAGATACATTACATTTAGATTACATAAGTTTTAAAAAGTTTTATTCGCTGAAATTTATAAAACACGAGGCATAAGATAAATATTGTTGCGAGAGCTTCCATAGTGTCAGAAATAACGAATTAGGATATTAATAACGATATAAAACGTGCTTTATTAAAAATGTCAGAATGTAAATTAAAATTATAATTTGTATGATAACATATTATATTAATACTTTGTAGCCGAATCGTACATATTAATTATTACTTTAATCTGAATATGTATGAAAATTTTAATTTAGTTCCATGTAAATTATTTGAAAATTGAACGTAAATGATGATAAATATGCAAAATTATTCATTAGACGCTTAACAGTGAATAAAATTTCGTTAAACGAATAAGACTGTCGCGTGTTCCATTAATACATATGGTCTAAAATTGTTTGTTGAAACAGATCATCTTTTCTATTCAACAATCCGCTAGATTTATTCCTTCGTTATAAAGAGAGTGAATTCAATATTTTTTTATCAAAGCTTTTTAGCAATCAATTCTTCTTCGATCTCGAATACGTAATAAAATATATCTGGTATCAAAAACGCTACCATGTTCTGAACAGCCTAGTGAATTTCAAATTCTTGCTGTTGCCTTAATTGTGGAATTCCCGCTTTAAAATCTTGGTCAAATTACCAGTACAAATATCTGTTGCGTTAATACGACGGATGCGTAAATATTCGTTTTGGGTAGAAACACGACAAAAAATTGCATTTAAGTTTAGCAACAACCTTAATCCTAGAGGCTGTAAACAACGCGGACACATCTATTAAAACATTGTAATTTAATTTCTGCATGCTGTGCGCGGTACAATATTCGTGCTCAAGAATTTTAATTAAAAACATTTCATAGAGAAAATTCGATGCTATGAAAAAAGGGGGCGAAGCTGCGACGAAACAGAAAAGAAAAAACGGCACAACGTAATTTTCGACTCTTCATAAATCCAGGAAATTTCGTTCGATTCACGTGGAAAGCACCGATGGCATCGACTTTTGAAGGTGGCTAGTATGGCGAATTGAAACCGCAGACTGGCGGTTTTCGATTAATTCGCCTGGATACACCACACGGACACCTCTTTAATTCGATCGGTTCCTTTATTGCCATATATTATTTATATGGCATCGCATCCTAAAAAGAAATAGGAAAGAACGCAATAAAACATGAACATTTACAATAATAAATTTATGACACAAATTACTTTTAGATATTTAAATGGCCATTAAACAAGGTATTAAATTAATTGGAAACTTCCGTATGAAGTTCTGTCTGAAGTTCTGAAATAAAAAGAAAAAATGTTTAGAGCATAATGGCAACAAGATCGCCTCTAATTTCGCGGCCTCCTCTGTAGCTTGCGATAGAGAATTTAATTTTCTCTCGAATTACGGCAGTCTTCGTACCTTGCTAAAGCGAAATAATGAACCGAGTGGGTGGCACTGTTTCTTTCTCCTACCTTACTTATTTTTCTTTCGCTGAGTGCTGCTGACCTTCTATAGGACTTCAGTTGACTGGAATCTGTTCTTCCGTAATTTGCCTGCTCTCTCGCCACGAAGCTGTACATGCAATGATGTACTTCGAGATGAAGAGAATCGACGCGATTCAGGTTGAGGAGAACGACGAAAGTTTCTTCTATCTCAAAAAGTTGCAAGAAGAATTAAATTCGACGGATGTTCCAATTCGATTCTCCGATGTTCTCCAATTTTCACGCGCAACTTTTTCTGTCAGATTGCTTTTCATTAATAATTTCAATTTAACACAGGGAAGCATAGATAAAAATCAAAATTTACCGTCATAATGAACAATCTCTGTAGTCTCGAAAACACAATTGTACATTACGCGGATTAAATTATAACAAATTGCAGCGGGAAAATGCATGGAATCAGCGGTGCGAGAAGAATGTAATAATGATAAAAAGGATAATCTTTGCTGTAGGGTCGTTGTTGTTTTAATACATTAGTTAGGCGCTTCTCTTTATAGAAATCCACCATCTGCTGGATCATGCAAAGATTTTCTTGTCGTTTAAATTAATTCACTCGTAAATTAAATTACTTCGCTATACAATTATTCATTATCTTTTTATTTATAATTGCATTAGTTCATATCGGAACTGACATGTCGGATTATTTTTACTTCACTTTTCGCATTTGAGATTTACAGGATAACCGCATTTAAGTATTGGGAGAAAACGTAAATTTACATTAAAGTATTAGAGTTTGAATGTCTTCTATTTCTTCTCGGTGCTCCATTTTCCGAACAATCTTAAATCAATGTGCACTCCGCCGTGTAAATTCTCTTTATAAGTGCAATTTAACACCAAATTCTTCGTAAGCTGGTAAAAGCGATCAGACACATCCACATGAGAAGCGGAGGAGGAAAATCGTCGAGTCATTGCTTCGAAGCTGAGGCATTTACTACTACGCGTTTAATTTGGGAAATTCGTTATTAACAATAAACCTTATTCCATTAAAACAATGATAAAAGGAAAAATTAAACTTTTAAACAATAATCATGTTCAACCCATTTAAATACATAAGACATTCCTTATTGCTTGTTATTATAAGCTTTTATCGTCGTCTCATTTAAATTATTTTCTTCACAAACACCTAATATAAATATCTCCGATTATATTTATCTATTGCTTTTGACTACTGTTTTAATTAATGGATATTTTGATGTGTCTATAGACAGCCAAAAGAGAATGAATTAATGTAATTATCGATTTTACCGGACGGTCTCGTGAAATTCACTTGCTTGTTGATTCATCGAGAGTCTCCTTGAAATGAAATAAGGGGCGTGGGGTATTCAGGTGTTAAGAGAGGTCAAAGTGCCTGGCTGATGAGTCGCAAAAAGGTTCGCAGAATGAAAAGTCAGGGTTGCTACTTCAATATTGATCGATCTTCATTCTACGAAATAAGAGTCACGAGTTTCCTCATTTGTACTTTGTCGATCCAAAAATTGCTTCTCATCAGATTTCACGCTCTAATTAAACAATTTTTCGCTTTGCACGAATTTAGAACAAATGTAACAAATATAACATTTTAGTCACCGTCTCTAGTTCTTAATCTGTGATACTTATCGATTGCTTGCTAAATTTTAAAATTTTTGTAGTGGGCTATGTCATTACAAGATTTGTCAGTAAGATATGCTATCGTAATCGTCGCACAATCAGTATAAATCCACATGAATATATGGAAGTTCGATTCCTCGTGTTCCATAGGTACACAAGTACATAACATGCGACAGTCCCTCTTTTATTTTCACGATTCTAGTTCACTGAAACTCTGCAACTCATCTAATAAGAAATACATTTGTACGTGGAATAGTTACAAGGAACATTCCATGTTAGGAAAGTGCTAAAAGTTTTTAGAGGCTTTTAATCTAAAGATCGATATAAATTGTCGAGTTTCCACGTTGCTTTCTGTATTTCGTTCCTTTCATTCCTCTTGCATCCCTTTTATGTATCGCCGCACGGCTTTCGCTAAGCGAATAAATTACTCGGAATAAATTTTCCTTCAGGAAATCGAGTGATTTGGAGAATTTCCAACTTCGATATCTCGAGGTAGTCCGGAAATTAGAGACCCTGGTTTGTATACTCAAAGGAGACACAATCAATTCGAGAAGCAAAATGCTAGGGATGCACGAAATTGGCTCAAAAAATTATATTCCAATTTCAAATGCTGACTTTTTCCAGTATAGATAGTCAAAGATACAATCTATTTGATATTTTACCGAATGGCCTGCAATATTACAATTTCTAACATTAAAACTTCTTTACATTCGATAACGGGCGATAGTTCAACGCGGTTCAATTTCATCTTCCTTCGCCGATAGAAATTTTAATTGGCTGAGTTTCTTAATTTCGCACACATTTAGAAGCAAGAAGCATCACCGTTTCGGACAATTAGTTTTTCCGGCTCGTTCGTCGCCAGCTCATAATAAAGTTTGCACATTATGCACGCAAATTATACGTCCTCTGCACAACAGAGATGTTTCCATGCGTACTATAATGAATAATAAAATTTATTGCCACTGTGCTGTTGTTGAATCTCATATCTTGTTTATAACATTCCGTGGCATATATCATCGTGATTTGACGTAAAATGAAATTGGCACTGTGAATTGTGTATTGATCCTAGAGAAAGAGTACTGTCTTATTAGTATATCGTTCGTTTACTGGAAGCGTGATACGGATACAATTAAAGCTTATTTTGATTACCTAAACCAAAGAATCACAATATCATTCGTAAGTGTGAATTATTGTTCTGACTTTATTTTCATTGCAATATCCTTAGCAATCAAAGTATAATTTGCAGTGGGACAATTTAATAATGCTTTACATATGAATGAGTTTGCTTTAATGAAAAATAACTATAGAGGCTAATACTCACGTACAATACGTTCAGAATTTAGGTCAAAGAGACAATGAAAAACATTCGTATAGAAATATCTCTATCCCAATTACCTTTGCTTTTAAATAAATCATATATTTTCTATGCGAATTAAAATACGATCGAAATTGTCCAAAATTTGAATACAAAACATATTTACGAATACGTGAAATCTTTATAGAGAATCGATCCAGCTAAAAAGTGTGTGCATTCATAAACGGTTAGTAAAAAAAAATTATACGTTGATGGATTTATCTACCGGTAACATAATCTATAAAATTTCCTATGCCAGTAACCATATCTCTATTTCATTCTTTCACCTCAATCTCCCAATCTATAGCATCTTTATGTAATATCTACTCGCAAGATAACCTGAACAAAAGGAACTAATTAACCTGCAGACACCATGAAACGAGCAAAAAAAAAGGCGCAGCAAACAAACCATCGTGGCACATTCGTGCAAACAGGAGCAATTAAAACGCATGTCTGAACACGGTTCGTTCTTTTTACTATCGGTCGTATATTCACATGGGGGTGGCGGGCTCCATTACCAGAGATACGTTTGCCTGGTGTGACCAGGGGCCATGTGTATGGCGGTAAACGAGAGTCGAATGGAAATTCGATAATAATTATTGCGGAACCGCGGCGCGAACCTCCGTAGCGTCGAAAAGCTGCGGGAGCAGGTCGCGGCTGTAGCGGCCATAAATTCTGGGTCGGGCTACGTTATACGGCACTGCACCGCGCTCAGATTGGCCAAGGTACAGCCGGGAGCTAGACGAATGTGCGCATTTATCAGGGTCGGCCCCGGACGGCGACTGATAATTCGATTAAAAAATCGTCGACCGCCATCGTTGCGAAAAGACGAATCCCATCCTTGTCCTTTTTCTGAATATTTATCCCTCAAGCTAATCCCGCCTTTCCACTCTGGGCAAATTGCTCGCGGAAGGCGGAGAGTCCAACGGCAGGAGAAGGATTACGCGACGTCCTCGCGTGTTACCTAAGAAATTTCGTAATTTACGTTTGCATTTGCTTCGTCGTCTTAGAAATTCCAGAGGAGATTGATAAATTTTGGCGATATTTGTCGACTGCAGGTTGTCGGATTGTTTCATAAGCTTTGCGATATATCGCAGAAGAGCACGCTAAAATCATCGTGTATCATTTAAGGGTTTAGAATAGGAGCTTCAACGTATAGCATTGTTAACACGTACTGGGCGGTTTACGATGACAGAGCGAGGCGACAATGCTGCTCTTGAAAGAAGTTATTCTGAGGATTTTTGGGATTGCGTATAAAAAAGATGTTAAAGCCAAGTATTATGGTTCCAAATCGAGTCTGCGAGATCTGTTCGCTGAAGGTAAAAAGATTTGTACACGAGTTAAATTGGCGTGGCAACATTTGTCGAGCGGAAAGAAAGCTGGAAAGAAACATAGATAGATCTGTGCGAGTTATTTCGCGGATTTCCACGTTCATGATTAGTTTCCTTGGGATGTTTTTCCCATTTAATTGTATGAGAGATAATCTGTTCCTGTTTACCACATATTGTACCACGGAAATATTAACGTTGCCATATTCCACGAATTCTTTTCGACAAAAATGAATTTTTGTGTTTTAAAAGGTTGTGGTATCTTTGAGAAAGATGTAAGTTTCTAATTTGAATATTTCTTACTTCATGAAAATTTGGATCATAGCTCTATCTCACAATAACCCAAAAAGCTAAAATAAATTATTCCAGCATTTATAATTTTCTCCGCCATATTCAGCATCAAGTTACATCTTTTACGCTAAAAGAATCGTTTGTCATTTTTTTGATACTTTCATCGTTTATCGTTTCAATTTCTCCGTTAATATGCCGGTATATACTACAAACAAGAAAATGCCTATGCAATTGAACAACCACCTCATCTCATCTATCGATCGATCCCTTTTCGTTCGAGTATAGCGATACTGCTGCCAATAATGCGCCGGAATATGCGTACATTCGAACGGGCATTACGGAATGTTATTATAACCGAGTGGAATTCTGTTGCGTGTACTACAGTGGATCACTATTCCGACTAAACGCCACTTCCGAACGATGCTGACATGTAAATGTTCGGTTAATGAGCTGCATATAATCGCGATTTCGCTTCGTTGTTCTTCACTCTGGACGCGAAGGCCAGTCGACGTTAAATTTGGCTAGGTTATCGCGATCCCTATGCTTGAATAGTGATCATCTCTTGAATCTCGAGATCGTAATTTCATATTCGAGTGAAATCCTTCATTTCCTAAACTTCGACGTGTACTTCCGGCTATAGAGAATATTTGTCATATGGAATTTTTTCCCACTTTTTCGATATATTATTTCATATAAAATGGTTATTATTTCTAGTTCTAAGAAATAATTTCTCAATGTTGATAATTTATGCTTCCCTGAAAACATAGATATCACCTACGAAAGTAAAGAGTTTAGTTGTAGCCATCGCATAAATTATTCTTCGAAATTGTAGAAGCAAATTTTGGACGCTCTTTTGGCTTTTCGTTTTCTAATTTACGAGCAAGGTTCTGACAAGCAGATGAAAATTTTGCGAGTACAACAACAGAGCTCTAACTTCATATCAATTTCTAAAACTTTAACGAGATATAGAGAGTGTAGCCTCGTAAACTTTCCTTTCTACAAGTATACGCAGTTTGCTCAGGTCGGAAATACTTTCTCATTTATTGGACAAGCGATTAAACGGCGCTTTATCACGAGAGAGCATTATGTCATACGAGCGTTTTTATGCTGTCACCCTTTGATGTGGTTTTCATGAATTACCCAGAACGTTGATACGACAGTTTAAAGCTATTGAGCGTGTTGCATGATTTTCGACTTACACCGATAAATTTGAAAAGGAAAAAATTCGGCCCGAGCCTATTAATAAATAATAGTATCACTTTAACGATATTAATCTCATAGTAGCGTGCAAAGGAAACTTTAATAGAGAATTTATTTGATAATAATCTTTGCCGTGAAATTAATTAAGAAAGTATCTCCGAAAGCATCGTGATTGTAGAAGAAAAAATCGAGGCCAAACGAATCTGGCATTATATCGAACAATGCCGGTGCGAAACACATTATACCGCCCTTTGTTTCTTCCATTATACCTGTACTTAGCGCTTAAACACTCCTTTGAAGGAATGTACCGCTTGCACCCTCTCGAGAGGGTTGCTCGCTCACCGGTGAGTATCACGTAAGAAATTACATCGAAAGAGTGAGACGCTAAAGGAGGTGAAAATATGGAATGGAGGACGGCAGGCGGTGTGGGTGTAATTATTTAAATATACGTCGCCGTCGGCGAGCTTCGAGCGGGAATATTTCACAGCTCGCGCCATATTACGCCAGTAACTTACGTCCGGCTATTCGGGCCAGATGTTTCTGGGAGGTTCAGACGGACGAGTATTTACGAGAGGAGCCGACCTCATCCGATTTCTCCGTCCCTCGGCTCCGATTCGTGTCACGTGGTCACGTCTAGCGATGGAGTGGGGATAGAACGCATAGTAGTGGGGATGTATCGCGCGGTGGTGGGGCAAGCGTTGTGGGGAATTGTTGCGAGGGTGGGGAAAACGGAGGTAGCTGTTGTGCCCGATATTGATGTCAAGGTCTTCCATCTCGGTCGTACTCTCTTCTCGCGTGGGTCGCGCGAAATCAATAGGATAAAATCGTTGCCGACAGGCATCTCGTTTCTTCTCGCTTCCCACAGCTTCTGACTGCGTTTCAAGCGATGCAACTAGCGGCGATTAAAGCGTAACATGCTTTGGAATTTATTTGGGGCTTACATCGTACTCAAGCTTCTTCTGCTCAGCCTTTGACTTTGAAAAATATCCTTCGGACGCGCTTGTTACTTTCGAGACGAAAAGCGAGATGGACAACATAAGCCATAAAAAACAAAGCTTCCGCTGAGAAATACAATAAATTGTTTTCACATTTGTAAGAAATATTTGATGTATTTTTTCCATTTCAATATGAAATATTAATATCTGCAGATCATGGATGGTCTGGTATCACACGATATACATGTTTTACTCGTTATAATATGTTTAGTTCATTATTTCTGACTAGAGTCTTTAAATGTGCTCACAAATGACACCCATAAAGTTCCAGTCAGGTGATTGAAGATGCAATTCTGCTGGACCTCCTTTCTTATCTATCTCTCACTAAAGATTCCATTTAAATGTTGTCTCACATTCATTAAGAAATATGATGGAGCATCTTTACATCAAATATGATCATAGCAGTCGTGTTTCATTATTATGCTAATGAAATTAGAAATGCTAATGAAATTTCAAAATGTTTTGTATAATACACACAATATACGTAACGATTTTTTATGGCAAGAGTTTCAATATTTTCGCGAGTCACTGTGCGTTGATTAAACATTTTTTACTTTTCTCGGTGAGTACTATAAGCTCACTAAATCTTAGAGCTCAGTTTTAACATCCTATATATTCCCAACTGCGGAAACCTTTGTCATAATTCGTAAAATTTTATGCTTTCTTCCAGAGAGTTTCGATACTTCTTTTTCTTTTTCGTAAACGCAGAAACTTTGCAACTCCTTAGTACCATTGGTTTATATTCGTGCATCGTAGCGGCAGTTAATCACCGTAACTTTAATTCCAGTGTTATCACATGCAGCCTCTACTCTACTTCTCCGGGAGGACTAAAGTTGTCGTATGTAATAAATTATGTCTCCTGCTTTGTTTCTATGTCCGATTGTTTCCTTTCTTCCCTGTGTTCTCAACAACGATGCTCTACGAAGGCCGTTTCTTGCACCTCCGTCTTCATTTCGCTCTTCTTCGGAGAAAGCGACTCCAAGTTTCCACGACTGTTTAACACCTTCGTTGTCGTTAGAAAGGTTAGTACTTTTTTATCTATTAACGTCTGCTTTATTCATAACAGAGGTAATATCAAAAGAAAAGTTTTACTTGTGACTATAATAAAATGACGACTATAATAATGAAAATCCTTCTAACGATGATGATTAACATGCGGAAATATTGAATCGCCTTTTCTCAACTTTTTGCTGTATTTGGAATTCGTGTATCGATAGCGGTAAGTAGCGACAGTTTATGCATTTATGAGAAATATATAAGTATAAGAATATATAGAATGCACATAGTAAGGATGACTACGTGAAATACCTCAGCTAAACCGTCCATTATGATATTTAATGAGTGGAACAAATCTCTCTATATATATTTTACTTTGTTATCGTAAGAATTCACTGCGTAAAGATTTGCGGTTAAGATCCAACGATAATAATGATTTAAATTTTTATAATAAGGTATACAATATCATAATAATATTTCTGCGATTATAATAGCAAATTCTATGTCCGCATGATCGCAGAAAACGTTTGGATAGGTTCAAATGGAATTGTTCTTGCGTGGCAGCTCTGCGAACACTTCATAATACATATGCCCCTTTATATTGTCTGATCACAAAACTCGATATCTACATTGACGAGTTCGAATCTACCTACACCATTTCGTCGATTGACGTCAGTGAATGCACTAGACACGTTCATCGATTTACTTTCAATGTCTCTTGTTACCGATTAATCTCGAAAGTTCATGGTTTAGCGTCCGTTCCCCGAAACGCATATTTCATTTTTATCTTTCACATTTATTCATTTCCTTCTGATACTAGAGATTCTTTAGAATCAATATTTTTTAAATTTATTTTTAAAATTATCAAGTGCAAAAATATTAATTTAAAGCAACAAATAAATGTTATTTTAAGTTAACATTTATTTAGTTCTTATGTTTGAAGAACGAAATGACTGAATGAAAACATAAATGTAAACTATTTTTATTTATACATACGATCCGCTTTTAACAAATATTTTCAAATAGTGATTACTGGAACTAAATATCATTTTTTCATATCCAAATACTAAAATTGTATCCGTAGGAAGTTAGGTTGAATAGTCGCATACAATAAAAATAGTCGCGGTTGGTATTTATGAGAGTGCTTTGCCTTGCGGAAGTTCTAAGTTTAAAATAAAGTGCCACGCTCGTGATTATAAGAAACGGATATGGTTTCAATGACGTAAATGTTTATAAAAAGATTTCCTTCCGATATATAAATAGGTGTTTAGTATTAATACAGTGATATATATCAGTAAATGCAAATATCGTTTAAGTAACACGCGAAACACGTTGCACACTTTCACCTTTTGCATATTTCATTCAACTGTGGATGTTTCAAGTTTCAAACAGAGTGAGACTTCTTGAAATATATGAATACGCGTATCGATCGATAGGTAATTGGTATCAATGCTATTTCCATAATTATTATTAAGTAGAGATAGAAGATTGTACTTTACATTGCATTTAAACTAAAAGAGAATCTGCAATTTTTTATATATCCCAATAATTTTAAAAAAGTATAAGATATAAGCAATTTTTATTAAATCTGAAATTCTTTTACAACACGTTTCCATACATAGCAGCTTTGTACATATTTGCATTCGATGTCATCAAGATGTCCTCAACTGTCAGTGTTTTATATGAAAAAAATCCCCTCTAAAAAATTTCTAGAAAACAAACAAGCAATGTTTACCAGCACTATTTATCAGCAAACACTAATCGTCTTGTCTGCACATGATACCGCATCGGCTCGTCAACAAAATTTCGATGCCAACAATTTGAAAGTTTTTTATTTGTCGAGATTCAGTGAAGAGTCCTCGATCCATAGTTTGTGATCTCCACCTCGCAAAAAATTATTCGTTTACGGATGCACGGAAAATGGTGGAGTATAACTTTTTAATTGCTCGACTATCAAAACCTTTTTCCACAACGATGCCCATACACGAATGAAAGGGTCAGGCTAGATCGAACGCGTTGCAGATGCTTTTAAATATATAACGTCCTTTTCCCTCATCGATCAGTCTCGTAAAACGATTTCGATGGCAACAGGTGCACGAGTGGAAAAAAAAGTAGGAAGAAAGTTATATCAACCCAACGAGGATTTCAGATTAATGGGATAACCTAGAGGAGAGGTTGCGGAAGAGTGACTGGCACGGAATAGGAGGAAACGATCCGGTAACACGATGCAAATTGCAAATGAAATTTCAAAAAGAGTCACTGCTTGGAATCCGGTGGATTTTTCTCGAGGATATCATCTACGTTCGTTTCCCATCCTCCTGTTATTCTCAATTTTATATTGTTAATCACATTTAGCAAACTGAATGATTGTCCTCTGTGATACTGATATTGGTCCCTGACGCGCATCGCCATAAAGATTTTATTTCTATACATATATAAATGTATTATTGTGGGGACCTTTATTGTGAGCATTCTCAACTATTGTCCTATACGTCATATATATTCAAATTTAGATAAACTCACCTACTCCATATGTTATGCTTGTTGGTGAGAACTTCATTAACGTTATCTGACTAAACGGTGTTCGAATAATTGGTTGTTCGATTAAGCGGCGTGTACGCTGTTTGGATAATGTTCAGTTAAACGACATTCCAGTAATCGGATGTTCGGTTAAACGCCGTTCAGACAATCGACATTCTAACGTAGTATAGCTCATAGGTTGAAAAATGATTAATCGACAAATCAGCATAATCTACCAAGGAAACATACACTGCATCACAAAAGTATGTGATGGTCTAATATTTCACATTCAATTCTTAAAATATAATTTTTCATTCTGCGATCTGCTTTATTTCCAAGTAAAAAGAACGAAAGAGCAATATAGGAAAATCCGTTTTTTTCTGTGGATCATTTAAGTAATTCTAAAGCTAATTACTTGGAACAGAAAGATTAAAGTGTTTAAACGTGGATGATAGTTCAGTCAACCTGATTTAATCGTAAAAAATAAGGCGAGAGAGGATATTTAATAGAATGATGATCGTAATAAATGTTTTCATAACTGATTTTTGTTCCGATCTTTTCTAAACATCTCAGAATTCTTGATATCGTTATTTTAATAAATAATAATTGTAATAGTAATTCTAAAAAAGATCAATACACTACATTATTTCATAAAATTTGTATAAAAATACGTAGCCTCTAAATTCGTTATAAATTTTTCGAACAATCCACAATATTATATCCACGAAGTAAAATCGTAATATTGTAGCTGTAGTGCTCATGAAACTCGCGATACGCATCAGACACAACGAGGTCCGCGTAGCACCATAAAAATTGCCACGAAAAAAATAACCGAATCGTTCAATTGTTCTATCGAAATCTGTTTTCGAGCGGCGTCTTTAACGTTTCTTTTTTTCTGGTTCGATTTCTCACCTCGAAACGCTCTAATTGCATCCAGCTGTGGCGTTTTCTATTTAGTTTCCGGGCTGTGGTAACCCAATTAAAACTTGATCGAGGCGACGAGGAAAGAACGGTAAAAGGGGAGGGGAAAACGAAGCTGCCGAATGAAAGAAGCAAAATGCCCCCGTTACAAAAATGCCACGCTACCCAATGAAATAGACGGCGGCGACGTCGATTTTGAAAAATTCGATTAGTGAGCACAATGGCTGGCCATCCTCCGCGTCCTACAGCAACCTTTCGTCGTTCGCTCATTTCCGACCGCCTCGCCAATCATCGTAGGCCCCGTCTTTACCTTTCCTTTCGATAGACACCTATTCTTTCACTGTTTCTCTTTTTCACCTTTTTGTAGGACCTTTTTTCACATTTCAGCTAAATATAGCGACGTATATTGTTAAAACATGATGATTCTGACGTAATATCGCAAGAAGTTACACACTGGCTGGTATTTTCATTTATATAGATTCGGTATCATTTATAATAATTTTCATATCATTTGATAGTACTTTTGTATGGTTACAAAAATTTCATGCTATGGACGTGAAATGTAGAATCTAATAAAAAATGATGTATTGGAAAATAAGGATATATGTAAATATTTCTTTTAGAAATATGTCCTCCTTTATAACGTCTGTATATCATTATAGAAAGTCTAGCAAACTTATATTTGGACTGAACTGGACTAAAAATTTATGTTTTAAAATGTAACTGTTCACCGATGTAACCAACAAGTGCATTAAAAGAGCGGTGTTACCTATCCCAAACTATCAGAAATAATAGAGAGTTTTTCAAAGAGCGGTATAAAAGTGGCACGAAACGAAGGAGATAATAAGCTCATAATCCGCTAAAAAAATTTCTGTAATTCGTCAGAAAGAAGAAATGAAATTCCGGGGTTAGGGAGTAGAAACCGTAAGCTGTTAACTAGGAGTGCGAATGAAAGGCGCAACCATCGCACCTTGAAGGCAACCACGCAGAGAGACAGAGAGGAAGTCAGGATTAAAATGCGAGAGAATAGAATAGAATACAATAGATTTTTCCCGGCAGTGGACGAGGAGTGAAGTCACGTTTCGAAATTTTTCGCCTGTGTTGTTTCCCCGGGTAATGTTAGAATTACACGACACGGCGAGAAATTGCAAAACAGTCGACTCTGCCACGTAATGCTCTTCTTAAAAGCTGCACTGCCGCAACGGAACGGTGCCTGAAAGTTTCTCTCTCCGGACGCTTAATACAGTGCACGGGACTGAGTAATAGCGTGACACTCTCTAGGGGTAATTAGATGATCGCCCTGTGAAATGGTTCTCTATCGTTAAGTATACGACGTTTCGTTCGGTTAATTTCACGAAATTGTCCGGAAACGTGATTGCTTCGTGCGTATAAGTACACTTTTGTTGATTTATTTATGTTAATGTCACTTTACGACTTAAAAGCATTTAACATTTTATCATAAAGTAGCATAAAAGTGTAAAGAACTTGTTAGATGTAACTAAAAATATATCTAATTGTTAGGACAAACAATAATTGAATATATTCAATATTTTAATATTTTTACAAGTAATATCTTTTAAATTATAAAGACGTTCTGGCTTCAATATCGAGTAAAGAGACAATCAAAAGAGGCAATTATCATTCGAAAAAAGAATTTTGTATCACCTAACACGTTACAGTTCTCTGGTAAACACAAACTAGGGAGCCATTTTCGGAATTGTATCGCAGGTGATTGCATTCGGTGCTTTAATAAATTGTTATACTTGTCAGAGGTAGCCCCGATATTGTTATACAATGAATATTCGCTACCCGCGTATCAGGCTATCAAACTTTCAATTCGCATTAAGTAAATTCAAAGCAGCGCGTTCTCATTATGAACACGAAGCTCACAATCGTTCTTTCCTCAAATCCAAACTTTGAGTTTCACATCGCTCCGCGAATTAATATAGGAATTTCTACGTATATGCGAACAAACGTAGCCAGATGTAGTTATATACATAGTATAGAATGTTTTATTACCTTTCTACTATTTTCCTATTATCAAATTAGATAAAATGAAGCATTTTAGATATTTTTCTATTATTATTATCGAAAGCATGCATATGTCTTTGACCAAACCTATGTTGGCTTTAATTATACGAAAACTACGTTATTCGGATATGGGAATTTTTATTCAATTTACAATAAATTGTTATATATGTCTGTGGGTCGCTATCCAAGTTCAATTTTGTCTAGATCAGCTAGATCGCTGAAATATTAAATTGTACGACTTATAGCGTAATAATTCATAACCACAGTATGGCCACAGCCATAATAGAAAGCCTTAGGTTTGTGTATACACATGTTTCACACCTCCACCAAAATTTCGAAAAGTGTTGAACTCGTCTCAGTCGCACGTAACCCAGAACTAATTCCAATCTTCCGCGGCAACGTAGACAGGTTAAAAGAAAGCCAGGGACTCCTGAAGAAGTTTCAACGTGGAAACTTCGATTAACTTCCACTCGGTTGAAGAAGAAACTTCAACTAATATCTGGGGTCCATCGTGTCTCAAAAATAATTTCATCGCGCGCGTTTGCTGGAAGAACGATCGCGAATTTGTCGCAGACACATTCGATTGGATGTTTCTGGTAAACTCTCATTTTTAGAGTTTTGAATGATACCACAATTGTTAGTAGCTGCACCACTTATCTATATTTCTAAATAAATACAATAGATTTTTCCATCTATTTTTAAACACATTAACGTGATAAGTAAATAAATACATAATCAATAGTAAACAGTATTTATTTGTTATAACTTCAATATCTTTCACCATCAATTAGCTAAAATCCTTCCACTATCAATTAGCTAAAATCTGATCCTTAATTTTGAACGTAAACGTGTAAAATTAATTTGATTTGGACATTTTGACACGCCATTGTATATGACTTTAATATTTTTATAGAATTATTCAAACATTTATACAAACTTATACAATTTAGCAATATTGAAAATTAATGCCACTTGTATTCATTTCTTCTTAATAAACGGTTGCATTGTAAATGCTTGCAGATATTCATTTTTAACAGGAATAAAGTTTTAATCTCTTATAAACGTAAATTTGCTCACTTACAAGAGGAAAAATCCTGATTGAGTAAGGTTTCTCATTCTGAACTGCAAACTAGGAATTGATAATTGTTACTATAGACAGTTTCGTAGCGGTATAATAGTATACTAAAGTGAACCATAAGTTCTTGCATAGTTTAAGCGAAAAGTTTATTTCTCTCGTAACAGTTCTATTCGAAATTAGGGATACTGTGTTCTATAGTCTTATGCTAA
The DNA here is from genome assembly GCF_024542735.1 of Bombus huntii. NCBI lineage: Eukaryota > Metazoa > Arthropoda > Insecta > Hymenoptera > Apidae > Bombus > Bombus huntii. Next base: position 10,321,556 of record NC_066251.1, read on the forward strand.
TCGTATGACTTTCCATTATATATGAACATTATCTCGCGGAATAATCAGTTGCAAACTGAAAACTGATAGTATGATTTAACTTTTAATTGTCGGAAATTTTATAATTATTTATAATATGCACCTATGTGTACTCATAAATTGAAAATACTCAAAAGTTTGATGCGAAACATCTTTCATTAAAGATATACGATGACTTCTAATGTTGTTGCAACACCCTTTAAAACTGAATAACATTCTTAAAGTTGTACCAAATGACTTGGGCTCTTTTTGAGAAGTTACGAGCAATAGTTTAACAAATGATGTATAAAAATATTTTTGAAAAGAATTACAATTGGTAGGAATCGTGAAGAATAAGGTAAAAGTCACAAATTCCAACTTTTTTATCTGGGCTTGTAATAAACATTTAAACAACACATTTAGAATATTTATATCAGTTATATGTATATATGCTGAAAATTATAATATATTGAAATCGGTTGATACGGAAACAAGTGACAGGCATCAAAAGATGTAAATTTTAATCTGAAAGTCGTGAAGACTGCGATTTTCGCTACTTTTACCCATTAGTAGCTAATAGCAAGGTTAACTGACCTTAATGAATTTTCAGCATATATGTAGCTGATATAAATGTTCATTACAAACCCAGGTAAAAAAATTGGAAAATGCGACCTTTACTTTTTTCTTCGTAATTTCGATCAATTGCAATTTGTTCAAAATCTTTCTATACTAAGTCGTCTAATGGACTAACCCCAACCTAAGCCTCTGAAAAAACCCCGAGTCGTTTAATTCAATTTCAAAAATGTTATGCAATTTGCAATGGCGTTGTGACAATTTTAGAAGTCAATACATTTCATAAAATTTTACATAAACTAAATTGCTTACAGGTACAATACGATACGTTCGACAAAACGATACAAGAGATGGAATTAGTTGAAAATCAATTTTTAAACTGAAATAAATTTTAACATCTGGGCAATTTCAATAAATTTTACGCAAGTGATGTAAACTTTAAATTGATTCAGTAAATTTCGCTGACTATCTCTTTCGTTACTTTGTTGCAATAAAGTTATTTCTTAATATTTTACCGTGCAATTTATAGATACGCGAAACAATTTGGATAAATTTCGCATGGAGTGATACAAGATTAAATACGAGATTGTAGAAATATTTAACGCAAACGGAGAGAGATACAGTGAGTGTCAAGGGAAATATATTTATTCGTGGTTCTGTTTCAACACGTGGAATATTAAAGCTACAAAATGTATGTAGATTTAGAGCTCAGATGTTCCATTAGCTTCTACGATTTGTGCACACGCCCGTAAAGAGGAAAATCCTTTACATCGACCAGTTGAAAAGATAATCTTAACATCTGCGAACTTTGCTGGTGTTCGTGTTATCGTTTGTCATTTTCACGTAAAGCTGAATGCGCAGCTGTTAAACGCTAACGGTTATGTAATGTCTGATGTTGAGAAAAGAGATATATTCATTTCTTTAAAGCTAAAATTTATTTTCTAAAAGGATACCATCGGTTTCCTAAAAGCGTAACGTAACTAGAAAAACTAAATTTTTCAGGAATTTGATTTGAAGTAGAAAGTTTGAAGTAGAAAATAACAAATTTTTTTCTTCCACTAATTAGGTAATAACTTTTTGAGTTTGGTCTTCATAAAATATTGTTTATATGTATTTTGCTTGCGATTAAGGGAAAGATTAAAACAGTCTTTTAATTTTAATATTCTTCCTGTGAAATAGCATACTTTTATTAAATAAAATATCTTCTGTTCCAATGAGTAGTTCACTTTTGTAGTCATTGTATATTAGCGAAAGGCAAAGCCGCGAAATACCGGCTGGGGGATGAACGAAAAACAAAAATTACAAGTCGGACAACGGTGTATGATGCTTAATGACAAAGAGAAAGCGCGATAAAAGAATTCCGGCCTCGAGACGCGGAGTATTAAAGCCGCCTTAAACAACCACTAGATAAGCAACAATAACGTTGTATACTTCTGTGAACCGCGGTCGTCAGCTAGATCAGAACTGGGGAAAAAATAAAGAGAAGGAGAGAGAGGAAGGAAAAAGCTTATGTCGCGCACTTATGTCAACAAGCAAGCTCGGGGTCAACTCGGATCCAACACGCGGAAACACAGAAAATCCAATATCCGTCGTGAAACGAAACGACGCTTGAATATTCCGGCGATGCTCTACCCCTTCGAGGCGCACGCCAACCGAATGGCCATGAATTCGAAATTCTCAGATCTAACCGGGATTTATTGAAGTTTTTGACAACGTTGATTTCGAATGTTCCTCGTACTGGCGTCTCAGTCGTATCTCGCCATGTCGTTGATACATGTGTGATGTAAGTAGGTACAGTTATTCTCAAATGTATTCGTACACTTAGCGTAGAAAATTCTCATATGTACGGGGAGATCCAAATAAAGTGTTACGAGCTGTTATCTCAGTAACTAATGAAGATATCGATTTTATTTTTGCTGCAATTAAATGGTATATGGGGGCTAATTATTTGGGATGCAATCCGTTTTCTTATGATGAGTTGTAGAGTGAAGAAAGAGGTATCTAGTTTTCTTTAAGTAGGAGATGGTATTACCTTTATATTATTCGGATACCTTTTATCAAAGTGAATAACATTTATTTAAGCTATTCTTTTTTATTGCGCGTAATTGCAAAATTATAGTAAGATCAAATAACGAAATGGGGTAATTAAGGTGATGTAACACGTAATACCAAAATAGTAATTTCGTATCATACATATTTGCGTAGATTTGCATATTTCGTAGATACATATTTGCAGTAATGATCATAATAAACTAAATATGCTTATAATGTTAACATTAATGTAAATTTTGCTTGATTTTATTAATAACGGCCAATAATTTCCTTCGGGCAACATTATCATGCACTCAATATAATGGTCTGTGTCGATGATAGGGGATAAAATTTTAGCTAAAATGTTAGGCGAAATTTAATTTCCCTGCTATTGTTTTACAAATGTTAATGGATACTGGAATTTAGTCGATGCAGTATAATTTCTAGATTGACGGATATTTGTGTTAAAGCAGTATTTTCATTATTGTAATAATTAATAAGTTCACAGAACTATTCATGTAACATTATGGATGGATTTTATAATACAAATTTGTAATGGTCGACAATTCATAATCAATGCCTTCTACTTGATCTCATACTTAATTCTGTATTATACATAAAGTCCATAATTAAATGTAAGGTATGTAGGACATATTATACTTGTACAATGTTTTTTATTTATTTTGCGTGGGGCTTCAACTACTGAAGTATGACGTGCATTTATGAGTCACTGGGTATAATTCTAATTTGCTTCATATTACACGACAATTTGATATATAATATTAATACAGCGATATTGCAAGCAGAAATGTCATTCTCGTAGAATTTAATAACATAAATGATGAATGTCCAGAACCCAGGAAGATGTCTTTTCAAAGTTTGTTAATTGATCAATGTCGAAACCATTGAAATATTGTATAAATGAAATTCAACACGAAGTTCAACACAAAACAAACCACTATTTATTTTGTTAAGAAAGATGATATAACATTTTTTAAACGGCGAACTTCGTATTTTTACAAATATACCAATTTAATAAGTAAAAAGAAAATATTTGCATCAGTGTGACTATTTAAAATTAGAATCTCTGATAATAAAATAACTTTCAATTCTATTTTTTACCTAATCCAATATTACATTTTTACTTTTACGACGAGCTAACAATTAATTAGAAAGCTACATTTATACGCTGCATAAAATAATTACGAATTTCACGTGGATTTCATTACGCCCGCTTTCTGATCTATACAAATTGGATTCTGTACAAATATCACCGTGCAAAGTACACAGAGTCATCTAGGTACGTAAGTTTTAATTGTTTCGAGCAATACGTTATCTTCGCTGAGATTATTAATCAGCTCGATGGAAGATATAAAATTTTCAGCTTTAGGTACGAGAAAATCTGAAGATAAGGATTACGATAACTGGAAACTAAAGATAATTAAAATCTACTTGAAAATCTACACTTCAAGGTATGTAGCTTTAAAAGGTTACGATAAAATAAACGTAAAAATCGTTTAATACAATAGTTTCTAAAGGTACATTTGTAAATTGCAAATGACGAATACGATTTTTCGAGATGGCACTTCTCAGGTCGTTTACGATGAAACATGAACAGAAGGTTGTTAGCTTCCAAGATAGTACTTGAAACTAACCCCTATTCATAGTCATACACGGTGACTTTTTGACGAGAATAACGCTATCCATCGTAGCGTATCTCGCTCTCTCGACATAATTATACGAAGTCGAGATCTTGAGGAACTCGAGAGATCATGGTTTGCCCGAAAGCCTCTGGCAGCACGAAATTTCCGGATATAATCCGTAGAATCCCTTTTACGTAGTTCTCAAACACTCCAGAACATGGAAAACCATTATTCTGTCAAATATTTCGAATCCAATCAAGTGCCTAGCTATAACGCGGGTGGTATAACGCGGTTCATCCTAGCTCGAATAACTTTCGCTTTCTATCAGATAATCCCGATAGATATCGTTTGGAAATGCCAGAAAATATTAAGGATATTGCTTGAGAAATTCATGACATTATAATTGATATAGAAGTGAATTGCTATGAAGTGTGACAAGATTACTCGAAACACAATAGGAATGGGGTAATCTAGAATTTAGTAAATTCAATGTAATACTATTTCATTAGAATAATTATTTTTAGAGTGCTACTTGTTCAATAATTAAATTGATTTAAATAACAACTGTATTGGGTGAATATACTTTTTTCAGAAAATGATCATACGATTAATTTATTAAGCATTTTATTACATTATTCATATATTTTATTATTGTATATTTCATTATATTGTATAAGTCTGGATTATGTTATTTAATTGCATTGCGTAATATATAAAATATGTACGCTATGTATCTACAAATTAAAACTAAATAACCTAATTTGTATCTAACTCAAACTGTTGTGGTCACCTGTGTCCCAACGATACCAGCTGCGGGTTAATCTGTTTTAAATCTTCTGGGATCTATAGATTATTATATTACAAGCATAGAAAATAAAAGTAGCTAAGTTTAGATATTATACGCATTACCATTCAAACGTAAAACTATTATTTAATCTTGAACATTTAATTAACATCGTGGTTATCACATTCAGTGAACGCATGCGAAATGACTGCATCGTAAAAATATACAAGAAATAATAATAAATTTTTCGTTTACGCGATATACATATTTCAGTGTTGAATAAACTTCCATTAAATAAGATTCAAACGCTAATTAGAACTCTCAAAGCTGCTTTTTTTCCATTGCCAGTGAATATAACGGCCCGATAATGGCCAGCTATACACCTAGATATATTTTCAACCTTTTCACCACGATTTCACACACCAGCCCTTAAAAAACAATTCCTATTAACGGCGAACCGTTTCATTCGTAAAACGCTATTTCCCCAGCACGATCGAGACAAATGAAAAAATATTCAAACTAACCAGAGCGATCGATCGTGAAAACAAAGCGATTATACAACCCCTTCCGAACCTTTCGTCACACCTGCACCGGCTTGTTAGAGACGACAAAAATCAACGTAAACGTATGCCATGGCCGAAAAACCGAAACAAAAAACTGCACAAAAGAAACAGACACACAGGTAAAATGGTACCTGGAGCCCGAACGGTATGTAAATCAGAATCAGGGAAGAACAACGATAAAAAAAAAAGGAGATATACGAGTTCCATCGAAGGACCTGACTATGCCCATGTGCGTCCCTCTTGCACGGCCGCCAATGCACACACAGACCAATATACATATGTATATTGCCGAAGTTTACTTGCTGCAGTGCAGTAGTAACGTTGCCCCTTCATCCCCCGGGATGGTACCGTGCACCCTGTGCATCTCTCCTTCTCTCTTGCCGCACGATTCACTTTCTGCCTTCCTGCATGCACGCTTCGTTCCTCTCTTTCATCCTGTCCCTTTCTCTGCTCTTCCTGCACCCTGCAACCTTGTCTCTTTCCATTGGTCTGCCTTCATCCGGTATCTCTCTCACGTGCCACCCTCGCTCACCCTCTTTTTCTCTCCGCAGCAACGTCCGAAAATGGATTCTCTACCTGGCCCGGAATAGTTTTCGAAAAGTTTTGCTCGCACGCGACCGGCCGTGCAAACACACGCGGGTCCAGCTGTGCGCAAGTATGTAACAGCGTATATGCAGCCGGATACACGCACACAGGGCCGCTCCTGACAGGTATTACGATGATAGATACACGCGTGTCATTTTTTTTGCACGCGATCGCTCCACCCCCGCAGCCAACCCCTCGTGCTGGCTGCTGGATCTCTTCCGGTCCTTTTGCAACTGGCTGGCAGCCAGCCAGAATTCACGGTACTACCACGAACCAGGACACTAGAGTTCGACATGTAACATCTCCGTGGGCAGCGCCATTTCAAAATGAATTTTTCTTTCTTCTATACGTATCTTTCTCTGTTCCGCTTTGTACGTGTAACTTGTGTATATGTGCGTGGATGGACGTGTGAGTGTGTGTTTTTACTCTGACCGCGCGGCTTACCCGGTCAAACGAGGGCACGATAGCGAGGTTCGAGCCAGAAGACCGCGCGGTTTGCCCAAAAGAATCCGTTTTCACGAGAGAGCATTTTCCCCCGACCACTTCTTTGCGACAGTTTTCTCGCGCGCTTTTTTCCCCCTTTTATAGTTTCTACTTTTAATATTTTATGTTTTTCCCCGTTTTCTCTTTTTTTTACTCGTTTCTACTCTTTGATTTTCCTGAACTATTGCCTGCGGAACTTGCTCTCGATGATGTTCAATTTACGCCACCGGTGAGCGAACAGTGTTATGTTTACCAATGGTTTTTGTTTTGCAGTCGCAATTCGATTTCCATAGATGGAATCAATTGATTGGAATAGTTAAATTTGATTAACGTCCAGGTCTTAGCCGACTAATCTAAAGCGAGCTTGAATTAAAGAAGTTACTAGTAATTGATAAATGTCTAGTCATTTAGAGTTATTCAAACTCTACTTTCATCAGCTGTAATATACGATACTCTACAGCGCGATTCATTTTTTCACCACGCTTTGTCACCGCAAAGTCAAAAATATCGAAAATGAATTTTTTTTAACAAAACGAGAACGTTTCTCACAATCACTGCTATAAAATCAACAAACACAGGAACTGTAAGACGCTTGCGTGTATATTAATAAAAAATTTAAAAAAATTTCTTTTTCTTTTTTTAATTTTTCCCTCGAGACAACGATCTACAGTGAGATCCGTTATAACGAGACGTGATAAAGTGCATGCGTACCGAGCGAAAATTCAAAGTCGATTTTCTCGAAGACGAAGCCTCAAACGAAAAATTTTTATTCTATATTTTCAACTTCTTTTTTCGCGTAGAATCACCCCCTTTCCGCTTGTACCACCAGTTACCAACCACCCTGTATATAACAGATCGTTTGGAAAGGTGCACAACAAGTCTTGAAATTTTTTTTGGTGTTGGTTGCTACGGTTCCTGGAGATGCTCGAGCTTTACCGCCCCAGTCATGTGTAAAAGATGCGTTCTAACACGGAGCCCCGCTAAAGGAAAAGTTCGCTCGGAGGGACCGTGCATAATCGTAAAGAAACAATGTTGCGAAGCTCGCAACACGCCGGAACAAGAGGAGCCACCTATTTTGCCTCGTCGCTTCCTCTTTTTGTGCGGTCAGGAAGTAACTTTAAAGCGTTTCAAATTAGTACGAGTGTTAGGGAGAGGGGGAGAGGGGGAAAAGAGGAAATTTAAATGGTTCACTTTGGACGGGGAATTAATTAACTTGCAGAGAATATCAGAGAATTTTTTTGCTTAATGAAAATGGAGGCCAAGTTTGTTAAGAAGAATATTAGGTATTCTTTTATTTAATTTGCAATAATTGATCAATGTTTACTGCGACGAATGCGTTGGATTTAATTAAAACATCGCCGTGGATAGTGTTTCGGTCGAGCACGTAGTTTGTTATTTGGAAGGACAAGAATCATAATGGTATAACTCAATACATTGCTATTTTTTATCGAATAATATCCTACGTTTATTGTTTCAAAAACCCATTATATTTTTCCAAACTATGAAAACGTATTGCGATAGAGAATAACGTTATAATGTAAATGATTATAAACTACGATATAATAAATTCACGCTCTCGAAATCTTCGCTTATTATAATTTCAATCGTTTTTACAGTATGTGCACTATGCATAATACACAATCGTACGGTAGCTAATCTCAAGAAGAATTTTCTGAAACGTCGTTTATTTTGGAACAAACAAAAAATTATTCGTTTCATATCGAACGCAATTAGACGTTAATATTTTATCTAGGCAAAATGCGATTTGCCTTATATCGTCTCTCATTCATAACAAATTCACGATTATTAGCCTATCATCTATCTTCGAATTGTCAAGAATTCTAAAGTCCCTTAATCGCCAGTCATGTAAAAGAGCCCTAGAAAAGAGGAAGCGGTGAAAACAAACATTATTCCCCTGATCCTTTTCCAGTATCCGTCCTGGACAAAGGTTGGCCAAACCTTGACGTACATTTTCCTCGGATCGACAAAAGAACAATCGATCTTTCTCATCGCAGTTGGACGCGTTCCCGTGGCATCAGGGAACCTTCAAATTTTCCCCAAAGCACACAGCCGGAGTAGTGTGCGGGATAGAGAAAGCGCGGTGACAACAAACGCCCACCATAGCCCTCTATAAGAGAAGTAGCCTTTTGTAGAGGTTCCATAGAAGGCTCGTACGTTATCGCAAGTACGTAATCGTAAAGACTTAAAGTATAACGCCGTCGGGTCCTTTCTTTCGCCGGAAACTGAGTGCCGCCTCACCATCCTTCCTTTATCCTTGGCTCTCTCTTTCTGCCTGTCTTTTTCCCCTCTTTCGTCTTTCTCGCGGTCCATTCTATCGCGGCCACGGTGTTCCTCGACTTCACAGAAGAATTTCAGGGTCCGATATAAAAGACAAGAAGACGCTGCCAGGAACCAGGAAGCGTATAGCCGCGGCAGACGAGAAATTCTTTGAGAATTTTTCAGACTGGCAATGAATTACTCGCGATAGCGGCGTTAACGAGCAGGGCTCAGATAGGGCGAAAAGAGACAGAGTGGGACAAAGCTTGGTGGAGAATTGGAGCACGAAATGTAATAGTTCGACGAGTCGCTATCGTTCGTGCTTGTTATTTGTTTCTTTGCGTCGCGACGAACGCCGTGTCGCAACAACGGAACGTTCTTATGAAATGATATATGTCTGTAATCTCTGTTAGAGCGATACCTCGCGAGGTGCGTCAACGCGAAAGCAAGCAACACTTCACGGTTTTCTACGATCTTGCGATCTCCGATCGTCGAACTCTTTGTTGACTCAGGATCTGGCCCGATATATCGCTTATAAGTCAGTTTGGAACTAATGAGTTTGTAGGTGATATATGGGATTTGATATTAGTTTCGATTATGATTTCGACATAAAAAGGCAAATTATAATAAATACTTAGAATCATCGTTATTTTTTCTGAAGCGTTCAGACACGATGGCGCGACGTCGAGGTTCGCGTGTCCTTCTGGTGAAGTGCACGACAGGGTTGAAACTCAGTCTTCTGGTAAAGCGTACGGCAGAGTTTCTTCAGGATCCAGTTTCAGAGTCAAGGACTTAAAAGCCATTCGTTCGATGAAGTTCGGACACGTTGAAAGTTGAAAGTTGGACACTATCGTCGTTTGTCGAAGCAGGTCCCGACGAACACGCCGCGTCCAGCTTTTCTCGTGCAAGAGAATCAGATCGGCCGGTGCCATTAACGTTAAAACGTTTACTTTCGACAGATGGGAAAGCAATCAAAAAGTGGCTGTTCCGAGGCATAAATGGGGCGTCGCTGCTGAACTTTCGTCGTACTTGCTCGAAATCCTGATCGAAATGTAGGCGTAGGTCGTATTTTAGTAGGGAGCAGGTTGCCAGGAGGAGGAAGTGATTTTAGCATTTGAATTTGAAACTCGTTCAACGCTACGTGCATTAGCTCGTTTGTTAGAAAAAATAGCTTTGTTCGTGCGTTGTTTATACTTCTACAATTTTCTTTTTTAATACAATGTACAATATCATCTTTTCGCAATTGGACACAGTAAACCCTACAGTCTGCGACTTCACCACAAACATTAAACAGACATTGACCATCATTAAACATCATCGAAACGAAATTATTGTAGTTTGTAACCAAGCGTTTCCCCTGTACGTTCTGCTTCATCGTTCGAATTTATTACTCGGCTGGTCAATCCTTGTAATTGCTAGCTGGCAGAATTTTGAAATCGAGTTTGATATATCCAGGCAAATGGTATTAACGTCGAAAACCCTCGAAGAGGGATCTTACTTCCAGCAATATATTTCATTCGTTTTAACTTTCTCGCGTTTAACACGCTACTTTTGCACGAATGCGACCACAGAAACAATTTAATTCCCGACGACCGATAATCCGGTCCCAAAACAAAGGCGCGAACGCTAAATTTCATTTAGCACCGTGAACCCACCCGTTCCGCTAGGAATAATCCTTCTGATGAATATGGTGCACACAGGAAGGTGAAATGTTTGAATACATACGTCGATGCCTGTGACATGACGTTCAAATTACTGTGCTAATAAGAGGAGTAACGTTATGCGAGTGTCTAGGATAAATGTCGACTTTTTATATCGAACTAACTATTGATCAAATTCTTTACAGTGCAAATATTTTTTGTACATTACACTAGTCGCGGTCTTTACATTTATCCCAATTTTGATTTTCCAAACGATATCCCAAAGCAGCAATCATCGCTGTCGCAATATGGTTACGTTAGCGAAAACGATCCCATTCGCTCGAACATAGTCGCATATAATCGCCAATAAAGACGAATCGATTAAAAGGATAATTTACCTGATAGTCCATGTAGTTCCCGTAGCCCATGTGGTTGCAGGTGCAGGCACATGCCTGGATGTGCCTCCGCATGTCTAGTTCAACCTCCTCGCCGCAGACGCCTCTGCTCGCGGCCATCATGGTGTCACCCATGCAGTAACCGCTGGTGCAATACATCCTTGGATCGCTCTGGTCCAGGTAGCCACCTCCCGTGTCATCGTACCCGAGTCCGCTAGCGCACCTGGAATCCGAGGTATATCCCACGCGAGATTGGGGACGTTCCTCGTATCCCAGTCTGGACTGGGGTCGATGGAAGCTCGGAGGTACATCCTGCGACACGGAGAAGGTTTTGCGATAAGCTGCGTTCACCTGCTGCATTATTGAAGAAGGTGAGGCGAGGTAATGCGTGGTGGGATTTCGATAGAAGTTTCGAAGGAAACGGAGGATGGGATATTCGAGTGGAGAGTTCGACTGTTCAATACGTTTCGCACTAATTAAATTTTCATTATTTAGAACTACGGATGTTCGTAGTAATCTATGTTTTTAGGAACAAAATTAAAGACAGACTATATATGTATATATATTCATAATCGCATATTGAATGTAAACCGTATGAAATTCGTGAGGATAACACAGACACGAGATTTTAACGTTAAATTTCAATGTGAATAAAATAAAGTCAATGGATATTAAAAATCACGCGGAATTTTTGGCGATACAAGGTATCGATAAATTAGAAGGCCGAAATAAAATTTTTTTTCTATGGAAAATATTTTTTGCCCCAAAGTGGCGCAACAAAAAAATCGTTCTTCTTGAATTAAATGGTAATGAATAAATCATACAACAAATATCCGATTATATATTCCTCTCATTTCGTGAATTTTAGTAGTAGATATAACACGTGAAAGAATTTTTTATCAATTCCTTTGCTTGTTTAGAAAGAAGAATTTACTAATTTTCAGTATTATGTCTGGCGTCGAATAATTACTATGAGAAATTTAAAAAATAGTGGTGGATATAATCGAGAAAAGTCATGAAATTTCGCACACTGTTAATTTCCTTCAAGTCTTCGGTGGAGATGGATGACACTGGAGATAGTTCTTAGATGCTTTTTTAGGTATTCTGGTAGGTCTGAGGTGAGTGAATCATTTAAATGTTGTTTAAAAGGTCTTTGTTATCTTTACTTTTTAAGAAATCTTTTCGTATTAATTTTTAATTTTTGTTCCATTAATCATAAATGGTTGTATTTCATTTTGTCAATGGAAGTAATGGTAAACCTAATTTTTATTATTACAAATGGATATTATTAATTTATATTTACTATTGCTTTTAAAATGTCAAAGTTAAACATTGTTATTAATTAAACTTCTATTTTTTTAATACAAATTTAAAGGCACTAATTGTTGTAATAAAACTAATTTCTTAATAATTTTATATAACAGATAACTATTATCATTGATAAATCAACATTACAAATTTATTCTTTATTACGTAGTATGGTTTATATAACTTTTATATATGTGCAATTACATTCGTAGAGTATAATATTGATAATATTTCTATACTCTGTTTTCATATTTTCTATTACAGAAATCGTATCATCTTTGCAACCAAGCGAAACTTCAGTAAATTATTTAAGTTACATTGATTGTTAATTCATTTGCCATTTAAACATACTTTGTATCTATACTGCGCTAGATTTAAGTATATTGTATATTCCAACAACGTGAGCTTCAGAAAGATGTACAATTATTGTATAAATTGTATTAAAAGTCTATTCTAAATCATATCCATATTTTCCTGGTACAAAATTGCAATTTTTCCTGCTACATCTTCTCAAGTTATGTTCTTCTGATTTAAAACTACGATTTTAGTTAAAAAATTTCTCGGAATATAAAAATTTCAGTTCCGAAAAATTTTACGTGTCACTTAATTATATTCCTCTGATGCAAAATTTCATGTGTGGTTAAAAATTCCCACCATGATCTGAAAATTTTAGTTCTAAAAAATTTTTGCATGTCAGCTTTTCGTCAGTTATGTTTTCCTAATACATAATTTCGTTTGTGATAAAAAATTGTTGCCAATACCTGAGAATTTCAATGCTAAAGAGCTTTTGCGTGCGACTTACTTACGAGTTATGTTTTCCTTATGTAGATTCTTAAATTTTCGCAGGAAATTTTTATCAAAAGTTGTTTCATCTTGTTTCTATTATTTCTGTTACGATTCTTATACATACATGGATAAAAGAAAGGACGGATATATGGATAGAAAGATGAGCAATGGATAAGAAGCAAAAGGAAAAGGGGATGAGAAAGAAGATAAGGAAAGGGAAGTATGAAAGGGGTAAGGAAAAAATATAAGGAAATAGAAAGGAGGCGTGGGAAGAAACATAAAAGAAAGAATACAATGAAAAGAAATATAAAGGAAAGGAAAGAATGGTGAGGAATACAGAAAATAACTAGGAAGGGAAGGGAAACGAACGCTCTTGGACCTATTATTTACCTTTGTTTTTTCTGCTTTCGAGGTTTTAAGTTTAATCGAGAATGAAGGAAACAAAGAAAAGGAAGTACAGGAAAAAGTGGAAAGAAAAAATCATTGAATTTATCATTTACCTTTGCTCCTGCCGATTCTAAATATCAAATAGGAATAGAAGAAAGGAAACAATGGAGAGAAAGAAAAGATCATTACTTTACCTGTATTCCTGCTGATTGCAAAATTTCAGCAAGATCGAAGAAAAGAAAATACAGGAAAACATGGAGGAGTCCCGAAATACATATAATATGTACTGTATGCACAAGAAACCTGGCAGATAAAGAGTTAATTGTTTTCTAAATCTGTTTTCTCAGCATTCTTCGTTATTTTATTACATTGTCAAAGGGTTAATATTGTCGTTGTTTCTTAGAAAACATTTAATTTGAGAATTAATCTCAAATGTATTAAAAATATTTCATTGATCTATCTAAACGTACAATAATCTTAGAATATTGCTCTGATTTCGTGCTGCAGACAAGAAATACAAATTGAACGTGTTGCTTTAGCAACAACCTATGTAGAGATTTAATGGTTTGCAGAATATTTAATGATGAAGGTCTTAACGTTCGTTGGTTGGGTTACCCAAGAGCTGATTTATGCTAAGATTTCGATAAAGTTTTAGAGCTGGGAACATAGGAAGTTTAGAAGTATTTGATTTATACTAGACTGTTTGCGTAGACAGTGGTTTCCGGAATAATTAACGATAATGGCTCTAATACAGAGCACATTGATAAATATTTACATTTGCCGTAAGATACTCAACGACTGTAGCAACTTAGGTACTCTATACATTTCAATTCTACCGTAGTATTTATTTGCTTACTCTACTTTCATTTAGGTAGCTTTTTCTTAGGAAAATAAAATTCCTTAAAATGATTAAAAAATTAATCTTTAATATGATCTCTACCATGTTTCACTAGGATCGTTAATTTCTTCAGAGTCTGATGATCATCAATGTTATTCCTGAATCTATTTCCCCTCATAGTCTGTCTTCCGATGTATTATTTTTAGTCTACCCCTGAATATCTTGTAAAAAGTCTAAAAATTTCGCTGAAGATGAACGAATTTACATCTGCCAATGTTCCCCATCACTTTATCATTCTATAATTCCACAATATATTTATATTTACCAGGACTAAAAGCGACCTAACCGAAGTTAATTTGTCTTCATTAGTTCTTAATTCCGTGCCAGAAGGAATTTCTCGCTAAAAGACGACCTAGTTGATAGGTTAAACGCGGAGACAACGGAGGTCAGGTCAGAGAAGGTATTTGTATGAACGGGATGATTAAGCGAAAAGTTGTGCAAATGCTACTGAATACCTTCTGGTGACGAATATCGAAGGATTGTCATTGGTCTTTGTTTCTTAGAGGTATAACAGGCGAGAAAGAACGGAAAATCTATTAAAAAAGAATATAAATTGTAGAAGACGGCGTCCATTATGATAACGCAATCAGTGCTGATCAAAGGAGAATGTTAAAAAGTGTCCATTTTTGGACCTCCTTGCGAACAAAAATTTGTTGCAGGACATTGAAGAGTCTCTATTTAGGAACAAAAAATTTCAGTAGCGTTTATCCGAGAAAAGGATGGAAAAGTTGGAAACAATGAGCGCAAAGATAAAAAAAAGATCCTGAAACCAAGGGTGGGATCGTCGGGATAAGTTCCCGGGTACTTTGTACCTTGAGGCCCCCGCTTACGTGAGTCCCACCTGGAACTGCCGAGCATAGTTAACAGGTCGCCGGCCGGCAGTGACGTGCCGTACATCCACACGATAGTCCCACCAATGACTAAGGTTGGTACCACGGGGGTCGAGTAAAAGCCCGGAGGGAGTTCGGACACCTCAGCTCGGCCAATTATGGGTTTGGACTCCTGGTCGCAGTGGTTGATAGCCAAGATGCTGGCAAGAGGGCCGAGGGTTATTGGCTCTCCCGAATGGCCTTCGGCGAGTGAGCAGTGTACCACCTGTTCCGGAACCGTCTTAGAGAGGGTAGGGCTTAGAAAGCACCCCGTTCGACCTGAGACGAGTGACAGCTCCTGCCAGGCTTAACTCATCCAGGTAGCAAGGTACTGGGTGCCTTGTGCGCTGGTTGGGCGTAACCCCAACCCCTGTGGCCCTAGGGGTGCCCGCGTACTGTATGGCGATAAATGTGCGCTAAGGAAAGAACCCGTTATCAAAGACAACAATACTTGCTATGCCAATTGGTATTTGTAATCGTCCAAATCCGAAATAGCACAACATCGTTGCTACGTGAAAACGGCAACCAACAACATAGTCTTCGTTTTATTTTTATTACTTAATACGCAAATAAAATATTTTACATTATTTAAGTGCTTAGAATGCAATTTTATCTTAATCAAAATGCTATTATTCGTTTATATTTCAATTTGATACTTTTGATAGTCAAGGGTATCGAACGCTATTGTAATGTGGAATTCAAAGTCTCTATATTCGTCGATACGGTCTGCACAATATCCAGGTGGTTGTTCCATTTGATGTGTGCCACATGTACGTAAACATCTTTATAACTTAGTATTGCAAGAAATTCCAATCGAGCAACTTCTATGCGGTGAAATTGTGCTCGCCTTATATTTAAGTTTTCTCCGTGTATCAATTCAGATAAATGATTAACTTCATTCGAATGATGTAGAATTCTATTCGTAATACGGCGATCAAGAGGAGATGTAGATACTGGTTTAAATGTGGCATTTACAATGTGTTACGGCACAAGTTGTTTTATAATCCTGAGATAACATAGACGATGTATTATTTTAGATACTTTTGTCGAAATACTCGAATTAATTTTTTATGCGTCCATTAATGACCTCAAAAATATACCAGTTTTTAGTAACAAGTCGTAATTGATTTATTGGTTCATCCGGAAAAGATGAAGACAAAGTATAACGAATGGGTAAGTTGAACCTCTGCTATTTTTTTATCTTTGCATTCATTTTTTGTCAACTTTTCTATCGGATATATGCTAATAACAGTTTTGTTCCTAGAGAGATGCTCTTCAATGACCTGCAAGAATTTTTCATTCGCAATGAGGTCCAAAAATGGCCACTTTTTAACATTCTCCTTTTCATATGCCTACCATATGTTATACCTGCCTTAGTATGTAGTACTCGTGGTTGTGCTATGCTTTGCGATATTTCTTTTCTTTTCCATATGTATTGCTTATAAATATTTTTTAGAACATGAAGATTCCAATTTCAAATCTCAAGGAAGATTCCCCCCTTTCAAAAATTTTTTGTGAAGCCGCAAGCAATGTCACAATATTATTCACAAGTTGATTGAAAGCGACGATCCCGAGATGAAAGTTCCTCTAGGAAATGTCTTACAGATGATAGTACCCTGCACATTCTGTTGACCTATATCATTCGAATTCTAATCAGTCCTCATTCCGTATGAGTAATCTGTTACCCTATAATTCTTCACGATAAAAAGCATCCGAGAGGCAGTGGATATCGATTTCAATTTATAAATGGTCTCAATCCGTAAACGACGAAACAGCATTCTCCACAGGGAACTTTTAGCCAGGCTTTGTTTCTTGGAAGTCTACCACGGATGTCGATGAACGTATTCTTGACAAAAGTTTCTATCTTATTTTACACTATTCGTTTCTTATGTATTTTTACGCTTGAAACTTGATAGTTTTACCGATAAGTATTATAAGTATTTAAGTGTAAAAATCGCATACGTATTATTGAAAGATATCGAGAAATAATGCTGAGATTTGCGATTTTATGAGACATAATTTCTAATAATTTCTAATAAATAAAACATAGTTCCTAATAAAATTTTTCACGTGAATTGCGATACATTTGTGACTTAATAAGAGAAAATTTTTGAAATTAATATCGCAATTATGTTAGAGACTATGATAGGAGATAGACATATAATTAGCAATTTCGATAATTACCGGCTAAATGTAATTAATTGCTCTCGTGTTCAATGGTTATCTGATGTGTACTGAATCTATTCAGTATTCTATTATTATGTTCCATTATTTGCGTCAGATGATCGAAGGTTTTGCTATCATTTTGAAGATGAAAGATTGAAACTGAAAGAGAGAAAGATAGTGGGGGAAAACTAGTTATTGATACAGATATCGATACAATTATTATACCGCAATAAGATATACATCAAACGAACAGAAGCAAAATTTAATCTCTGCACGTGTGGGAAGTAATAATTTCCATTTCGCGTGTCCGTTTCCCTTAAACATCATAATGACGCATCGATTTCTCATTTGCCAAGATGAAGGTAGCCCGTTTCCTCTTTGGAAAATAGCTTTTAAGAGTAACAGCGAAGAGACGACGACGAAGAAAAAAGGGGAATCGGTTCGATGACCGTCTGCTTTAACACCGGCTGACAATAAAACACTTGAGAGAAACATTATCGATCTCTCGCGACTCTTTCGCCATCGATATTCCCTCTCTATGGTTGAATCTCGTAACGTTACAACTATCGAGAATCGTTACGTCCATTGTTTCACGAGAGATGGTAATGTATTTCCAAGCTTTTAATTCGAACTGCATGGCCGGCTTGTGAAATCAGCTTTAGGAAATATCGCAATATTATTTCAAAGATTAATTGAGGATTAATCGTGGGATCTCTGGAATGTGTAATTTATAAAATACTATCAGGTACTGGTAAATAATTGCCGCTTAATACTCAAAATATTTGGATGTTTTGAAAGATAATGTAAAGATTAAAAAGAAAAGACAAATAAAGGAAAGAGAGACGAAGAAAGACAAAAATAGGGAAAGGTGGTGTGTATGTGATGCGTTCCACACGCGTATTACGCATCGAAATTGCATCGAATAGCAATAGAGGACGAGTTTGGGACAGGTGGCTGCATTCCCAGGCTTATTGCCGAAGAATAAACGTTGATTTATTTCGAACGGTAACATTTCCCGGGACCGCTTTTCTCTCGGCTCAAGCGCGCGTTGCCTGAATTCCTAAAATATGGCGAGGAAACGCGGAACGGGGAAACTAGGCCAAATCGATACCGGCCAAATATACGTACGGCAAAAGTTCGAACTTGAAGCATGCATGCCGGCCCGTCGAATCAATTTTCGGTAACCGAAAAGCCATAATGGCCGCCGGAAGATTCGACGCTGAATTCGAGGTTCAGCCGAACCGTGGCGAACCTCGCGATTTCTGCATGAAAGCTCCACTTTCCACCTGATGAACACACGTTGCTCCTCGACGCTTTGTATTGTTGTAAATGGCGATCTATGAAATAATGTTATTACAGTTTGCGATGATGGTCGTCGTTAATGACACGTGTTCTATAGCGTTTTAGCAGTTAATAGATAATCGGATTGAGAAAGAAGATAGTCGTAATTAGTGGCAGGAGCAAGTTCAATATGTACTTGTAAAGCCCAATCAAATCCGCTAAGGTTCATCTGAACAATTTCTTGCGAAGAAATGTTCTTGCATTTAATTTCAACTAAGTTGATTTCACCTAATACTTTGTAAGAAAAGAAATACAAAGTTCTACGAAAAGTCCTATAAGAAGAAGTCATAAAATGGAAGGAATCGAAGTAACTCGAAGGTAATTTAAACATCTACGCTGTCAATCGAATTCTCAAAGTTGAAACACGAATTGAAACATGTCAGTAAAGTTCGTAACGATCGCTATTGTCAGTAACAAATCTCTCTACCGTTGAACGTAGTGATACACTTCACTTAACAATCGGGTCGTGAAATGGAAGGCTATGGAAAATAGCGATTTTTTTTCACTCCCTTTTGAAATCTCTTTTTTTCGAATCGTTATTGAAATAACGTTCGCGACGAATATTGTTGATAGTAACAAATATTCTGATATTGGATGTAGCGGTAGCACTTCAACTAACAACTGAGTCGTGAAGGGAAAGAGTAGGGAAGATTGTGATTCCTTTCGTTTGAAAATTTTAGAATAGGTACAAAACAGCCGCAGATGAGTATCTGTTTCCAATAAAATGAGATATTATCGCGTTTGTTTCACAGTAAGCACTCTTGGTCTTCGATTTCGTTTCTTTTAATACAAGAAATACATTCTATATATATTTACCTATTTTTTCAATATATATTTTTCATATATCAATGAAATATTTATTTTTGCCGTTTCAAACGAAAGTTTTAATAAAGATCTAGTTCAATTTTGAGAAATATTGACACGCAAACACATTATATAAATATTACTATTCAAAAATAGTGACAGTTAATATTGGAAACTATTTATATATAATAGACATATCGATGAATCGTGTTTTAAATTTTTAATTTTACTGGCGATATTTATGCAAATAATTAAAATTTCTTATTTATTGATTTTATAGAAGAAGATGGTGATTACTAATTTTGATTATTAATTTTACTTCAAACGTATAACAGACAAAATATTTTATATATGGTACTCAAACAGCTATAAATAAAACATTCAATAGCCTGATATTCCCGATATATCGTGTATTGGTTAAAACAAGTAAAAATATTTGAGGAATATACATAGCCCATGTTATTCTATGTCCAAAATCAATTGACCTCTCGAGACTACTCAACTATGAATAACGTCAGAAGTGGCCTTTTCTTTCCTAATTTCAATACACACTTCAACTATGTATAACCTAATGTGTTATAGACAAAGAATATATGCCTATGAATTCAAGTTTTCGATATCTAAAATAAACGATACTGAAAGATGCTTAGATACAAAGAAGCAATAGTTAATGTAAAGTATAATAGTTTAAATATTCAGAAAAAATTTCCATATTAGATAGAGAAAAGTAGACATGCATATTTATCTTCCACGAACAATAGGAAAGATAACCTTGTATAATTCGTTCCTGGGAGTCATAATTTCAGGACAAAACCTTTTTGTTCATTAACAACCGTCACTTGGTTGAAATGCAAGCTGCGCGAGGACGGGGACAGCAGGGGAGCATGTAGCAGCGAGAATAGTTTAAGGTAACGACGCGTTTCCATGAAACGCAGCCACGTTAATATTTACCAGCTCAAAGAAATATGCGCATATCGTTAATTTTAGGTGCAACGAAGTAGACGAGTAGTAATGCTCGCTGAAGCAGGGATCAAAGAAACACGGTCGCGCGCATGCCTAGGAATTTCAAAAGGGAACGAGAATTCATTGAAAGAGAGATGGCACACCGCGCTTAGAGCGCGAACAAAAAATGGAAATGTACGAAATGCGTTGCGTAGAGATGCAGTTATTTTCGGGATCAATAGCCGCTCCAAGCCGAACCACTCGCGAATTACACGTAAATTGATTCAACGATAACAGGTATTGAAGAATAGGTTTCGTTAATTGATTATGAAAATCGCTGTACTGTCACTTTACGATGTTTTGAGAAGAACTGGGCATGAAATTAAGATAGAATTTACGTGACTAATATTTCTGCGTCATCTAATATTAATATAGTCGTTTAAACTTAGGTTCTGGGCATAACATTTCCAACGATTGCAAGCACTCTGGTACAATAATCGTCCACAATTAGTTTCAGGTGCTCGAATTAATGTACCAATTAGAAGCGTTTCAGGGGTACTAGTCGGCTGCGTGAGGTCGGATGTAATTCTTTAATGTTGCACGAACTCCTCGTAACATGAGGTCTTAGAATTAGTTAAGCCCGAAATGGCTCATATTGCTGGCGTCAGACTATCGAACAAAGTTACCTGCTGAATCATCAACGGCTTAAAGTTTCCCTTCTCAGCACTAATTAACCCGTTCTTTTCCCCAGTTTGCTGCCGTGAAATTTAATTTTCAACGAACAATAATCATAAATATTGGGATCGAGAGGACCTGGGTTCGTTGCGCTGCTGCGAATTCGTTCAATTCTAACGGGCCAATTAAAGAAACCTGCATACGCCTCAAGCCAAATTAAATTTAATTAACGCGCTGCAGGATCGAGACATGATATTCACGTAGCTACAATGGAGGAGAGGAGAAGGGTACAATAGTGCCGATAATTTCATCGAATCTTCATGCCGACATTTTGTAATTTTCTATGGCAACGAGAGATTTATTTAATGAAAAAATTCTTCGGATTGCTTTCCACTTTGAAACACGTTAGGAAAGTAGAAGGCAAAAGACGTGAAGAGCAATTGAAATTGTTAAAAAGTCAT
Organism: Bombus huntii; assembly: GCF_024542735.1. Taxonomy (NCBI): domain Eukaryota; kingdom Metazoa; phylum Arthropoda; class Insecta; order Hymenoptera; family Apidae; genus Bombus; species Bombus huntii. The sequence continues at coordinate 10,343,164 of NC_066251.1, forward strand.
GCGATATTGCTATGGAGATGGAACTGGGATAGGATTCGAGGAAAGGAGATGATGGATCTCGATCGAGATTTTTTGGAATATACAAATCTACTGATTCCACAAAAAGATACCATGTTAACTGTTAATTTTGACCACTAATTTACCATTAATTTATGCGTTTAATAATATTCACACACTATTGATAGAAATTGACCAATGTATTCAGATATTTGTGTGCAGCGGTGTATGTGTTAAAGGAAATATTTTTAAACCTATCATAGTACGGCATAGCATAATTTATCTTAGCTTAGCTTCCCAGTGGATCTATGATTTGAGGAAAGCTCTAAAAAATGTTAGAAATATAAAATTTCACGTACCTGGGGATAGGTGTCCTCCTGATATGGAGTCCTGCGATGGCACTCATCGTAGCACCTGCCGTCATATCCGCTGGGCGGCCGTGGATATGGATCCTGGACCGCAGCTGCAGCTGCACAGCAGTCCGGTATCTGCGCCTGGTAGGTCTCGTAGGGACACTTGTCAGGTTGGGCGGTAGTTCGCGGCGCCTGGTGCACTCGCTCCTGGGGCCCGGTCCCGTAACCGGTACCTCCGGAGTGATGCATCGTCCTCCCGTCGGTCACTACTCAATCACTGCATCGTCGCGATCGCGTCCACAATCGACACCACGTACCACGTCTGTGTCGCGAGCCGCTCTTCGTGCGGGTCCATCGTCACTTTTCTCGCCACCACACGTGTTCCCACCTCGTCAAATTGATTTAGCCCAGGCCTAACGTCGACCTGAATAGATACAGGGTGAGACAGGGCAGAACTGTCTCACCCTGATCTACTGACCTACGCTATTCGAGGTTTTCTTTTGGGTTCATATGGAGAAAGGTCTTGGAGAGCCCAATTAGTCGGAGGATAATGATTTGTTTCAACTTATTGTGGAAGTGGTGGTTGACCTGAGAAATAGAAAATTCATTCAACTGATTTACCATCCACCCGATTTTAACTGATTTTAAATTTAGCGTAACCTATCGACGATCTTCTGCTTCACTTTCATAGATTTCAAGCGAAGATTTTCTATTATTTCACATACTCATTCGGATAGATACATCAGATTCGAGAACAAAGCTGTAGATTCGAAGAAGACTTCTCGCAATGTCCAATTATAGTTTATATAATATATATACACGAAAGTATTGGTTTCCAACGGGTTGGTTGGTACGATCGTTCGATTCCAATTTACCACAGGTTATTCTTCGTACGAGGCCATTATTTTCTTCCACATTTCTTACACAGAATGTTCTGGAAAACTCTCGACTTCTCTTTTCCACCTTTCTTCTCTCTCTCTCTCTCTCTCTCTCCCGTGAATCTGAAAACGTCTCGGTGAAGTGATATCGATAGATAAAAGCTTGATTCGTTCAATCGAACGATCGAACAATTTCCTGGAAGCAAGGAACTCGGCACAAATACCTCGGGAAGATATCCGTAGCTATTCAGGGTAAGTACGTATGTTGCAAAAAGAAGGAGGAAGGTACAATTTCGAACAACGCCTCTCGAGCAATATGCTTGAAACGTTTGGAGCAATTATCTTTCACGGTTATGTCGTTTCACAGGGTGTTTTAAATTTTCAATCCATCTTTAATTACCGCACGACTAGCTCGCGTATCTCGTTAACATGAGCATTTTGGCACGAAAATCCCACAACGAAAGATACTTAAGGGGAAATATCGCGTACGAGGAATCGTATCCGTGCTGAATAAAATCGAGTTCTCGGTATGATTCAAGAGTATGTGTTCTGCTCTTATTTTTCCTTTTTTAGCTTAGTAATAGCGGTATTATTCTTGTTTCTATTGTAGAGTGGCTATAAAAAGTACTGGCACGGTACATAATACAATAGTAAGTACGTAAAACTGATATTCTTAGAAGAAATTTTAGAAACAGATTTAGATTAATTGTCGATATCTACTGGATGATACATATCTTATTTCAAATTCCCTTTCTTTAATTGGATTTGTAAAAAGATGATTTCGCATAAACACACATAGTCATAATTCTCTGAAAGGCGTGACCATCTGCGCTGAAACGATCAAAATCTCGCGATTCCACGGGTTCTGAAGTTCGCCCTCAAATTATTCCACGCGATCAATCCTCATCAGCCGAATCATCAATCTTCAAACGTTGGGGGAAGGAAGAGGAATCTCCCCTCGTTTCCCTTTCCGTGCCTCTCGTCAAGACACGCGTGTACACACGCGCGTGTCCACAATCTACCTGGTCGTTTCTGTACACGATTTGACCACGAATTCCCAGCCCAGCCTCGAGTTTGTTACGCCAGACAAAATCCTTTGTTTCAACCCGTCCTTTTGCTCGTTTCGACTCGGCGTCCTCGGAACGCCACTTCCGGTGTACGTGCTCGTATTCCATAGGTTTCGCTTCCCCTTACTCTCTACGTGTCGCTGACTTCTTTTCCCTCTACCAGTGGAACAAGCAAGCCTTTCGACCATCAGTCGGCTAGTAAAAAGGTAAAGAAAAAATGACGATGCTGAATCTTGACCAGGAAGTGGATAGAACTTTAATTTTTGGCTTTTCATGTTTGTGAGTGAAAGTGCATTACAATAATGCTAATTTTAGAATTCTAACTTTTACGATAGTTACACGACATATTTGTGATTTTTTCTGGTTGAGTTAGATTTGGCTGAATGATTAGATATTTAAATTTAAAGGCAATGCGTGATATTGAATTGAAGTTTCGTTTTTACGCAGCAATGTAATAATATTAATTAAGCCAATATCATTAGATAGGTAAATTAATAAAGATTGCGGAATCCATATCTCACAGAACTACCAAACTAACCCAATTGTTCCTACAATACACAGAAGCATCCATTCTCGAATATCACAACGAAACTACGGGTATTGCTGACAATTTTAATTAAAGCTGCCTAAAGCTCTTACAAAGAGGCAACCTGCGAGGCTGTTAAATCCATAATTCCACGATCTAAGAGAGGGTCGACTTGCTCCCTCCTTTCAGCCATCTATTTCCCCTTTGCTGTTCCTTCGTGGACTCTGCTCCTTGATCAGAAGGCTTGCTACGAAGGAAAAAGCTCTTCCATGCTTCCAATGATCAGAGAGGTCGAGTGTAGCCGGTGAAATGCAAGGAACGCAAAGAAAGAAAACGAAGAACGAGCCAAGAGAGAGAATAAAAACAGAATCGAGCTAAGAACTCGTCGGTATGATTTCCTTGACGTTAGCATGCTGTTTTATTCATCACCGTAGTCATCTAGATAAGATAAGATTGGTCAGCTTCAGTCTCAAGTTAGCAAGGTTATCCTGTGGACACTCGATGAACAAAGTTTTCGTTTAATTATCTCTGGTCTGATATCGAAGACGAATTCAGAAACTGAAATGGCAAACTACGTAAGTGCCAGAAGAGGAGATCTCCTTCATCTCGGTGTTATACATTTTTAGTATCTACCTCTTCTCTTATCAAGTAGAATTGTATTTTTAGGAACTGCACCTTAATTAGCATAGGTAAAGCTTGCAAATAAATTCCCCATTTATCTCATTCCCATTCTGGAGTGAAATTAAATAATAAATGTTGTCAGTTAATGAACTAAATGAAAGTAATTACATAGAATACCAAGATAATTAAGATTGCAAGGTATATTTCTCAATTCGCCTAGGCTTTTGATAATGGACCACCAACTTTAGCGTTCCTTCATTTTCATAATTCTCAATTGAATTTACCGAGGTACAGCTTCTAAATGAAGAGGCTTTATTTAGTTACATTTAATTCTTACAGCAACTGTATTCGCTTCTCCACACTTTCTCGCCTCCTTCTCATTGAATTACTTTGAACACCACAATTCCTCGATTTTCACAATATCTGTTGTTCACTATTTATTTAGCGTAAATACTAAGTTTTACAATGTAAATACACATTTTCACGAACGTAATTAAGGAAATGGTATCTACATCAGTAGTCTAATTACTACATATATTTCTATAAATAAACGATTATTTATTATTAACTTATTGGCAACATCAACGTTCATCAAAATGCCTAAGACACCTATCCTTGTTCCAACATTATTAATGACATTTTTTTCATTATGAATTCTCCTAAAATTTTCAAAATTCTTCGAAACCTTCGATATAAAAAAGGATAAGTTGATGAAACAAATTTTTTGCCAAACATTAATCTTCATTTCTACATTAGTGAAAACGCCTATTTCCTAAGTAATCGCCTCGTTCATTTGGAAATTCCCACTTCGGTTTATCCAACAAGAGTTCTTCAATAAAATGACACGCACTATTTACTCGGTGAAGAGCACCGACCCCACTTTAAATATCCCGAGGAATACCGTGAAACGCTGCGGTCCTTCGGCTCCCTCGCATCGAACGACTTCGAAACACGCAATTTCTCGCATTGCCGCCGCGCCGAACGGCAAATACTTCGCCCGGCGGATTCCCGGGGGCCGTTTACACGCGGGAATTATCAGTCGTTGGCGTGAAATAAAGGTGACGTCGCGCTCAAACGCGCAATACTCTTCCAGCTAGTCGACGAGACTGCCGTCAGATCGGCTAGATAATTTTCTCTCTGGCTGGATGTGAAAACGCGGCTCGGTGGAGCGAGGCGAGGCGTCCTTCGTCGCACCAGGTTTTCTCCAGTTTTCTCGAACCACCGTTCGTCTTCTCGTCGGGCGGCGATCATCAATCTTGGACAGTAAGGGGTAACACGTTCATCTCCCAATTACGTCGTTCTTCCTTCCGGGAGAGAGAATTTGCATCCCGGAAGAAACATGCCGCCGATGCGATGACTCCTCAATAAATCGACTTCTTGGACGTGCACTTTCTCGACATACTTCCCTAGTATGGAGATAAACTCGCTGATGACGGAGCTCCGCGAACCATAGTTTCTTATTTTTGTCAGGTCCTCCTTGTTGGTTATTCGTTGGCATTTTGGGAAGATTATTGCCACGAATTTTATCATGCAATTAGTTTGAATTGCTTGCTCACGTTTTAAAAGGATTCCGATCGAGATTTAGAGTAGCTTTGGTATACGTACTTTCAGATTTTGCAAGTTTCACTTTAATAGCATTGAAAGATTATGTGAAAAACATGGGATGAAATATTAATATTATAAAATAGAAAATTTTTATCATATGTTATATTGTCAGTAGCTTTACATTTTATGCTATGTATAATGTAATATATAATATTATATATTAGGTTGTCCGAAAAGTTTCTTTCATTTCATAAGGTGATAATAGATGAATTGTTTTATATTATTTTATTGAATTAGGTGTGATGCATTTCGTTCTATTTCTATTATTATGTTCGTGCATAATTCAATAAACTAATATAAAACAAAAACCATTGTGTGTCTATTATTTCCTTATAAAACGAAAGAAACATTTCGGACAACCTAATATAATTATAAAAATATATATATACATAAATATATAAATATATATATAAATAATATATAATATAAATAATATAAATATAGTATAAATTATGTATAATATTTATGAAATATATATGTATATATATTTCAAAATTATTTTCGATTATTTCTGTTTTTTCTGTATATTTTTTCACATATTAATTTTGGCTCTATAAGAATTAATTTAATTTTTAATATGTACATATATTTTATATTCTGGTACAATCGACATTACGTAAATGTTGTGCACAGTTAATAGAAAAAAACGGAGTTCAGATTATGACATAGAAGATTCGATAGAGGGAAATCCTTCCCCCTTCTGAGTTCAGGTATTTCCTCGTCATCGACGGCTGTTTCTTTGAAAATGCGAGACACATATCTCGCAATGCTTAGGGTGGTCTCTCCATCA